>NC_058097.1:8243750-8927500 GCF_020171115.1 Neogale vison
TTGACAGAGAAATCGCAAGTAGGCAGAGAGGCAGGCAGAGGGAGGAGGAGGCAGGCTCCCCGCTGAGCAGAGAGCCAGACAGGGGACTCGATCCCAGGATCTTGATATCATGACCTGAGTCGAAGGCAGAGGCTTTAACCCACTGAGCAACCCAGACACCCCTAGCATTAACTTTTAAAAGCATTACTTTTCAGTGTTTTGGTAGAGCCTTATTATTATTATTTTGTTTTTTTTCTAAAGGGGAACAGAGCATTTGCAAAATCTTGCCCCTTTCTTTCATAGCTGACCTCAAAACCAGATAAATCTGCATGAGCCCTACCTTGGCGAACATGTAGTTTGTGTAAATTATAAATACTTAACAACATGCACTGATGTCTTTTCTGTACCTCTTACCCGAGAAAGTATTAGTCTTAATGGACAAAAGTCCATGAAATAAGAAACAAGTCTTCATTTATGGTTGTGTCCTAACTGGCTAATCAAGTATTGTTAGTAACCACACGATAGAATCCAATTATTCCATTTTAGTACCACCCCCAAGAGCCTGAAAACATGATTGTTTTAAAACATTTATCTAAAAATTTAGTTATGGTTGAACAGGGAAATATAGAAAGATAGAAGCTAAGAAGAGTTGGTGGGAAATGAAAGTTCAGTACAGCTAAATTGCTGGTTGCTTGGAGTTGTTGTGTTTTGGTTCCTGAGACATTCCATAATGTCTCTAAAGGACAAGGTAGTAAATATAGAAGGTTTTGGGGGGATTTATGGTCTCTGTTGCAACTGCTCCACTCTGTCATTATAGTGAGGAAGCAGCCACAGGCACTGTGTAAGCAAATGAGTGAAACTAATTTCCAATAAAACTTTATTGAAAAGGACAGGTGTCAGGCTGGATATGTCCCATAGGCTTCATTAGCCAACTTTTGGTGGTAGTTTAGCTGTCACTCATAGCCCAGCTAATTCCATGGATTAAATACACATATCATTGTGTTTGATTTGCCCAAACTCATCATCAGAGCCTTCAGAGCCATCATGGTGGGGCCCTGACTTCCTGTCAGCAACCATAACTCCCATCCCTAGGATTTGTTGACCTTTCTGCTCCCTGCACAAGCCAAGTCCATTCCCACAGCATCATCTTTGTTCCTACTGTTCCTGTCCCCTCCAGTTGGCTGCCCAGATCTAGCAAATAAAAATACAAGATATGTAGTTAAATTTGAATTTCAGGGGCACCTGGGTGGCTTAGTCAGTTGAGTGTCCAACTCTTGATTTCGGCTCAGGTCATGATCTTGCAGTTGTAGGATGGAGCCCTGCATTAGTCTCTGCGCTCACCATGGAGTCTGCTTCAGATTCTCATTCTCTCTCAAACACTTATAAATATATAAATAAATCTTTAAAAACGTTTGAATTTCAAACAGTTAATAGTACTTTTGGTATAATTACATCCTATGCAGTATCAGTACGTACTTAGACTAAAAGGGTTGTTTATCCGAAACTCAAGTTTAACTGAATGTCCTGTATTTTATTTGTCAACCCTACCCTAGAATAGCCTTCCTCTTGTTCTTTATCTGGCTGCCTGCTTCTTGTTTTTCTTGTCAGTGTCAGCTCCTCACGGTGTCACTTTGCTGGCCACCCTCTTTAATTGGTTCCCCCTTCCAGGCACTCTGTCCCTCTGACTGCCTTATTTTCTCCATATCTGAAATTATTGTATGTATTTGTTTAGTTGATTAATACCTGTTTCTCTATGAGAATAGGGACCTATGTTCTCGTGTTTCCTATCTTTTCCCTACTGCCTTTAATAGTCCCTGGCACATAACAGGTCTTCCACGAACATTTCTTGAATGAGTACATGAAATAAATGAGGAACTCTGAAATCATATTCACCCAAAAGTTACCTATGCCAAAAGCAATGGGAATATGAACTAAAACTAACATCAGCTGAGCCCCAAGTGTGTAGCAGGTGTGGCCCAGGTGCTTAATCTCTTCTATGGGCCAGAAGCTCAGGAAGGAAGTTGTATCCTCAGCTGAGATAAGAGGAGACAGAGCCTCATTACGTCTGTTGAGCATATAGGAGGTCTCAGAGGCAGTAAGTGTTGGGAATCAAATCAGGTCTTCCTTTTAACCCAAGACTCGAGAATTCCCAGAATCCTCTAAAAAAAGTCTTGTGTGTATCAAATGTGTGCTCACTTTCTTTGAATTTCATCTCTTTGGAACACTCCTAGAAACAGAAGAAAACAAATCTGGCCCACATGGAAAGGAAAGGCCACCTGACTTTGGCTTCATTGATCAAATCACTTCTTCTTAAGCTAACTCTTAGCAGCTATAGAACATGTCAAACAAGAATTCAAAATGAGTGGCCTTGAAAACGAAACAAAGCAAAACAGCATAGTGCACGAGCACAGGCTTACTTTTCCTGGAGAATTCTCCATCCTCAACATATGAAAATGGTGGTAGTACTTGACCTTGCTCCGATGTGGAGTTCACCTTGCCACCTTGACTAACTCTGTCTGCCTGTTCTCCAGCATGGTCCTGGTGTCTATCATGTTACCTTCGGAGGTTTGTGTCTTTCAATCTGAACAAGCCAAGAAGCCCCATTTTCTCATCTCCTTTGTTTGTGTGGGGAGGGTGTTTCAGCCCACCGCCACTACATCTAGAAATGTGACTGTGTTCCCATGTTCTTTGTGTGGCTCTTGATGGCCAAAGTGGGTGCCCTGTCCCTTGGGAGTCTCCTGCCCCCCAAATCACATATAACGTGACACACACAGTGTTCGCCATCCAAGAACACTGATACGCATCTATAAACTATACAGCCGAACGATCAATCTTATGGATTTTCTTTTTCCCAAGTGCTTCTGTCAGAAGGAACACAAAGCATCAGCCTATCTTTCGAATCCAGAGGCACACGTTGGACTATTGTAGCTCTGTAGCATAGTCACTCTTATGATATTTCTTTCTTGAAGAAGACACAGGAGATACATCCAATGGGTCAAAAAAGAAAAACACATTTTGCCTTCTAAAAAAAATTCTTCGAATCCACTGGTTCATCAATAAGCTCCTTCCTCCCAGCAGGTCCGAATGCCCCAGAGCTGTCGAGGACATCTGGGTGGCTGGTGCCAAGGAATCACTGATCTCAAAAGCCAGGATGTTTCTGGCTCCAGATCTTCATCCCTTCCTGTGGACTGTTTTCTCAAGCTGCCCGTGTTTGTGCTGATCCTAATGTAAGGGAAAGGTGAAATATTGTGACACAGAAGGCTGAAGGCTTGTTCCAAGGAAGTGTTGAGTTCTGTTATTTCCTTCCTCTTCAGCCTCCTCGAATTCTCCTTGTTGGCAAGGCAGCCAGGAGCCAGGACGACCGGGTTGGACCAGCGCTCATGTGAACAGTGTGTGCGGGGCCCCTGGTCCTCACCTCCCTGGCATACCTTCCCCTCTGCAGGAATGCTCACGCTCCTGAGGGGGGAAATTAATTCTGCGTTCTGTCCACATTTAGACTGGTGCATTTCCTGTGCAAACACGGCTGACATTTATGAAATCTAATTTAATAAATGTCTACGATAGAGCACTCATTAACATACCGCAAAATAGCTCCAGAGTAGCTCATTTTAATCAAATAAATTGTTGCTGCCACTACCATGGGCTGTTCCTTTATTAAGGGGGAAGTAGCAGCTCCCGGCCAGGGCCTGAGTATGTCTGGGGCCCCGTGTTAGGATCCTGCAGCCCCGGCCGCCATTACCACCTGGGGGCCTCTGCCTCTCCGTGGTTGCTCCTGAGATGAGAAGATGAAAAATTGCTGATCATATATCATCTCCATAAATCTTACCGACAATAAGTCATAAAACCTTGTGTCCTTACATATGGTAGGTACCTGGGGACCGTGTTGCCATATGTGAGCAGCAGTTTCCGGAAAAGAAAAATTCCGTTGCTTATGAGAAACTTCTAGAAGTGTTTTCTGTGCCTACCGTGAGCTGGCCACTTGGACTTCCTCCCCTCCCCCCTCTTCGTTTTGCTTTATTTTCTCCTTCCCCTCACCCCCCTTGTCATGGGACTGCCTCTTTTTGTTCCAAATTACCATCCGAAGAACTCCCAGCTCACTAATTAGGAAATTTTGTGCTTTGCTAAATTCCCTTTCTGTCTGTCACAACAGAATGAGTGAATAATCACCCCCAGCCAACATGGGGCACAGGTATTCAGGGCTTTTGTGTGGGAGAACAGGGCCTCTTGTTTTCCCCGGGACTATTCCCAGCTGACAGAGGCCTGAAGCTTGCAAACTGCCCCCAGCTAATGAGAAATGCTTCTGTATTTTAAAAACTCAACCTGTTTTCCTATCTCTCAGCTAAATTAAAGGAGACACAAGAAGATGGTCACTCTCAGGCTCGGCAGGGCCGGAGTCTGTGTTCTGGAGACATAGTGAGATGGGGATCACTGAGCTTCAGGCTGGCCTGGAATATGGGCCGTGGTTTCCTTAGTGAAGCCGGTTCACACTTGAGATGTAGGAAAATGGCAAAGTGCAGTGTGTTTTCCTTTTCTTGTTTAGCTAAACAGTGTGATTATCTGTTGCTTCTCTTGGTGATCAGGGCACGTATGGGAAAAACGTCCACAGGCAGGCAGAACAGCTGGCCCTGGGGTGGGAGGGTGGGGGTCTTTATGGAGTAAGGCCTGAGCGGGCGGACCCTTGCAAGTTACCATTTCTCAGAAGTCCCTTTTCCAGCCCAAGATACACATGCTTTATCCAACAGAGTAGAGTGCGTGGGGTCCGTATGGCGCTCCTCTTCGCGTCTTATCTAGACCTGAGAGAGGGCACTCCTTTCCTGTGATATTTTATTCAAAAGTCATAAACAACACCAAGCCCCTGATATTTAGTCAACAAGAGAAAATACTTGGAAAGACAGGCAGGAAGTTAGAGGCCAAGTGGGCAGGGGATAGATGACCGCACTGCTTCCAGAAAGGGAAGTTGGTCAGGCAGGCCTGGTGGGGCTGGAGGGGGACAACTGAACCCCTCCTGCTCCCTCCATCCCTCCCTTCTTCCTCATCCTCTGTCCCGTGATGCCCCACAGGAAGCCCACTTGGGGAATCATGTGACCCCTGACCCGGAATAACTTAGCACATCCAAATTGCACACCTTGGAGCTTGGCTTCTCTCTGGAAACTGGTGAGGAGAGGGAGAAAACTTACCCCTCCGTCCCCCAAGATCGGGTGGGGATGCGGCTGGCAGGAACCCTTTCTGGCGTTTGGCACCAAGCATGGGACAGACTGACTTTGTGCTATTCTTATGCTAATTATCTTACCAAGTGATATTTGATTGTTTCTATAAAAGGTTTATGTCAGTGCGATTCACCACAGACATTTTAAAGACCTCAAGATGCAAGAACGAAATGCACCAGAGTCCATTAAAGAAATTAGGTTCTATTAATGTCTGAGAGTCTGCTGGAAGGGGCTGTAGGCACCTCCTGAGCCTGCTGTGAGGACGGGAGTGACACTCCCCTCGCTTGCGAACTTCTGCTAAAAATCAGGGAGAAAATGTCCTTCCACGCTGTGAGTTTGGGCTCCTAACATGACTCGGAGATTCCGGCATTTGGAAAACAATGCCTTTGCCTGTATTCTGTTTTTCTAACTTGAAAATAAGGGTGGTGCGCTGGTGTGGAAATAAGAACAATTATGGCAGCTATCCTAGAAATTGGTATAACACTCGCTAGTAGAGAATGCGCCGCTGTTTTCAATCCTCCGAAAGCAGCAGTATGAAAAGCTTCATGATCTCTCCTCTATCCATCAAGAAATGGTCACAAAATAAAGTGGCTTCCCCAACTGTAGACAGGGAGAAAGTGACAAAGACATCCAGGCTTGTCTGATGCTTTCAGATCAGTGGTACCTCAAATGTTCTTCTCCTTTCTTGTCCCTAGGCAGGACCCCAGACTAGGGACAAATTTGGGAGTTTGGAGTGTTGGGTTCCTAGGCACGAGGTCTGAATTACTTCTCTCTTGGTTCTCTGTATTCATTTGGAAGAGTGAAGAAAGGAGTGGGGAGGGGCACTCCTGCCTGGGTGATCTGTAAACCTCTCAGCTTAAAAACATGTGATTCAGGGGCACCTGGATGGCTCATTGGGTTAAAGCCTCTGCCTTCAGCTCAGGTCATGATCCCAGGGCCCTAGGATTGAGCCCCGCATTGGGCTGTCTGCTCAGCAGGGAGCCTGCTCCTCCCTCTCTCTGCCTGTTTCTCTGTCTACTTGTGATCTCTGTCTGCCAAATAAAAAAACTTAAAAAAAAATGTGATTCAGGGCAAGTCACAATAAAAGCCTGCTTTTTTATTTGTGTGTATGTGTATACACCCACATATATATATATATATATATATATATTTATATGTAATATATAAATACATATATACTATATATATTATGTATATTTTATATATATATATTTTTTCCCCTAAATGTCTGGTATCACCCTGAAGAGAAACAAGCAGCCAATTATATTTTGAAGAGTTTATAAAAATAAAGTATGTTCAGCATACCTAGCCTGTCTATAGCCCCAACGTGATACAGAGCCAGGCACAGAGTCACTGCTCACAAACTCACAGGTACGAGGGTGAAATGGGGCTGACCTCCCCCAGGTCCCTGGAATCCCTAAGAACCCTCCCAGAATGCAGCAGGACCAGAAGGCAAGGAAAGCCTCCCCGGCAGGCTCCCAGGTGCACAGTTCAGCCGTCTCCTGGTGGTGTCCCTGTCTGTAATTATTAGCAGTGAGTAATCGCCCCTGCTCCCATCCTGTGCGACATGTGGCAGCTCAGGGCACTCACAGCAGCTGCGACCAGCCCGGAGCTGGGTACATCCCCTCTGTCACTGCTGCTGGGAGGGGACAGGTGCTGCGCTCTGGCATCTCCCAGACACATGGCACTTTGCAGGAAGGAGGTGGGTGAGGCCTCACCCATGGGGGATGCTCTGTGGGCAGCTCAGATGTTTATAGGGTGTGATAGTTGTCCAAGGGTCTGTGACTTTATAAATGTCTGAACCTCTAAACTGAGGTTCAGAGTTGTCAAGGGGCTGCTCAAAGGCACAGGCACACAGCTAGAAAGGGGACGGTCCAGGAATCAAAAGCTGGTTGAACTGACTCCACAGCCCATGCTCTTTGTGATATGGCCTGGGTGGAAATAAGGTGGTGGAGGCCTTGAGGGGGAGGGCGCGGCTATCAGGGGCCAAAGGCCTTAGAGGTATAGCACATGGGCTGCTTTGTAGCTGCAGGAAGAAAAGCTATCCCAGCTTTGAAGGCTGGCCGTGTTGGGCTGGGCCAGCCTCAACCACAAACTGAACCACTCCTAATTTAGGGAGACTTCTTCCCCAACTCACAGTTTTGTTCCTGGACAGCAGAGAAGTTTCTTAATAGCTAGAAACCTGACCAACTCAATCATTTTTCTCCTCTCCTCCATCTATTCCCTTCTTTCTCCAAGTTTGTTGAGTTTCTATCTTGCTCCAGACACTGTGCCCAGTGCTAATGAGAGATGACAACATGTGACCCACTCTGTCCAGTGATGCAGGGAAAGGAGCACGCCACTTGTGGGTGGGAGCTTTCAAGAAAGGGTGTGACACGCCTGTGCTCTCCCTTCCCGTCCCTCAATGACTGCAGACACCCTGCTATCCCTGAGATTTAAACATCTAGAATCCTAAGATACCACAAGGGACAGCTGTCCAGAAGAGTTCATGGCCCTACAAAAGACCCTGTGTGCGTGCTCCCCTCTGTTATACGAAGTTGCTGGGATTTGAAGGTTGTCGCTGTGGCACACCTTTGCCTCTGCTGACTAAGGCAACTACATTTAGAGCTTGGCTTTTGATGCCGTCCTTTATGCCTTGTCTTCTAGCCAAACCTTCCCTTGCACAGTTCGGCTTTCCCACCAGACTTCGAGCTCCTTGGAGGCAGAATCCCTGCCTTATTTACCTCTGTCTCCCTCATCCATGGTTCCGGGCCAACCAGAGGCCTCCTGAACAAGTGATGACGGATAGGGAGCAATGGGCAACCACAGAGTTGGCAAAGACAACCCCTCGGGGCACAGAAAGGGGGCCTGTGATCGCTTAGATGGATGGAGTAAGGCTTTTGTCCAGCCACTAAATGGTGGAGTCGGGATTCGAACTGAGACGTGTCGGACCTCAAGGCCCATCCTTTTGGCATTCCAGCACACCCCCTGACTGCCCCTGGATTGGAACTCCGTTTGCTGAGCTTTCTTCTGCAGTAGGCGATGCCTCGTCCCCACAACCTCCCTTCCCCTGGGAGCACTGGGATTGCCCTTTAGGAAAGACTGCTGGTTGTACAGTCCCTGAAAAGGAGAACAACTACTATGGAATGAGTATCTACTGGGATCCGGACATCTGGTCCCACCGTGGGCATGGTCTGCGTGAGAAATCCATACGTTACTGATCTATAGAGTTGCATTTAATTCTCACGTTAGCCCTTTGATGTAGGTCTGGTTGTCGTCTGTGGGTTAAAGAGAGGAAAAGCTATGGCTCAGAGGGGCACAGTAACTGGGGCAAGCTCACAGAGCTCCTAAGTAGCAGAGGTGAGGCGTGAACTCGGGTCTGACTGCCGCATGGAGGGTTCTGACAACTATTTGATGTTGCATCTCATTGCTCATGTCAGGAGCTTATGTGTGTGTGTGAGAGAGAGCGCATGCGGGAATGAGCACAGCTCTTTTGGGGGCCGGTGATGATATAGGAGTATCTTTTCTCAGCCCGCTGTTTATCCAAGTTCGGGGCTTGTTGTTCTACAGGAAGCTGTAAGGACTTCCTGCTCTAACTCTCACAGATGCTGGCTGTGATAATTCCCATATTTACATACCTACAGGGCAAGGCAGGTCTGTGAGCTGCTGACTCTGGTGGGATTTCAGGACAGAGACTGATGGGTCCCCTCCTCCCCGTCATCTCTTGTGCACCCTCCCAGAACAGCCTCTGGGTGGGGGAGGGCACTCTTTCTTCCGCCTGGTATTATGTCGCTTAAGCGCAGCCCCATACCTGCGCTGAGCACTTTCATAGGCATTACCTCATTTGGTCCTAACAGCTGCCTGGCCCGATGAGGACTCTTAGTTAGTTCCATGTCACAGCCAGGAAACCGAGGCTTCACTTAGAGCAGTGCTTCTCAACTAGGGGCAATTGTCGCAGCTTGGGGTGGGGGCGGCAGAATTATGACCAAGAGAGTAGAAGCCAACAGTGCTACTGAGTGTCTTACAATGACAGGGTTACCAGTGCAATGTCAGTGAGGCCTCAGCTGAGAAACTTGAACTTAGCTGTGTCATGGGACTTTCAAGCAGTGGGGCTGGAATTGAACCCCATCTGTCAGGCCTAATCGCGCACTCCACAGTGGAGGACAGATGGGTATGGGACCCGTAAAGTGGATAGGGCCCTCCTCCTAGTGTCTCCCTGTGGTTGCTCACTGCCTGCTGACAGCTGGTGCCGCCTTGACCACTGTCTCGACAGTGTCAGCTGACCCCTTCTCTGATGGCATGGGCCTCTCACTGTGTGGCCTTGCGTTCTTGGCTCCAGTATCCCTGAAGGCTCGTTTTTGTCATACTATGTTTTTAAGCCTGGTTTCTATATTACTCTAGATCACAAACCTCTGAACGTGAAGGCCTGCCTTGTTCCTCTGAGGCTCTAACAGATAGGCTTCTTTCCTTCAGGAAACACCTACTCTGTGCCTGGCCTATGCTGGGAGCTAAATACAAACCAGGGAAAATCAAAGTATAATACAGAATGAACGATTATAGTACTCATAGTACCAACGATGGCAATTAGGACTTACTAAACTTTTCATACCTTCCAGGCATCAGCTCTTGTAACCCTCTAGGGAACTTACGAGATACGTCTACTGAAGGGTGCTGGGCAGATTCAGAAGGGGATGCCCAAGCCTTCCTAAGTGGTTGAGGAAGATGACCTAGAAGGGCTGGGGTCTCAGTGGAGATCTGAAAGAAGGAGTACATTTGGGTGAGGGCATCAGAGGCAGAAAGATCAGCATGAGGAAAGCCTGGAGGAACCAAACTCATGGTGAGTCTAGAAAGTTCTCAGTAAATAGAGACAGCATTTGGGGTTGACCAAATGTTTGGAACTCATAAGCGAATCTTGTAATGACTGGCCATGTCCCTCAGCTCAGCGTACACATTGTCTCCTTCACTCAGGGTCAAAGGGTCTCCAGGCTGACTTTTTGAAAAGAACTGGTCAGAGCCCTGGGAGTCCTCAGTTTCCCCTGCCCTGGCAGTGATTTCCAGGGCTTTCCCCAGTGTCCATTGTTGGGACAAACTTTGGGGCTCCTTGAATGACACTGTGGTTGGATGTCAAAAATAAAAGGCACAGGGTTTGTCTAACTGGGGAGCCAACTCAAGTGTTGATAACACAAGAACTTTAGGTATTTGGACTAATCCTCAGATGCAAATAATAGAGATATGATACACATCAAATCAAATTAATGAACCTAGGGGAGTTATTTATGGAGTACCTACTCTGCTCTTAAACACATAGGAGACAAAGGATAACGATAATGGAGAGATCCCAGACACCAAGACTTTGAGGCCTTGGAGGAAACCTGCAAGGCAAACAAAGTCAAGACTGTAGTGGAAAATTACCCAATAGTGGCCGTGGAGTGGAAACCAAAATTAGAAAAGAGAAGGATTAATGTACAGAGGTAAGATCAAGGAAGGCTTCTGGAGAAGGCAGGATTCAGTCAGAGCCTTGAAGGCCAGGAGAGAGAGGGAAAGTAGGCTACTGAGGACGTTTCATTAGGCAGCAGATAAAGAGCCCTAAGACTATAATACCTAAAGGAAAGTCTGAGGATTCTAAATTCAGGTCAGGTCCAAACTCCAGAGGACATTATGTAAGGTCCTTCCTTGCCTAGTCCCATTCTTCCTGGCAGTGATTATTGCTGGCTACCTCTGGCCTTACTGCTCTACACAGCCCCACTTTACACCCAAAGCCCAGCACCCTGTAAGTTATCTTCAATCTATAGTCACATCACGGTTTTGAGATGTTGTTCATGTGCTTTACTCTGTTAGAATGTTCTTTTCTTTCTCTGCAAGATGAACTCTATCCTTCTATGAGCAACTTCATTGCTGCCTCCTACACGCAGCAGTCCTGCATTCCTGGCACTCTTTCCTCTGCTCTTATCCCATGTCTTATCCCAACCCCCCACATGTTATTGGATGCTCTGACTCACTCCCGCAGTAGCTTCTTGCAAGCAGCTTCCTGAGATTAGGACTTTGTCTAACTTTGTATTTCTTTCCACCTCTGTACCAAGCACAGGCTGTGACTCATTCTGAAGGTGCATTAATTACTTGTTGACCATAAGCGTGAATGGAACTAGAAACTGAACACCTTTTGCAAAGAGCTGACTTACTTGCAGAGACTTGGGTGTGTTTAAAGTTGCTCTGTCTAATATGGTAGCCACTAGCCAGTCATGGCTATTTAACATTGAATTAAATACAATGAAATAAAATTAAAAATACAGTACCTCAGTTGCTAGACACATTTTAGGCACTCAGTAGCCACACATGGCTAGTGGCTATGATATTGGACAGCTCTGACACAAAGCATTTTCAGCACCTCAGAAAGTTCCAGTCTTCAACACTGGTCTTAGCTTTATAAAGAATGGCCTTGGGTGCCTGGCTGGCTCTGTGGGTTAAGTGTCTGCCTTCAGTTCCAGTGATGATCTCAGAGGGCTGGTTTCGGGTCCCCTGTCGGGATCCCTGCCCAGCTGGGAGCCTGCTTCTCCCTCTTCCTATGCCCCTCCCCTTTGCTCTTGCTTGAGCACTCTTGCTTCAAATCAATATACAATCTTAAAAAAAAAAAAAAAAAAAGGAATGTCCTCTTATGTCCATCTTCCTGTCCCTGTTTATACCTTCTTTCTCCTCCCTAAGGTTTGCTGTGGCTAATCCTTTGGGGAAATCAAATATCACTACTTGGATAATGCTGAGAACTGCAGAGAAATTTGGCAAGGTGGGCTTTGCTTAGGGTTATTCCTGCTCTGTATAAATCAAATCACTCCCCGTGGGTGGGCTTTGGGCCTGCAGAGAGCCCAGCGGCTGCAGTGTTCAGACACAGGTACCTGTCATGGGAAAATCCAGAGCCAAAGTACAGAGCAAGCTGAGCTCAGCTCCACGTAGACAAGGCAAGCTTCCGAAACACCTGGCAGGCTCAGAAGCACAGATGTCTCGCAGCTCTTAATTGAAAATATTCTGAATGGGCAGAATAAGGAAAGAGCTATTTGAGAGTCTCCTGGTTTGTGTTTCTTGGTGGGAAAATGCCTACCTCTTCCTTTGGTTTGCCAATTCAGTGAAGGGCCTTTATTGAACCCCAAGATCAGTGAATTTCAAATACTATTTTTTTGTCTTAGAAGTGTAATTTTTGTACTTAGAAGTATAACGTAAGCCCAATTTATAAGCATATTTAAAAGAAAGTTGCTGCTTAGGTTGAAAGTTGTGAGGGGAACCTGGCTGTTTGGTTTTTCCTTTAGCTCCATCAGAATGCACAACTCCAGGGGGCAGTATTCACACTGTAGTCTAGGTTTGACCCACTTGTAGCCTTGCACAGAAGCATGCACAATTTGAAAACTGTGGTCCATCTACATTCCCAGCTTTGGGAAAAAAAAATATGTCCACTTCTCTCATTAGTCATAATAAACATATGCATATTTCTGCAAGTCTTTCTAATTTTTGAAGTGCTTTTTGTATCATGCCTCATCAGATCCTCGCAACAAAGGCTGACATGAAGACTTTGGGTTCACAGACTCTTGTTCCTCCCTGTGCCCCTAGCACCTAGTTTACTTTTTGGCACATAGTAGGCATTAAATATGTTATTTGAGGAAGGAGAGAAGAAGGGACAGTAAGTAAAAGGGTAGAGGGAAGAGAGGGAGAGAGGGAGGGGTTTATGATGCATCATTGTCAGTTTCAGTTTACAGATAAAGAAACCATAAGAAATGCAGTAAATTTCAGTGACTTACTAGGTCAACAACGAACCAAGGGGCCATGATGCACTTTCTTCCATCCTTAAAGCCCATGCTTCTAACCATACTTCACCCCCCGCCCTGCTCCCATTTTGTTTTTTTGAGCCAGAAGCCCATTTTGAGTACTTACTAGGCATTCTTTCACAGCACCAGCTTTTTAACATATGAAACTGTGGAAGAAAGTCTATTTTCCTTCTGAGAAGGAATTTCTGGCTCCTGGGAGCCTTGACCCTCCCTCCCCTGAAATAACCCACCCCTCTACTTGTCTGTCAGAGGCCAGTTGCAAGCCTGAACAAGGGACACAGATGGAAAATGTATCACCAGGCGGAGGGGTAACTGAGGCATTCAGGAAACAAAGCCCACGAGCAGCCAGTCCTGGAGGGGTGGCTGAGCTGGATCAGTGTTTAAATTCACATGTCAGGATGTCAGGGGTATTCTTCGGCTTGTTCCATTTTTATAATGAAGCTGTATGTCTGGAACTGAGGGGGGGAATCTCTGACATGGGGGAAAATGAGTGATACGACATGTTTCTGAGATTACCAGTGGGGCTTCTAGTGCAGACTAAGCTGTGGTTAGTGGGCCTGCCATGACCATGATGTTAGGAATAATTACACCGTGAGTTCTGCCGAGTCCCAGCGGCGGGAACATGACTCTTTGACTTCACCTACATCCCCACCGTGCACACACATATGCACGCATGCACACACACACACGCGCGCGCACAGGGAGAGAGGGAAACTTTCAAAGGGCTTGTAACAGAACAAAGCACAGTTTTTACTATCACAAAATCTTTATGGATCGCTATCCTTGAGGTGAAGTTATATCCTTTATGGTCACATTTTGGTAGTTTCCTTAAATTATTGAAGGCATTTCGTAGGGCCTGTGCTCTTGGAACAGGGCTGGGAAAGAGGCCCCTGTCCCCCGTCTGGAGGTGGGTTAATGATGGCGCTCCTTGTGCAATGCGTCCAGGACACAGAGGTTAATAAAACCCGTAGCTCTTCTTCATGGGTACCAGGGGATGGTTAATGTTCAAGCCTGTGCAGGACCTCAGCTTAATGTTCCGTATGAAGGATAGCGCTGCCAGACGACACCCTCCCTGGTGCCAACCTTGCATATTAGTACATGCTGGAAATGGGCTGAGCGAACCGGGAAAAGTTAGGTGCATCGCTCCCGGCTGGGTGTGATGGGCTGGCCCCACACCTCCCTGGCTGCTCTCAGAGTCAGCTGCTTCTGTCTGCCCAGAGCACCGGACAAAGAGTTAGGAGATTTCTGGGGCACCTGCGTGGCTCAATGGGTTAAGCCTCGGCTCAGGTCATGATCTCAGGGTCCTGGGATCGAGCCCCGCATCAGACTCTCTGCTCAGTGGGGAGCCTGCTCCCCCCTCTCTATCTGCCTGTCTCTCTGCCTCCTTATGATCTGTTTGTCAAATAAATAAAATCTTAAAAAAAAAAAAAAAAGTTAGGAGAGCCTCTGCCCGGCCCCTGCTGCATCTGGGGTGTCCATATCTGGCGTCCCTCTCTCCTCCTCTGTCCACTGAAGGGGCACGAACTGGCTTCAGCCCTCTTCTAGTATGTGCACATAAAGAGGTCTGGGGACTGTAAGGTAATACATCAGTTTTGTGGTTACAGGCACAGGCTCTGGGTGCATGGGAAATTAGAGTTAAATCTGTGTGAACCCTCCACCCCATGTGTCTTAGGCGAGTTGCCTGAAAACTCTGTCTTTGGCTTCTGCGGGAAACAAACCCTGAGACAAGGATTTGAAAGCAAATAATTTATTGGGGGAAGTGGCAGGGAAAGGAAGGCTTCTATGAATGGTGCAGCATCAAGTTAAGTTACCACAGTGGGCAACTTGATGTAATCCCAGTGGGGACCTCTGGGAGGCACTGTGGGATACATGCCCTAGGGGTCATCCCACCTGAGGGGCAAGGGAGCTGGGGCATTAGTACACCCACTCTCTCAGTCTTGGCTGAGGGCTGCTCCAGCTGCTTCTGCCTGCATGCTGGTGGGCAGAGTTGCCCCCCCGCCCCCGGCCAGCTGGCAAGCCTCAGGCACAGAAATGCGGCTGCTGGTGCTTAGAAGTGTGGATGGCGTGCACGGAAATGGGAAGGCCTGGGAGGAAATCAGAGCGACAGCATCTGTACCCTGAAGTCCCAAGTTCCTCTTTTCCAAAACGAGGCCAGCACCTCCTACTGCCCAGAGTTGCCAGGATTAAATGAGATACTACAAGAGCCCACTGAGTGTTAGTCATGATTCATGCTAATCAGAAGGATGGGTCCATTTATTGCAGTTCAGACCCTATATTAGACCTGGGTTACTTGCCCATGTTTGAAGGCTTTCTTTGGAACATAGACATTTTGGTCTTTTGGAAAATAAACTTACTGTCTGTTTGATATTATAGGGAGTGGAAGGGATAAATGATGTTAGCCAAAGAATGGGCCCTTCCTCTTGAGGTAAGAAAGCAAGGGAAGGAGTGACTTCCATGTGCCATGTTTCAGAGGACAAAGGGAGGCTGGGGCATTGTCTTCCCAGGCGGGGGCAAATGAGTTCATCAACCAAGAGTCTACCATGTAGTTTGTTTGTTATCTCTGCAGGTTGCTGGCCAGAGTCCTTCATGTTTTAGATCACTGGAAACATTACTTTTGCAATGCAGTGGGGTCGCTGGCATTTCTCCATTGGAGGCTGAGGCAATGTCCCTGCATATGTGCGTGGGGCCTCTTGCTTAGACTTCATGGAATGTGGCTAGACATGCCAAAGGAAAGGCCCCTTCATTCCCATCTTTTTGGCCCCTCCCACAGGATCCCGGGATGATTTCCTTGGATTGTCAGTGGGTTCTTAGATAATGCAATCTTACCCCTTTGGCATGGTTATGGGCACCGTCATGCTGCTGTGTTTGGGAGCATTTGGGACCTTCGTGCCCACGGTACTACTTACCCTCGGAAGGGACCCTCGAACATGCTTTTGGGGCTCGGCTTCTAATCTTCCAGTGCTCAGTGACGCTGGTGCATGTGTTCACGTAGTTCCGTTTGAGCCGGTAGTCCCTGCCGTCTGTGATACAGGCACGTAGGTCGGCGCTGAATGAATGAGGGAGTGTGTGAATGAAAGAATAACTCTGGAAGTGCACCTGGACACGAGAGGGGGAAGGAGGGGCACCACTTTTAACAGGAAAAAGTAGGCTTGGAAGTTGGCAGCTTTCTTTACTGCCGCCCCTGCCCCTCGGTTGTGCTAAAAAGCAGGAAGCCAAGCTGACACTTCCATGTAAATCTGAGATTTCCCTTTTTGGTCTTGCAAATTCCATTCTTGCCTCGCTGTCATCCACTGGGGAGACGTCCCCAGTCTTACTCACAGTTAAGAATAAATAGTGCTCAGGCTGCTAAAAAAAGGAGAGATGGCAGCACCTCTCATCTCCGTGTGCGTCATTTACTGACTCTGTGGCACCCTATCCTGTAAAACCGTGATTATGTCCGAAGGGCGCCGAGCACCAACCCATCCCTTCTCGGCAAAGGCTTTTCAAAGAGAAAATTCTTAAAAAAGAAAAGAAAAAAAGAATGAGAGAGAGAGAGAGAGGAAGAAAAGAAACTACCTCCCGACACTAAAATGCATTTTAAGAGCCCTTGCAAATCAGACGCTTTTGTCTGTGGGGTTTAACACATAGTGGAAACAGATCCTGGTGGAAAGTGCTTCAAAATAATCTCATGTGTTTCTAGAAGTATATGGGGATGCGTCGTTCACACTGTGTGCACGCAAGTGATTTTCTTCATGTCGTTCTCTTACGTCCACTTCATCCACGCATTTCAGTTTTCCAGATGAGAAGCACTATGGAATGAAATCCTTTCTGGGCCCTAGAGAATGACATTCTGGGAAATCCTCTGATGTACTGGGGTCTGGAAGCTGTGATGTTTATGAAGACTATTTGGTTTCTAACTTGCCTCCTCATCTGTTGTTTTGTTTAGAAGTATTTACCAAGTGCTTCTACTGGGAATTTACCCTAAAGATACAAACGTAGTGATCCAAAGGGGCACGTGCACCCGAATGTTTATAGCAGCAATGTCCACAATAGCCAAACTATGGAAAGAACCTAGATGTCCATCAACAGATGAATGGATCAAGAAGATGTGGTATATATACACAATGGAATACTACGCAGCCATCAAAAGAAACGAAATCTTGCCATTTGCGACAACGTGGATGGAACTAGAGCGTATCATGCTTAGCGAAATAAGTCAAGCGGAGAAAGACAACTATCATATGATCTCCCTGATATGAGGGAGTGGTGATGCAACATGGGGGCTTAAGTGGGTAGGAGAAGAATCCATGAAACAAGATGGGATAGGGAGGGAGACAAACCATAAGTGACTCTTAATCTCACGAAACAAACTGTGGGTTGCTGGGGGGAGGGGGGTTGGGAGAAAGGGGGAAGGTTATGGACATTGGGGAGGGTATGTGCTTTTGGGTAAATTGGAAGGGGAGATGAACCATGAGAGACTATGGACTCTGAAAAACAGTCTGAGGGGTTTGAAGTGGCGGGGGGGTGGGAGGTTGGGGCACCAGGTGGTGGGTATTATAGAGGGCACAGCTTGCATGGAGCACTGGGTGTGGTGAAAAAATAATGAATACTGTTTTTCTGAAAATAAATAAATTGGAAAAAAGAAAAAAAAAAAGAAGTATTTACCAAGTGCTTATTTTATGTTAGGATCTATTCCGCATGTCGTCACTGCCCCCAGGACTTCAGGGCTCCAGTGGGAGATCAAGTAAACCATCTCCATAGGGCATGACTCTTGGGAGATTCCAGAGGCCAGTGGGCACCCAGTCCGGCTTGGTCAGTCAGGTGACGCTCCTGGAGGAGCTGGAATCCTAGAGTGGCATTCAGGGAGACTGTGCTGGGAGTGGGCATAACCAGGAAGGGTGTTCCTGGCAGTGGTTGGGACATGAGAGAGTCTGGCTCAGCCAGGACCGTAGCCTCTCACTGGGCAGTGGGGCAGTCCTGATGCTCTGCTCTGTCAGTGGGATGCCCTCTGGGGGACTCAGGCTCCCTGGCTTCTCAGCCCACTGCTGAGAGTGGATGGTTCCTGCCCATGCATCCGCTTAGCAAACCCTGAGCTACCAGCCTCTCACGGTTACGGACAGTTAGGAGCTGAATGAGACTGAGCCCCTGCTTTCTGTGGAAATAGAGTCATAGAAGCAAACCCCGAGTATCGAACCAACACGTTAGCAGTGTGTGCTGGCCAGTAGGCCGGCTCTGGGGAATTTAGGAGGCATTTGCAGATGCGGGAAGTGAAGTACAGGTGAACTCACCTGCCACATCAAAGGCTAGGACCTGTTGGAGCCAGGATCTTACCCTGGTCTGTCCAGATCACTGTGAGTGCTCAAGGGAGTAGAAGGCTCCAGCCTTCAGACAAGCCTGACTCAGAGGCGCTCCTGGTTTCTGGGCTTCTCTGAGAAGCCCAGATAGAAACCTCAGAGCTCCTCCTGTGGCCTTCCTGGGACGGTCTCTCCAGTGGGCCCTCCCAGGTCGGGGGGAGGACAGGAGGAGACACTGTTGTGTTGTTCCATGGCCAGTGAGCCCCTGCTTCTCTCGGTGTAGGAACCCGCCCTGCCAGGCAGCTGGACCTCAGTGGCCTTTATCTGACCCCACCCTCAGCACCTCCGACCTTTCCCCTTGGGCCCCACTGGCCGACCTTGGCCTGTCTCTGGCCTCAGTGCAGGCGCCAGGCCTGCTGCTGGACCCTGGCCAGGCCCCACCCAGTGCTCAGCCTCTCCCCCAGTTGTGTCTGGCAGGCTGAGAGCTCACAGGCCAGCCTGGAGCCCGGGGCATCCGAGTGATGCTCCCCAGGGCCAGCTTAGCCTGTTGGAATGCAAGCCCACCTGGAAGGACCTGCATCGCTTTCAAAGGCTCAAGTGTGGGCCTGAACTGTCTGAGGCAGAGATCAAGAGCAGTTCTCCTCTCCTTTTCCTGCTTTCCCAGGCCAGGATGGCTACTGCCTCCTGCTTACAGACTCTCAGACACACTCACATACACATTCCCGGGTTGAAACCCTGGATAACAGCTTCTTTTTCCAGGTGTTTCTGTCTTCTACATACTTGTCAGGCTAATACTCTTCATCTCATGTAATCCTTACTCTTCCCAAAAGGGAGGACCCGACATCCCCATTTTATAGGCAAATAAGCTGAAGCTCAGAGTCTGAATTCAAACTCAGGTTTTTCTAACTCCACCGCCCACGCTCCTAGCCATTTAACTTGGTAGCGATGTCAGGCATGTCCTCTCCAGCCTCAGTTTCCTCATCTCTAAAATGGGGATCATAGTAACACTCAATCTCTGAGGCTTCGTGGAGGTCAGATGCATTCTGTGATGGGAGGCACACCACAAGGCTGAAAGCAGTCGTCGATGAGAATAGACGACATTTGTGTGATGGTCATTCCCAGCAGCCCCAGACAGCGGCTGGTCCCACATGTGGGCACTTTTATCAGCTGCCTCGCAGCTGCCTCCCTCGCGTCTTTTGTCCCAGACTCTGTTGTCTCCTGCTCACCTTACAGCACCTGACTGCTTTGTTACCCTTCTTTTCTGATTGCTTTTGCTTCTGTGTCCCAGTTGCCATAAGCCCCAGAGAGGCCTGGGCTGAGCTCTGTTATTATTTTTGTGAGGGTACCTGCCAGGATGCTAGAATGATATCTTGCCATCCTCCCCTTTACCCCCCCAAAACCCCCAACTAATTTCCGAACTAATTTTGACTTCACTTGGATTGGCTTATTTTACAGAGATCATCATACCCCAAGTAAAATGTGTGAAGCGCTTTGCCAATTGAATGTGGATTGAAATGCCAGTTCTGCTATTTAGAAGCTGTGTGACTCTGGGCAGCTCACTTAATGTCTCTGAGTTGCATTTTCCTTTCCAATTAGGGCTGAATGATCCCAGGGGCAGAATATGTTTTGCAAGGTTTTGGAGAGAATTTGGTGAGAGAATGGCAAGTCGTTCTTGGTATACAGTAAGTGCTCAATAAAATACTAAAGCAGGAGATAGTTGAACCAGCTCTCACCACCACAAGTAGTTTAGGAAGCTAGGAAGGCAATAAAAAATACACTTTGCTTGGAGAAACCCCCGGGGAAGATGGGGCAGTAGACCCAGAGCTGAGGATCCAGCACCACACTGTGTCCCTTCCCGAGAGAGGCAGGCCTTTGGGAGATAGCCAAGGGCAGGGTCCAAGGCCCCTTCAGAGCTGACCTCTGCACTTCCTGGTGAAATCTGCAGCTTTCCATGAAGGCAGGGCCCAGCTTTCTTATCGGCAGGCTCAGAGTCCGGGACTCTGGGGCTGGATGCCTGCGTGTGTATAGAGGCTCAGGGTGTTTATCAGGCCCCTCCCTGGGGTGCGGGTGGGGGTCAGCTGCCCAGACTTTGGACACAGTTGGGCTTGGACGTGGCAGCTCCTCCTTCCCCTGGGGATACCCCAGCTCATTTCTCAACAGTCAAGTCCAATAAAAAAGGTTGAAAGTCAACTGCTGGGATTCTGCAAATGTGATGGCCAAGGACGAGACGCTGCTTGGGCGCCACGACTCTGGGCTCCTCCTCCCTGCAGTAGGGTTCCGGTCAGCTCATGTCGCCAGGGCTGATAACCTTGGCCCCGTTCACTTTGCCGAGTGTTCCAGAGTAGTGAGATCCAAATCCCCAGATACCTTGACCCAGGTCGCCTCTGCCATCAATCTGAGAGGAGACGTGCGAGAAGAGGTCCTTCTCTCTGTTTCCGAGGTAGGGAAATAGGAGCAGTTGGAATAATCCATGGGAAGGAGCCTCACTGGCTCAGGTGTGTAGCACTTACCTGGAAGCCAGCATGGTCTCCAGCTGTGCACAGCACTGTTATTTCCCTGAAATCTCCAAAGGACCCAAAGGGACTGGGGCATCCATTACTCTGATGAAACTACGCTAAGAGAGCTTTAAAAATTGTTCAAAGTTACCCAGCTAGCGAAAGTAGCAGTCAGAATTCAGATCTACCTCTTCAGTGCCAGATGCCCCTTTAAACCCCAAACAGAAGCTCCCTGGTCAGGGTCTCCTTCCTGGGGCACAGCTCACATTTGGGGATGGATCATTCCCTGCCGAGGGGCTGGCCTGCACATTGTCAGGTTCTTAGCAGCATCCTGGGTCTCTGGCTGATAGATGTCAATAGAAAGCACCCATCCCAGCTCAGGATAGGCAAAAAAAAAAAAGTCTCCAGACATTGTCAGCTGTTCCCTGGGGGCACAATAGCCCCAGGTGAGAACCACTGCTCTACACCAATGTCAGGGACCGAGTTTATTTATTCATGAGTATGCGATCATTGAGATTGCGGTTACGATTATGAGGTCCTTGCCAGTGTCTAACCTGCATTTGGGCAGGTAACTGACACAGGTGAGCTTCAACACGTAATTTACATATGAACCAGGACCCTGTAGAGAGGAAAGTGGGGACTACAGATAATAATGTCAGCATACGGGCACCACGGCAGGGATGCATGTCTGCCCTTGCTCCCTGCTTTCCAGGTAAAATAGCCAGAATTGTGACTCTGCAGCTTTGTATTTGCTACTGATGCCTTTGTTTGGGGGTTTTTCCTAGATTAAGGGCTCTGGAAATCTTTGCACTGGCTCCTCCCACCTTCCCCTACCCTTCAGAGGGACCCTGAGTAGGTCCTATCCACAGACTAGCTCATGATTTTCTTAAATTGGTTGGGAAATGGAAAATGACCCCAAGGAGTTGGTGGTAGTTTTCTTTGCTCTCTAATTCAGCTGAGTCAATACCATTAGGGTTCTCAGTGTGTTCACCTAAATTACAGAGACCTGATTTCTTCTTGGGAACCACAGTCTCGGGAACCCTGTGGAACGGTTTTTAATAGGAGAGGGTGAACCGTGCTCCATCCTTCCATGTCATGTGATGATGGTGGTGATGATCGTGATGATGATGGTGCTGGTGATGATAGTGTTGATGATGATGATGATGACTGATGATCTAACAATGAGCACTTGCTATATAGCTTGGTCTTGTCATAAGCACTTCACATGGATTATTTCATTTCATCTTTATTACACCCCATGATGCTATCTTTATCCTCATTTTATAGACTTGAGGTGTGAGTTTCTAGCAAGATCAATAATTTGGGCAGTGTCAAACAGTTGCCTGAGGATAGAGTCAAAATTTGAGGGCAGGCCTGTCAATTCCAAAGCCCACAGAGTCCTCTCGATGTAGTAGATCAGTAGTCATCCATCTAATGAACACCTGTCCCCATTATGATGTGAGGCACCGAAGAATGGACAGGTGAGAGTCTCTCTTCCTGCCTATCAGGACCCCAAAGTCCAGCACGGGAGGCAAACAACCCAGCAAGCAGCGTGTTCTCTCTAAGTAGCAAGCAAGGAGCCATGTGGGGACAGGGCATTCCTTAAACCAAGCCTGCATTCAGGGAGGGGGGCTCTCTAGCCCAGTTCTGGGTAGGGAGGACATCTGAATCTAGTCTTCAGGGTCAGTTGAGTGGGAGTTGGGCAAGAAATGGGGAAGAGAATACCAGGCAGGGGGTCAAAACTGAGCAAGGCAGACCAGAATGGTTGGAGACATATGGTTCAGGGTAGGTGGTGGGATAGGCAAGTCCAAGGTTGGGATGGAAGAGGGCCTTGTGCCACCATTGCATGCAACACACTCCTACACACAGGCCAACACACACACACACACACACATACACACACAGAATTGAGCCACAGGCTGGTGCTGATACCATCAGACCCCTCCTGTGTATGTCTAGGGTGCCAGGGAGTTCTGACTGCCACTTGGGTGGGAACATTATCTCCCTCCATCTTTCCATTCCTCTTCTGCTAGAGACAGAAAAATGCCCCTTCTCTCCCAAAGATGTCCACATCCTAGTCCCTGGGGATTAGGTGAATATGAATAGGGGTGTGGTATGTTATGAATTTGTTACAGGGAAATTAAGATTGCAGGTGGAATGAAAGTTACTAGTCACTTAACCTTGAGATGGGGAGATTATCTTGGATTATCTGGGTGGGTCCAAGGTAAGGGTCCTTGTAAGAGGGAAAGAGGAGTCAGAGAAGAGAGGTGTCAGAGAAGGTGTTGAAAGGAAGATGTAACAAGAGGCAGAGGTCAGAGTAAAGTGCTTTAAAGGTGGAGGAGGGGCCACAGGCCTAGGAATGAGGGTCCTTCTCAAAACCTGGAAAGTCCAGGAAACAGAAGAATGCAGCTCTGCCCACACCTTAATTTTAGCCCAAAGAGACCAGGGACAGACTTCTGACCTCTGGAACAGAGATTAAATTTGTGTTCGTTTTTAAGGCACCAAGTCTGTGGTCATTTGTTGTAAAAGCCATAAGAAATGTTTATCTTCCAGGCCAGAACCAAGCCTGTACTTCTGGTAGGTGAACTGTAGAGTCACCAGCCACCTGGGCAGGTGTACTGGTGCCTCACATTAGGCTTATGTCTTGGGCCCTGAAGAATGTCCTTCTTCCAGCTGGGAGGTGGGATCTGGCCCTGGAGCCAGCCTGGCCCTAAGGAACAGAGTAATTCATATTGCTAACCATAGCCACACCCAGGACAGCTTGATAATCCTGGGGCCCTGAAAGGAAAGGAAAACTAGGAGGTCCTGGGGCCCAGGAATTCCAAGGATACATCTGTCCTTCCTGAAAAGTGAGCCTGTAGCTCATAACCAGTCTCCCATGATCATACAGTGCTTTCCTCTACTTTTTTTTTAAAAACAAAAACTACAATATTATATTCAGGCAGCTGGGTTTTTATTATTCCTACTGATTTCTAAAAAGGAGCATTCTGGCTTTAATTAGAATGAAAAATATGAGCAGTAGAAATATCCAAATATCACACGGCCTCATTATTTACACCATTGATTTCGACAGGCAGTTAAACAGAGAGTAAGACATGGGCTCTGCCCTATTTAAAGAACAAAGCGACATTAATCTACTTCGAACTGTGCACACATTGACGGGACCCTGCATTTCCCTTTCCGAGGGCAAGAACTGTGGTAAAGGCTCAGTGCCTGTGGCCTTGCTGTTTGTGGCAGAGCTGGGTTGCAAAACCAAGGAGAGGACCTTTTCCTGAACACCCTGTGTCAGGATGCTCAGGAAGGGCCTCTCACCATTTTGCTCACTGAATCCTGGCAATTTACCTACAGGAGATAAGCATTTTAGTTCCAGTCTCACAGAGAAGTGAATGGACCTCAGAGAGGACCAGTGACATGGGCCACCACGTGGCCACGGGGTGGGAAATGTTTGGGCAAGGCCAGCTGGCCCCTGAGGGTGCATGCTCTTCTTCATTGGGGTAGAAGAGACTCAGGGCCCTGCTGCCCCGAGCTGTGGACAGCAGGGTGCCACCCCTGTGCAGGAAGTGCTTCCCAAATTTGGCTACACATTAGAATCACCCAGGAAGCTTTAAGAACCCGATGTCTGGGTTGCACCCCAGACCTATTAAATCAGGATGTCTGGGGGTGGGAGGCACGCATCGATGCTTTTTAGAGATCCCCAGATGACTCCAAAATGCACCCAAGTTGTGGAACCACTTTTTTCCTATGCGGTCTCTCGCTGAGATCCCCTAAACCCCCTGTGAAGGAACTAGTAGTACTGACCCATTCTAAAGAAGAGAAAGCTGAGTGACACCCATCCAGCTGGGGTTTGAACCAGAACATTCTAGAACCCTTGTGTTTAACCACTGCACTACAATATCTTCCTAGTGGGATATTGATAGTAGATCCAAAGAGGTGTTTTCTAGAAGAATGCATTGTACCTTAGGGATATATAAAAATTGAGTCAAGTTTTTTTTGTCTCCTTTTTTTTCCCCTTTCCCATCTGGGCTTTCCAGTTCATTGAATGATGGTGAAGGTATAACTCTTTTTGTTGTGAGCATCCCTGTTTTCCTCCGGAGTTTTAAACCCTTAATTGAATCTGCTCAAACCTATATGTTGTCTTTCATAGCTACAGCAGCTCCATGGGGCAGGTCTAAGTAGACCCGAGTGGGCCCAGCAGACCCAGGAGGGCTTCTGCTTCCAAGGCCCCCTAGGAGTGTGGCTTCCTGGTGTCCCTAACCCTGACCTGTGTCCCGCCGGCCGTGTCCCTCAGGACAAGCTCCTTCTCTGGAGTTTCCCGAGTTCTCAAAATGGTGCATAGGGTACTCCATGCACAAGAGATTCAGGTCATTTCCTCTTTTAACTCATAACCAATGGAGACATGTCTGATGTCTTCAAGACTCCAAGACACTGAGGCAAAGCCTCCCCTTAGGAGGCTGGGCTGCGGGAATTGTTCAGTCTGTAAACAACCAGGGAGCGTTTTCTGCTAGCTCTCACTTCCCTCTCGCTACCTTCTCTCCATCTGCCTCCATTCTTCTCATCTGTCTGTCTAGTTCTCCTTCTTAGTGAGCCTCTCTTCATCTCTCATCATTCCCAGGCCATGGCTCCCCTCCTGTATGAGTTTCCTCTTGCTGCTATAACAAATCATCATATACATAGGGGCTTAACCCAATTCATATTTATTCTCTCACAGTGTGGAGACCAGCAGTCCAAAATCAATGTGCTGGCAAGGTCAGTTGCCACCTCTCTCCAAGCTGGCGGGGTGAGCTGGCAATCCTTGGTGTTCCATGGTGTGCAGAAACATCACCCTATCTCTGCCTCTGTGTCACATGGCGTTTGTTCTCTCTCTCCCCAGTGTGTTTCCCTTTGTCTTCATATAGCCCTTTTATAATGATACTTGTCTGTGGATTAGGGCCTACCCCAATCTAGTATGATGTCACTTAACCAATTACAACATCAAAGCTCCTATTTCCAAATAAGATCACATTCCGAGACTCCAGTGGACATGAACTTTGGGAGGACACAACTGAGCCCAGTATGCCTGCTCTCTGTTTTGCCAAAGCAGTACAGCTCAGCTGTGTGGTCTTCCAAAGTGCATGTTGGATCACGTCACCCATCTGTCAATAACCTGTTTCCCTTAGAATAATATCTAACCCTTGACCTAGCTTCCGGGCTCCTACAAGGTTAGGCTCTGGCTCCCTCTTCAGCCTCCCCTTCAGCTCTACTGCCCACCACACCAGCCTCATACTGTGCCGTGCCCACACCTCCGCACTCCTGCTGTGGTTCAGCCTGGAGGACCCTCCCTTCAACCCTGGCTCCTTTTTCCTTCAGATCTCAGCTCCCATGTTGCCTCTTCATAAATTCCTTCCCAGACCATTCTATCTAAAATAGCATATTTTATTCTTTCTCATACTTTGTAATGTGATTTTTTTTAAATTTCTTTTCAGCGTAACTGTATTCATTGTTTTTGCACCACACCCAGTGCTCCATGCAATATATGCCCTCCATAATGCCCACCACCTGGCTCCCCCAGCCTCCCACCCCCCACCCCTTCAAAACCCTCAGATTGTTTTTCAGAGTCCATAGTCTCTCATGGTTCATCTTCCCTTCCAGTTTCCCTCAACTTCCTTCTCCTCTCCATCTCCCCATGTCCTCCATGTTATTTGCTGTGCTCCACAAATAAGTGATACCATATGATAATTGACTCTCTCTGCTTGACTTATTTTACTCAGCATAATCTGTTCCAGTACCATCCATGTTGATACAAAAGTTGGGTATTCATCCTTTCTGATGGAGGCTTAATATTCCATAGTGTATATGGACCACATCTTCCTTATCCATTTGTCCGTTGAAGGCCACCTTGGTTCTTTCCACAGTTTGGTGACCGTGGCCACTGCTGCTATAAACATTGGGGTACTGATGGCCCTTCTTTTCACTACATCTGTATCTTTGGGGTAAATACCCAGTAGTGCAATTGCAGGGTCATAGGGAAGCTCTATTTTTAATTTCTTAAGGAATCTCCACACTGTTCTCCAAAGTGGCTGCACCAACTTGCATTCCCACCAACAGTGTAAGAAGGTTCCCCTTTCTCCACATCCTCTCCAACACATGTTGTTTCCTGTCTTGCTAAATTTGGCCATTCTAGCTGGTATGAGGTGGTATCTCAATGTGGTTTTAATTTGAATCTCCCTGATGGCTAGTGATGATGAACATTTTTTCATGTGTCTGATAGCCATTTGTATGTCTTCATTGGAGAAGTATCTGTTCATGTCTTCTGTCCATTTTTTGACATGATTACCTCTTGTGTGTGTGTTGAGTTTGAGAAGTTCTTTATAGATCCCGGATATCAACTTTTGTCTGTACTGCCATTTGCAAATATCTTCTCCCATTCTGCGGGTTGCCATTCTGATCAAAATTCCACCAGTATTTTTCAAAGAGCTGGAGCAAATAATCCTAAAATTTGTATGGAATCAGAAGAGAGACCCTGAGTTGTGAAGGAAATGTTGAAAAGAAAAACAAAACTGGCAGCATCACATTACCTGATTTCAAGCTTTGCTACAAAGCTGTGATCACCAAGACAGCCTGGTACTGACATAAAAACAGACACATAGACCAGTGGAACAGAGTAGAGAGCCCAGATATGGACCCTCAACTCTATGGTCAAATAATCTTCAACAAAGCAGGAAAAAATATACAGTGGAAAAAAGACAGTCTCTTCAATAAATGGTGCTGGGAAAATTGGACAGCTATATGTAGAAGAATGAAACTCAACCATTCTCTTACACCATACACAAAGATAAACTTGAAATGGATAAAAGACCTCAACGTGAGACAGGAATCCATCAGAATCCTAGAGGAGAACATAGGCAGTAACCTCTTCGGTATCAGCCACAGCAACTCCTTTCAAGATATGTCTCCAAAGGCAAAGGAAACAAAAGCTAAAATGAACTTTTGGGACTTCATCAAGATCAAAAGCGTCTGCACAGCAAAGGAAATAGTCAACAAAACAAAGAGGCAACCCACGGAATGTGATGTGATTTTGTTCAGAACACTTATCACCATGTGAAATGATTTTTTCCTCCTCTGTGGCACATTTGTTGTCTTCTCCGTCATGGTTTCTCTCTGGTTTGTGGCTGTGTCTCCAAGGCACAGAGGAAAAACAGGGAAAATACCCCACTCATTACAGGATGCTGCCCTGAGTTCCTCTCTTTCATCCACTCAGCTCGTCCGAGTCCTTTCCTTGTATCAGCCGTTATCCTAGGTGCTGGGTGGTTGAAGCCTCTGTCAGGGACCTTGCCTTCTAGAGAGTGACTAGCAGTAGGCATGTGTATATATACTCAAGGCTTTCTACAGCATGTTGAATGTGGCCTCTAAACTTTCCAATCATACTCAGCTCAAACCTTGCTTTTGTAGCTCGTGAAGCCAACATTTCTGGACTTTCAATTCCCCTGGGGCTCAGCACTTCTGGAACGCTAGTTGAAGCTCCTTCTGTCTCAGTGACTTTGCTTCTTTGGTCCGGTCTCAGGCCACTGCGTTCATTTTCTCTGGGTGAAGTAGGATCAGAGATAAGGGGCCACTGTGGGGGCACAGAAGGAGCCCTGGATGTGGAGCCCAAACACCTGGCTCTCAGTCCAAGGCGTGATGCTGTGTGGCCCTGCAGGGTCACCTGTATAGCCTTGAAGGGTCACCTGCTTTGTTCATATCTGCCCCAAGGCTTTTTCTCAAGCCTGATCAGTTGTTTTTGTTTTTGACAAATTACTAATTTTCTACAATCACTATTCTTACTCTCATGACTAATTCGGTGTAATTTGCTAACTTGCTAGTCCTCAGTGCCTAGAATAGTGGTTCTCCAATTTGTCTGCACAGTAGAATCACCCAGAAATCTTTTCTAATTCCCCAAACCCAGGCCAGGACAGGCAGATCTCAGTTTCTGGGGGTGAGACACAGACAATAGTGTGTTTTGAGGTTTGCAAATATGCAGGCAGGTTTGGGGATCATTCACTTAGACCAGAGGTCGGCAAACTTTTTGTAAAGGCCTGAGAGTAAGTATTTTCAGCCCTGCAGGCTATGCGGTCTCCTTCACAACTGCTCGACTCCACGTAGTCGAGCATGAACATGGTCATAGACAGCACATGAATGGAGGAACATAACTGTGTTCCAATAAAACATTACTAGAAGCAGGCAGGGGACCATATTTGGCCCGCAGGTCACAGTTTGAGGACCCCTGGCCTAGAACAGTTTCTGGCACGATATCTATCAGTTGGGAGAATGAATAAATGTAATAAGCATTTAATAATCACCTACTATATATTCGGTTCTATGCTGTGTGCTGGGATTTAAAGAACGTGTACCCTGTCTGGTTGGGGAAACAGAGCTGTAAACAAGTAATCAAAATGCAGTGAGACAGACAAAGTAAAAGATGTATGAGCCAGCCGCCAGGGAGGCCCAGGGGAGGGAGGAACCAATTTGGCCTGTGGGATAAGGAGGAAGTCAGGGAGAGCCTCCCAGCAGAAAAGACTTTTAAACAGAGTCTGGGAGGAAGGTTTTCAGTCTGACTCCTGGCTGCCAGGAATAGAGATCCAATCAAGTTACCGCAAGAATGGAAGGAGGCTGTTTTCCCTCCCAGGCCCAGTCTAGTCTGGATGGGGTCTGTGGCAGCCCTGAGCCAGACCCTTTCCAACTCCTGTCTTCTCTCTGGGTTCTTGCTTTAGTTTTCTCTCTTTCTCAAGAACTATATACACGACTGTATTAGAGCACATGATGGTAAAGAACATGAGCTTTAGAAGACACACTTGGGACATTAATTTCCTTATCTGGAGAATAGGGAACATCACACACTTACTTCAGAGAGTGTTTCTGTGCAGCTAAAATGAGGGAAAACATGCAAGTTAGTTGGGACTGTGCTTGGCACCTGTAAACACTCGAAACTGTGACCGTGACCCCAATTCTTATTATCTTCACTATCACCAATCACTTCTTCTGTTTGTCTATTGTTTTGACCTCCTCGTAAGTTCTCCTGGCCCTGCAACCGTCTAGCCCCTCTATAAATGCCACCTTCTACTTTAGATCCTGCCCCTGCCAGCTCAGGCTTTTCATGTCATCCGGCTGGCCAGGTATCCATGCCCCAGCTCATCAGGTTGCCTCTGAATGGACTTCCCTTCAGTATGGGGTCCCCCTTGATCTAGTCCCGTGGTTATGAGGAGGGTGGCTGTTTGGGCTGGCTCTGTCCCCCAAAGAAAGGGCTGCCCGGAGGTGACAGGTTGTGACTACTAGCACAGAGGACTAGTTGGGGAGAAGGTCCATCAAGGGAACTGTGTGAAGTCTGTGGTCTCCTTGTACTCTCCTCTCCTTCCAGAGAGCCTGGGTTCATGGTCCTAGCTCCATCACATGCGGCAGAGGGGCTCAGCGTCCCAACCTCTGCAGCCTTGTCTGGGCATCCTGCGCTCCAGAAACCGGCTAGCCCTGGGTGTTGGCCAGCTATGCACGTGAGCCCTGGCCCCCCGGCCCAGCCCTGCAAGGGACTAGCCAGCCCCCAAAGAAATCAGTTTGGAGTCGAGTCAGAAGGTACAGCCCAAGGACTGTCAAAGCCTTTGTTTGTTCCCATCTGTGAGCCCCGGCTGCCAAAACATATTGGGGGTATAATGAGAAATAACGGAATCAAAATAATGTCAAGGAAATAAGTGCTGAAGAGGATAATCAACATCCTTTCTGAATGGATTTCCTGCCAGGGAGACGGGAGCAGAGGGAATGTTTTACCCCCGGGGCCCAGGCAGACAGTGGTCCTGGAAAGGACAGAAAAACAAAAAATCACTTCCTGGAAGAGAGTCTTTTAATAGTTCTTTGAAGAGGGAGGCAGGAGCTGCCGAGGCCCGGAACGAGTCCTCTGTTATTGGGGTGTCTCCATTCACTCAGCGCTGGGAGCCGAGAACCCCTCAGCCAGGAGCAAGGCCACAGAGCCGTGGCTGTCTGGGAGTCTCCCTGGGTTTGGCACCTGGCAGGCCAGTTTCCCACGGTCCGAGGGAGGGTGAGCTTCTGGATGGCTGGATGGAGGTAGGTTCGAGTCCCCGCTGTGCCACATGCCTGACCTGGGGACTTGGGTAGGCTTCACACCTCTTGTAAGGCTCCCTTCCTCCCTAACAAGTGCAAATCCTACTTTGTGAGTAAAACAATCCTAAGTAACAACGTTCTTAGACACTGTGTGGCTGTCTCCGACTTAAATGATCTGATCCATGAAAGCACAGCCCCTTGTAGGCAGGTCAGCCCATGCTCATCAGCTCTCTTGCTTACTATCCCCTTTGTTCTCTCTCCCCATCTCTCTCATCGTCTCTCTTTTATCAAGAAGTGTTGCCTTTTCAGGGAATGGGGGTCACACTGTCCATCAGACACCTAGGGAGGCAGATAAGGACAGGACACCTGAAAGTCCCTGAAAGTCCCTCCTCTGGGGTGCCCGGTGGCAGGCCCCCGCCCCCGTGCTTACTAATACATTCCCTTCTTCAAACCCACCAAAACTGGACCAACTGGCCTCCTTTCCTGGGACCAAAAGTGGGGGGCCTTGCCACCCTGCAGCCCCATACCTCTTCTCTTTCCCTTTGGCTTCTTTCCGCCCTGAGCTCTGCCCTCAATCTGTTCCTTGGCTGGGGGTCCGAGACCCTGCCTTCTGGCCTTCCTTCGCCTCGCCCCTTAGCGTCTTGTTCACCATTCCCTGAGCGTCTCCTGAACACAGAAGCTGGCCTGGCTTCCTACATGGGGGCCACAGGGGGCAGGGGCTCCCATCCAGGGTGGCCCCGTTTCCCTCCCTGCTCTACTTTTCTCCGTGGTCTAACCACAGGTGTTTCTTTCAATCTTGAATTGAAAAGGCTGCCCCTAGCTTTCACACCATTTCCTGCCACTTCATCATCATCATCTCAACTGCCATGAAATAAAATCTTTTCACCTTAATCCAAATGGACTCCGAAGGGAGACCTCGTGGAGTCTGTTGCTCCCTTCATGTCTCTGGCTGTGCTTCAGACCCACGGCCCCCCAGCTCTGTGCAGATACCTAGGGTTAAAAGTGTGAATAAAGCCAACTAGCATAATAAAATAACTGGTTGACCTTCTAAGTGCTCTGCCCGGCTCATTTAATTCCCCAGCCATCTTTGAGAGGCGTGGACTTGTTGATCCCATTTTACGAATAAGGAAGCTGAGGCACAAAGAGGCTGAGAAATTTGCTCGAGGTCTCAGAGCACTGGGTTTTGGAGCCAAGGTTTGAGCCCATGTGGCCTCTCTCCAGAGTCTAGAGGCTGAACCACACACTCTCTTGAACGAACCCAACCCTCAATGAGAGCAAAGAGGGTGAGTGTTTTGGGAGCACGGCTGCATGGGACAGCCAGGACAGTGGCGAGACAGTACACTCTTGTCCTGCAAACATGTGCATATGTGAGACAGAAACTGTGGCTCGAACCCTCCCTGATAAGCATCTCAGGGCAAGCAGGTGGCCTTTGAAAGCGCGGGAATGCCTGGGTGTGAGCAAGCCTTCCTCCTGCAGAAATGCACTCCCCTCCCCCCCACCCTGCCCTGCGGCACAGTCAGGCCTGGAACAGCCCTGTGGTCCGGGGATCAGATGATCATACCGAACAAGGACAATTAATTTCTCTGCCCCTATCTTATCTCCCAGATCTCACAAGCCATTTCCAAATTCAGTTTCTGGTTCCCCGTTCCCCAGCACCAGCAGCTTCGTGGCAAGAGTTCAGAAATGTATAATTCCGCATGGCAAGAGCACACTCCAGGGCTGAATGCTGAGTCCATGCCGGTTTTTCATAATTGGTTTTCAGAGCAGCCTGTTCTGTGATGTGTAATTGTTAGCAGTTGTAAAAAGATAACTCACATTTTTAAAAGCTTAAAGCTTGCTCTGTGCAGATAAAAACTGTGACAAATTATGTTCTGAAAAATCATAAAAGCAGAGAGAGACATGTTAATAACCAAAGGTGGCGTTTCATTTAGAGGTCAGCCAGAGCTATTAAAGTGGTCAGGAATTTCAAGCTTTGGCAGTAGTGATTTGACCATATCACTTATCTCTTCCAGCCCATGCCTAAGTATCTCCCTCGGTAAAAAAATAATCCACAGACAGTAATGCAGGAGGTCAGGGGAAACTGGGGAGAAATGCAGTGTTGCCAAAATAAACCCAGCTTTCAAGGAGAGCCGTTCGCGTGGGCCAAAGCCAGTTAATGCTCCAACGCCCACAGCTTTGCCCCCAGTATTTGGGAATGGTCTCATACGCACAGCCACTAACACATGTCTAGGGACACATGCACACATATATGTGCACACACACTACGTGAAGAGCCACGTGAAAGATTTTTCTGCAAAGAAAAAGGTGGGAGGGGGAATGATCTAAAGATGTGATCACCAAAGTGATCAAGACAGACAAGTGTGTAAAGGGCCATCTGGTTTTCCCAAACTTAAAAATGGTGTGGGGTTTTTTTTTTTTGTTGGTTGGTTGGTTTTCATTAGTCAAGGTCAAGGCAAGTCCAAAAGAGGAATAATCTGTAGCCAGGGGGAGAGGCTTCCCAGGGGTAGGATAGGAGTTCGATAGAGTCTGACCATTGACTGTTTGGCAAAGAAGAGTTGCCAAGCCGTTGGTGGAGTCCTTCCCCACGTAAGCCTCCCAGCCTGTTCGACAACAAGCAGACCTGGGACGGTCTCATGTGTGGCTGATTTTCTAAATTTAAAGACTTTGTGGGAAACAGATCCAGATTCCATGTCCTCAAGATTCAGGTTGAAAGGGCCTCCTCCTAGGACAATGATAAAAAGGCTAGGTAGGAAAACCATTCTAGAACATGGAAAAAGCATGAACTGCAAATCAAGCTGGCTGAGTTTTTGGCTCTGTGACTAATGAGCTGGGCCCTGCTAAGCTAGTTGCTCAACTTTTCTGGGCCTCAGTTTTCTCACCTGTGAAATGGACAGACCCCACTCCTGGTCTCCCTGAGTGTGGCAAGAATGTGTGTAGAAGATGCTAATGCTGTGCTCTGTGTAGACAGCGTATTCCCCCCTGCCCTGTCCTCAAGATACTCTAAATTTTCTGTGTTTCTCTATCTTATAGAGATCAGCAAATTTCAGTCATTTCGGAAATCACTCATTTTTTTCATGCCATTTTATTACCTATTGTTTCTTGGAAAGCAATAAGGAAAAACAAACAACAAAAGCTTATAGATGCAGAGAGAGAGTGCTGTTCTGATAAGCAGATGCCTCAAAGTTGTTTGGCTTTTAAAATAGATTTAATACACATTCAAGAGAAATAAATGACAAAGTGGCCTCTACTTGTTGAAGAAAAATATCATGTGGGTTGTATATGGCTGCAAATACATTCACGCTGAGGATTTCCACTCGAGCAGGAAGCTCCATGGTGAGGAATCCATCTAAGAGCAGCCAGTTGGCTTTTTAAACATCGGCATGACTTACTTTTACTATAATGTAGAAATCATAACAGCCAAGAAAGATGAATACTCCGCAAGGTTATAAAATGCGTACTATTTATCCACGAGCCGGACCAGCATGCGTAACTTGGGCAAATATATGTAGCTGAATTTAATGCATTATAAATGAACATAATTATGCATATATTTATTTCAGTTCCTCATAGATCTTCTATATCACTTAAGCACTGAGAAAGGAGAAGGAACTGAGAACAGGAGAGCAGGCCCTATAATTTAGTTCCAAATCTAAAATGGATTTTTTAACAAAATGACGCAGAACGCTTGAGACAAGAATCTCATCACATCACGAGCCCACTGTGTTTTCGCCCATTCATGAAGAAATCTTTACTATTTATTATTTGTTTCCAATCGACTGTCCACTCTGCTAACTGGGAAGTCACTGAAGAAAACTTCTGCCCTCGAGGGATTTAATTAATAGGAAATTACCTATATTTCTTCATTGGAATTCTCATGTGATGAAGGGAGTGTTCTCTAATGCTCTGCCTTAACTATTTGGCTTCACTTAAGTTACCAGAATTGCTTATAAGTAGCAAATGTTATAAGTAATAGAGCTGAATTATGAATATTTGTGATAGAGACATTAGAACTTTGGTCTGTTCTCATTATCCCATTTAGACATACTGTCCTCAAAGATCTGGGCATATACAGGTGATCAATAAGTATATATTATTACATTATTTGTAATAAAGATGGCGCGCACGCGCGCGCACACACACACACACACACACACATAGTTCAGAGTGAGTGCGCTTGTAACCATTGCCTTATTCAACATGCATTGGCTGTTCATGTAAAATGGCGATCCAGTCTTAGCGTAATACCAAGATGACACTAATAACTTCCCATTGGGACTCATGCTTTGACCCAGTGGTTTTTGTTTTTCCTCCTGTAGTGGTAGATGTTGGGATCTTAAAGATGGATTTCCATCTAGCTAGGAAGGCTATAAATAGATATGAGAAAGAGAGCCTTGCTTGGCCCTCTGTGCATTAAGATGACTTTCGGTTTCCTCCACATGCTTATAGGAAGGGTTAGAAGTGGAGAGGGAGGGGATGGCTAATCGAATTGAAATGCTTGGTAGCATCTGGTGCCCATTCATGAAGGGTACCACCATTCTGTGGGTCACAGAGGAGAGCGGCCTCTGCCATTGTGGTGTGCTACTGGCTTCTAGAATGATTAGTGGAGAACATGCTCACTATAGTGGAAGATAAAATAACAAAACCCAAAACAGCAGGTGTGACATTTTTGAAGAGATATTTACTCTGGAGAAAACTGCTTTCAAAGCCATGGGGTGTAGTTAAACCATTGAGTGGCTAAACAGCTGAGCTCATATCCAGATATAAAACTAGGTCAGCTCAGCAGTGAATGTATGTCTTCAAGAAAGCTCCACGGGCTCCTAGAGCCTCAGTTTCCCCTTCTGTACAATGAGGTTTCTAATCACACCAAACAAATGGAGTATTTATTTATAACAATTTATAATCTCTCTGATAGAAACTCTGCCTTCTTTTGGTTTGAAGGATGTTTTGTGGCTTGTCCCCTTCTATCTCACCTTCTGAGAGAGCCCTCCATGACCTCATTATTGAATAGCTCTTCCCTCTTATTCTGTTTCCCATTCCTCCTTTTTTCAATCTTTTCACTTCATAATTTGTGATTATTTTACATAATATAAATTATATCGATGTCTTTAATTTATACTTATTTATCTGCTTGATGATTTTCTTTCCTCTCTCTCTAAACTCTAAGCTCTGAGAGCAGGCTTCTCGTTTCACTCCCTCAGAGCCTAATAAAGAGTCAGGCACCTAGTAGATGTTCAAGAACTATCTATTAAATACATTAATGCATTTTAAAAAACCAAACTGTGACTAGGGTGCGTGAAGTACCTTACACACCTTAAGACATACCTTAAAGACATAACAATACACACTTGCATATATTAAAAGAGAAGATTTAGGCTTTTGGGGGTTTCATTTCAACCCTTTTCTCAATTTTTTTCCCCTTACAGAACACATAGAGTTTAAAATTGAAAAAAAAAAGCAGCAGAATTTTATGCATAAAAAGTGAAATGAATTTTTAAACCTTTAGTTGGGCAGAGACAAAATTCATATTAGAATTGACAGTCTGTTAATCACTATTCTTGGTGTAATCCAATGAGCAACTCTGTTCCCTTTATAAGTTAAATTGATTCATACATATTGGCAAGTTAGCTATTTCCCACAAAGGGAGTTGAATTTATTTGGGCTGTATATTAATATCTTATTATCCTTCTTATGCACCAGTGACATGATCATTATTTCATCTTGTATGTTTATTAAAGTAAATGCTTTTGGAAGGGGAAGTTGAAAAAAAAAATCCACCCATGCTCAGCAATCTTTGTAGGCAGATACATTTAAAATTCTGCTCCGTATTTTGGTGGTAGCTCTTCTCTGCACACCTTCCCTGACTGTGTCTCCAAGATGTGTTCCAGAAATATACAGCCAGAAGATATTGTTTGAAAATGACTCCAGTATTTTCTTCAGGTATTTCTTTCGTGCCATGGTAAGATGAGGCTTGCCTTAGAATTTTGCTTGCAGGATCTGCTGTCATTGATAGACAGCTGGTCAACCCCCAGCTGGAAATACACTCAAATAATCTTATACGTGGGTCATATTTATATATTGGAAGTTGGGAAGGTGGACAGTGGCAATGGGTTGATCTTGGATGATTGTAGCCCAGACAGACCTACAGTAGTTGGGTTGACTCTTTTGCAAATGGAATGACTGTCTAATTGGACCCTGCCAAGTAGATGCCAATTAGATGAGTCCTAGTGCCTAGTGCAAAAGAAACATCCTTCTGACCTCAAGAGCCTTGAGCAGTAAAGTGAGTCTTTAGTGAGGCCAGAGCAGAATTATTTTATATCCCACACAGACCACTTTACTTTTCCAAAGTCCTCTTGTCATGTCAGCTGCTCCCCATTCCTCCTCTGTTCCCCTACAAACTCTAGCCCACCTTTTCATCCTCTTCCCAGCCCTCTGATCTAGAAAGTCTTTCTGGACTCCCTCCATTTACCTTCATGTGTAACTTTGCTTTGCTTGCTTCACAGTAAAGTCTGTAGCTTTACTGTGAGCAGAGAAAGTGAGCTAGAGACTCCTCCTGGGAAGATCAGGGAAGGGGTGAGGCTGGGGTTACATACACTTTAGCCTCCTCGTGTCTTTCATGATGATCACAGATGCCTGCTACCTACATTGACTAATTTGATTCTCCGTATTTTACATATGAGGAAGGCAAAGCAATTGGAAGTAACTGCCCAAATCATACAGTCAGGAGACTGGGTTGGGGTTGAGCTAAGTCCTTAGCTAATGGCCTCATCTTGCCTCTCTTGATGAAAGTAATCAGAAAAAGAAAAATCTAGCAGATGGCACCACTGAAGGATTTCAGGCCCATCTTCAACTGCTGACCAGGAAACAAACTAGGAAATTGGAATCGTGGCTTGGTTCCATGAAGCAGAAGTTCTACCGGTAAAACCAACTTCAGAGTTGGAATTTGACCTTGAACTGGAAAGGAGAAATTCAAGAGTCCCCACATTCTCCTTGTTGGTGGGTTCAAATCTGCAAAATCCCAGGGAGTCATCTTGCCTTCTGGGAGGAGGTGACTTGGGTGGTTACGAAAGACAGTTCTGTGGACATTTGAGAGCTGCGAGACAGGAAAGTCATCACTTTGAGACAGAAAACATAAACTAGATGAAGTCTTCATTCTGTCTGATCCAGACTTCTACAGGCAGAACTTCCTTCTAAAAGTACCTGCCATTTCTCTCCCTCTGGCAAAAGAGAACTTGAAGCTCTGTGAGGAGATCCCCAACCCCATCAGTGCCCCAGACCTTTCACTGGTAGTTTATCATTTCTTTTTTGAGTAGGTACCATCTAGTACTTAGCTCCTACATATTAGTCTCACCCTCTTTCTCTAGGACCCTTCGAAAGTACACTTTAAAAAATAAGCATTCTCTTGCAGAAGTGGATAATTGAGCCTCCCACCTTTCTTTCCCCCATCACCATCCAGGAATCTTAGCCAGAGCATCCAGCTGGGATGGCATTCCAAGTTTAATGCCGGTGAGAATTCAAGAGGCAGCAGAGACTCACTTTTGCACAGGGACTCCCAAACACTAATGGGCACCCACATCACTTTGAAAGCCTGGTTATAACCTGGATTGTTGAGTTCCATCCCAAGGTGTCTGATTCAGTGGGGTTCAGAAAGAATGAATCCATAAGGATCTCTCTGAATAAAGTCAAGTAGCTGCACATCCTCAAGTTCTCCCCATCCATTTCACATTCTTCCTTCTTGTCCTCAGTTATTTCTTGAGGGACACCATCATATGCCTTCCTGAGACCCAAACGTAATTGTACTCCATTCTCTCCTTGAGATACTAGTTACCATTTTCTTTTTTCTAAAATCAACTTGGTAATAATCCATTGTTAGATCATGCAAGTATGAATTCACCATCCTATGGTTTCCAAAATCTGTTGTCTCTTCATGTTTTGGCTTTGTTTTTGGTTTTGGTTTTGGTTTTTGAAATAAGACATTTGAAAATCTGGTTTTCTTCCCTTCTCCCTTTCCTTTTGATCTCTTGAATTTCCACCTGTGAATCTTTTCATACTCTCAGGATATTATTAATTTTATGGATTCAGGGATTTGAACCATCTGAAGTAATCATCCAGAATGGTTAATGGTTTCTTTATCTCTTGCCTTCACCCCACTCCCACCCTACTCACAATTAAACAGAGTTTTAATTGTGGTTTAGGTACCGCTTCCCGTCTGAACATGTCTTCCTACTTGAGAAGTCTAAAGAAAATTGCAACACACCTGTTCTCCAAATGTCCCTTGGGGCTCACAGTTCATCCATATACTACACACTTTATCTATGTATGCATTATATATTATTTCATCCCTTTTTATGGGTGAAGAAACTGAGATATTGTACATGGTATGTAGTAGAGATTTAGTAAATATTGAATGAATGAATGAACGAACGAACAAATACTGGAGCATAGGTCCAGGGTCCAGAATGCCAAATCCCATCCCATTAGTAATATTGTGCAGTGTTCCCACTCTGATGTGGTTGCATCCCATTACCTAACCCATGCGCTAGGCCATTTCTTTTTTTGCTCTTTGTCTTGCTTCAGACCTCTATAGAAATGCAACATTTCAGCAGTTTGGCATCTTCGACTTTAGCCTTTTCTGAGCTATTATGTTCAGACTAACAAAAGTGAGACCATCTGCAACATGGGGACCTGTTACCTGTGTTTGGGGCGAGAGAAACCAGTTGAATGGATAATTGCAATTAAAAAAATATTCTTACCACTACTTCCCCAGTAGCACAGCTCAGGGTAGAATCTTTCCTACTAGTCTGTAATGATACATTAGTGTGTCTCTGGATTTAATTTTATATTTAAATTAATTAAAATTAACATAGTTTAAATCCAGTTCTTCCATTTCAATTGCTACTTGTCAATTGCTCGATAGTGGCTAGCAGCTTCCATATTGAATGACCCGGATATGGAACATTTCAATCCTTATGGACAGTTCTATTGGACAGCTCCAGTGTAAAATCTCTGCCTATGCATTCTCCATGAAATCAGTCGAAGGGGTAGAGAGGAGCAGGTTTTCTTGTCGGAAGGTGATTGTTTTGAATTTCCCTAGTAGGATTAGACACTAATTTACCAAACGAAACTCCTAGATGAACTGGAAGAAAAATGATTGAGTTGTGTCTAAAAAAATGAAAACCCACTGACATGTTGATATTCTAGGCTGGCGACTTTGCTTGTGGCATTTTGGAACAAAATTCAGAATAGGAATGTGTCACCCAAGTTGAAAGCTCCGCTGTAAGAAATGTCTCAGTTTGACCTAAAGTAAGTGGAAAAGACAGGGCAAAGGAAGAGGAAGCTAGCGGAGGATGTCTGAGTGATCAGTGGTACCCTGTCATACCACATTTGACGTCTTAACAGGAAAAGGGGGCTGTTGAGCCAGATGTGGGTTAAGGGAGGAAGTTCAAACCTTTCCCTCGTCTTCATTTTGTTTTTCAAGGCACAGGTTGAGTTCAAGAGCTCTGAGTTCAATCACAGCATATCCACTCTGCAGAATAACAAGCCAGTCAGGGCAAATGTGTTCTCCGAGGCAGCCTCTGCCTTTCTCAAGAGCAGAATGAAGGCAGAGCTTCCAAGCTGCTGAGAAAGATCGGAGCCAAGAGGGAATCTCTCTAAGAAAAGATTGCCATCCGCAGCCACGTCATCTGTGTTCTAACTGCTGAGGTAGAGCAGGGGACCCCCGGGGAGAGTGACAGTCCCCACAAACCTGTCTGACTCTGCTTGCAGAAGGCATGGCAGGGACGTCGTCTATCGGCGTGTAGGGCTGTCCGCCTCCAGAGGTGGCTTTCCGCACATAAACACCAAAGGAAAATGCTGTGCTTCAGCCTTTAGGAGTCCCTACTACCCAAGCAGCTGTTTCTGTGCGTGCTTCATTTCCCTCCTGTTCTGTTTTCCCAGGGTAACTTCCACATTACAAACACACTTATCTGGGTTTCATATCAGCCTTAAAGTATGGATCTGTTTTCCAGACTGACCGTCTGACTGTCTGACCTATGGTTGTTTGCTCTCACAGAAATGCATAATATTACCCTTGTTAAAACCACAATTAGTCTAAACCCTTTACAGGAAATATCGGTTTGGTAAGACGAGAGATACGGTTAATAGGAAGTCACATGGTTCGGAGGGAGAGCGGGTGAACGTGGCTGATGGGCAGGCTCTCTACTTATCATTGATCTCCCGCAGCAGCTGCCAGCTACCGAAGGTTAGCATGCACCCGTGGCCTCCTTTCTGCCTAGGGAGGTCAGAACAGGAGCGAGCGCACCAGGCCTGGAGGCCGAGGGACTTCCGAGTGCAGCTCTGGTCCCGGAACTAGAGGCTTTTGGTTGAGAGACTTGTCCACAGCTCCTTCTCATCCCATCTGAGCTGCAGGCGAAGACCAGAGCGTTTGTCAGGCTTCAGACCACCTCTATCCAACCCCACACTTGGCAGGCAGCTTCAGTTAGGAAAAAAGCAAGTCACTGCACAGATGAGTACCAGATTGGAGTAAAACAAGAGCTGTGGGGCCGATGGCCACTGTGTGTGCAGCTCCGGATTGGAACTGTTGCGTGGTTCTGCCATATATTAGCTTTGAGGCTTTGGCCTCAGTCTCCCTATCTGTATAATGGGGTTGATTCTGCGTATGGGGAGTATGCTTAGTTATTGATCTGCAGCAACAGTGCTCCTAAGCATTATGAGAGAGCATTTGTCATACTTCTTTTGTTGCAGATATACTATTTTTTTTAGACTACTTCTGTCAGATATTTTATTTGTACATGTTATAAACCCTATAATATATTGCTATTAATTTTGTTTAAATAGTAAATTCTCTTTTAAATTGATCTACAAATAAGAATAAAAGCATATATTTATCCATGTAGTCACCTTTTCTAGTAATCTCCATTCCTTTGTATAGATCCATATTTGCAGATATACTATTAATCATGCAAGTATCAAAAGATAGGACCATAGGAAGAGCAGTTAATGGAAAGAGAAATAGTCTAAATAGCCAGGCACCCAAGACCAAATGTCTTCCTCCTTTCGAGTTTCTGTTTCTTCCTCTCTCATTTTGAACGCTCTCATATTGAACGACCAGAATGCCTCTGTCACATTGCTGTTGGATGAATTACGTGAGGTCACTGCTAGCACAATCCCTGCTCCCCGAGGAGCATTCAGTTGCCACTACTATTGTTAATATTATGACTCTTAGAATTATCACCCCCCATGATGCTCACAACTGTCCTTGAAGTTGGTGGCATTATTCTGTCTTGTAGACAAGGAAAGTGAGAGTCACCATCAGTGAACAGTTGTCATTATCAGTGTACTTACCGTTTCAAATGGAGTTCTGCTGGAAAGCCCAAGTTGCAGTTAGCCACTGTGGAACAGACTTTTGAGAGCTGTCAGCCAAGATGAAGTAGTAAGGAAATAAAGTGGTTGGGCCAAAGGAACATTAGCCTAGAAGGTCCTCTACGTATTTTAGAGATTTGACTGCAAACCCTTCACTGCCTCAGAAGAGTGCATGCTCCTTATATCTGGGAGCAAATTAGAGACATTGGACCTGTGTTTTATTTTTCTTTCACAGCTTTTTTTCACAAGCTCAGAGAGCCTGTGAGCTACTCCCGCATGTACTCAAACTGTGTCCCAGGGGTGTCTCTGAGCTCAGACATGCTTGCTTCTTGCCACGAAGTGGGGCCTCCGTGAGACACCCCCCAGCTGACAGGACAACGGCTCCTCAAGCCCTTGGTCTTCTGCTGTAATAATGCCCTGGTGGACATTCAGACCCAAGATGCACCTTCTTCCTTGAATCTCCCCCCTCCAAAAGTGAAGCAGGAAGAGACATGGGGCCAGACTCTCAGTCCCTGGGATTAGCCACTTTCATTTATCCAGAATGATCTGTTTCTTGCGTCCAGGATAAAACCGTCCCTTAGTCAAGAGATGCTAAAATTCAAAAAAAGTTTAGCTGGAAAGTAAGAGAAAATATAACATAATTTTGTGTAGGAGTACCTGACCAGAAGTGGTGTGCCTGTGTTCTCAAGCAGTGTTTGCTAGGGGTGTGTGTGTGTGTGTGTGTGTGTGCGCGCGCGCACGCATGTGTGTGTGTATTTGCACTTAGTGCTGACCCAGACACACACCGCTGCTGCTCCTACATCTGATCCTGCCCAGATCTTAGATACACTGTTGCCCGGCAGTTCCACATTGGGCAACTTGTACGTAAATGCAATGACAGAACATGACGTCAGCAAGGCAGCCATCCCCAGACTGTAGAATAGGGCCGGCAAGCTCGTGGCCAATATCCTAGTTCTCCGTGTCACCATCCTGGCAGGTATCGCTGATGGATAGGGACACTCTTGCCACTCCAGCCAGGCTCGGCCTCACTGCTCAGTGTTGTCCAGGCAGACACGACCCGTCAGTGGGAGCTGGCAGGCCAGAGTGCAGGCTATTTGGCCTCACCCTTCACCCTGGCGGAGAGACTCCTCATGCCCGATCTGTGATCCAAGGTACATGTTACTCACATTATCTTAAAATCATTACCAATCATTTAATTTTGTCACAAGCTGAATCTGGTTTTTGTTTTTGGGTTTTTTTGTTTTCGTTTTGTTTGTTTGTTTGTTTTTAAATAAAACTTAGAACTCTTCTCAAGGAGAAAATCGTATTCTATGGGACCAACCAGGGCAGTCGTCCTGAGACAAGGTCTTTTTTTTTTTTTTTCACTTGAGTCTAAATTAAAACAGGTATTGACCGTTTATAAATAGCAACTAAAAATATGTATACCAGTTGACCCAGTAATTCTATTTCTGAGATTCTGAACTGAAGAAAAAAATGTTAGTTCAGGAAATTCCTTACAAGAAAAAGTTATTCAATGGAGCAGTACTTATAATGCCACTAACAGTGATCTAGATGCTCATCAGTAACAAAAGAGATAAACAGTACCTAATCATTTGATTTACTATTGTGTAGCAGCTGAAAAATGTACTTTGAAGATGGATGCCTTAAAAAATAAATGTGAAGAGACTTGGGGATATAAACAGGTATATATGGTGATCACCTCTGGTGGACAGATCATGGATACATATTAATTCCTTTATTCTGGTTGTTCCTAATGCTAGTCTTAATAACGGATCATTATATATTGCCCTAAAATGGCTATGGAAGTGTCACATACAGAGAAGTGCTCAGCTCATACATGAATCATTCAGTGACTTCTAATAGAGCTAATGTACCTTGTGTGTTTCAGATCAAGAAACAGAACAGCTTGGTTTTGCTCTGGTTTTGAATTTTATAATAATGCAATTGAGAGTTGAACACTTCTTCCCCATGGATTTCTTTCTCTTCCTATCACGCTTCTGAAGTTTAATTGGATAGTTGTGTTTAGTGACAGGTTGCTCATTGGCATTGCTGTGTGGCGTTCCTTTCCAGGACTGCAGCTTTGCACAACTGGTGGACTCTCCCACTTTGGGGCTGTTCCAGTTGCAGTGCTTCTGGCTTTTGATGAACATACCCGAACCTTTCTGTGAGGGTGTATCCAGGAGTAAAAGTCCTGGGTCTCAGGGTAACAACTTTTCCACTGTACAAGAATACATAAGTTAGAATACAGCAATATTTAAAACTCCATTTGTCAAAAGCAAAAGCAGAGGAAGGTTCAAGAAATCCAGATCGGGATAGAAGCTCCCATATTTTTTGGTAATAGACCCAAAGAACTCCTAGAATAAAACCAAAGGAAAGAAGCAAATGTCCAAAAAACAAAAACAAAAACAAACCCAGAAAAAAACGAAGCCAACTAAACTGAACCTAACTTAAATTGAGATCCTAAATCATGTGAAGGATTGACATTTCTGTTTCTTTGCTCTGTTTTCTGTCCCAGAAAGTTGCTGTGCTATTCTCCCAGGCATTATCATTATTTTGAAAGGATTCTGCTGACAGGTTTCTCAGGACACAGAAACTGAGCTATCACGTTGACTTGTTTTTCCATTGTGAAGGAGTCACTGCCAATTCACACTTCTAACCCACATCTCCAGCACGATATCTGATACGTTCTGATTCTATCTTTGTTTCCATACCTGCCTATGAATTCTTTCATTCTGCATTACTGTCTCATGCTTCCCAGAACATTTTGGGTTCCAAACCTGGAAACCATGGGGAATTAAACTGGAATTTGCCAAAATGTAGGAGGGCAGAGAGTGGGTGATTCTTCAACTGGGTGTAAGCTACAGTAAAGTTCTTTCTGTGTCTCGAAGCTTCAGTGTCCCTCTCTGTGATGCGGTGCTAATAACCACTGTGGTGGTAAGCTGCTGGTCAGCTGCCAGGAGCAGTGCATAATAGGTGTGCAGGAAATGGTGGCCATGATCGTCATGGTTGTCACCATCATCGTCATCATCATCTCCTCTAGGGAAGGACATCAGTTCAATGTGGAATCACTAAGCCCTTTCTCTCTCTTCTGGAGTGTGGTGAGTGAGGCCTTTGGTCAAACTGCCAGGGCTTCTGGGTTGTGCACAAAGGAGGACAATAACGTGCACATTGGGAGGGGAGGAGGGATTCTCTCTTTTTAGCTGGATGGAGTCCGTGCCTTGAACCTTCCTATGCAGGCAGAATTCCAGAGATTCCCACCTTTGGGTCATAAGGAATTTCCTACCTAACTTGAGGCATCAGAACTCTCCCACAGAGAGAAGTTGATTCTTCTGAAAACACTCCTTGGCTTTTCCCACTAGGTCAGTTTTTCCTTTACCTGCATGGATTTATTACATAAATACTCACCACCAAATTACTGTGTCCCAGCCCTATTCAAGTGCTAGAGGCTAGAAGATCAAGTTTCTTGCCCTAGAGGAGCTGAACACCCAGCACACAAGTGTGGACGTGGGTGGGCTTGTGTGTACCCAAAAGTACATACATGCACCCTGAGAAGTTAGACCTTTAAGGGGTGACTCCATACCACATTCATTTCCATAGACCTCTCACATCCTGTCAAATGTATCTATCTGGTTTGTCACTGGACAGTGTTTTCTGAATGAATGAACAAATGAATGAGTGAATGAATGAATTTGAAAGAGAGACAGGCAAAGCCAGAGTGGGAGAGAGGGAGGAAGGGAGGAAGGAATAAATAATCTCTCCCAACTTCCCTGTCCCTGTGCCTGCTCATTCCCCTGTGACAGCGGTCACTCCCTTGCTCCTAGAATGCTGTCATTGGTTACACACCTGTCTCTTCTCGGAGGTCACAGTGGCCTTATATCCCTGGTATCTTCACAGCGGCTGTCTTATAATAGCATCATCAATAAGTAGCTGCTGAATGGATGCTTTGTAACTTGGAAATATTACCAGGTGTCACTGGAAAAAGGAGAACCGGCAGGGGTGGTTGCGAGGAGTCAGTAAGAGGCTGTTGTGGCAATCGCGAGCAACTGGGGAGCGAGAGGGACGGGTGGGAACTAAAGCTGAGGCAAGGGCTGGAGAGGAGAGAGCAAACAGTGAAGAGGGTGGGAGAAATATTCAACAGAGCTTGTCGGCCAGTTGACTGCAGAAGGTGAGAGAAGGGAGAAGAGCCAAAGGGGACACTGAGATTCTGAACTTGGGCAGCTCGGGAGGGAAAATGGCACCATGAATTCCAATTGGTTTTGGAGCAAAGTCAGTGAGGATAATTGATGGATAAAGGGACAGATGGGGGCATGAGAGAGATAAGCACCAGCATGGCACCGGAGGTCAAAGATCCCAGAGCACCTTCAACATGTCGCATTTATTTCTGTCCCTTGATGTGTTTTCACTGACAAGGCAAAGAGGAGACTGAAGGGTTCCATGGCAGATCAGACCAAGAAGGTTAATGAAACATAGCCTTGAATCCCCCCACCTCTCAGAAGCATAAGGATTAACTTTACTCCCTTGCTGTGTTCGGAAGTTTTTCTGGATCTGTTCCTGTGTTTGCAGTTACTTCTTGGTTTTCTGGTCTCCTGGATGTTGTCAAAGCGATAGTGAGTGAACAGACATGAGATCCCTGGTGCAACAAGGATTATGAGAGGGGTTGTGGATGTTCCGTGACCACCCATATCCGTGTAGAATGGCTCATGTCAAAACAGCAAAGGAGGGGCCCTGGGTGACTCAGTGGGTTAGAGCCTCTGCCTTTGGCTCAAGTCGTGATCCCAGGGTCCGGAGATCGAGCCCCGCATCAGGCTCTCTGTTCCTCAGGGAGTCTGCTTCCTCCTTTCTCTCTGTCTGCCTCTCTGCCTACTTGTGATATCTCTGTGTCAAATAAATAAATAAAAATCTTAAAAAAAAAAAACAGGAAAGGAGAAGAGGCAGAGGCTCTGTGTACAACTTCTAGGAAGCATCTGGGGTTGTTCTAGAAGAATATCTCTAACAGAGATCTAGACGAGGAGGACGTAACCGAAGAAGTTAAGAGGGGGAGGAAAGAGTGTTCTAGAAAGAGGCAAGAGCAGGTTGATGGTCCTGCAGCAGGAGAGAGCTAGATAAATAGGAGAGTCTCAAAAGCTTGTCTGTGGGGTCAGAGCTGAGAAGGGTCCCGGAGGACGAAGAGGCCAGTGTGAGAGGTTGAAACCAAACCAAACAGGCCTTTGTGGGTCTCATCAGGAATGAAGAACCTGCTGGGGGAGTGAATCATGACTCCTGAGGTCAAATATGAAATTTCTCAATAATTCTGATTCCCATGGTGGAGCCTGCCAGGGGCCCGCCCACCAGACCACAGCTTGCCCCACTGAAGGGGATTGGAAGGTGCCTCAGTAGGTCTCCACTGCTAAGACATTAGAGTGCCTCTCCTTGTTCTTTCCAGTCTGATGTAATCTTTCCGAGGACTGGCAGCAGTTGCAAGAAAACTGTTTCAGATCTCTATTAATATTTTAACATGCTTTTAAGAAAATTTGGCCTTTTGTTGAGCTGGTCTCAGAGCAGACATATATCACAGTTCATGATAGATGTTACACTTATTCCTGTTCAGTGGTAGATTTCCCTTGTTTGGACTCATTTTTAAACATCTATTATTAAAAAAATCTTTCTTGCCAGTTATGTGTTTGCTCCTACATTTCCTAAGCTTGTTTACTCTGAGCAAGTTACTCTGTCTTCACCCTCCCTGTGAGGAATGGCGTGTATCGAATTTTCTGACTGGGACTACCTGAGATTACCGCTCTCAAATTAAACAAAGAACCATCTGGAACTCAGAGGCCAAACCAGAATGCCTACTAACAACTGGATTTGCATTTGGAAAACAAACAATTTCTCTTTTTTTGACAAATATTTATTTATTGAAACTCTAGTATGTCCAGGCACTCCCTACAATGCTTACACATGGGTCATCTCATTTTTTTTCTCTTACAACAACACTTTAAGGTGATTGTTGTTTTTCCACGTTGAACAGATTAGGAAAGTAAAGCTTTATCTCCGGGGTGTGTGGTGATAAATAGCTTACCAGTAGGCAGACTTTAAACTTGTCTCAGTCCAAGAACAAGGTGTGTTCTATCTCCTTAGGGCCTCATACCAGTGCTTTCCTTCAATCTCTAAAAGGAAGCTGTCGACCTTCTAGAAGGTTCTAGCTCAGATGCTTTGAATGGCAGTGGGATGAACTCAGAGGCTCACTGGAGAATATGCTGGTGAGGGTAATCAGTATAAAGAAGACACATGAGCTGAGACCTGAAATGCACAGGAGCCAGCATGGGAAGAGTGTGAGGAACAGCATTTCAGGCAGAGGGAAAGCACAGGTGAGGTTTCTGAGGTGAGAAGCAAGAGCTGGGTGTGTTCGTGGAGCAGGGAAGAGTCCAGCATGGCTGGAGGAAGAGCTGGGGGAAGGAACATTGTGTATAAGGCAGTCAGCGGCTGGAGCATGAGGGTCTTGTTGTCAGCCAAGAAAGAAGATGTCTTTCTGAGTGTGGCTGTGAGGCAAATTAAAGATGGCCACATACTCTTAAACCCTCTTCCCATGAAGAGGTAGCTTCTATGTCCTTTCCCTTAAATCTAGGAGCCTGTCTTCTTTGAGCAACGGAATATGGCAGAAGTGATGTTCTCCCAGTTTCCCATCCCTGGCTCCAAGGGAGTGGCATCTTCTACTTCTTCTTTTGAAACACTCTCTGGGACTCCTAAGCCACCATGTAAGAAGCCAAATGGCCATGAGGCTGTCATGTTGGGTGGTGACATACAGATGCCCTAGTCAACAACCCCCTCTGAGCCCAGCCCTCCAGCCCTCTCTACCAAAGCACCAAAACCTGTGAGTGAAGCCAGAAAAACCATCTAGCTTGAGCCCTGTCTGATTTCTTGATGCGCATGCGGAAAGCCACCAGGGAACTGTGGTTGTTTTAAACTAGTACATTTTGACTTAGATTGTTGCACAGTACTGGTTCCTCAGAACAGATGAGTCATTAGAAGGACACCAGGGAGTTGTGACTTTGTGAACACACTGTAGAGAGGTGACTTTGGCCACTGTGTAGAAACTGGGAGGGCAGGAGTGGAATTGGGAAAATGGAGTCTAGAGTTTATTTCAGTCATCCAGGTGAGACTGAGGACCAATAACAGAAAAGCAGTGATTCTGATATATGCTTTGAGGAAAAATAAGAACAAAACCCAGAATTCACCAGTAGGTTGAATATTGGATAGTAAAGCAGCAAAAATAGAGGATGAGCCCCTGGACCTAAGATCCTGGAGAGGCGGCACTGCCTTTCCATTACCCAGATAAGACACTGGCCCTGCTTGGGGTTTTGCTCCTTAAAGATGCTCTTCTTTCTGGGGACAATAAGTGAGTGCCCTTGCAAGGGATACAAGAAGGTTTTGGCCACCATTGGGCAAGCTTCAGTGCGGGCAGGGGGAGATGTACTTGGGACCTTGGCATGTCTGGAAGTGTCATTGCCAGTGGGCCACCCGGCACACTGAGTGCTCCCGATTTGGGTGTCTTAAGGGCTTCTGGTCTGTGATGCCGGCTTGTTGCCCATCTGTCCTTGCCCACTGTGATTGTGGGCCTATGATATCCTTTTTCAGTCCCAAGAGGAAGGACTAACACCAACCACCTTCCAATGTCTTTTTTCCCCACCTATTCCCTGGACTACAGGAAAGTCTCAACACCCCCCTTTACCCATCTCGAAATTAACCAGGTACACTTTTGCCAGGTAGTCCCCCAGGAAGGAAAGTTTTGGAGGAGGGAGACTTCTAAGTCTCCTCTAGTTGACCCAGTAACTAGTCGTGTGGGTAAGTCAGGCTCCTCTTATCAGCATTTTCTGTTGGGCTCTTGGCTGAGTCACTCCCATTACATTTCTGGTGAGGGCCAATGACAGAGCAGCCTGAAAAGGTCAGGAGAGGTTGCTGGGGGAGGAGGCCATCTTTGAGGACTTGGAGGCCCAGCCTTTGCTGGATTTCAGTTCCCTTTCAGGTTATTGCTTCACTCCAGCTAGGGCTCAGGTCATGGTGATCTTCTCTTGCCCAAAGTTTTCACGATTGGAGATTAGCTGGGGTGCCCCTGTGTGTGTGCCAAGTCTCGACTCCGTCATGGAGGGTGGAGGCATTTGCAGTGGCAAAGATCTGTCAGGTTGCCATCTGGCCTTAGACTTGGGGCAGCTTCCCGAATGTCTCTTTTTCCAAATGTCAGTGAGAGGCCAGGCTACAGTTGCTCCAAAGTCAATTCCATTTATACAAACTCTCAAGTTTTGGGTGTCAGCACCCTGAAGCCACTGCAGGAGGAAATATTTTACAAACACACCAATGAGCCAAACATCATGGCGATACACCATTCTTTCAGAATGTATGATATCAGGGTACCCTTTATCTTCAAGAAGAACAGCTGACTTGTTTCCTGGGACACAATAATGTTTGCCTAAACATGAAGGGTAGTGTCACGCAGTAAAGAAGTATGGCCTTGGGGTGAGACAGACTTGAATTTGACTCCTGAGAATTATTCGAGTCATTAGAATGTAAGTTCCATACAGACAGGGATCTTGTCTGACTTGTTCATTCCCTGTAACCCAGAGCGCAGGACAGAGCAAATTCTCAAGAAGTCTTTGTTTTGCTGGTGGAATTAATTAATGGCGTTCTACTTATTAGCTGTAAAACTTTAGGCAGTTACCTTCTAAACTCTACTTATCTCATTTGTAAAGCTGTGGAGAGTTGATAATGAGGATTGAATAAGAGAGAATTCTTATGCTCAGTGAGCATTCCTTGAGCAGTGTGCCCAGCACTGTTCTAAGTACTGATGATACAGCACAGAACAAAGCAGATAAAACTCCCAGCCCTCATGGACCCTATTTTCTAGTAGGGGAAATAGACAATAAATAAACCAAAAAAAAAAAACCCATGGTGCATTAAAAAGCGAGATATTGGATGTAGAAATTAAGGCAGGAAATCAGGCAGGGGGTCAAAAACAAGAAGTTCCCAGTTTTAAACTGGGAGAGAAGCTCAAAGAAGGCTTGCTTGGGGAGCTGATATTTAAGCAAAGACTAAAGATGAAAGGAGTCAGTCATGTGGATATCAGACAGAAGAGCACATGTAAAGGTCCTGAGGTAGGAGCTTGAATGGCACGTTCCAGAAACAGAGGCTAGCTGCTGTGCCTAGAGTGGGCAGAGGGAAGGAAAAAAGTAAGAGGTGAAGCCGAAAGGTAGCAGAGGCCATCTTGGTAGAGACTTGAAGGCCACTTGGAGAAGGTCTTTTAGCATCTGCTCAGAGAAGGGGTGTGTTTCCAGTAACACGCCTGGTACATAGTAGGCACTTTTCAAACATCTACATGTTTCCTTTGTGAAAATTGACCAATATCACTCTTCTCATATTCATGTGCTAAAAACCACTGCTATCACATGGCTCGCTCTATAAAATACACTCTCCTAGATTCGTGGAACCTGAGCTCTAGAAAAGGTCCAGAAATGTGGTCTTGATTGTTCAAAACCAGATACCATCATCTCTTCTCCTAATTCATGCCATTCTCTTCTCTTGCGGGTGCTTTGAGCTGACAAAATCAGGAACCCTGAAAACAGCAGACATGACTTATTGCTGAATTGTTATAAAATGAGCTTCAGTGAGATATGCCCCTGGCAAGATGCCCTCTGAATGATTCCCAGCCTGGGTGATCCCTGGGTTTCATCCTAGAGCCGGAGATCCCCTCCCCTGCTTCCATGGGAGATCAGGGAGCAGGGTGCCTATGGGGAAGCCTTCAGCCTCAGAGCAAGCCTGCAGGGAGCCATGTGCCCAAGATCTTTCTGCACTTGTCACTCGTTGGGCAAATGGGGTGTATGATAACACAGAGCGTCGCCGACTGGCCTGGTCTGGTGTCTGGTCAGACTTTTCCCTCTTGTGAAAGTACTCAGCCACTGGCTAAGCAACTGAGAGTTGAAGGCCCCAAAGAGAAGGTTTGGTTTTGTGAAGTCTTGCAGAAACAGAATGATGAAGTATCGAAGGGCTGGGTTGTTGAGTGGCTCTGACACAAGAGGCTTATGTGTTTTCTGGGTCTGTGTCTTCTGAGGAGGTGGTAGCCACAGCATGTGTAGCTACTTCCACATGCATTTAAATGAACTAGAATTAAATCAAATCTAAATTAAATCAAACTAAAAATTCAGTTCCCACATTCCAAGCGCTCAGTAGCCCCATGTGGGCAGCACCGATAGACAACGTGTCCGTCATCCAAGAAGATTCTGTTGGACAGCACTGCTCTGCGTCCTTGAGTCCTCCCTGGACCCTTAAAGGCAGTGCTAGAACCCCCACCGGGCAGCTGAGGCAGAGCCCTGAGGCTTGGAGCCCTCATGGGAAGGCCAGAAAGAGGTGGGGCATGGGAGGCTTACAACTGGAAGGCAGGAAGCTCTTGTGTTTTCGGGGTTTTACATCGCCTGTGGAAACTCCAGAACAGTGGAGACACAGCTGTTCCCTGTGAGGAAGCTGGTACTTCCAGGGGGCATGAATGCTTTTAGAAAGCTGCCTTTGCATTTTAAACACTTTCATCCCTTACCCCTGCTCTCTCCCTTCCTTTTTTTCTTGGGCTATGGCCCCTTGGATTGGTACAGGTGAGCAGCAATCACTGTGTTCCACTGTGCTATTTGTGGGAGTAACTATAAAGAACCACTTAGACAAGAGACAGAGATAGGAGAAAAAGAAAAGGAATAGGATTCTTTCTAAATTCTGACAGCAATCATGGGAAAGATATTGGCATGCCCTTTACATAGGAAAGAAAACTGAGGACCAGAAAGGAGGCTTGTCCCAAGTAATAGAGATAATGGGTGGTTGGTCTTGGGTAGTTGGTGTAGGACTCAAGTCAATGGCTGTCTAGTCACAGAATGTGTGTTCTTTCCACTGGGCCAGGCAGCCTCTGTTGTTGCCGTAATTTCAGTGGGGAATTTTCCCATGATTCCCTCCCCCCGATCATGCACCCTCAACAACTTGACCTGGGAGGTGAAGCGTTTAATTGAGGGCTGAGTTTGAGCTCCCCAACACCTCCTTTGTGGAACATTTTTTCTTTTAATGACCGACCAAATAAATGTGAAAACACAACATGATCTGAGATTTGGTAATCCAGGGGGGGCCATCTGCCACGGATTAGTTCAGGATGTGTTTCCCCCCATTACTTATCCGTAGAACTCATAACTGCAATTCCAAAAAGGGACTAGCCCAAATATTTTTCTTAGTCAAAGCAGTCTTATTTTATTTTACTTCTTTTTTTTTTTTTTAAAGAAATGGAAACACAAAGTGATCATCTGAATATTTGGGTCAGGAGAACCAGCTACATCATTTCCAGGGACTTGTGCACAATGAAATGTGAGCTCTTTACTAAGAAATAAGGAGAAAAAAAGTATCATTCATGGTATGAAAATATAAAGCCTTATCCTTCCTTCCATGGTGTCTCTCTTGCATCAGCAGAGTGTTTTCTCGTTAGCAATTTAATGTCATTCTAAGTAATGAAAAATGAAAACTTTAAATTATTAGCACAAGTTTTAATATCCACCTCTAAATCATTCCATACCATTTTTAAATGCAAACGTGAGACTATTTTACTTACTGTGTGAAATTGCCAGAATTGCACAACTGGTATCTTATAGCTCCAACATACAAATGCACCACGTTCCTGATCAGGACAGTGGCGATGCCAAACAAAACCAACTCAGCCGCTCTTATTCTGCTTCTTGATACGCATACATCCTACCAACGTTCTCTACCTTAGCTTCCTGAAAGGCAGGGAAGGCCTGGAAGGAAAGGGAACTATGAGTTGCCCAACCTTTCATTGTGCCTCCGGCTCATCATTTTTAACCTAAGTGGTTGCCTAATAAAGGGGAGAAACACGAGTAACACAGGATATGATAGGGCTTCTTGGTCACTTGTGTTCCTTAGGATGGCACCACAGTCTTATGTTCAAAGTGAGGTCTGGTTTGAATGGAAAGGGTGGCCTCTCAGGGCCACTGGCTGCCTAAAACTTGGTCCGTCCTGGATATGACATATGTTCTTGGTACTTGCTTTATGTCTGGCCGAGCTCCCTTGCATTGTGGTCCTCCCAGAATTCTGTGCTCTGGGGGTGCTGAAAATGCCATATGTAGCCAGGGCGGCAATGATGGTGGACACAAATACGGGGTATCTTCTGTGGTCACTTGCATGCTCTTTTGTCCATGGGACGTCACTCACAAAACACAGGTTTAGAGATGAAATTATTAGGGATTTCAGAACAGTGACAGCAGAGCACCAAACCGTAGACAGCATCCCACTGAGTGGGCCCCCAGTGACTGCACAGGTTTGCTATGAGCTGGTCTTGCCTAAATTCACCTGGCCATAAGAATCACCAGGGAACTTTCCAAAACATACATCCTGGCCCTGCCACGGATGTCCCGAAGCAGAATCTCTCAAGAGGAGCTTGAGGACTTTTCTTTTTCCTTCTCTTTTCTTTTTTAACTTTTACAAGCTCCCAGATGACTATTACAATCAGAGAATCTGGGAGAAGTCCAAGCTGGACACACTAGATGGAGACACAGAAGCTTTTGAGGTCAACAAACCTAGGCTAGAATCGTAGCCCTGATGATCATGGCAGGGGGGTGGCGCAGATGACCTTGGGCTGCATGACCCCCCTGGCTCCCTAATTTCTTTATTTGTCAAAGGAGCTAAAATTGGTAATGCATCTCAGCCAGAGTTTGCATGAGGAAGTAATGAGTTCACCCATGTAAGCCAGTTTGGGGAAGGAGTTCAGGCTCAATAAATGGTGACTAAGGTTATTTGAATTTGGGGAGTCCACATCCTGGAAGATGAGAAAATTTATTGGATATCTGGGGCTTCCTATGTGATAACCCTCCTCCTCTTGTCCCATAAGTTAACCACTTAACTGTGTCTTTGGGTATCAGATCATTTAAGTCTCTGGGTTCCTTTCACCTGATGGTGTGGATCTTTATTTACTTTAATATAAACACTTTGGAAGTAAAAATAAGAGTTCCTAAGGCCCCAGTTTGGCTGCAAAATCTAGACCCCGTCAAGTCTGTTCTGATTGCAAGCAGCCCTGTGACTGGGTCTGTTGGGTTTTCTTGCTTCCCTCAGCCCTGTGGTAGACGACGACCATTATTTTCCCAGGTAGGGAGGTGGGGCCCTGTCCACTGTGGTGTCACCTGGTAGCCATTGAAACAAAACACAATGATCAATAGCAAGACTATCACTGGAGTGGCCGAGCAGGGACAGAGAAGCTAACTTCCTCAGGGAAATGGACGCATAGGACTGAGAGAGAACTACTTTAAGGGGAGGAGAAACTTGACTCATTGTGCAGAAGATTCTAGTCTCCACGTGGCCAGTCCTTGCACTCACAGGGAGAATCAAAGAGCAGTGAAGAAGAATTGACAGATTTGAGGGAAGTCCTTCTTTGTCAGAGGGAAAAATTCTTGAGTTTTTCAAGGCATTTTCGTGGGGATCAATGACAATGGCAACTAGTATTTATGGAGCAAGTGTTACACACTGGTGCTTAGTAAGTCTTTTCTGTGCACTAACTCAGTAAATCTTTGTGAGTCTGTATGGGTCAGCCTATGCAACAATGACAAACAGCTCCCAGATCTCCATGACTTATGGAATTGTTGGCTTATTTCTTGCTCATGCTACCTGCCCATCATGGGTCAGTGAGTGTCTCTCCTTCCACATGTTTCTTCTGCCAGGACCCCATCCTCTGACTGAGCACCCCAGCCGGGTTCCCAGTTACAATGGGACGTGGAAAGAAGGTATGTCAAATTGTATCCCAACTTTCAAAACTTCCACCAGAAACGCAACACTCATTACTCCTATTTACATTTCCTTGATTAAAGCAAGTCACATATTTATACCTAACCTAGAAGGGCAAGAAACCCAACATATATGAAAATCCCTAACTATACATTAATATTATTACTATTATGAATCCAGTTTTATCGCTAAGGGAACCAAGATTTAGACAGTCTCTGAGACTTACCCAAGGTCACAAAGTAACTTGAGATGTGAACTTAGGCAATCTGGCCTCTATTCATAGGTCCTACGCATCCTATACTCTTGACTTCTATTTTCTACCTGGGTTTCCACAAGATACTCAGTACCATGAGATTCCACCCTGCAGTTATTTTTTAAACATTGACTCTCTTACAGCTGAATTCTTGTTGCCTATTTCTCTTTCTTGAGGTTTCGAATGTCCTGACACTATCCCCAGGCTTGGGAAAAGCTTACCACCATGAGAATGACAGCTGGTAAACCAAGGGTATTCTTAGCAACGGTAAACAAATATTCATTTTGCTGAAGGAAAAACACAACCTTAAATGGCTTTATAGAGAGACCAGGATGAAGAGGAGATCTCAAGAAATTAAACACTTGTTTGTGGAAATGTATCTCATTGAAAAGTTGACTTGAAAGAGGAGTCAGATGACAGTGGAAGTCATGAAATCCTAACAGGTCAAATCTGCACAGACCAATGAGCAACCGAGTCCAGATGTCGTCCTGAAAAGCACTGCTTCAGTGATTTTGGAAACAGCACATGCAGAGCAATTTTAAAGGAATGTGCACCTTGCCAGAAGTTTCATGGTTTTGAGGAACTTCTCTCCTGTCAGTTATCAACCTCTGGGTATATGACCTCATTTTGAAGACGGCGAGATAAAGACAAGACATTATGGTCTTGACCAATTCAACCTAGATCAGCCAGCTCCCAGCCAGTCCATGACATGAAAGTGAGTCCAGCTGAGATCCAGTCACCATCCCGCTCCCTACCAGAGATGCAGTAGACTCTTGGAACCTATCGCACCTTGAAGAGGAGAGCTGGGGCTCCTGACCACAAAGTGTAATGAAGAGGCTACCCAACAATAAGTCATTGCTTTAATAGATATTTGCCAGGTTGATATAGTTCCAGGCACAATGCCGGGCTCTGAAAGTGCAGTATAAACATTAAAAGTATGACCTTGAACCTCTATAGTTCCGCAGTAGGTCATAGGCTTCTTTCCTCCAGGTATTTGCTCTTTTCATCCCCTTGCTCTCATGCTTGTCCCGGTAGTGAACTCTTCATCACCCTCCGTAGCCACCTTGAATCTCCTCTCTGTTTTAAAATCTGGCCCCAACAACCCCAGGAAGAATTAACTGTCCCTTCCTTTATGACTCTGCATACTTCATCAGACCTCCACCTGAGCACCAATCTCACCGTATTATTATTTTACTATGTCTCCTGCACTGATCTGAGAGATCCTCAAGACAAAGGACCTCCTTACCCCACCTCCCTTTCCCCTCTGTGCATCTCTAATGTCTTATCTTGAGTTAAGAAATTCCCAAATGATTTTTAAATTAATAGATGTCCAGATAAACTCCACTTTGGCCCCTCTTCTTTCCTGCATGTTCTGTCCCTTTTAGAAATCCAAACTGGGCATTGATAGAAGGAATGGCATGGCTCCTGAAGATGGAATGAGTTTGCAGATGATCCACCAAGTCCCTACACCACGCTAACAGCATTAACAGTTGGATGGTTACTTGAGAAAGGTAGCCCGAGCAGGGAATCATAAAAACAGACACACCAGCTTGTAGCAAACAGTGTGCTTTAAGTTAAAACATGCAAGCACAGGCGCACGCTCACTGATCTCTTTCATAAGAGCAAGGCATTTGCTTTGAACAGGCTGGTTGGAGAACACCATGTTCCCATGGCACGAACCACACCCATAATGCATCATTCTATAATTTGAGGTTTCACGGTCTTTAGGGAGAACCTAAAGTCATGCAGTCTAGAATTTTATCAGTGGTTTGAATAGTCTAACCACATATAACTGGACCACCTCATCTACCTTTGATAAGTCTTCTAGAACATTCTATGCATTTTCACCACGCCAACTCCTTTTTATACCCATAGTTTATTGAAACTTTCTAAAATTCCATTTCCTTGCTGTAGGAGTATGTCTAGGGATGACTAATAAGTAGCCATCATGTGCTAAGAGCTCCCCATGCGCTGGGTGCTGAGTCAACACTTGAAATTAAGGATCTCCATGTAATCCTCCCCCCCCCAAAAAAAAAGCCATTGAGGCGAGTGCTGTTGTCTCCCTATGGAAAGTGGAGAGAATTCATGATGCAAGGCATCAGAGGGGATTAATCGGAGTGATAGTTTTAGTAAAGAGCCTGGAAAGCAGGATTCCTAAGACCACTCTCTCCAAAACAAGCCCATATCATAGACCACTTATGTTCAAGGCACTAATCTCAATGCTTAAATCAGATGAACTCACTGAATTCTCACAGTGACTTTGTGGTGTGGTAAGGATAGTTCATATCAGCATTTCACAGATGAGGAAACTGAGGAATAGGGTCATAGGTAGGAAGCAGCCCCCAAGTCCAGACAGGATTATAAACCCAGAGCTTTAATTCCAGAGCTTGCTATGCCAATTGGAATTATTAGCAAATAAGATTACCAACCAACTCCTGTCATACAGTGTCTTGGAAAAGATTAAGCAAAGTAGTGATTATTTCAGTGAAATGCTTGTCACCTGGTAGTTACAGGACAAGTGTCCCTCCTGTTCCATTCCTTTCCTTTCTACAGACAACACGGATATTTGGCAATTACTGCATTTTTCTCAATTCTTTCATATTCTCCCTATAATAAGAATTAAAACAATGCCTGCTTGGAGGGGATTAGGCACCCAGCTTCACGTTGGGAGATCAAAGACCACCAAATCCATATATAAAATAACCAAAAAAGAAAAAGTCAATCTTCTGTGCAGACATGATTTCTCTTGAAAGGTGACACAGTCCTTTAAAAATAGCTATGGGCTCCATTGTGCAAAGACAGTGACAGAGACTGACAGCTTTTAGAGAGGTATAATGTTCCCAGGCAGCCGGCTAGCATGGCTCACCCAGATAGAGATCAGTCATTCGATCCAGGGGAGAGTGCTAAATGTTAGAGGTTAAGCTGCTATGTTCTTATTACTAATCAAACTTCAACACCATGCCCGGACTCCTCCATTCCCTGTAAGGCAATGGTAGATTATCGAGAGGCTCCAACGCAGGCTCCTGGTTTCAGAGGCACTACTGTCCCCATTCACGGGAGAGCCCCATATCATCCCCAAATGTGGAGCTCCCAAGACTCTCCCAGAATGCTAGCCATCTGAGGTCAAAGCAGGTAGGAACCCGCTGCTTCTCCAGTGAAGACACAACAGATAGACAAGAATGTGGCTCCTGGGTGCAGGCTCCGCTAAACGGCTCTCACTTTGTATCCACCCAAGACAGAAGGAGCTGCTCTGGAATTTGCTGTTTCTCTGCCCCCCCCCCAATTCCTCTTTCTCACCAGCACATATTTCGAAGGTGAATCGTGCAGTTTGGACTGCTCTTTTCCCACCATCACAAGAAATGATGTGCTGGGAAATGTCTACTAATCGGTTCTCTGGGGGTAGAGGAGCCCTGCTTTGGAACTTCTGCCAGTTTCCATGGTGTCTTTCTCCCTCTCATAGCTGATTCAGGCTGACGAGGTGATGTCACTGAACGCAGAGTTAGGAAGGGAGGTGCACAGTCACGGCGCCCACAGCTCCAGGACACTGCCAGTCAAAGGACAGGTGAGCATGCCAGTGCCACCTCTGTTGGGTTGCCTGGGAACCCCTCGCCAGGGCAGTCCGAGCCCTCATCCCTTGTCTCTGTCAGGCAGATCTTGCCTTTTCTGGATGTCATGGAAAGGCCCACAGCACTTGTAGAACAAGCAGAAAGAGCAAAACCTGCCCTACTTTGATCTTCCAAGGTTGCATCTGCTTGGTTCTTCAGCTCTTGGCTATAGAGTAATTCACTAAAACTGGTCAATTGCTTTTCCAAATAATAATAATAATAATAATAATAATAAAGTAGATAATATCCCCAGAGCCTGTGGGTATCCACCCAGGATTTCATCGAATGCCTGACAAAGTCCTGGCAGGTGGTATCACCCCTGACTCCCCCTACTTCACAGATGAGGAAACAGACTCAGAGAAGCCATGCACCTGAGGCCATTTGACTTTTTAGTGGTGGCCCTAAGATTTGATACCACAATTGCCTTGCTCCCATACCCATGCTTTTAGCTGCTACCATGTCCCACACCGTCCCAAAAGAGTGTCATCCAAGGGCATTTGGGAAGTATAGGTGAGATTTCCTGGGAAAGTTGAAACAGAACAATAGCAGAACAGGATAGAGATGAGGAGGTTCGAAAGGATGAGATAAGTCATCAGCATATATGGAATGTCCTTTTCAGTGGAGCTGGTCAGGAGCATGGGGGTAGGTAGCTGAGAGAACAGAAGACGACAGGAGATGAGATACCTCTTTCAAGGGCAGCTTCTCATGTCCTGAGGCAGCCATTCCATGAATCAGGAGTCCCTTACATGGGCCTGAGAATTACTCCCATCTTGCTCCACCCACCTCTCCACCTTCTTCCTTCTGGTCCTGCTCGGATTAACTCTGTCCATTTAACAGCAAGCCTTCACATGTCGTGAGATGGCATCCCAACATCCCATGGTCTTCTCTTGTCCAGACTGAGGTCCTTCCACTTTCCAGCTCTCCTGGGTGTGCACCAGTGGGTCCATTTACCATCATGATGGTCACCTACTTCTGGAACCTCTCCCGAGTATCAGGGTACCTCTTGAAGGTGCATACAAGAATGAGCACCTGGGATGTTGTTGTGGCCTTGCTCTGTAGCCCTTATCCCAGGAAAATGTTGGCTTGATCTGGGTGATTACTTAATTGCTATCGAATTCTTCTTGGCTGGCTGTATCCCAAGCACAAACACTGAGGTTGGTTTTGTCCCCCAGCATGACCCCTCTCCAGTCACGATGAGAGCTCAGTAAACATTAGCTCTAGGTGCTGTTGGAGGTAGGGTTTGGGGGAGGGATGGTCTGATAAACATAGAGGACAGTGAACCAAACCGTCCCCTCTTCACAAGATTCTTCATCAAGTGTGGCTTTAAAACACTGGCATCCTATCAAGGAAACTTCTTGGGGTTCCCTAGCATTCCCTGTAAGTCATCATTTGGCAGCACCTCTCTCTGTAAGCTACAGAATGGATGTCAGCGTCACTTCCTGAGACCTCATTCAGACCGTCTTTCAGATGGCTCTCAGCATGCCCTCTGGGGTACCGGGTGACACATGACCTGGTTTAGGAAAGTAACAGCATTAAACGCCTTCCTGACTCTCTATTTCCAGCGCGGTGGGGGCCTGGGTGTGCAGGAGGGCGTACAAAGCGGATGGACTGGAACAGCATGTGGGGACGCACCGCCGCTCTGAACCCGCGCGGGCTCCAAACGGGCCAGGCTCCCTCATGCTGCCAGCTTCCAGGGATTGCCCCAGGGGCCATGGGAACCAATCCTGTTCCTGCCTCAGTTCCCCCATACTGCAGCTTCCCTGAGAAAGGCTTTTACAAAGTGTAAAAGCCTTTGGTTCCTTCCAGCACTCAGATCCATGGCCTTTCTGGGTTGTGAGAGGCGGCCTGCCCTGATGCTCGAGACATTGATCACTCTTGTTGGGGCAGTGTCCGTCACACCAGAGCAGCCTCAGAACCATCCTGGCCACAGCCTCGACCTTGGACCCACCAGAAACGGGTTCCAGAGTGAGAAGCTGAAGAGATCAGGTCGCTGACGGGTTTGGTAACTGGAGAGGCGTTCTTGTTTCGGGACAAAGCCCGCACACTTAAAAATGAACTCTAGTGGTATTAACTGCCTCTCCGTCTGCCAGGCATGTATTCGCCTGCCACCTACCTTACCTCTCGTTCTTGTCACAAAAAGGCTAAGTGACTTGTCTGTGTGTGATGACCTGCCATCGAGGTGGGCTTCACTATGACATTCATGTGCCCCCCAGTACTGCTTTGCCCCGCCCCGAGAAACCGAGTCCTGGATCTCTGGAGTTGGATGGGATGGTGTAGTTGCATTGGGCTCCCTTCTCCCGAATGAACATCATTGAAATTAAAAGGAAATAATAATCAGTGGGCTCAGTGAATAGGACGCATCACAACATGACCTGCCTGTCATGTTCTCATGGCTTTAAGCTCCAGCAGGTGAAGCTGGCACACAAGGCTGATCCTGGCATTTGTCACCTGCGGTCTGGCAGGAAGGGGACAACTCTGACAGCCCTTGGGTCCTGGGATCCAAGCAGGTGTGCCTGATCTGCCCCTCCAGGAACTCAGCTCCCATCCCATCACAGGCATTCATAAAGCAAACAGTTCGACTGTGGGTGCTGGTCCTGATGCCCCTTTCTTTGTGGCTGGGGGTGTGAAGTGAAGTGGCTCTACCCCAGAATGGCCGTTTCAAGTTCCAGCCTCACACCCTAGAGGGGCTACTGGAGCCAAAGTGCCACTGTCCCCAGATGGAGCGTTTGCTTTCTTTCACGTGGTGAGGCATCCAGGTGAGGCTGTTCTGTACTCGGACCAGGGTCTGGCTTGGCATCCCCAGCCCAGAGTGGGTCAGCCATCAAGGAGCAGGGGCTCTGGCCCCCAGGGAGGCCAGCAGAGCTCTGTGCAAGAGGGACACATCCAGTCCTCTGTATATGAACTTGTACAGTCCTCCAATGGCAGACGCTGGAAGAGGAGGAAACGGAGATGTTGCCCTGACTGCCCACAGCTCAGCATTGGACCAGGGGACCAGCACATCATTCATTCACCTGGTGGCTGTCTCCCGAGTGCTCATCTGGGCAGTGCCTGGCCCTGGATGGCTGCTGGGGAGTCAGTAGTGAGAGAGACCGGTGTGGTAGACTCCCATAGAGCTCAGAGACACAGATTGACATCGATTCGGAGCATCACTCCCCTGACGGTAAACTTTCACGTATGATGGGCTCTGTGAAGGACTGACCCAGCACAGCCAGCAAATTCATCAGAAGCTGGATGCACAGTGCCCATGAGACTGTGATTATAGAAAGTGATTATAATAATAATGAGTATATAATAATGAATCCAACCTGGTTACATTTACCTTTCTGTCAATTATAATTTTTTTTATTAGGATTTTTTAGTGAAGGAAGGGACCCACAAATGTCAGAGTGCCTAAAGCCCCAGAACAGCACAATATGTCCCTGGAGCTTGATGCTGCCAGGGCTTTAAGCGCATGGACCAATTTAGTCCTGGGGTTCAGGGAGGCTTCCCTGCAAAGGTAGTAAGTAAACTGAGAACTGATGGAAATCAGGAGTTATCAGGAGGGGGGCATTTCCAACAGTGGGGACAGCATGTGCAAAGGCCCTGTGGGTTGGGCAAGAATAGTGGGTTTAAGAAACTGAACAATTCTGCAGAAAGTGAAGGGTCACATGGTGTATATCAGGGCTGCTGGGGTAAACAGTGGTCTTGGGGTTTAATATCAGTGATGAAGACTCAGAGGTGGTTAACGACATAATGGAAGGAAGGCTGTCATGGTATAATTGGTGACAAGAGTGATCTCAAACAATTGCCCTGGCTGCTGTGAGAAGATTGAATTATGGGAACCAGGGTGAGTGATTGCAACAAGCCAGGCAAGACTAGGATGTGGCAGAGAGATGAGAAAGGGCAGATGTGAACGACAGTTAGAAGGCAGCAAGCTTGGGGTTCGTGGTGATGGGAGGTAGTGGAAGAACAAGAGAGACAGATCAAGCATGGTTCCCAAGGACTGCCTTATGCAGCTGACTTCTGGAGCTGAATTCCAGCATGCACAGATTGCTGCAGAAACACCAGGGTTAGGGGTGAACATTATCCATTGGTTTGTGGTCATCGAGACAGGGGAATCCTTAAGAAAGAGTGTCTGCAGGGATGGGGGGAGAGGACATGGTGGGAGGCTTCCCAGAAGCAGCAGCATTTTAGGCTAAGCTATAAACAGCTGTGAGTTCTTGGTGGCAATGATTCTTTCCTTTTTATCAGCTCTACCCTAGCGTGTGTGTGTGTGTGTGTGTGCGTACGGACGCGCACACACACACACACACACACACACACACAATCCCAGCTCCAAATCTTGCACGTGGTAGGTGCTCACCAAGCCAATAGTGCAGCCTCGAGATGGAGTTTGCCAGATAGACAAAGTGAAGATAGAACAGCTTGCTCAGACTCAGAGAAGACTAAGCTCAGAGGGGATGTGGCCCCAGCTTCAAAGTGTGAGGCACAAGGTCGAGGATGTGGGAGGCAGTCGAGGGGAACTGGGAGCAAGCTCCAAGGGCCCTCACTCCTGGGCTGCAAAGTTCCATAGCAAGAGAGCCAGTGAAAGTCTGACCCAGAAAAGCTGCTTGTATTGGCTTTGGAGAAATCAGGCAACCTGGCGGGCTGGGTCAGACATCTGAAAAGACAGCTGTGTGTCTTGGGGATTTCCTGCTCTTTAGCTGAAACTGGGCTGGTGAGAAGTGGGTTTTGTTGAGACACGGTGTGTGTGTGTGTGTGTGTGTGTGTGTGTGTGTTCATGCATGTGAAACTGAGTGTGTTTCACATGTGTGAAGGTGAGTGAGTTGTTGGTTGTTGAAGGTGAGTGTGTTGCACAGGACTGTATGGACACATGCCTTTGGGAGTGTCTACACGTGTGTGTGTGTGTGTGTGTGAGCACTGAAGCTGCCATTGTATGTGTGTGAGCATGTGTGTAAGCGTGTATGATACATGTGTACGAATGTGCACGCATGTGGAGCTGCACCTGTAAGATGAGATAGGAGCAAAGCCTGGAGAAGTTTCTAGAAATCTTGGCTGTGGAAAAGAATATTAAGAAGCTAAGTGCTTACAGTTGTTATTTGGAGTTCACGTAAGTTCCATTTGGATCTTCATCTCTCTTTGGGAATATTGGCAAAGGGGCAGCTGCTCGGGACTGAGGACCCCATCACAGTTCCTGTGCTGACACTGCCCTACCCCCTCCTCAGCCCCCGCCACCCCCAGAGGCACTTTGCTGGAGGCCAGTGGGGTCAGTGTAGGTCAGCTGTCCCTGCAAAATACAGACTTTTCCAACCATTTCCTCTTGGGTACTAGGAACAACTTCAGCTTTGATTAAGACAGATCATATTTGAATCCCGATTATGTGCTGTTCTCATTGAATTATCAAAATCACTCAGGGAGAGAGGGCTGAGTTCCTGGAGGGAGAGGAGCCTGGGGCTGCTGCTTTGAGGAGGTCAGACAGAGCTGCAGACCTGGGTCTCAAATGAATGCCCTCCAACACCAAATCCCAGGCGCCTTTCTTTCACTGCCCTGCAGTGTCACAATCCCACAGCCTTGGAAGGACCTGGAGCAGGCCAGCACCACCTTTAACCAGCAAGGAGCTCCCACTAAATCCCACAAGGCTCTCCTTGTCCCACTGGGGCAAGGCAAGGTCTTAAATCAGGTTTCTGAGGGTTAAAAAGTCCTGGGACCAGAAGGAGAGCAATGGCTGGACATGGGCCCGCCTGCTCTTCCTTTGCCCCTCCGTGTCTGGGGAGACCCTGGTCCCGGACCGGGCAATGCTGGCGGCCAGGTGCCCTCTGCCCCCTTTGTGCGTGAATTCGACTCCCTGCCCACCAACGTCAGCCAGAGAGCTGATGCTATTTTAAGAACGTGGGATGCATTTTCCGGGAGGGAAGGTTGTGAAATCCTGGGGTGACAGCTCCAGGCACTGCCAATGTTCACAGGAGTTTTAAGAAAGATCCTTCAAGAAAGGAGACTTTGGATGAACTGTCCTGAGGTACAGATTATTTTAGCGCTGTTGAAATGGTTGAGGGGGGCGAAGTAATCTTATCAAGGAAAGAGAAATCTTTTATATTTGAGCCAGCTTTGATTTTAAAATGTTATGAAACAACTTCTGAGTATTTCCCAAACAAAGTTTGGATTTTTTTTTTCTTTCCCAAGAGCTTTGTGAGCTCCGGGGTTCTCTCTCGCGCCCCATACACCCCACACCCCTACTCCCACCCAGACCGACGCTGTCTGCATTTCTTATATTTCTTCTTTTCTTTTCTTTTTTTTTTTTCTTTCCACTAGAAGAAACTAAATTCCTGTTACTTTTGAGATGGCTTTATGTTTTCCACTGGTCCAGGCATGAAGGATGTAATAGAAATAACACCTGGTGGTGGGGAGAATATGGGATTAAAATTAAAATACATTTAAGAAGGGCGATGCAGATGTTTCCAGGGACAGTTTTCCTAGAACGGGCACTGTGATTGCCACCTTCCCTCCGCTGTTCCAATCCTCACCACTCCTGCCAAGGGAAGTGTATAGCCAGAAGGTGTGAGGTCCCTCGCTGGCTCCCAAAGTCGACTGTGGCTCCTACCGGTCCATTTGCTTCCTGCACATTCCTTGCGCTGCCCACCTTAGCCTCTGTGATTTGCATCTTCAAAACTCAGTCAGCATCCTCTCTCCTGGGAAGGGCCCCTCACCTGCTCCCACCCAGCTCCAGCTTTGCCCAAATGGAGCAGTGTGGAATGGGTGACTGTCACTCAGCACTCGTAATGACATTTATCACATACGCACCCCAGGACTGACACACCTTCTCTTTCACTCACCTGGCCTCTCTTGCGTTCTGTCCTCTCACACTCTCAACCTTGCCCGGAAAGGTTCTGTGTTGCTTTCTCTGGGTGGCTCACTGACAGGTGTACAGGGATCCCCAGAAATCTTTGTGCATCTAGAAAACCCTGAAGGGTGCCCGTGGGTGTGAACAAATGATCACTTCCATGTACAAGAAGCTACAGAAGCATTAAGGCCAACTTGTTTTTTACTTTGGGGATCTCAGGAGTTAAGACCATTGTCTGAATGATTTTTATTTCACTCCTGGCTTGCTGCAGGTTGGGGTGTAGAAGCAGGAGAACAGGAAAGAATAGGGTCCTCCTGCCAGGGCTCGTGTGGGGGAACGGAACAGAATGCAAAGCCCCTAACAGGGTTTGATCTCCAACAGGTGCCACACAGGCAGCCCCTCTCCCCACCAGTGTCCCTCGCCTCCAGGTCCCCCTGTGTGGAGGTCACTCTGTGTGCTAAGATTGGTGTCATGGAGTGTGTGCACAATGTTACACTCACACACGCCCGTCTCATTCCCTCCTGGAAAAAATCCTCCAGGCATTTGCATATTTTATCAATTCCATTTGGATTTTGCTCTGTGCTCCTTTCATCAGAGAAGGCTGATAACTGCTTCTCTCGCTCGCATGTGCTTGCTCTTGACATGAGCTATAGGGCAAGGGTTTCATGTTTTGAATTCCAGTAATGACATTTATCAATAGTGCATGTCTCTGGGACCACGTCTGTATGCCCATATCCCGTCTGATTCTTTGTTCTTTTCAGTGGTTTTCAGAGTATTTAACTCCACCCCCGGACCCTTGCAATGTCTGCAGACATTGTTGCCTGTCAAAAGTGGGTGGGGTTGTGTGCTACTATCATCTAACTAAATGCCAGCCATGCACAGGGCGGTCCCCAGCCACAGAGGGTTTTCTGCCCCAAAACAGCAGTAGCACTGAGGCCGAGAAGCCCCTCTGCCTCTGTGGCTGGAAGCTCACTTCTCTCAGCCTCTGTCTCTTTTGGCTGAGTGACTTGGGCATTGGTGACCCATTTTTTTCGAAACTGTTAGAAAAAGATAAATCATACTTAGCAGACAAGGTTTTTGCCAAATGAGGTAATCCTTGCCACAATTCCTAGTGCACAGCTCACCAATTCCTGCAATTCTCAGGCCTGGAGAATTTCCGAAACTCTCCAGTGCTCCCACAGCTAATAAAGGACAGACTCAGGAATCAACCTTCTGCCTGTTGGATCTCTTCACCCTGGATCTCACTGTGCCGTGAGGCTGCCCTAGTCCCAGCTATGCGCCAACATGGAGACCAAAATACCCCCAGAACATTCTGTGTACTTCTAGAAAAGGTGTCGTATGTGACTAGTGCTAATGAGTCCCAGAATGACAAAAGGAGGTACGGCGAGTCTCTGCATGACGTTATTCTTGCCCAGAGATGAGCTGTATACCTTCTTGGAGTTGAGAGAATGATTTAATGCTGAGACCAGGGCGTGGCTGCCTCAGCCCCTTGGCAGGACATTGTGTTTCAGTCACTTTTTCAAGGCCCTCAAGCAGGTGTCACTTCCCCTAAGAACTGGCCCCAGGTCTCCGGCTGCCCACGGCTTGGTCAGACACTTCCCAGGAGGCTCAGATCCTGAGGCAGGAAGCAGGGCCAAAGGGAGGGATAGTGTCATCTCCACAGTGACATTTCCATCAGTGGACTGAATCCCAGTGTGCTTATCTCAGGATGTAAAAATCTCAGGATGGTAGCTTGGCGTGTTCCACGTCATTACGTTTTTCCCCCTGGGATAAGAAAGAAAAAGTGGCAAACACTAGGGGAGGACTGTCCATGGGCAGAGCTACCGAATTTCCCAGCAACGTGTTGAGGCGACAAGTGCGTGCTCAGGCTGCCGCTCCAGGCTTTTGCCTGACACCTGTCACTGGAGAACCTGGCATGTCACATCCTGCCACACCTCCTGGGGCGGGGAACGGACACTGGTCGCTGAGGCTGGAATACGGCTCCCAGTTCCACCCCAGAGACTGGTAGCCCTGAGAATGCCTTAAAATAGGATTTTGCATTTCCAAGATTCCTCGAATCCATGATTCCGAGATGCTGGAATTTAGAGATCTCAGGATTTTGTGCCTCTGGAACTCTGGGACACTCCAGGATCATTTTTGCATGGATTTGTGGATTTTGAAATTACAGTGATGTCACTTCCTGTTTCCTAGTACCCTGCCATTAACAAAACAACAAAAATTCACCCCCCAAGTCTGGAACAAGAGCTGAAGGGACGTTACTTTGGTGGGAGGAGCAGTCAGTTGTACTGAGTGTTCTTGTGTGAGTACCAAATCAAGGGGTCTTTCCCATTCAGGAGAGGACCACCTTGACCCTTCGTTAACCATGGCTGGAAACAGTTATGAAGCACCCTGTGGTTCAGGATGGCACAAACAGGATCATTAAAGGTGGCTGACCACTGAGCTCTGTAGCCTTTGCGGGGATGAAGCAGGGGGTCTTTGCCTAAGGCGGAGAGAGAAAGCAGAACCCACAGGGAATGCAGTCAAGTTCCAAAACAAGGCTCAACAACAGGGAGCCCTTGGAGGAGGAGTATTTCAAGTCAGCAGGAACCTTGTTATGACAGTGGACAAATGGGGGCATCAGGCTTCCTATGGGCGTGGCCAGTGTGTCTGTAGGACCCTTGAGCCTGGAAGCTGCAGGTGATAGAAGAACGTCGGCCAAGCCATCCCAGATTGTCTGGGATTCCTCCCGTGCACAGGCTGGGTCTCAGAGATCTTGCGGACACACAGGCACACATACACACACAGCACTGTTGTCACTCTGTTAGGGCATGCTATTTGCTGTAACACATCACCCCACCATCTCAGCAGCTGAACACAGTAAAAATGGTATTTTTTGCTGTGCTTGAAATATACTGTGCCTGGTTGACCAAGCCCAGGGGCAGCCCTTCTGCAGGGGCATTTTCAGCAGCCCAGGCTCCTTTGAGTTTGCTGCTCCACCCTCCAGGAATCCCCTCCAGTCTGTAGTTGGGTAGGGAGAGAGCAGAGAGGAGCACCAGGAGGTTTTTACCGGCCACTCCTGGAAGTGATGAGCATCACTTCTACTCACCACCTAGAGCTCAATCAGATGAGCACACCTAACTGCAAGGGAGGCTGGGAAATGTAGTCCATTCCTGTGTTCCAAAAAGAAAGAAAAGAAGAATGATTTGGTGAACACCTAGCCAGTATCTGCTCCAGTATCAAACATGTGCTTGAGGGTTCCCTCTGTTCCTAGCCAGAAACTCGAATCCTGTTCCTTGGGTCAGATCTCTCTGAAGGTGGAAAGATTTCTAAGGTCATGGATTGTCTGCATGACTGACTCATTGACTCCAGGGCCTAGTATGATTTGGCACATAGTGGGATTGTAAAAGTGCTGATTTACTCACCTACAAGTTCTTTCATTTCACCAACAAGCATATTTGGATCAGGTATATAGGATCCACGGTGAAAAGGACATAGTCTCTGCTTTAACAAATCCATGGAGAGGCAGGATATGAGCAAATTGTTCCCACAAATGTTGGGCAGGGGAGAGAGACAATACAGAGGGGCAGTGGGAAGCCAGAGTAGGGAGGCATGTGATATGACTCAAACTGGGGCAATCAGGGGAGGCTTCTCAGAGGAAGTGACTTTTTATTATGTCTTCAAGGGGGAAAGCCAATCAGAGCAAAAGCAGTGAAGGGTGATGTGTCTGGGGGGATGATGAAAAATTCTGTAAGGGTGAAGCACAGAGTGTGTGTGTTTGGAATTACGGGGAGGGGGCAGCACAGTGCTGAGGAAGTATTAAAGGCAGACTGCACAGGGCCTTACCACAATGCTAAGGCGAAGAGATGGGTATTCAAGCTTTTTAGCAGCCCATGGAGGATCTTGGATAGGACAGGTATAAAAAGTGTTCTTGGGCTAGGTTAGGGAGAACTTTGTGCTCAAGCCAAGTGTTACCACAAAGTACCCCTAAGCTCCAGCAGCGGAGAAGGGCAAGGACCCTGAGCTCCTGCACAGACAGAGGCTGTACTCCAGGTGAGGAGGTCTGCACAGAGGCATTCTCTGCATTCTTGAGCAGATCTGAATCGGCCTGGTTAGTGATTAGTTGCAGGGTAAAACCAGATATGGGACTCCTGGATTACATGTCATTTTCCAAGATGGTGATGACTATTCCATTTTGCTGGTAGGGAAAGAACAGTATCTTTGAGGGAAATATTTTCCTGACTGGATGAGCCAGGTTATACTTGAAGTCCTCCACAAATCAGAATGGCCGCCAGAAGTTCTGGGAGGATGATGGGTGTCAGGGGTAGAATCACAGGACAGCAACCTCACATCCCTCTGAGGTCCCTGTTCGGGAGGTAACCAGTGGGAGAGAGTGTGGGCCTTGGATTCAGGCAGACATGTGTTTAAATCCCAGCTCTGCCCCTTGCAAGCTGTGTGTCCTTGTCCAAGATGTGAGATGTCTCTGAGCTCCCTCTTTCTGCTGTGTAAACTGGGATTCATAACTTTGCCCCTGAAGTCATTATGAAGATTCAGGGAGTACTTGATGCCATGTGAGCCCTCAACAAAGATTAGGTGTTCTCATCGCAGGGGAAGGTGCTGACGATCACGCCCAGGGCTGAGAGCAACAGGGATCTGCCCCCAGAGTGCTGCGAGGGGAACCCACAGGAGAGTCACCAAAACCGACTTCACTGAATCTGGGACATGAGGTGAACCCACTGGGTCACTGGAGCATTTATCTCAACACCTGTCAAGAGATAGGACCCTGTCCTTTAGTCCAGTGGCGATGGATCAGAATATCTGGCCTGACTCATTTGGGGTCAGTTTAAGAATCCTCAGAATGTGACATCAGAAGCCTCAGAATTGCTTTTACGACAGCAGTGTTTCCTGAAACCCGCCCTCACTGTCCAGCTCTGCCGATGAATGTCACTGAGCCCAAAGAGTGCTTTTGTTTCTCTGTCGTAGAAGTTTGGCCTCCTATTATAGGGACACTTTGAATTCTTCAAAGAGTAATTCCCGTTTACCTTTTTTCCTCTTTTCCCCTTCAGGTTCAACCCCTTTTATCACACTAAAGTGCCAATCAATATTTCGAGATAGATGTTACATCTTAGCTTTTTATAACATTACTCGTCCCAGAAGGGACACTGTATCTTTAAGGAAATGGACCCCGTATCCTGTTTCTGAAGGATTAAAACCCTTTAAAGAGACAGAAGAGGCTGTAAACCCCGATCATATTCTTATTCTCTCTTCATTATCCTGTCCACTATCTATCCCTGCTGAGTAAATCTGGTTGTGTGTTTCTCCAAAGTGGTCATAAGAAGAAATTTATTTACTCCGCTTTGCACTGGAGGGGCATTACTGAGCTTCAAGGCTCTCCGAAGTAATAAAGATTTTGCAGTGTGTGCAAAAGGAGCAGAAATTCAGAACTTCTTTCCCCCTCTGAGGTCGTTTGGCCATCCAAAGGGGGAGTCACTTCTCATTTTCTGACAGGGTTTATTTCCGTAAGATTTTCCAATTAGCGGGAAAAGGTCACACTAATGTTGGTGCTGGGTACAGGAAGGGGATCAAACTATGCAAATAGAGACATCCTTGAAAGGACAATATTAAAAAAAAAAAAAGGAGAGAGTGGATTTCCTAATTTAAAAATTATATATACTTATGTATGGAGGGAGACCCTTTCCTCCACCATGAAGGGAGAAGGTGGCTGTGTTTGACCGCAGCTCTTGCCTGGGACAAAAGAGCCCATTGTTCCCGGGTCTGACCACTGGTGGATGGCGGTGGCCCACTTGGGAGCAGAAGACAGCCGTGAAAAGGAGCTCTTAGCCCGGGCAGGCAGAAATGCAGGGTTGTGAGAGGAGCAGAGCTGGAATTCCAGCTGCCTGTGTAACCTCTCTGGACCCGATAATGGCCACACTGTCCCCAGCCTGGCGGAACTGACTGCCAGCATATCATTTTTTAAACCCGGCTCAGATCTCCCTCTGACGCTTCCCCTGCCGCTTTTGTTCCCTCCTCGGTGCGCGTGAAGCACAAGAACTTTTCTCGATAATAGGGAGGGCTGGGAGCAGTGTCAGGGAAGACGTACTCCAGCCGTGCCAGGACGAAAGTCGTCGATGCCCATTAAAAGGGATCCAGGGGACAGCTCCTCCTTGGGTTTGGAGCTGATGCTCCTTGTCAACTGGAAAGCGCTATGCAAATGTTAAGGCCAACATTCTGGCTCACTGCTCCCAGCTGCTGCTGGCGACCCGCTGGGTGAGACCCAGTGGGTGAGCTCGTTGGAAGGCAGAGCCCTGCAAGGAGGGAGCCTGGGGCTTTGCACGCCCCTCACCCATATTTCTGCACGCCCAGATGGTTGTCTTTGCAGCTGCAATCAAAATGGAAGGTTATATTCCTCCGGCAAAAGCCGATCTTCCTCCTGGAAGTTCTGTGTTATAGCAGAGAGCAGCAGATGATATAACGTGGCCAGTTCCTGACATAAGGGGAACCATAACAGGACCCCAGAGCAGGTGCTGGGTTTGGAAACTTGCTCAAGGTCACACAGCTGCAACATGATGGAGTCTGGATTCACCCAGGTATATCTGTCTAATAACTCCACCAGTCATGCTGCTGCTTTTACTTTGTGAGCTTAAAAAAAAAAAAAGAAAGAAAAAGCTAGTGGGATTATTTTGATAGCAGGTTAAACATTATCAAATACTAAGCACATCATTTGTCAGTTGTCCCTAGGAAGTGAGCAAAACAATGCAAAAGTATGTTTGGGGTGTTTAAAACTCAGAAATGTATACCACTGTTGTCAGGCTATTATAAATATACAATATCTCTTCCTACAGAGAATAGGACACGCACATACACTTGATGATACACGTATGCTCTGCTCTCATTTGATCTGCTGTGATATTTATTCTTGCCACACAGAATAAGAAACGACCCATCCTCAGCTTAAAAATCCTTGAGGTTGAAGACCAAAGTCTCAGAAGACATTACTACTTGCATTTCACCATTAAAGAGAAGACCCCTTTATATTTCTTTGCCATTAAATAGCAGTGGCCCATTTTTTTTTCTGTTTTCAGACTATTAATAATATATACATTTATTTTTTATTTAGCAAGTACTCATTTCTGCCAGTTCTCGGCCCTGATCTTCCTCAGAACACATTAGGATGAGAAAGAGAGTTGCATACCAAATTGGAAATCATTCCAACAATATCCAGCTGGTGAACAAAAGTGAATCTTATACTTAAAATGGAATACTATATAGCCAGTAGAAAGAGCATTGAAGAAAGAGTTTTAATTATGTCTTTCTCCATTTTTCAGAAGACCAGTTCTTACTAGTTTTCAACACACCATTGTAGCAAATCCTTACCTTTTGCATTGCTGGACAAAGTCAGATGGAGTAGGAAGAGTTACACAAAATTGGTTTTGACCAGAGTAACAAGAAGTGGCCACAAGTTAAGGGTGGAGTGGTTTAGAGTCAGGAAATGTGTCATATTGTAATCAGGCGAAGTGACATATAAATGTAATGAGAAGCAAAAGACTATAAAAATAATTTTTTTAAAATTTTTTTAAAATAAAAATTGCAAAGCAGGTTGGGGAAAATCAGGTACTGGCAAAAATCATTAATGGTCATTACATTTTAGTGAACTCTTTCTACATGCTATGTACAATTAGAAATAATTTAAATAATTTGAATTTTACCCAGTTAAATCAGGATATTCCCATTGATAATCCTTTTGTAAACGTGAATAAAGTGAGGCAGAGAGAAATAAATAAACTTGCCCCAAGCTCACACAGCAACCTGGGGCGGGGGGAGAATGTGCCTTCTTTTTGACTACATTCTTCACAAAAGAACATAGTAAACTTCTAAGAAGAGTTAATACAAAGGATTTTCCTCCCTTCCCCTATGTGACAAAATGGAAAGCTACATTTCCAATTCAGTCCCTATTGTGTTGATCACAATTCCTAAGTTTAGCAAAAAGCATTAGCTAGCCCTGCTAAAAATACAAAATTCTAAAAAAACAAAACAAAACAAAATTCTGAGCCCAGACCAGATACAGCAAATGTAACTGCACAGAGTGCAGAGTGGTAGACGCCCACCCCAAAACAGTGTTTTGATAAGCTCTTTGGATGATTCTGAAGTAGCCAGACACATTTCTGGGATCACTTCGCACCAGTGAGAATCATCCAAGGTGCTTACTAAACAGAGTGTCCAGTACCTCCTCTAGAGATCTGATTCCACTGGTCTGGGATGGGGGCATGGCAGCTCAACCCTTTCAATGCAGTAACCTCATGTCCTGATTGTCTGGGACTGTCCTGAACTATGACAAACCTATGAGGAACATAATTAGTAATAATACCCTCTTTCATGCTCACCATCATCCCAGTCTGGACAATGAGGCATATGTTTTAACCAGGACCAGAGGTGGTTTGTCTCCAAAGGACAGAGGATAAGCACAGCTCTGAAGAATGTCAGTGACCAGGACCCAATCTCCATCAGCCACTTAGCTAGCCATGTAGCCTTGGATGAGTTACTAAACTTCACTAGGGTTTCAATTTTCTCATCTGAAAAATGGGTATAAAAATTCTGACACCACCCTGCCCCACCCTGGGTTGTTGGGAGATGCATGTCTCTTCCCTTCTAAATAATTGGAATGTTTAGGAGACACTCAACTTACATAAGCTTCCCTTCATCTGGGGTGTCAGGGAGCTTCTTGGATCATTCCTCAGCAGCATGCTGGAGGTCATGGGCCCAGTGCTTCTGTGGAATGCGGATCCCTCTGTCGTGAGGAAGGGGCACTGGGCCAGGGTCTTGTGAGCACATTTACACATTTCAGTGTTTTCAGGGGACACAGAAATGCAAGCGTCAGATTTATTTCACTAAGCAAGTAGTTTTGTTTTTAACTGAGGTTGTCTTATATGTCACTACACTGACCTATTAAGAAAAAAAAAAAAAGCAAGCAAGCAAGCCAGCATGCTGGGGACATGGGGATAGAAAGCCCTGGTCCATAAACCATTTGGAAACTTTCAGACCTTTTGCCAAAAGTGGGCGAATCTGACGTCCCGTGTGCACGCAGGAAGAATTCTGACAACTAATCCAAAGAGAGACATAATCCAGGTGACATTTTAAAGATGACTGATTGAAAAATCGAGTTTGGTAATGTAAATGGCCTTGACCACAACATTTGCATTCATGACAGTCACTTTACGTGCGCATCTAAAGGAAAGTGTCAAAGTAACTGATGCAGACAGTCCAGGCCAGGAGATCTGTTTCTAAGCGAAACAAAAAACCAAAAAAGAAAAGAGAAAGAAAGTTTCCGTCTCTTGATTATGGTTGGTGTGGTGGTGAGTGTACTTTTTTGATGACCCCATGGAACATCTTCAGAGTTATCTACACAGACGTGGGTTTCAATAGGATGACACAACTGCCCAATTCCAGATACACTTCTTCCGTCCCTTTATGGGGACCATTCAGATGAGGTGACGGAGTCTGATGCTGACATACAGCGTCTCTAAAAGTGTCCTCTTCCGTGAACCACTTACGGTGAATAGGGAGGAGAAGAATGGGAACACACAAGGAGGGTGCTTTGGGGGTTGGTTTTGTTTTGCTTTGTTTCCTGGCCGATCCAACCCCACAGGCAGAATCTGTCATAATCTTAGCTTCATGGGACTGGAACACAATTCCTTAAGGGGTGCCCCGCTCTCACCCAGAGGGACCTGAGTGCCTCTCAGTTCCTATACCACCTCTAGTTATTCTGATAAGCCTTGAATTATTGTGTCCAGCTCACTTTTCACCTGGCTGAGGTGGCTGACTTACTCTGGGGTGGGAACTAGGCAGGGAGCCCAGGGGATTGCTGTAAGGGCTCCCTATTAACAACGTTGATGGGGGAAAAAAAAAAAAAAAAAGACCTGAAGGGCATTTGCGTATCTTAGCCTTTGGAAGTAACCAATGGTGTACAGAGCAATTTAGTCGCAAGTAGTAGTATTTCAGACACCAAGAACCCCATGACCTCTTAATGGATTTGCATTCTGGCTGTGCCATTTACTGGCTGTGTAATCTGAGCAATCAAATCTTTAATTTTCTCTGAGCCTCAGTTTCTCCATCTGTATTTAGGATTAATCATGTGGCCACCTCACAGAGTTCTCATAAGCCAAGAAAGTAAGATGTTTTGCACATTACCCACTGCGTTGTTGGCAGTTCAACAGGATATGATAATGTATTCACATGTATTGACGTCTCTAACTCTTAGTTGGTCTGATGATGATGATGGTGATGATAATGGTGTTGATAATGATGACCTGCCCAGGGACTTCACAGTCCCTTCTTTGAATCCTTATAAAATCTTACAAGGAAAAAGAGACTCAGAAATTTGGGGAGAAGGGCTTGGAAGTGAGGGAGGCAAAGACCAAGACTTAAGCCTCTTTAACCTTTAACCTTCCCCATGCTGTGGCCTCACCTGGATTCCGTACTTGGGAAATGCTCTGGAGAAGCTGCCTAGGCATCAGCCCCTAGGACTCTCCGAGAGCAAGGCGACCCCTCTTCCCTGGCCAGGGTGCTTGTGGAGCGGATCAGAATGGAGAGGGAGGGAGGCAGGCTGGCTGTGGACGGGCACTTCAAGTCAGAGACAGCAGACTGAGGTCCCACATATGCCTCCTAGTCCCTGGGCAGCTTGGAGTAAGTCCCTTCACTCTTTGAGCCTCAGTGTCACACCCTTGACTTGTGGTTAAATCTAATTATAATTCTCTGATGGCATTTTGGAGAAGATCAGTAAAATATATGGTAGTTGTCTATGCCCTATACGCAGGTGCTTGGTAAAAGGCAACCACAAACACGATGTTGTTTGCTGCTAATGCTATCATAACAACCGCATCACCTTCCACGTGGCTCTCAAGTCCAGAAACACCACCCTCTTCTGTTTCTTCCATGGCATCCAACCTAATAGCAAGTCTGTTCCGAGGCTGTATCTCAGTTCTGCCCCCATCTCCAAACCTGACCATCACTGCCTCTCTTGGTAATGTCACCCCGCGGGCCTTTCCTCTGGTCTCCCTGCCTCCAGTCGTACCCTCATGGCTCCAACTGCTCTCCACAGAACAGTCCAAGTTACATTTTAAAAACATAAACCTCGGGGTGCCTGGGTGGTTTAGTCAGTTGAGCATCTGATTCTTGATTTCAGCTCAGGTCAAGATCTCAGCATCCTGGGATCACACCCCACATCGGGCTCTGCTCAGCTGGGAGTCTGCTTGCGATTTTTCTCTCTCTCCCTCTCAAATAAATAAATAACATCTTAAAAAAAGAAATAACATAAATCTAATTGTGCTCCTCCTGTGTTCTAAGCTCTTCAGCAGCCAACCTAATAATACAAGCCAATAACCAGGGCCGAGCTGGTCAAGTGCCTAAGATCTCGGCACTCCAGAGTGGGGAGAAACCCTGACTCCAAGCCCTCATCAGTGTCCCTGGGGTACCTACTCCCACCATGGCCAATTGCAAGCCCCTGAGTGACATAAAGCCGAGAACAGATGCACATCTGCTCTGGAGAGTTGGTTCCTACCAGCTCCCTCACTCTGCTGGGCGACCTCTGAAGGTTTCCTTGGTACCAGGCACCAGGCTCCACACTACACAAGCAGGGAAACTGGGGCATGGGCAGTCTGGCTCCGGCACCTGATCACACTATTCTTCCTCTCTTAGTTGTGTTTCAGATGAATTCCTTGCTCTCTACACTGGCGACAAGAGCTTGGATCTGTTCCCGCAGTGCTCTCCTCCTCCATCCGGCATCCTCCCTGCACTCCTGCCATTCGCACCTGGCTCCTCCTGCCATTTTCTCCTCTCATCCAGGCTGCAGGCCTTTGTCCTTCTGTTCTCTCTGCTCAGAAAGTTCTTCTTCAGCTGTTCACACAGCTGGTTCCTCATCAGTTGGAGTCCCAGCCTAAACATCACCTCCCCAGGGAGACCTCCCTGACTACCCATCTGCCTCTGTCTCCCTGTGCAGCTTCTGACCCTGGCACCCTGGATCACAGTCAGTAGTTAATGCATTTATTTGCTCCACCACTGAGCACAGGTTCTCAATGGGGGTACAGGCCAAGGGGGCAAATTAGCCCTCAAGGGACAGTTGGTAATGTCTTGAAACATTCTTCGTTGTTACAACTCAGGGGGTACTCCTGGCATGTCCTGGGCCGAGGCCAGGGTGCTGCTCAACACCCTCCAGTGCCCAGGATGGCCCCACCACAAAGAAAGATCTCGTTCCAAATGCCAGGAGTGTCAGGGTTGAGAAACTTTCCTGTTGGCTATTTGTCTCTCCCTGCAAGAGCAAATTCCAGAAAGGCATCGCCTTGACTTCTTCCTTCCTGGCTGTCTTCTCAGCTCCAAGCACAGTGCCTGGGACAGAGTAGGTGCCTTAGAAGCAGGGGTTAAATGAATAAATAAGAATTAACAGCACTACTGATGATGATGATGGTGATGATGATGGTGTTGACGCCGACACTGAGATAACCTTCCAAAGAGTCACACTGAAGTTCTCATGCCAGGCAGGAAAGGATGGTGTGGGTCGGTTCTCCCATTCCCTCCGCTTGGCACTCCTTTTGGCCGGAAGACAGGGAAGGAGGAGCAAGCATTTGATAAAACCCCCTCCTCCGCTATCCCTGACCTCCCGAGCAGCCGTCCACTAAGTGTTGCACTTGGCTAGAGTTCCTGTAGTAATTTGGTTAATTGGATGAACAGGCACTTTAGTGACAGAGGCTGGATTTCCACACCGCAGTCCATCAAAACTAATCAGTTGGCCGTGTTCCACTTCTCAGCAACTGACAGCTTCGCCAGGATGGCGAGTAGATGGTAACTTTTTAAATTGAAGAACTCGCTAAATAATGGCAGTTAGAAGTTGGCAGGATGCTTTTAACGGGGAAGGGGAAGGAAGAAACCCTGCCTGGGCTTTGTTTTCCTCTAAAGAGATAATCTCGTTAGGGGCAGCTTGATTAAAAGCCTCTTCCAAAGACCCGGGTGAAAAACAGTCATCTTGAAATTGTACTGTTTCTTTTCCTTGGAAGGAAAACGCAGAAGAAGGAGTGCTGCATTTTCCCATCCTCTGGTGCTTATTAAGCACACTATTTATTGTTTGTGCCTGACGGTAGGACACTATGTTAGCTAGGATAGTGTTAGCTGCTGTAACAAGTGAGCCTCACACAGTTCCTGGCTTACCATGAGATTTCTCACTCCTGTAAGAATCCAGTCAGAGTTCCCATTTGAGGGCAGCTCTCTCCTCCATGAAGTGATTCTTGGACTCAGGCTCCTTTTGTCTTGTGGTTCCATTATCCTCCATGCCATCTGCTCCCAGCTAGCAGAAGGGGAAGGAGGAACATAGAGAAGGAACATTCAATTTTTTAAAGACTTGGTCCAGATGTAACACACTTCCATTCACATCCTCTGGGTGAGACTAGTCATGTCATTATACCGACTGGAAAAGAGGCCTGGTGAAAGTGTCCTTCCCAGTGATGGGCTCCCTGTTGTGCAAGAGAGACCATGGGCCTCAGTGAATAATTGGCTATTCTGCTGCAGGTGGTATCCAGTCTATATCAACCATGTGGGAAATTGTTAGGGTTTTCCCTAAAGGAAGCTGAGGCTCAGATGAGTTAAGCACATGTCCCAGGTTTATGCCATCGGCAAGGGCAAGGCAGAGATGTAAGATTCACATCTCTACAGATTACAGACCACTATCTTCCCTCTCTGCTTGTGTCTCTCTCTCCATTCTTCCTTTCCTTTTCTTTCTTCTGCTCCTTCTCTTCTTTCTTTTCAAATCTTGGTAATTTCTAAAGCACAAACACTGTGTTTCTGTGACTTTGTATGTTTCCCACAAGATTGTTCTTCTGGGGTGGGAAGTGGCCCCCACTAAATCCTCTTTACCTTGGAGGAGATTGGTCTGACGCATACTGAGAGCTGCTGGAATGTTCATTCTTGCTCTCAAAAGTGGGAGGAGCTTAAAAAGGAAAATGATAGAAAAGAGATGTTTCTAAACAACAAAACTGATGCTGTCACTCCCTTAAATCATAATCCTGATGCCTCCCTCCTGCTTTCACATGCTGTGGCTCAGCCCTTAAGGCTATCTGTGAGGCTGTGATCTAGCCCTTGGGGAGCTCCCTGGCCTTCACTCAGACCAGGGAGTTGGCAGTGTCTGGCATTCTCTGGGCTGAGCTAACTTCTTCCACGCACATGGTGACTTTCCCTGTCTGGCTGCTTCCTGGGCTTATTCTTCTACCTGGAATGTTCTTGCTTTGTCTGTCCTGATTGAGTTAAGAGCAATCCCATCTTCAAAATTCTGCTCAGTTACTTCGCCCTAGAGTGGAGACTCCCCACTCTGTGATGCCAAAGAACAGTGTGGGCCCAAAGGAAGACCCTAACACTGGGTTATAATTGCTGACTTACATGTGAGTTTCCACCATTAGACTGTAGGTTCCTTGAGGACAGAGATATGCCCTGTTTATTTTCATGTCTCCAGCGCCTAGCACAGTGCCTGACATGGTGTGGGTGCCCATTCAATCTTCATTGCATAAAAGAAAGAATGAATCTTACTACTGAGGTCCATGATATGCAAAAGAGGAAGTGGTTTTACATCCAGTGGGCTTTTAAATTCAAGAAAAGCAGTCATTCCAGGAGGTTGGAACCTACCGTATGGGTCAACCATGCTTTAAGCTGAGAGGAACAGCTCTGTGTCTGCGTGGAAGGGCTTTGCAGCTCACAGCAGGACTCACCCAGGGTCTCCTGTGACCCTCCCCACCGCACTGAGAAGGAAGCGAGGGGGTGGCCTGCATGTTTGTGTGTTTGTGTGTGTGTGTCCAGCTCACCAGCCTTCACTTCTAACAATCATGTTCTTGACACCTTTAAAGGTGGTGTACAGACCGTTTCTGGGTTGGTTCAGCTTCATTTCAAATGGGATGCTGTCAACGTTTTATGGTTCCATTTCTTTTTATTGCTGGTCTCAAGAAGAATGGTAGTTTGAGATGGGAGATCGAGAAGAAGGCCACAATTATTCTTAAAGTCCAAAACATGGATCACTCTGGGGACCTATGACCCACTCACTCATATGAACAAATATTCCCGGCCCTCAGCCCACATTGCACAATTGCAGGGTTTTGTATGAAGGTTTGCAGGGAACATGCCAGAGCCCATTTCTAAACAGTCGGATGATTTATTTGATGCCTTTGGATATTTAAGTAGTCTGCAGTCTACACCAAGTGTCTGTAACGTTTATTTTTTCCTTGCCTTAATGTGTGGGACCTCTCACAATGCCTGTACACCCCAGGCACTCAATAAATATGATTTATGGAAGACGTAAATAAATCCCAGCCAAGATTATGTCTGTGTTCATTAATGTGTAACAGTGGTCCTCCCCTCCAAACTTAAAAAAGAGATCCTCACCAAATTACAGAAAAAAAGAAAATGGGGATTAAGTGACACGTGGGTCCAAGTAGAAAGTCATGAAGCTCTCGGGAGTAAAATATGAAATGCTCGATTATGTTGTCAGCTTTGGTGTATTCATGCTGTGTGACCTTGGGCTACTTACTTGACCTTTCTGGGGTGTCCCTTCTTCATTACATACTGAGCTAGATTTGGTAAATGATGTCATCACACAGTTGAGCTGCAGAGAAAGGGAAGAAAATAGGACCCCGGTGCCACTATAGTGGGGATGGCTCCATCCACACCTCCGCATGCCTGAGAGCCAGGTTCTGGACCTGTCTGGTCTATGGGACGTGTCTATTTCTAAAGGTGTTCAGGGCAGGAGTCGGTCAGTGCTGAATCTCCCCTGGGAGGAGATCAACATCTCCCCTGGGAGATCCAGTGTCTTCAGGCTGCCTCTGCCCCTGCCTCTGGCCCTGTCCTGAGCAAAAAGGAAAAGTAAACTCAAGAGCAGGAAGGCTATCACCAAGCAGCAGTGGAGCCAGCAAAGGCCTGTCCTTGTTAGTGGGGTGTTCCCACCCTGCTCATGCCCCTGTCCCTGCTGTGAATTGCTGGCTGCTGGATTTGCCTATCGTGGAAATTCATTCTGATCCTCTCTCCCTGCCTTGGGCGCATCATTCCTTCCCTCCCTCCTGGGGAGTCCCTGCCTGCTTCCCCCTCCATGGAGAGACCTTCCATGGCCAACCCCAGGCATCTCTGAGAAGTCTGGCCAGACTGGAATGTCACTCTTCCCAGGGCCCCACTGTTTCCTTGGGCCACACACATCAGGAGAGGGCCCTTCCTGGCTTCCCTGGTCCATCTGAAGCCCAACTGAGTTGAATACAAATATAAATTACAAATGCACATTTCAGCTTGATTTAGCTCTTCAGCTTGATTTAGCTTTTCTCCTTAGAATAAGCCCCTTTAATGAGCTTTGGAAGGCTGTCTGGCCATGGCAGCAGGAAGTGAGCACTGATGAGTCGGACAGGAAGTACATAAAGGAATGATTGGGGGCAACATCCTTTTTTAAAACCACCCCATTCCTCAGTGGCCCCCAAGATTTCTTTTTCTGCGGTTCTTTATGTTTGCTTTTGGCTTTTCATCAAAGTGGAACTGAAGTGCACAAAGTGCATTCGTCTTAAGTGTACAGCTTAACCAAGGCCGTTTTCCTGGGAGTGGGACCTGCTCCCGTGCATGGGGTCCCAGGCTTAGAAGAGCCAATGCTCTGCAATCTTGAAATTCTTAAGAATTTTTTACCAAGAGACTCCTCATTTTCATTTTGCTCTGGGTCTTTCAAGTTATGTCAATGAGATCAGTGAATTACTATATACGTCTGCTGCCCTGTAACCACCTCCTTGATCAAGCTAAAGTTAGTTTCAGGCTCCAGAAATGCCCTCCTGCCCCTTCCCAGTCAGCGCCCCCTAGTGGTGATTGCTAGCCCGACCTCCTCACTGTCCAAGTGCTCCCAGATGGAATGATACAGTGTGTATCCCTTTGCTTCTCCTTCCCTTCCTGCTGTAGTGTCTGGATTCTTCCGCCACACTGTTGCATGGCCCCACAGCTCTTTCTCTGCTTTTGCTTTGAAGAAGTCTATTGTACCACTCACCCCCAATCCGTGGAGCTGTTCTCCTCTTGATGGGTTCTTGCTTTGTTTTCCCATCTTGTTTTATGAATATAGCTGCTGTCAACATTCCTGTGCATGTCTTTTGGTGGACATATGCACTCATTTCTCTTGGGTTGGGCCCAGCTAGTTAGTGGAAGAACTAGTACTCTAGGTACCCAAGCTCATCACTGCCACCATAGCCCATTCAGTAACCAGAATTCTTGGACCAGTCTATGATATGGATCAATGGCTGATCCATTGATGAACATAACAGACAAACGTGAATCTCAATTTTTCCTTAAAATGGCACTCTCAACCAGGCAAGAGATATGGTGGAGGAGGAGTTAGGCCAAAGAACAAGTAGAGCTAATCTTAACTAACTAACTAGAGTTAATCATAACTGCCCAAATTACAGTGACTCGGTTCCCATCAAGGAAAGTGCTTCAGTCTTGCACGAGCCACAAAACCTTGTAAGGAAATAACAGAAAACTGAGCGTCACGATGAATTTAAAATAATCCAGGAAGACAGCTAGAGTCCAATGGAAGCAGGTATTATCTCTTGGGGGCCAGACACCATGCTGGCATTTCCACAAGTGTTTTCTCCTTCAGTGCTCACAACATCCCTGTCAGGCACATACGCTATTGTCCCATGTTGCAGGTGGGGAAACTAAGTCTGCAGCAGCTGGAAAGAAAATTGAATTTCAGAGCAAGTGATGGAGAATGGAACTGGGAAGGAGGGGAGATCATTCAGTACTTCTCTCCACCCGTCTAGAACTATGGGAAACTCTCAAGCCCCAGGTGTACTCAGCCAGCATTCACATTTTAACTGAAGCCGCTTCACCCAGCAGCACCCAGTATCCTTGCTAGAAGTCACCCTTCTCAGGCATGGTGGCCGGCGGGAGTGGCAGCTGCGTGTGCTCCAAGGTCGGCTTTTTCAGGCCACAGATTCCGATTTACATCTTTCATCTTCCACGTGGGATTAGGGCTGCATTAGGTCTTTATTTGTTAAGGGGCTTAATCTCATTATGGATCAATTTGTCAAGCATCGAATAAATGGGAAACGGCGGTTCTCCGTTCCTCAAATGGCCCAACTTTATTTCTTGAAATATCTGAAGCGATTTCCCACGTGAGCCCAGAGATTAGTTTTTGTTCTTGTTTTACAAACTTGACATGGGTTTTTACCCTTGTCTGTCACTCTCAGGGGTAGCCTCCAGATCCAGGGTTTATGATGTTTTGCATGATAGGAAGGGTGGCTTGGCATAGGGGAAGGGAGCTTTGGAGTCAGGCAGGCCTGGCCAGAATTAACTCTTAACCAGCTGTTTACTCACTCTGTGACCAGTAGCAAGCTCCTTTTCTCTCCAAGCCCAGTGCTCCTATTTATACATCGAGGAGGGTGACATCGGTGCCCACATTCCAGTCCCCCAGTGCCAGCACTGGGCCTGGCTCTCCTAGCTACTCAGCGCCTGGGGGCAATTTTGTCAGAGTTCATCTCTCCCTTTCATTATTCCCAGAGCATCCTCATCCCAGCTGGCATTGGCTGTGGTCTCTATCTTGTCCCACTTTTTCTTCTCCCCACCATGTCCCGCCTCTTAGCTTCCTTGAGGCTTAGCTGATCCAAGGCACCAGCCATCCCATAACTAGGGTTTTCTCTGACAGTCCTCACCTTTTCTCCAGCTGTGCTTGAAGGTGGACCCCTGTTTATGAGGGCCTAGAGCTCTATAACATTTTTGAATTGCTCACAAAATCATCCGTACAAGTTAGCTAGGCCCTTTCTTGGTGACTTAGGAGGAGTCAGTGTCAGTGGGAGTCTTTGAAACTTTAGTTTCCCCAGCAAACCCACCTCTTACAGCACTTTATTCTCAAAAAGTAAATGTGCGATAGCATCAAATTATGCTTGGAATGATCTGGTCACTAGGGGGGTTGAACCATAAAATTGGATTGCCATGCTGCATTTAGAGATGACCTTTGCCCCCTTTGAATACAACAGCAGAGCAATATAGTCTTTATAACCCATGCTGTGGTCTGCATTGAGTCAATCAGTGACAAAATAGATTTACTAATTTGATTAGTAAAAAATAATGCAAATGTATTTTAATTGAGATCTCTTTATTACTAAAATAAACTTTGGTGGATTGGTGTGTTGCCCAGATCCTAATCTGTAACCTTTTCTAGTTTTCCATAGTAACCTAGTGTTTATTTTATTTGTGGTTTTGCTCTTCCTATAGTGTGGATATTAACCCTATAACCATCATTTCCATGTGGGACTAAATCAGGAAAATGATCAAGTTGAAAGAGGAAAATATTGAGTTTGTTTCGAAGCCATATTTAAACAGAAACCATTCTGTTTTTAGTTAGATTGAATATGAGGGAAATAAAAATAAGACAGTTTTCTAAAGTTGCTTTTATTTTCATTTTACTGGCGATCACACAAATACCATTTGTTCATATCATAGTATAGTGATGCAGTGTTGATGTAGGTTTGAGTCTGGGGAGAGGCACCACCACTGATAGGAGCCACTTTCACCCCTTCCTGCGACAATAAATCTCTCCCTTTTTGTTGCTTACTGTATATTTTTTGAATTTTTAAGGTTCTAACTGGCGATTTTTGAAAAGCAATTTTTTAATGTAATTTAGCTCTGGCACTTTTCTTCATGAATCCCACAATGGACCCAGAAGAAATGGTACTATAGTCACCAGATACCTATGGCAATTGCACTGTGTTTTCTTACTATATACAGTTTTTTGGAAGCAACGGGTCTGACGCAGATCCTTAATCCTCTGAAGTCCGGGTTGGTGAACCCAGAGCCTGATTATTAAGACCAGCTCTCGGTCAGTCACTTGGGGCCCCTGACTTGACTTAGGAGGTCCTGAATTTAGGAAATCAGTCAACTCTGAGACCACCAGCTTCTCCAGCAGAGAGGGGGGGAAATAAGGGTTCCTTTAACCTAATGTGTCCTGGTGGCTTTTTTGTTATTGTTGTTGGTCGGGGTCTCCAGGAAGAACAAGAACCAGAATGTAGGAAGTGAAACACAAGTTTAAAAAAAAAAAAAAAAAAATCAGAGCAGGAAGGGGGCAGGTTGGGGAGAAAAGGGAGAGACCAGTCTTGCAAAACAGCCCCTTTGTGTCTCAGAGCTGTGGTTACTGAAAAGAGTTAGAGGCAGATAGATCCCATGAAGGAGGAGCCTGATGGCCCGTGCATGTATGTCCTTAGTGCTAAATACATGGGAAATGCAGAACCAGTAGTTAGATGTCTTGGCAGAAAACTAGCCAAAGCTCACGGCGACAGCTTCCCGGCATTCAATCAGATACAGGGTGGCTGGAGCAATTCAGAGAGAAGCGATTCTTCAAAGTTCCATTTTAATTACACGCTGGTTGGAGGATATTACTTCCAGAACCCCCCGTGCTACCTGGGTTCACTTCCAAAACCTAATGGAGTTATATGGGCCAAAGGAAAGGCTTCCAAATCACAGTGACAACTCGCTCCCTACCCCACCCTCGGTGTGCTTTGTCTTCATACAAGTGCCCGCTCAACTCGAGGGATTTTAGACTCTGCTGAGAATTAGCTCCCTCTTGCCCTCCTATTTCATTAAGAAATTGGCAAGAGATCAAAAAAAAAGGAAAAAAGAAAGAAAGAAAAAGAAAAAAGGAATGTGTTTTCATGCAGAGCCCCACGCCCATAATTTTCACAGCCCCCCAAGAGCCCACAAGGTTTTGAAATTCTTCTGCCCTCGTTTTTCTAACACAACCACATGGTCCTGAAAAGTGGAGTTGCCCTGAATGTCCCCAGCTGATACCCTGGTCTTGGAGGCTGCCCCCAAAACAAAACCCAAGTTTTACTCTGATTCGCAGTCGCTGGATCTCCTACAGAAAGAAGATGCTCTTGGCCAGGTGATGGCCTCTGAAAACCACTAAGGAGAAAATGAGAGACGCTGAGGGAGGCAGCACATGCTCGGCACCTAATGCATACTCGTAGGGAGGAAAGGACACGGGCGCTTTGCAACTTCTATGACTTCACTTAATTCTGACACTCGGAGAGTGGGCATTCTTGCCCCATGACACAGAGAAGGAAACGGAGCCTTGGGGAGTTGGGTGGTCGGCTCAGATGCTCATAACCTCAGCAAACAGCAAAGCTAAGATTCGCACAGAAGTTTGACTGGTATCTCACAGGATTTTAGGGCGATCAGACCATGATGGAGAGAGACCGTTTACATAGGAGTTAACCCAAGTGTTCATGTTTTTATGACTGAGCTTTACACCCCCCACCCCCAGCTGAGGTATGGGATTCTAAGAGAGCATGCCCTCGTGGACTTAAAAAAATGAAAGGAGATGAATCAATCAAGACTTGTGGCATAGTCCCTGAGATACTGTGTAAGGCTTCACGGGCCCCTTCATCAACCTAGAAATGGATAGCATTTGGATCCAAAGAGGGAGAGCTCTTTATCTCTGCAAGGTAAAACACTATTTCCTCTGCAGTTCCTTCTGGGCCACCTTGGGTGGAGCTGACTCACCTACAGCAAGTCTTTCCAGAAGCTACATGTGTGACCTTCAGGTTGATGCCTCAGGCCTTTGTCTCTTGTCAAATAATAACCCACAGCTTTATCTGTACTTGGGCACCGCTGTCCTGACCCATCTTCCTGCAAGAGAGCCCATCACTGAGAAAACAGATACATAAGTGAGTAAAAGTGATTAAGAATATAAAACACATTCTCACCACTAAATGTCATAAGAAAATAAATGTCAGGTGAGAGGCAAGCATGGCCGTCCATTTTGTACCTTCCTTTCAGGTACCACTGAAAGAGTCCTCCCCCCCCTTCTCCCGGCCCTCCACCCCAAGCCCTCCTTCAGACAGTGGGCTTTCAAAACCTTTTAAAGTGTAAAACTCCACTCCTCCCCCTACCCCCAACACCCACAGGGACTTCCCCTGCCCTTCACATCCTGTCTGATTTCTTCTGGAGCAGGTCAGCGCACAGACTACACTGCCAGAATGCCTGGGTTCAAACCCACGCCAGCCACGTTCAGTGAGAGTTGCCTTTGGCAAGTTTATCCCTCTGGAATCTCTTATCAGCTCCTCTCTTAAAATTCTCCTCACTTCCTGTCCGAGGCTCCCAGGCACGACCTTGTTTCCCCACATGCCTTAATGGCGTCTGTGAAACATCTGAGCACCCTAGTTCAGAGGGCAGCAAACTAGGCCAAATCCAGCCTCTGCCTTTTTTTTTTTTTTTTTTTTTGGTAAATACAGTTTTACTGAAACACTGCTACTCCCCTTCATTTATATATTCTCGGTGGCTGCTTCCCAGCAAAGCTGCAGAACTGTGCAGTTGCAACAGGGACCATAAGATGTACAAAGCTGAAACTATTCACTGTCTAGATGGCCCTTTGCAGAAAAAGCTTGCCTGCCCTGTCCTAGTTCAGTGTCTCTAAAACCAGTTTAGGGTGCGGAAAATCTAATGTCATGATGATTTCTGTAGAAACGTATATAGTGTCGCTGTATTCAACAGAAATTCATTAAATATGGATGTTGTGCTAAATTAGGTATCATTTATAATGCAGATTTTTTAAAGCTGCTATTTGGGATGAAAAATCTTTAAATTGGGTGGGGTGGGGGGAAACCCTGTTCATCTACTTTTTGGATAGTGGATTGAGCAAAACATCTTAACTTTGTTGAGCAAGTAATAAGCCAGGTATCATGATAAGTAAATATACAGATATTAATGCATTAAACCCACAACACAGCTCTACAAGGTTGAGAATAATCTTAATTCTACAGGAGGTCATTAAATTCTGAGAACAAAGGGGAAGGTACATCATGTCACCAAGGAAATCTTCAGTCTAAAAGTAACGCATGAAGTATCTCAGTCTTCAGACCCTTTGGAGAAAGTTGTATTCTGTGGAAGAGAGACGGTGGTCGAAGCTGATGGAGTGGCTGCCGGAGGTCACACAGCAGGTCAGGCCGTGGATCCAGGGGTCAGACTCTGGCTGGATCAAGTTCTTGCAGGCTTAACCTTAAGGCTCTGTTGTCTCTCCTCATTCAGCCTCACCAAGTATCGGCATCTGTAGGACCAAACTGCGAGGTTCCAGAAGGCTGGAGTCTGGTCTGCCTGGGCTCATCATTTCACCTATCTTGGGCTTCAGCTCCCTTCCCAACCATGTCGGTTCTGTTCTTTCCGGTTTAAGCTCATTCTCTTTGATGGATAAGACAAAAGCAAGTGAAGGGTTGAGTGTTTCCTGCCTTCTCGCTGTCACTTTTAACTTGACACGCCAGCCTCCAGCAGTGTACTTGTATCTTGCTTTGTTCTGATTTTGACCAGACCTCAAAAGGCCTCTGTGTGTGCATCTGTGTGTGCCGTAACAGAGCCAGGCCTCTGGAGACAGCCTGGCTGCATCCAAATCCTGGTTCCCACTTACTCACTGTGGCCTGGGCCACTTCCTTCCTCTGTCTGCAACTCATCTGCTTCCTCCGTAAAGACAGGATTGTGACGCACCTGAGTTGCGTGGCTGTGGTAAGGGCTGAATGGGATAGTGTCGAGAGAGCAGTGATTTTTAGCCCGGTGCCCACCATGTTGGAAGCGTGTGATAATGCCGCTTGCTCTGGCGGTTGTTATTGAGTGGATTCTGGGCTTCTGTCTTCTCAAAGATCAAGTTTCTTTGTTTCATTTACCCTCAGAGGTGTGCATCTCTCTAGGGAGTTAGGTAGTGCTCCAGCTCTGAGAAAGACACGCGGTCCCCTGAAGCTGTGACTGCCGCCTTCTGTGGAGAAAATGTCTTCACAGATGTAATTAAGGATCTCAAGGAGAGATTATTCTAGATTAGGGTAACCCTGTGAGTGGGTGGTACTATGCCCCTATTTTAAAGATGAGGAACCGAGGCATACAGGTTTCGAGTAGCTTGTCCTAAGTTATGTAAATGCATAATTCCTGAATTTATGATTTAAGCAAATCTTTACTGAGAATGTATTCTGCTGTAAGCACAGAAGACAGGCAGTGAAGACAGTGCCGTCTCTTGGCTCTCAATGTCTCTTCTTAGTTTGTAGCACTTAGGTTCTAACTGGGGAGACATAAATTGGAGAAAATTCTAAGCATTCTACAGGCAGGTACTAATCATTCAATAAATGGTCTATGCACAGCTGCCTGACCTTACTGTGGAAAGTAAAAGGGAGAGGTTTAGTAGTTACAGGTTCATGGTCACTTTCTCCCAAGGTCATGTTGCTGACCCTTACCCAAAAGTTCCTTCTCCTGGGCCTACAGTTCCCCTGTTAACTTCCTTAAGCATCTGGAAAATCTTCTGTCAGCGCAGTAGAGGCCATGGTGAGGGGGAGTAAAGCTCTAAGAAGTGGCACATGCATCAGGGAAGTCTCCCAGAGCCCTTGCCTCACTCTGGTGCCAACTATCCAGGGCACAGCATGGCCCCTCTCTCAGCGACCCCCCCCCCGCCCACATGGCGCTCCCAGGGCAGGTGGATGGGCTGCTTCATTTTCTCCCTCCTTCCATCTTTATGCACATTTCTCCATGAGTCTTGCAATCTCAGGTTTATTCCTTTCTTTTCCTTTTATTTATTGTTTAAAAATATTGCTTTGTTTGTATGTTACTTTTCTGTGTAGAAAACCTCACAGAGATGTATATATTTAAGAACATAATTCTAGCCTCCTTTCCTCTAATCCGGACCCCTGACATAACCAAGTCTCCCTGGTCTCCCTGAAGCCTGTCATGTGAGCCCCACTCCACTTTTGGACTGCAGCCCTGGGCCAGGCTGGCTTGTGAATCAATCACCCCCTCTGTAAGTCCTTATCGGGGCCCACCGGGTCCTGCGAGCTGGCAGAGAGACCACATTCCTCCCTCCCTCTCTCTGTGGGCCTCTAGCCTCCAGGTGGGCACACACTCAGCCATGACCTCAGACCTTGCTAGATCAATCCCCTTAAACTGCCAAAAGCTTGGTTCCCCTATTTTGACCTTAGCACCATCTAATTTCATATTTGTTTGTGTGATTCCTTGCCTGTGTCCTCTAGAAAACAGGAAGGCCTCTTTCTGCTCACCATGTTACTTCTGTTCCTCAATACAATGTCTAGTTCATAGCAGAAATTTAATACATTTTTGCTTGCTTGCTTCTGCAAAGAATTCCTGGACAGTGTCTGTTGCCTTTCTCTGCAGCAAATCTATTGTTCAAGCATTATCCAGAAAAATAAATCACGGTCCTTGACCTAAGCTATAGAGTCAAGCATCCACTTTCACCTGGGCTTCTGGGGACCTCTGAAGTGGCCAGTGGTGCCAGTAGCCTTCTCAGGAACACTCAATAACACATTTATGCATTTCATCCCACAGCGGGAAACCCTGGGGCTCCTCTGGTAGATGTTTTTAGCAGACCAGATGTTTCAGCTACAAGGCCCACCTGGACCTGGCTTCTGCCTCCCCTCACACATCACTTTGTACCTCTCTTCCCTGAAACCTTGACACTGATCTTCCTTCTGTCTGCAACATAAGCCATGCTTAGTTGGACACACACCCTTGCACCAAGCCATGGGTGGCTCCCTTAGATAGACCTTAGAATCACTTGTCAGCTGAGTATTTTAAATTTCTCCTCAATATTCAAGGCTGAGCTTAAATTGCATTCTCTGCAGAGGGCCTGATCTCACTCATCCCGATGAAACATGACCCACCACGTGCTCAGCCACATTCCGTCCGTCCTCTAGCTGAAACAACATGACTTCTGTAATTCTTTACATGATCATTGCTTTTCATCCTCATTGGAATGTAAACTCCAGGTGGGAATTATCCTGCTTTTTCACTGGTACACCTGGTGTGCCCCAAATGGCCTTAGCATGCCATAGTTGCTAAATAATTATTGAATAGAGCAAAGAATCTGTGAAGATATAGATTAATAGATAAATACATCAATTGATATTTTAAGAGTAGTAAGGGATAGGACACAAATCAAACCTGTTTGTTGTAAAATCCATTCTTGTTGCCCTAGACCCCTTATACTTCTGTTACAACTGTAATTTTCTATTTATATGTAGATATGAGAATTTTCACAAGCAGTTGCACTTGGGGAAGAGGACTGAAGGTCAGTGTTAATTGAAGCTAACATCCAGTTTTTCAACCTTCCGCTTTATAAGGAAGCACTGTATGTACATTTTACAAATAGCCTGAGGCATTGAACCGTAGAACTTCTAAAGTTTACTTCAATTAGGAAGAGTTTCAGATAAAGATCAAATTAATTAAGTTCTCCCCACCCCCATTAAAGTCTATCTTAATTAGCCATTGTTTCTTTCAGGGTGGTTTAGTCGTTGCCTGGGTTTCAGCTTGGCCATAGGAGGGTTACAGGGGGACCCCCCACACCTCAAGGAGGGTGTTGGCAAATGGCATGGCCCAGGTTCTCTGCCTGGGTTTTCAGTGTGCGGGGCATTTAGGGAAGATGAACTTGCCGAAGCAAGGATGAGTCTGTGGTAGTGAAAGTCTGTGGCTTGTCATATAAGTGAATTTTCCAGTTTTCCTAGCTGAAACAAATAGTTGCACAAGAAGTGCTATTTCATTTTTGCCCTCCGAATGTTGCATGTGTGAGTCTGACTGAGGCTTGGCAGCTCTGATTGTAGGCCACGTGTGTGAATTACTAGCCTGTCCATGGAGGCTTGGGCAAGCAGGTTGGCAATGGGCACCTTTTCTCTTCCAAATCATAGCCTTGGATACAGCAAAATAGGGGATTCTTCCAGCACGGGCCATGTGTTCTTATGCCCTAAAATGCCCTTTTCTCTGGGTCTCTTCTCAACTTCAGAGTATTTTATGGAACAATATGTGATACTCAGGAACCAGGTGCAAACACTATTAAGTGATAAAATATGACACACAGGTGATTTTAAAAGGAGTTATGAAATGGATGTATCCAACAAAAATACAATGTTTAACTTATTCCTTCCAAGAATAAGTGATGTGGCAGGGACTCTGGTAATTAAGTCATCCCATGACTTAGTTGACACCCACGATCAAGTCGCAGAGCCTCCTTTCTGGCGGGTGCAGATCCAGGCTTAGGACTCTATCCTCCCTAGTTCTAGGTGGGTTTGCCCCTCTGCATCCCTGGGGAATCGAAAGGATGGGAGTGAGGACTCTAGAAATCCCTCACCTACTAGGAAGAGGGTTTGCATTCCTCTCTTCTAGGAAGCCCTTCCTGATTAGTGTGATTCTGCCTGGTATCTAATTTGCTCCTTTCTGTTTATGTTCCACACAATGATGCTCTCCCAACAGAGCTTTATTGCGTCTGTACTGATGTCTCAAACCGAGCCTTACTGTGTCTGTATGATGTCTCCAGCACAGCACGTACTGTGGCTTGCTGTATGTTCAACCTGGGCACAGTGGGTCATCCCTTGAGTAACATCCTCTTTCTGGATGGCCTGAAGGCTCCAGACTGTAACTGCCCCGTTCACCTCTGTAGCTCCAGCGCCGACAACAGTGTGATTTCTGTCACATTGTATGTGCTCAAGACCTATCTGGAGAAGGAAGGGAGGGAAGGAGGGAGGGAGGGAGGGAGGGAGGGAGGGAGGGAGGGAGGGAAGAAGGAAGGAAGGAAAGATGGATGAATGAGGCCTACTCTGCTGAGGAGAACTCAGGATGTGCTCATGTTACAGGAGGGTAACAGTAAGTGAGTGACTGCTCCCCAGATTGTGAATGCTGTCTAAGTGGAGCCTGTGAATTAGAAAGTACAGTCTGCCTGGATCTGTCCTACAAAGAAAAGTATGGACAATGTCAAGCACCCAGCGAGCCATGGTGCCCAGAGCTATGTCAGCAATCCAGCTGTGAGGAATATGGGCGACAATAGGCAAGGAAAGCAGAAGACGGTGTGTGCCTCTACTCCTGGGCCATTCCCTCAGTGAGGTCAGGAAAAATGTTGGTTTTGCTCACTGATATAGCCCTTGAACCTGGCATAAATAAGAATTTATAGAAGGGAGGGAGGAAGACAGTAAAGAAGGCAGGAGGAAAAGAGAAGAGAAAAGGAGGGAGGGTAAGGAGCATGAGGGGAAGAAGAAATCCAGGATCCCTGGACTCTAGTGAGGGGCTGGATGACTCCTGGTCCCACTTCTTTCTCCTTGTGATACATGCATTTTCATTTCGCAGGGTCCTGGTTTCCCCTTGGGCTAACTAAGGAAATTCGTCAGGTGCCTTATTTCAAGTGGCTCTTTGTTAGTGTTCAACAAACACTTTCTTCTCTTACCTCACTCCCTAATTTTTACTCTTTTAATGTATTTTATTTTCTGTTCTTTTAGTGGGGAAAGGTCCGAGGGAGAGGAAGAGAGAGAATCTTAGGCTCCACGCCCACAATGCGCTCGATCTCATAACCCTGAGATCATGACCTGAGCCAAAATCAGGAGCTGGATGCTTAACCAACTGAGACACCAGGCGCCCCCTCATTTCCTAACTTTTAGACTAAAGGAAGTTATTGGCCACAAGCCCAGAGAGGGAGAATGAAGTGAAAGATCCCTGTGTATTTTGGGTGCTTTTTCCTCTGCCCTTTCTTCCAGGGGTCCTCTCTAATGCACAGGGAATAGTGTGCAGGACCCTTGAGCCCTCCTTTTTCACCCTCCCTGTTGTAACCTTTCTCTCTCCTCTGATCGAAATTCTTGACCAGCTGTGAGGAAAAGTGGCTTGACACTCAGCTGGAAATGACCAATGGTAGCTTCTGCTGGTCCTTGGGTCAATGGCATTTGGAGAGATGATGCTTTAGCAACTCAGAGGAGCTATCATTTATCTCATTTCACAGGAGAAGAAACTGAGGCTTGGAGAAATAGCATAAACATCACGGGTGATGGAATTTTCAGCAGGGTATGTGCGCATCAGGGAGGAGGCAGCCTGGGTCGGCAGGAAGGCTTTACCAGTGTCCTATAGACCATGCTGTGTGGGCATTTGGCTTCTCTATTTATGAGTGAACATGGCTCTGTGGAGAGATGCTTCTAGAACATTGCATAGGCTCAGAGTTCTCTGGAAATGAATGTGGTGAGCTTGTCAGTTCAGTCTTCACTGTTTCGGTCATTTGCTAAGTAAAGTCACCAGCAACTTCAAAGCTGACTCCATCATCAGATTGGGAGTGGAAAAAGCTCGAGATAGGGTGAGTCACGTTCTGACGTGCACCCACACCCTGAGGCTGAGTTGAACTCTGTTTTCACCAAAATAAAGCACCTGTTTTGCACATTAAGGTAGTGCTTGTTGACGAAAGTGACAAGTGATTCTTCCTTGTGAGCACAAGCCAGTCCGCTTTGCAAGGACAGACAACTCACATAAGATTTTTAGAACAGCAGGTGCCATTCCTAGGGCCACCAAAAGTCCAGCAGAACAGAAGGGACCCTCTCAGGAGCTGGCAGTTGGGGAGCACTGGAAAGTTTCACTGATAGCCTCTGTCTTGGTCATTTAAAGTTCCCCTAATTAATGAGGAGGGATGTGGTAGGGAGGAAAGGATATGGGTTTTGGAGGACAACAGTTCTGAATTTGAATTCTGCCTTGCCAGCTTGTAGTCCCTCTGACGTTTCTTCACTTAAATGAGTAAAAACCACCCAACCTAGGGTTGTTATAGCAACGTCGTTAAAACATAGTTTCTAGAGTCAGAAACAGGTTTAGAAAACCAAATTCACCACTCAATGCTGTGAACTGAGAAAGCTACTTAAGGAGGCCCAGCCTCAGTTTCTCCATCTTTAAAATGGGTGGATTCAATCATAACACACTTTTAAGTGTTTAATAAGTATGTGGTACCTGTTAGTGTTCAGTGATGCTTCCGTCATAAGAATACAAACCTATCATCATTAATTTTTATGGTTTAAAATCTTTAGGGGCACCTGGTTAGCTCAGCTGGTTAAGCATCTGACTCCACCTCAGTTCAGGTCTTGATCTCAGGTTTGTGAGTTCAAGCCCCACACTAGGCTCCAGGCCAGGTATGGAGCCTGCTTAAAATAAATAAATAAATAAATAAATAAAAAGTTTATAATCAATAGATTAGCTTCTGTTATTAATAGTGGAATATAAGTATTTTTGTAATTCAAATAGTAGTAGTTTTGGGGCACCTGGCTGGCTCCATTGGAAGAGCGTGTGACACTTAATCTTAGGGTCATGAGTTCGAGCCCCGCATTGGGTGTAGAGATTACTTGAATAAAAAAAAAGAAAGAAAAACCTCAAAAAAAGTTAAGTGTAATCTCCCACCGATGAAAAGAGAGTTTTGTCTCCTGCCAAACCATCCGCTCAATTCCATATTTGGCTTTATTTTTTTCATATACTTCCTATATCCTGGCATGTTACATGGTTATTTACATGTTGTGGCTTCATTCCTACTACAGGAATGTAATTCCATGAGGGCAGGGACTTCATTTGGTTTATTCCTAGATCCCAAGTTCCTGGAACAGTGCCTGGCATGTAGTAGCTGCTCACTGAACACTTGGTGAATGAACTAACCAATGAAACAAATCCTGTAGTGGACATAACGGGTCCCAAAACAGCACGAAGCACAGCTCCCTCTGTGCTAAGTGCTGTGTGTCACTGCAGAGGAATATGTGGGGGAAATAAGCACATTCTCTCTTCCTTGCCCTTCAGAATGTCAGTTTCTACAACAAGGAAATTGGGAAACCTGTTCTTCCCACGAGAACTTGCTATGGGAAGTTCTGAATCAGCTCCTCCTAAATTTGCCAGACAGGAGCCCCCCTTGGTAGGAAAACTTTAGGGGCATCCTGTCACCTTTGGATGCCCATTCTCCAATGTCCCCTACCCCTCAGTTTCAGTCACACCTCCTGACAGGAGAGCAGAGCCTGAGGTTTATGGAATACCTGACTGGAAGCAGTCCACCTCAGGACTAGTGTTCCCATAAACGGCCCCCCAGCCTGGGTCTTTGGGCCATTTCCCCCGGGCCTGAGAAGGAGCCCTGGGTGGCTATGGAAAGCAAAGTGGCACAGATAAAAAGGACGTCGGGAAAGTGGTAGTCACTGTAGGGTGTTCCCATCAATGTGCTGCTGCTCCAGGAAAACCAAACACCTTGCAAGTATGATCATCCTCCACACTTCCTCACCTAGAAGGTGCGGGAGACCATGGGATGTGCCTCCGATTTCACAGCAGCTTCCCAAGGGCAGAGAGGAAGAAAGGGCTCTGCCACATGAAACAGCCGTGGCGATTTCAACACACATCACTGTTTCAGAAATGCTACTACCATGTGCAGTGCACACGTCTCCCAATCAGAGAAGGCTGTCTGGTCGCAACAGGAGACTGCTGTGTTCCACCCGTGAGATCCTTCTTGGCCATGTGTTCCTATATCTTTGAGTCATCACAGAGGCCTAAATAGAAGGCAGCATTGAAGCAGAGTTTCCCGTGAACAGGTAGGCTCCAAGAGTCTCCGTGACTTTCCCAGACCAGACGAGGGAGTTGTGAGGCTTGCACAAATGTCTGCCTGATTCCAAGCCTGGGCCTTTGGCATCTACCCACTGGAAAGCCAAGCTGACACCTTTTTCATTTTCCCATTTGAGAGTGGAATGCGATAGGGAAGGCTCAGGGTCCTGCAGAAGCTGGGCTAAACCTGAGCATTCTCACCAGAGGCCTCAGAAGATAGTACAAGCAAAGGGACCAGAGAAACAGAAAATCCAGATGGCCCAAGATGTGCCCCGAACTGAGGAAGGCAGAGATGGGTCTGGTTCCTGGGATTTGGAGGAAAAGACAACACAATGAAAACAATAGGGAGTGTTGGGGGAAGGTCACAGTTTGGATGAGGACCCTGAACAGCCCCTGAGATCAGAGTCCATGTGCACGGTGGGAGGTGATGTCTGGACATGCCAGCGTCAGGGAAGTGGGCACTGACAGGGCCTTTTCCATACAGCGGGCCTGGTTTTTCAGTCCTGACCCCTCCTCCCTTTCTGCTCTGCCTTTCCTCTCTTTAGATAAGAAAAATACTGGCATTTCTGCTTCCCATTCTATAACTCTCTCCTTCGCTTTTGCTGTGTAGGGAAAATTAATCCTTATACTTGAATAAAAATGTTACCATCCTTTCCCATTTCCCGTTTCTTTTTTCCTTTTTTTTTTTTTTAAGCATTCATTTATTGAACACTTACCACGTGCCCAGGAGCCAGGCACTAAGCTAACCACTTCCCAAGTACTGGGATAGTCCGTCTTCACAGCAAACTCATGAAATGAGTATTATCATTCCCTACTACAGATGAAGAAGCTGAGGCTCAGAAGTTCTGTCTTTGCCCAGGGTCAGTTAACTCTGTATGGCCAGTCATCCTCTTTCCGACATTCACCTGTGTTTCTAACTGCATAACTCCTTGTCCCTTCACTGTCCAAACTCCATTCATCCCACAGTGGGCAGGTGACACCAGAAGACAGCTATTCTCCGGGCTTCTTTTAGGTCCCAAATAGCCAAGCATAAAACAGACCCTTTCCCATTTGCAGAATAAGGAAACTTGAGAAAGTGCCTGTCTTGGATGTAGCCAGGACAATTTGACTCATCAAATACCCCATCAGAGATGCAGTGGGAGATAAGGGAAGGTATGCTTTCTGCCCGGGGAGATGCTTCTGGAAAACCAACCTCGTGATTTGCTATGAAGGTACGGCTCGTTGGATAACAGAATAATTACTGCCTTCTCCTGACCTTGATAACCGAGATGTTTCCTTTAGATACCGTCTTGAGTCTCCCAAATGGACCTGAGACTGCAAGACCTGGAAGAAGGGGATTTCTATCTCCCTGCCACAGCTGGAGGGAGTCTGAACAAAATAACAAATGATCAGTTGGAATTGGGGTGGGCTGTGGCAGAGAAGCCACCCCCACCCACTCAGCCAGCCTATCTGAAAGGCACACGCAGAGGTTAGCAAAATAAAATCAAACCAGACACCAGGAGGGAGAGTTAGGTATATTATTATATCCCAGCCATGTTCTTATTTAATGCTCATAGTGGTTCTTGAGCATGGGTACGATTAGCAAATGTGTGGCTTTGTGGTTCCACCCCCAGGGGCTGGAAGGGCACGTAGCAAAGTGTTACTAGTGACCATGTACCAGGGAAAGCTGGATTAATGATGGAGGAATGCCAACTTTTACTATTGATTGATTTGTTTTCCTTTTGCTTTGTACAAAAAGCAAGTATTATTTTTGTAATAATAATGATACTACTAATAATGAAGGGGGGGGAGGAAGAGAAATAGAAGTTTTGGGGGGGAGAAGGGAGGGACGAAGTGAAAAGGAGCCATAATGAAAACCCAAAATTCAGATAAATTTTATAAGTTCCTCAAGATTATCAGCAGTGGGGCATGTGGGCTTTTATCAGCAACTCTACCCCCTGAGCCTTATAGTCCCTCTGGGCCATGCAGACTTTCTCCCATGGAGAAGCTGATCGCTGAGACCCACTCCGTCCCTGTCATGCCCCTGGAGACTAGGACCAGATCTCGGATGCTGCTGTGGTTCAGTGGCCCTGGACATGCCATAGTGGCACCCTGCCGAGACGGGAGAAGTGGGCTCAAGGGTTCGGGTGAAAAATCCTCCAAGCTGTGAAATTGAGTCTCTGGAGTGAAACAGCAGACGTTTCTGGACTGAGAACCAGCTACAGGAGGAGGTACTCCCAGCCCAGCCAGGGCCTGGCGACACCTCTCCTTCATGCCGAGAGGCCCGCTCACTCACCGCACACGGACTCCCCCAGAAGGCTGCAGTGAAAGCAGCCATGGGCATGCACAAAGCAGCTTCCCAAAGTTAAAGTAATTAATTAATTAAAACAAAACAAAATAAAATCCCCAGGCAGATTTGGTAAAAGTGTGGCACCCCATTGCACACTAAACCTGGATGGTCTGGACAGTTCTGGAAAAAATCATGGGGCCCTCTCCCACTCCCCCAAGCCCAACCACCAAGGATTGCAGAAATGGCTCATTGATACATACTTTCCATTTCAAAAAAGAAGACAATGCTTACATGCCATCCTTGGGGCTAAAAGGTGCAAATTCAAGCTAGTTTGGGGAGGGGATATACATGTGTATGTGTGTGTGTGTGTACACATATATGCAAGAAAGCACGAAGTAGGAGTAGGAAGCTCTTGGATGGGGGAATTTTTCCTTTTTGTGGTGCGTCATGCCGTTTAGAGCCAAGAGGGAGGTTCTGCACAGGAGAGATGACCTGGCGAGGTGAAGGAACCTAGGGAGAAATCCGGATTAGAGAGCGCGACACGGCCTGGGGAGCGGCCTGTGCTGAGAGGGTGGGTGTTTGGATCCTGTGCATTTTGTAGGAAAGAGAAAATTAAAAGCGGCAGCGGCAGCTTGGGTCTTGGCTGGCGCTCCCTGGAGCAGCAGATCCAGAGCGGTTCGCTGAAGCAGCACAGCCCTTACGCCGGCACCTGCCAGCCACCAGGCTCTGCCAAGACCAACTTGGTACCGACTTCAATCATGTCGCAATTCACTATTTAAATAATGCGACAAGACTCCTTTGGAACCCAACCAGGGACTGCTCAGGGCAGTAATTTTCCTTTTAGCAGCAGGAGCTGAGAACCTACGATTTCCCAAAGATAAAACCCTCCACCCCTCTCTGGAAGAGCCCAAAACGGCGTCAGAGGAGAGAGGTCTGGCCAGGCAAGCTGATCAGTGGGAGGGATCTTACTTCGTGACAAGGGACAGCGAGGTGGCTTGGAGTCAACCCACTTGGGGTGACCTGAGCCTCCAATCAGGGCAGCAGTCGCTGGATCCAAACTTCAGATATGAGGGAGGACAAGAAATTAGTATTCAGGCAGTCTCCCTAGGCCTGGAGAGCTGGCGTTTCCAGCTGGCCTCGTTCTGGACCGCATCTATTAGGAGCCCTTTCCAACTGATTTCTAGCTAACTTCCTTTTGTCCGAAACAGCCACAGCCAGAGGCATCCCGTAGACTCTCTTTTGCTTGTTTACAACTCTTCCCTTGGTTGGCTCTCCCTGACTTTTCCCTCCCCACAAATGGGAAATGAGAACGTGGGGGCATTTGTGCTCTCGGTCACGTGTCTCCCCATCAGGGACTGGCCGCCTATCCGAAGAAGGGTGCCTGTGAGCCTCAGACAAAAAGGACCAAGACTACACATTGCCCAGTTCCATTAAAGGAAGAAAAAGGGGGAGAGGGGTGTGGAACCCGTAGGTTTTATGAATGCCCAATTCTGGGAGCTCATTCCTCTTTTGATATTTACCCATATGTTCTGCTGACTGACCCCTGCCGGCCATGTGGTGGGTAATGCCCTTTACGGCACAGTGTGAGTTACAGTAATGGCACCACGCTATTAACCTCTGGATGTTTGCATTATTAGTCAATTTTCTAAGCTCTTGGAGTTAAAGCAGCCACTGAGAATTTTTATTTCCATTTCGTAGGAGCTGAGAATTGGGGTGTGAATTTCCCACAGAAGGGAGATAGGGCTGACTTCCCTCAATTTGCTCTTGCAGCTTTGTTTGAAGTGGTGAGGGGTGGGAATCACCCACGTCACGTGCCTGGCTGGGAGGGAGATCTGCTCACTTGTGGCTGCCTCGTAATTTATGGTAGAAGTTTAGTGCAGGGAGCACATTTCTAAAACTTAGCATCCATTCCCGCTAAGGATGGGGACCAGAATATGGTTTCATTGCTAGAGTCTGTACTCAAGTGGAGACATTTTAGCTTTGGACAAGTGTTATGAGCCTCCTTTAAAAATGAAATATACGTCCAGATAAAATATTCACACTCTATAATGCAAGGCAATGCACCAAAATCTAGGGCAAAACAGTTTACATATAAAAACCAACTTGAATATGAACACCTAAGTCCTCACTACAGTTGCTCACTGTGAGGCAGAAAAAACAAGTCAGGTGTGAAGGGAGATGGACTTCTGGGGAGACAGAGAGAAATATAGAAATAGAGAGAAAGAAGCAGGGAGAGCAGGAGAAAGAACTGCATACCCGACAAAATGGTAACCTTAAGTGAATCTTCCCCAGATAGCCAGTAAAGGCTGTTACATAACAAGGCACTTGTGAGCTGCTGGCCATGACCCAAGGACTCAGACAATTGAGGCCATTCGCTGAATTATCCCGGCGGCTTCTGACCTCCACATCCTTGCTTGCATTGTTCCTTTGGCCTCAGTTTCCCCACTAATCATAGTTTATGGAAATCAGAGCTCAGATCAGATACCAGCGTGATGCTAAAGCCTCTTCTGTCTACTCGGTTTGCACCTGTCCACACCCAGGGCCAGCCAACAGCCTCACCTCCTTCATATCACCACGTTGTACCCTTTCCGTGGTATTTTCATGTTACCTTATTTGCAGAAATGGCTCATCCCCCAGTAGACCCCAAGCTCCCTGAAGTCGAGGTGCCCGTGTTCCCTCATCTCCCATATTCCCACTCTGGGAATTTCCCAAAGCTGGGCTTTGAGAGAGAAGGCAGACTCCAGTATCAGGAGAATCTTATTTTCTCTCGACCTCTGCTGCTTCCTGGCTCTGTGACTATGGACACGTTGAGGTCCCTTGTCTCTCTTAAAAATTCACGGCATTATTCTGAGTGTTCACGGGTATGATTGCTAAAGATAGCTTCTCAACACGGGCCCAGGCAGTTTTTAACAGGGCCTTAATAGTGGGAGATGCCAACAAAATGAAGCGCTTTTGAAAGGGAGACAATTCCTACTTGGCATAAATTATACCAATAGCAATTAAATTTTATTGAAAACTTCATATTTCCAGGCTCTCTACCTAAGCATTTTAACACCTTATCATATCACCTGATCCCCGTGACTCCATGAGGCAACTACTCCTCCACCCCATTTTCCTGAAAAGTAAACTGAGGCTCAGAGAGGTTTGTCTAGCTTTCCTGTAGTTACACAGGCCCTTAGGTGGCTTTAGCTCTGCCTGCCAGAGACCCAGCTCCCACCATCCAAGGACTTCTCCAAGTCCAAGGGATTTTTTTTTAAGTAACATCTTATGCTTTTTAAAGGCGAGATCCTCATTTAATGAGGGCCTTTGTGACTAAAGTCCCTGAACCATGGCCCAGCCAATCTGACCATTCCAGGTGTCTTAAATGATCAATGCGGACCTGTGTCGGGTCAATTCAGCAGCAGCGATCAGTATTGATCGTCTGGACAGCCCCATCGATTGGGTCAGAAGGGCCCTGGGTCTTTGGGGACACCACAGATGTGACATGGTCTGACCTTTCCCGGTGCTCTGTCAGATATTATCACTGTTGTCATTAAAACAAGGGAAACTGAGGCACGGGCAGGTGATCTCATGACAGATGGTTGGATTTAGAGGACAGGGAGGTAGCTGGGCTTTGGCCAAGTCCAATCCACTGTCCACTGCAGTAAAGGATTGGTGAGTCAGAGGGTAGGGCATGGAGCAACTGTGGTGTGGGGCTGGTAAAGGTGTCTAGAGACCGCTCTCTGTAAAGGTGGGCAGCTTAGACAGAAGCTCTGGTCCGGAACAGCCTGGGTTTGATGGTTGGTTCTCTTCTTCCCTAGCAGCCGTATATCCTTGGGACAAGGTTGTAACTCACAGAGGCAGTTTCCTCCATGCAGAAGTGAGAAGTGAGACAATGATTCTGACTTCCTGCAGTTTGCCTGTACTGAAGGGTTTCCTGGGATGCAGGACTTTCAGGGTGGACCCTGGGAAAAATGCACCCCAGCCTACCTGCGCCCTAGCCCCTGACACACCAACATGCATGCCTGTTAATGCATTTTCCACCCAATCAAAGGGGTTAGACAGAGGCCGGAAGTGTTGAACTTCTTGGTTTTTTGTTTTTTTTTTAAGTGTTGACCTTCTGACCAATTTAGGGACCTCTGGGAGGGATAGATGCTATTGTTTCTTGGCTGCTGGGGACTTAATCTTTAATCAGGCCTCGACCGCTCTGAGCAATGGTTGCTGCCTATAGAACAGTAAGGCTGGTACATCTGCTCAGAGGGGGACCAAAGAACTCTGCTTGCACTGGGCTGGCTGAGCTCAGATGGCCCTGTCCTCATTACCTGGGGAAACTGAGGCAGCACAGTACCTAGTATGCCTTCATAGTCTATTTCTGTATATGTAAATTATTCAGTGCACCAAAATAATAGTGATCCACCAGCCGTCCTACCAAGTCACATTCACGTGCCTTTTCACTTGGATATATGTATGTCTCCCTGTGCCACTTCTCCTGCCAACACCAGAGACACCAAGATGAGAATGAGCGCCCGCTTCACTAAGGTCAGACCCCACAGGGAAGCTCACTGCAGCACAATCGAGGGGCTATTTTAGATGCCATGTCTGAGGTCAACATCATTCCAGAAAAAGTAGGTCTTTGGAGGAGAGGGAGAATATCTCCTTGAGTCCAGCTGGTGATCCTGTACACGGGCCATTTTGTGGTTATGTTTTACTGGTTTTTTTGTTTTGACATCTGCTAGATAGCATCGCTATTACTTTTTTCAAAGTCACGGGTGGCAATGGGTTCTACCATTTTTTAGTGCCACTGCTTGTCGTTCTGGGGCGATGTGAGGAGCGCGTGTGGGTGTTTCTTCACTTCTGGTTTCAGCAGGCACAGGAACTGAGGGCGTCCTACCATCACGTGGCAAGGTGCTGATGTGTTATTTCCAGCCAGGCTGGAAAGCAGAAGTCCAGCCTTTGTCCTCACACTGGAGCCTGGGCTGTGTCTCCTTCCCCACTGCCACCCTCCCCGTTTAACCTCAGGACAGCAGTCTTCATTCCTGACCCCCTGCAGTGCTCACCTCCAAACCGAGGCAGTTAGGAAGATTGTGAGGACTTGCAGGAAGGTGGCCATGAGCAGATGGCAGGGTCAGCTCCCCTGAGCCTAGGGATCCCAACCTGAGCCACAGAATCCCCCACGATCACCAAACTCACCACAAGCCTCCAGTTTCATGGTTCACGTGAGATCTTCATTTCCTGTGGACTGGGGAGATCCATTTTCTCCCCTTGATGCTCAAGTAGAAAAGGACGGTCAGATTTCTCAGGGTTCCTCTTGCAAGCGGCTGTTTAGATGGTTCGGTGGGATGGGAGTGATGTGCGTAGTAGGGAAAGAACTGTTCAGGTGTGGTTCCGAGGGCGTTTTCATAAAATAGCACCTTTAAGCCTCATGACCACCCCAGCATGGAGCTACTTTTAGCACCTCCGTTTTACAGAGGAGGGAGCTGAGGCACAGGAAGGTCAAGTGGGTTGCCAGAGGTCACACCATCAGCAAATGGCAGAGCCAGGTTTGAGCCCTCCTAGGCTGAGTCCACCCTATAATCCCTGTTGTATTAGATACTGGCATTATCTGTGAGGACTGGCCAGCTGGGGAGCAAATAAAAGTGACGATGACAGTGACGTGGTGACCACCGTGTTAGCAGTGAGCATTTGCTGAGCACTTACTATATGCCAAGAACTGAGTCTGCGGCTTTACCAGTAGAATCTCCCAGAAACAAGATGTCTTTTGTTTCCTTCCTCTTCTTTATCCCACACATCGAATTCATCAGGAAGTCTTAGTAAATCCACACCCAGGTTACTCGTAAATCCCTTCTCTCCATCTCTACTACGAGGCAGAAGGCTGTTCGAGGGGTGAGGAGCACAGCCTGCTGTCTGCCTCATTATGAAGTTACAGAAAGCATTGCTTGTTGTAGGAGCTCTGTAAATGTGTGTGGAATAAATTAACCAGGTGACCAGTATCATCATCGTTACAGCCTGTAAGGATAGTTCTTTTGTGTCCATTTTGCCCCAAGACGCTGAAATTTAGGACCGGAAAGTGGCCACAGAGGTCACTGATGACAAGACAGAGCAGTAGAGCAAATGTTTGACCCTGTGGTGCAGTCCTGCCCTATTTTAGGGGAATTTAGGGCAGAGACACCCCCCCACGCACACACAATGTGGAAACCAGAAATGTCAGGGCTCCCATTCCCGGCTTTCCTTAGGAGTTATCAGGCACTTGCCCTGCTTTTGACCAGACAGATATGACAACCCTAGACTTAGAATCAGTTGTCAGAGAAGCTAAGAAGTAGTAAGAGTAGTAAGAGTAGTAAGAGCTCAGGGTGTCAGTGCCGGAGCCAGGGTCTTCAGGGGCTTGGGAAACAAGCCTGTGTCCTTGGCTGTGCAAGGACATTGGCCACAAAGACCATGGGTGCAGGGCTGGTCTGATAAGATGAGTCCATCTTCTGAGCCTCGCTCTCCAGCTTTCCTGAAGACCCCGTGAGTCCCTTACCCTTTAAGTAAGTTCTTCTCTCCACTTAACTCTTCCCAAGTTGAGTTCTACTGCTTGTCCCCAAGACTTCTGCCTAGTCCAGTTCTGAATAAAAGTGGTATCTCCTCCAGAGAGCCCAGAGTCATATCCCATTTCTCTCTTCTCTCTCTGGTGTGCCAGGAGGGTCCAAACTCCCCCGTTCTAACATGAAACCTCCCAGTGACCTCTGCTGACTTGGTGAGTTCCTTGTTTTTACTTGCAGACCCTCAGCAAATGACCGCAGAGAATAGCAGGGGCTTCTCCTGGCTGGGCGCACCCCTCAGCCGCAGCACTTCCCCATGGGCCCTAGGGAGGAAAAGCAGCCCAAACCTTGCCCCCTTCTGTTCCATCGGCAGAACAAGGCTGCAGACAGGTCGGGGCTGGAGGCACCTCTGCTTTCTCGGCCACCCTCTGCCAAACACTTGAGCCTCCAGTGTCCATGCTCAGGGACTAAGCCACCAGCCACCACCACTTCTGCAAGTACTGATGGGAACTGTTCGGGGCTTATTCATGGGTGAGCCCACATCATCAGAACAGTTCACCTGCCCCGCTGACTCCCTCTCCCCCAGGGATGCTCCCGGGGTCAGCTCCCAGCCCGCTGCAGCGACCTTGTTTCTTTGGACGCTCTAATACAAGCTGAAATGGATATTAACTGTAATTACTCATTCCACATGATTCTGTAGGCCACTCTTTGTACCAGAGTTGAGAACCTTCATTGTCCACGTTGCTTAAATTACTGAACACTGTGCCATCCATTCTGAATTAGTGCTCATTAATGAGCTGGTGGTTCTAGAAACTCCCTATTTATTATTCAGAGGCCAAGCATAATCCAGGCAGCTGCACTGCAACAGCACTCATGTGACTTTTGATCTGTCAGGGAAAGAAATGGAAAAAGAAACCCCTACATTTATGAACTTTTTTTTTCCCTGACAGAAAGGTGTGCTGGACAGAAAGTAATTATTTAGTCTCTAGCTTACATATGACACTTTTGTTCTGAAACCGATATGGACAATCAAGAAGGAGGTGTCTCCCCAACTTTTGTCCTGGTGAGCTTGGTGTCTCAAAGTCCTATTCCTATTTCTTATGATCCCAGTGCAGAAAACACCTTTCTTTTCCTCACTCTCCCTGACTTCTCCTTTGTTCCCTTTGCCCCCAGCTTAGCGGGACAGGAAGGGCTCCTCCTGAGAGAAAGAGAGATCACACGCACACACACACACACGCACACACACACACACACACACAAAGCAACCCCCAAACTAATGATAAAACAAGCCATTCACATGATCATACACCAGAAGAGAAGTTAGAGTTAGATTTTTTTTTTGTTTTTAAAGACTTCAGGATGGGAAACTTGAACCCACAGAAGTCAGTGCCGCCTCTCGTGTGTCTCCTGCACAGTAAGCCAACCCAGGATCGCCCAGTGTCCGAGCCGTGGACCTGTACATCATTAGCTGTTGTGACAGTACACGCATTCCTCATTGGAGGGAGCGCTTGCCTAGAAGGGGTAGGGGGATGCTTCCCAGGCTGACATTAATGTCTCTGCAAGGACATTCTGCCAGGGTGCGACAGGTCACAACCAAATGGATTGCTCCCCGGTGGGCTGGACTCCGGTCGCATTGTCAGGTAAACACAGAAATATTCTGTCTTCGCCTGCCAAGCCTTGTCAGCTATCTGTATTCGTTACTGCATCTTGGGTCCCGCAAGGTTCCCACCCGTATTTCTTTATAGCGGAAATGTAAGCCATATGCTTTTGCCTCATTTTTACTGAACATATCCAAACGATGGTTGAGGCCAGACATATTCTTTTGCAATGAGTCTGTTGAGTGGAGTGCATCAGCCCCGCCTTAACCTCTTTTTTTTTTTTTTTTCTTTCTTTCTACATTTTGTCATGACTCGAGTGGATTTGACTTTCTGGTATAAATACAGGAGTCTTTGTTGGATCCTGAACACGAAGAAATGAGTTCTGATTGTCCTAACTTGTCTTTGTTTCTTTTGGGTTTGTTAGAATAAACACTGGCTTGAGGCAGCAGACAAATCACATCAGGGTCTAATAACCAATTATAACACTCTTTTCTGTGGGTGCACCTCAGAATCCTTCTCAACACACTGCTCCTGGCAGTCTGTAGGCATCCAGAGGCATCATCATTTGCCATACCAACGAGAGGCACATGTTTAAAGGCATTAGCTGGTGTTGGGTTTGGCCAGAATCCTTTTGGGGAGGTCGCGAGTCTGCAGGCACCAGAAGTCTTGAGAAAGGAGAGAGAGACAGCTCCCAAAATAAAGGCACGTTAGAGCCCAGCCCCAGCAGGGAACATTCTTCAAGAGTGGCAGCCCGGTACAGTCGAGGGCCTCGCGCTTCCCAAATTGCACACTCTTTGAAGACGTAAGCAGTGCCTTTAACTCCCCGCTGTAATCCCACGCCAGGCTCTGAAGCTATCTTAAGCCTCGCTATTTATCCGCCTGGCGAGGCACAACACTTACTTATTAAAAACATATCTATCATGGTTAATGACTTGATTTTTTCCCTTTAATACAGTACAATGACAGGTGTAAAGGGAAGATGAGAGTCAGATGCTTCTGCAATATGCTTCCCGCTAGAACATCAGCCTTCCTCCGTGGTGCCCGTGGCAGGGGCGGCGGCGGGGGGGAACACCTCCTACCTCCCCCATCCCTCCATTTTCCCCCCAACCCCCACACACAGATTACACGCTTGTGTTGGATGGAAAATCGTACCATTTGCAGTTTCAGATAAAAGCATGTTCGAGTGCATATGGAAAGTACCATTAGGAGCAACTCCGGAGTGCCGAGTAAAATGGGTCATTAGGCTTTTGTTTGTTGGAGAGTGTCTCCCATCTGACAGTGCCGAATGGTACCACTTTTAGCAGCTTATGTTCCCAGTTACATTAAACAGACAAACAGATTGACTATTTTGCATTTCTCATTTGACAGCAGCTTGCCTTCATTTGCTGCACACGGGTGGCGGGGCTGGAAACGCGGTAGATTACTGGAGCCAAGGTCCTGGTTTTGAATAACAGCAGATGCCAACATTTAACTTCAAAATCAATCAATTCTTTTTCCTGAGTACGGATAAAAGGTCTAGTGGAGTGCCTGAAGGGGGATTTCTGCTGTTTACAGCTGAAAACGTAGAAGCCCATATTCATAACCAAACTTTCTGCGAGAAATACCAAACGCGGGTAATTTCACGGAGGGAGGTGTTGGGAAGAAGTGCTCATGGGGAGGCTGGGGCATCCTGCTGCCGGAGATCACCACGCAGCCTGGTATTAGGACACTCAGTTTGATGAAGGCCATGACCATATCAATTGATCTGATTCTTGCATGAGGTCTTAATATGTAGTGACAGAAAAGAGAGTCGTCCTCGCACAGACCACTTTGCTCAGGAGCCTGTGGTTGTGGCTTAATTAAAAGCTTGCTCCAAAAGGGAGTCAGTCCAAGGGGCCATTTCTCACTAGAAATTAGAGGGCTAACGGCCTGATTTAAAGACAACCGGAAGGCAATCCAGTATCTTTGTGTCTCGGCTCATCACCCAGCTGCCCAGGCTTCTCCAGGATGGAGCTCAGAGTCGTTCAAGGTGGTGGTCCCGGCCACCGCTTCACCCTGGCCTTGGAGCCCCCACTGGGCACCGTGGTCACTGTGGTCCCTGGGTTTGGCGAGGCAGGCCTTGCTGGCGTGGGAGAGGCACACGTGCAGAGCGGGCTCTGAGAGCGAAGTGGGGCAGTGCTATGTCCCCTCTGAGGTCACATCTGTTCCACCAGAGTCAAGAACCGTAGTGGGTTCAAAGTGCCGCACTTAGCCGTCCAACCACTGCTGTTCTCGGCATTGTCCCCGAAAGGCTGTGAGATCTTGCAGGAGTGGCCTGACTTCTCTGAGTCAGTTTCCATAGGGATACTAGTGTGGGTCCCACTTTACAGGAACATTATGGGGCTTAAATAAGATCAAGTGTGGAGGACGCCTGGGTGGCTCAGTGGGTTAAGCCGCTGCCTTCCGCTCAGGTCATGATCTCGGGGTCCTGGGATCGAGTCCCGCATCGGACTCTCTGCTCAGTGGGGAGCCTGCTTCCTCCTCCTTCTCTCTCTACCTGCCTCTCTGCCTACTTATAATCTCTCTCTGTCAAATAAATAAATAAAATCTTTAAAAAAAAAAAAAAAGATCAAGTGTGGAAAGCCCATAGCAGTGTACATGGAACACAGTAAGTGCTCAATAATGGCTAATATGTGTGTGTGCTTGTGTGTATAAAATGTATATGTAGTTTATTGTATGCTATATATGTGTGTGCATATACGTAATATATATAACACAATCTATAATATATAATAAATGTGTTACATTGTGCATATATGCACATACATATAATAAAACCCATACAAACAGCCTTACATGTAAATGTATGAATAATGTATATGCACAGTCACTGTGTATACAGGTCTAAAACACAGTAATGGAGCCTTGTTCCATTACCCACAAGGCAGTAACAGAACAGTCCCTTCTTGTCTTCCTTCTTCTTTGATAGAGAATAGTTCATTCCATTAAATGGGAAAAAAATGTATTTCCTTAAATTTCATAACAAAAGCAGTGGATGGGCCCAGCTTGGTGCTGTGGAGGATTACCTGCAATCCTCAAAACCAGCCTGCAGCCTGGTATGGCCGCACCCTGCAGGAAGGCCAGTAGGGGACAGGAGAAGGGAAGTCTTGGCAGTGACTCCAGCTGGTCAGTGACCAGTGGGCACCCAAACCCGCGGTGTTCTCCACTTCTCTGTCTTCCCCAGGGTCCGACACATGGGACACCCATGGGGCCAGGTCTCATGTAGGAAGGGAAGGTGAGCATCCCTTTGTCAAGTCTCAGCTTTGTTTTTCCCAGGGATCTACTTGGTGACTGAATGCGTCCTCAATCCCCACCTCTGCTCTCCTTTTCTTTCTTCTCCTGTCTTGTGTTAATAAAAAACAAACCCAAATAGGAGCATTTTGATTTTATCAAAGCTTGCAGTAGACCTTTCAGTTTATTTTTTTAAAAGCAAACTTTTCATTGAAGTTGAATTCAGTAGGCAGAAGAATAATCTCTTAAAAACAAAGGAAAAAAAGCAAGCATTGCTTATGTCTGACCTCTCCCTCCCCCCCCAAAAAAAAGAACTTTTTTTTTCATTATTTTTAGGAACTCAGGGAAATCCTAGGATAATCTTGAGATGAGAATGAGGCTGCTGAAGAGTTAATGCATTAACTTGCAAATCGTCAACAGTCAATAAGTGTTGGCTGTTTTTAAATTTTTATTCCATACACCTACCTGGCTCAGGAAAAATCATTAGCCGTTATACCTAATAGGATCCAGATAGTAGCCAGCATTTCTTAGTATTTGAGCCTTCCATGACCAAACCTTCCTGGAGAGTGTCCTTCGTGCCATGTGTGTGGGACAACATGTAAGCCATGCTCCCTGCCCTCGGCCGTCACCGATGCTCCCACAGAGGTCCTCAGAGATGGGCGATCCAAGCCAGGGAGACAGCCAACGAGACAGAGAGCCCTGATTCTCAGGTTTAGAATTTTTTGGGTGAAAGAGATGGCCCTGAGCCAGAGAGTTTCATAGCAAACAAAAGAAGAAAGACTTTAAGAGCTATGCTCAGCATCAACAAAGGAGAGCGGAAGTAAGGAAGCAAGCAACTTTAACCATGTGATGTGAACACTCTGGCTTAGATCTTGGAGGCAAGCAGAGCTGCATAGAAGCATAGAAAGGATCAAGGTCAAGGCGCCTCTGGGATGCCCTCTCTGCGCAGGACACTTGGTCTGATGGTGGGTCCTCCCAGGGCCTCTCTTTTGAAGTCCGAAATGCTCAGGGCACCAACACTTGTTGGGGGCTGGGACGGATTCACCGGAGATCATGCTTAAAAAAACAAAACACACAAAAAAAACACCAGTTAATTGTCAAGTTTCTTTCTCTTCCTTGACTCCCACCCCCACTTCCCTCACTCTTTGTGCCCAGCCTGGCATTTAGGACCTTTTGTTGTCTTAATAGAGATTGAAACCCGCTTAGGGCCTGGAGTTTGCGGTTTTAATTCAGCAGTGCAAGAGGTTTTTTTCTTTCTTTCTTTCTTTGTTTTTCTTTCCCGTTTTCTTTTCCTAAGCCAGGCAGACAATGCATTTGCAGAGCAGAAGCTGTGCGCTAGGAGCTCCCCGGATCCTGAACAAAACCCTCATTAATGGGAGGTGGGATTTCCTGGTCACAGCTTTTAGCCAAGGGGCAAAGGTCGCCCATTAACCAGCATCCAGTCTAAACAGTGCTGTGTAAAATGACAGGGAGGGGAGGGAGAAAAGGGAGAAAAAGTCAAATATTTGCTCTTAATTCTCAAGTTGGCTTCTCTGGAATGGCAAGGGAAGTATGGTGAATGATCAATGCTGCACTCGGGATACAAATCCGGAACTGCGTTTGCTAGGCTGAGCCCAGGGCTTGGCAGTGCTCCAGGACGCCCTGGAAGGGGCGCTGCCGTCTCACCACACCAAGGGCTGGTACTGGGCGGGGAGAGGCGCAGGGTTCAGGGGGTCAGTCTACCACCCATGGCCCCCCTCACCGCCTGCCTTCCAACCCCCACCCTGGCGACTTCTCTGAAGGGACCCCAGACAGAAGCAGAAATGTGCTGAGTCATGGCACAGGTGCCCTTGGCTCTCCAGTGCAGAGCCCCCCTGAGGTGCGCCCTCCCCCTGCAGCTGAGACCCTCCAAAACCCACAGGGCCTTGCTAGCGTGTGTGCCTCAGCTTCTCTCTCTCACCTGCCCTCTGCCCTGTCTTCACCATGGTCCATCAGCCCCCAGGCCATCATCTCCAAGCCCAGAGATGTGGCCTTGCTCTTCCCACAAGGAGAAAAGTCTTCCTTGGGTCTTTACCTCCTGGTGTTTTCTGTCAGCTGTCTGACTTGTTCATCCACTAAAGAGAGCGCTGGTTGTTGGAACCCTTTAAAGCTGCAGTCAGGAATTAGCCTCCTCTGATCCTCTCTGATCAGATCCCACTTGCAAAGGAAAGAATTGCTGCTTCTCTTCCTCAGATTGTCCAAGGAAGGGTGGGTTGCAGAGTCTGTCTCGGGATGAGACAGACATAACCCCCAGAGAAGGACGTGCTGGCCCACTCAGGCCCGCCAGGGCTGCGTCTGTAAAACTTAGGAGCGAGGGGCCTGGGTGGCTCAGTGAGTTAAAGCCTTTGCCTTCAGCTCAGATCATGATCCCAGGGTCCTGGGATCAAGTCCCGCATTGGGCTCTCTGTTGAGCGGGGAGCTTGCTTCCCTCTCTCTCTGCCTGCCTCTCTGCCTAATTGTGATCTGTCTCTCTGTCAAATAAATAAGTAAAATCTTAAAAAAAAAAAAAAATACTTAGAAGCGAGTGTGGCAAAGCAAAACACTGTTCTCAGACAGGCCCACCCTGGAAAAGAGGACACCGGACTGGGTCCCACATGGCTGCTCATTTCCCTAAATTTATCAACCAGATAAGCCACTCTCCCCTCTCTGGGGACAAAAGGCTCCATGGGAAGGCAGCAGCTAGAAAGGTCTGTGCATACCGTGGTTCTCAACCTCAGCCTAGGCTGGCATCATCAGTCCATAGCCTTGTAGAGACATCGGCCCTTGGCTTAATGCTCAGCATTCGTTGCCTTGAAAATTCTTAGTGACAGTCATAGCGGGCCTTGCGTTATCATTATGCACTGGACCCTGCAAATTACACAGCAGGTCATGACTGTGGCCATGCGTAGCGATCACTTGTGAAGGATTCTAACCATATCCTAGGTCCTGCCCTGGAGGTTTGGATATGATCAGACGGGTCTTCCAGGAGGCTTGGGGGGTGGGGGAGGGGGAGCCAGTGCTCCATAGAGGGAACCTGTGCATAGAGGGAACCTGGAGGGGAGCGAATGTACCGTCTCCCTGATACTGCTGCAGAAAGATGTGCCCCAGCTTCTATAGAAGCCAGTCAGTACCTCTTGTACCTGTGTGACAGCCCTGAACCACTTCTCGGTGCTAATCATATGAACGACGCTAATGATAGTATTTATGAGTGCTCACTGAGCCCGGCGCTCTCCCAGGTACCTTATGGATCATCACATTTGAGTCTGACACTCTCCGAGATGGGTCCCATTATTTTCCCCACTTAGAGACGGGAAGCTGAAGCCCTGAGCTCTCAGAACTCTCCAGGTTGGTCGACTTAGGGCTCTGCTTCCCCCATGAGGGTCTGAGTTGGCAGGCTTGGCAGCACCTTCTTTGTCCCTTCTTCCCCAGCATCACACCCACACACCATACCTATTCAGCAATGCTTGTAGAATGGACTCGCTGTGAAAGATGTTGCCACAATTTTGCAATTTCAGTGGGGGTTTGGGGGGCTGGGGAACTTCATGCTGCTTTCAGTACTAGAAGAGTATTTGCTGAGAACCACGCCCCCCAGATGTATTTTTCACGTTGTCCTACTTGGATCCCCATCATGTTTGGATGGCTTTGAGTTCAGCCCAGAGCAGGACCTTATGACAGGAACATTACCATGAACCGGACCACATCCCCACAGATATTATCCTGGAATACTGGCTGCTTGGGAGCAAAAAGGGGCCGTTAAATCAGAGCCCTTGGCCAGAAGCAGAGGACATCACCAGGCACAGTGCACAGCCATCCAAGGGAAGATCTGAGTGAATTTATTCTACAAAGGGCTTTTGCTTTTTCCAAAAAGCAAAGTTGTGTGCTCGTACAGGGGAGAGTCTGACATTCAGCAGGGCATGGAGAGAAGACAAAATGCAAACTCAAAAAACATAGGACTAGGATCTGAACCATCTAAATGGCCTTAAACTACAGGGAGAAACAAACAATGGGTAGGTCTGGAGAGAAAATAGCATGTTTCTCGTTACTCCCAAGTGTGTGTGGTTGGGGCCATTCCAGGGTCTGGAGGTTTCTGCTTCCCCAACCCTAGGGCAGGTGAGGAACCAGATCAAGTTCTTAAGGCAATCCACAGACTTGAAGAGCAGGGAAGGTAAGGGGGGAAAAAAAAAAGTGCCTTTGAAACTCAGGGTCTATATGCTGGGACTGGGAAACTGCTGAATTATCTCTTTATGGAGCTGATTTTTTAAATAGATAACCCATATACCTGTACAGGTCACTTAAGCTCTCACTGCCTCCTTGGACACCTGTCTTCCTGGTCACATTCCTCACATTTACTGTGGTTATTAGATGCTTGTCTTATATGTGATGTTCTGTTACATGCCACAGAAATGCTAAAGGGAAGGTTTTGTTCTGATCCCATTTCACAGATGAAGTTAAGAAAGATCGAGGTCAAGTCCGCTGCAGACTGCCTTTTACCATCCCATAGCCATCAGCCCACTGGGAGAGCTTACTCGGCCAGTGGAAGGGCTGAGTAAGTAGAGAGATATGGAGAGGTGGGTTCCCAGACCATCAGTGTCTCAAGGAAGGCCAGGGCACCTCATGCGTCGGCTTTAGGGAAAGAGCACAGCAACATGACAGGAACTAGTGACTAGTTGTCCTCAAGGCCTTGGACACAACACACAGTTTCATTTCTCATCTGTGAGATGGGGATGCCAACAGCGCCGACCTCGGAGTTGCATGGGGAGGATTTGAAGAGGGGAAAATGCTTCAGCTACTGTTTAAGCTGGATGAATGCTGTGTTGTTGTTGTGGTTTGGCTGTGGGGGTGTACCTGACTAGGTCATGGTCCCTCAGTGCTGGTTGGAGAGCTAGCCCCGAGACACCGGTATAGATGCTGGAGTTTGATGAACCTGCATCCCATGGCTTCTTCTACCCTCTAGTAGGATAGTAGGATAGTGAATTCCTTATGATCTGACTACACTGAGGCAGGGACCCGATAAGACAGCCCTTCTTTTTTTTTTTTTTTTTAAAGATTTTATTTATTTATTTGACAGAGAGAGAGATCACAAGCAGGCGGAGAGTCAGGCAGAGAGAGAGAGAGAGAAGCAGGCTCCCACCAAGCAAAGAGCCCGATGCGGGGCTCGATCACAGGACACTGAGATCATGACCTGAGCCGAAGGCAGCGGCTTAATCCACTGAGCCACCCAGGCGCCCCAAGACAGCCCTTCTTGATATGACAATTATCTAAATATTTCCCAGAGACTGCAGTACGGCCAACGACTGATTCCCAGAAAATGTCAAATTCCTTCATTGGAATGGACATGAGAGCAGCCAGGGCAACCTTCTGACCTTGTCACATGGAGAGCGTGGTGGCCCAGGGCAGCACGTGCACACCCTTGATCAAGTTTAATGAAGAGCTTCTCCTGCAGCAGAGAACCACTGATAAAAGAAACAGCCTTTAGAGACAATTCATCTCCAAGGACAGTGATTCTCCCAGATCCCCAATCCTGTTCTTTCCCTGAGGAAAAAAGGACCAGCAGGGAGACAGGAGTTTAAGGGGATGGGCATCAAGCACAGTTCACACAAAGGATTGTGTGATTTAGGTGCTCATGGCATCTTAAAGAATAGCCCTGACATTATCTCCTAAGGAGCTGAGATGTTGTTTTACCCCCGAATTCAGGTCCTTTCAGAATGACCTAAGAACACTCGTGTGGAAGGTTCTGTAGATCCCCGGGTAGGTGGAGAAGGAATCTCAGTGACCCTGGGGGCTGTTACCTCTTGCAAATCACTGAGTCTTACCTTATTACAGAAAATCTGTGGGGAGCATCTTTCCAGCGGGCCCCATCCAGGCAGCGACCTCACAGCTGTGGAGGGCACAGGACTGAAATTGTCTGATCGCGTTCTCAGATAGAGACAAACCCGCCTCTCCCCTAGCGCTTCTCTCCTTCTGTATCGAGAAAGCCAGGGAGAGAATAGAATCTGGTGTGGTTCTTGTGTCTTAGATCCAACAGCGGGATGCTCTGATGAAGTTGCCTTCCCCTTCCTGGACATACTATGCACAATTACTCCGTGAACATCAACCAAGACCAGTGCAGGGGTCAAGAGAAGAGACTGACCTTTGGAGGCCTGGTAGCCAGTTTCTGCCGGAAGCGGCAAGCCAGGGCACAAAGGGTCATGCCGACAGATCTGATAATGGGTCCCCAGCGCTGTGATGTGGGTGAATCCAAGTGGCTCATTTGACAGGTGGTGATCATCACGAAGACCTTCAAGAGTCTTAGAAGGAAAAAATATATAGTTCATGTATAGAACGTGTGTATCAAGTAGTGGGCATTAAAAAAAAGAAACAAAGCAACCATAATCCTGTTCTGTTGTTTTCTCCCTTTTTCTAAAAAATGAATGCAATTCCTTTCAGAGATGTCTGTGTGGGCCAGGCCCTTGAATACACCCTCTTTTCATATAATTTATGTCTGGGGTGCCCCCAGTGATTGGGGTCCTGTTGGAGTGGCTGAGCCTGAGGCCCAGGATACCCCACGAGGTGGTATTGGTCAGTTCATATTGGTGAACACTTTCTTCCTACTTGTGAAAACAGGGGTCCCTAGGCCAACCAAACAAAGGACTACAACCTAGGTGGCTTAGAACGATGGAAAAACATTGCCTCACAGTTCTGGAGGCTAGAAGTTGGAAATCAAGGTGCTGACAGGGCCACACTCCCTCTCAAGGCCCTAGGGAGGAATCCTTCCTTGCCTCTTCTAGCTTCTGGTGGTTTCCAATGACTCTTTGGCTTGTGGCTTCATCTTTGCCTCGCTTGTCATATGGCATTCCCCCCTGTGTGTCTTTGGGTCTCACCTCTTCTAAGGACACCCATCATTGGATTTTGGGTCTTCCTTAACCCAGTATGAATTCATCTTAACTAGCTAAAGCTCAAAAATGCTATTTCTGGGGTGCCTGGGTGGCTCAGTGGGTTAGAGCCTCTGCCTTTGACTCAGGTCATGATTGCAGGGTCCTGGGATCAAGCCCTGCATCGGGCTCTCTGCTCAATGGGAGCAGGCTTGCTGCCTCTCTCTGCCGGCCTCTCTGCCTACTTGTGATCTCTGTATGGCAAATCAATCAATCAATCTTTAAAAACTCTATTTCCAAATAAGGTGACATTCACAGGTGCCAGGGGTTTGGACTTCAATGTGGGGGTGGGGGTGGGAGACACAGTCCAACCCATGATATAGTCTATAGGTTCAGCCTGCAAAACCTTACCCTAGTCCTTCCTTTGTAAGGGATGAGGGCACACATACCTTTGTGATGTTATCTGTTCCCTTCTGAGATTCAGTTTCCTGTTTGAAAGGGGGACGTGCCACCTGCTTAATCAAGCTAGGCTGTCTGTCACACCCGCCCTAGCCTGGTGCACGTTCCTGCTGTGCCCCAGGCATCATCTATGTGATCCCTGTGCAGGGTGGGCCTTCCTCATAGAGGGGAAACCTCATGAGGGCAGGGACCCCCCTCTTCGTGCTCCCCTAAAAGCAAGCCCAGTACCTAGCATCTCATAGGTGCTCAATAAATACTTGCAAATGAAGAAATCATGTACACAGAGCCTGGCCCACCAGACCACCAGGGACACGTCATCCCTGGTAGCTAGCCCTAGTCAGTCCCATGATGTGACTGCTGCTGACTTCATCCTCGTGCTACTCAGGATACAGTGGGGAAAACAGAACTCACCCTCAGGTCATCTCAGAGGAGGAAACGTAATGTGAGACTAGGTCCCAACGTCTTAGTAGAGCTAAAAAAGAAAAGGTAAGGTTGCCCCAAGACCAGCCAGTGCAGAAAGCCACTACTACCCAGGTGTGCCTGACTTGGGGACCAGAGGCCAGAGGCAGAAGCTGGACCAAGGAAGGCGGGCAATATGGCGCGAGTAGAGCCTGTGAGGTGGGGCCACACCTGAGGAGGGTACATAGGGACCTCTCATCCCCCAACCTCCTGCCAGCACCTCCCATTGTTCACATCTATCCTGGCACAGTCTGCCAAGGGAGGCGCTAGGGGATGTCATCCTTAGGGGTCAGGGCCCTGCCATGCGGAACAAGGGAGAGGAGGGCAAGGAAGAAATCCTGGGGCAACAAGCAGGTGACTTCCCCATCTCCCCTGGGCTGATGCGTCCGTGAACCGGCCTCCTGCTATTTTTGCTGGGTCCTGTGGAAGATATGGAAAGCAGTCTCTAGTTAGACTTGTCTAGACTTTCTTCCCCACGGTCCCTGACCATACTGTGCATAAGGAACTCTGAGGAGACATGTGCAATCCACATTCCCAGGCCCTACTCCGAGTCTCTGGTTTATACCCTTTGGGGACAGGGACTGGTGATCTGTATTTCTAACAGGCTGCCCTCTCGTGGAGAGCCAACCCTGCTAATGCTGATGCAGTTGATCAAAGGTCAATAATTTGAGAAACATGGAGTTAGCTCCAGGAGTTGGACAGGCTTTCAGATTCCACAGGAAGGAACAAGGCACCTTTGCAAGCTGGTGTATGGAAGAGCAGTCTCGCATAGAGGGGCGCCCAGCTGGCTCAGTCAGTAGATTGTGCGACTCTCGATCTCGGGGTCATGAGTTTGAGCCCCACGCTGGGTGTAGAGAGGACTTAAATAAATAAATTTGAAAAAACAACAGCACAAGAAATCTCACATGGTGCCTGAAAGCACATCTATTTAATGCATGAGACCAACAAGAAAATAGGAGCCATTCGGTTACCTCTCCAGCCCAAATCTTGTACCTAAAATGTTTGGTTTTGACTCTCGATTAAAGAAATGGCACAGACATGGCATGGAGGGTAGGCATGTGAGCTCTTAAGTCAGCTTCACCCGGGTAGAAACCCACCTCTTCCTGGCTACCCTCCCCCTAAAACAATGATGCCTGTGGCATTACCTTCTTTAATCCAAAGGATATTCAGAAAGAAAAGGTTTCTCCATCTTGGGCCCTGACTCAGTGCCCCACATAACTAGTCCTGGGGAAAGACAACTGCAGCAGAGCCCTAATGACGTAAGAGAAATGAATATGTTAAGGTTGCCTGTGTCTCTTGCCAGATAAGCATCAGGTCTTGTCCAAATACTCTGCCCTCTATTTTAAGCCACCTGGGAGACAGCTCTTATATCTGATTGGACCCCACTGGGGTCCCAGTCTCGGGATCTAGAAGGATCTAGAAGTCTGTATCTGGCTTCTCCTTCATCTCAGTGGGGCAGTCTGCCCCACTGTGGGCTCTGAGCACTCAGAGTCCAAATCTAGCTCTGTTCTTGCAGGTTTTGACACCTTAGAAGAATGACGTGACTAAGCCTCAGTTTACACATCCCTGACATAGGTACCAGGTGCCCTGTTAGGCTACTTTTCAAGGCTGTTGTGCACACCCTGGGTCCACCACGTTGGGCCTCATCTGATGGACACATGATGGTCACAGCCATCACACACTGTCCCCTTGCATTAGGCAGAGGTCCTGGAATCATCTGGAAATGCTGTTTGGTTTAACCAATTACACTCATATATCTCCTTGCAGTTCCACAAACCACTGTCCTCTGCATTCTCTCATAGTGGGTTACAAAACAGCCCCCGCACCAGACACCTGGAAGTCATCCCCAACTGTCCCAAGCCGCCTCCTAACACATCATCTGGCCATTGTCTGAGATCTGCCCATTTAACTTCCTAGATATTTCCTGGATCTCTTCCCTTTCCTCGACCCCACTGGCCCCCTCTCAGGCCTCGCCGTCTGGACCACCTCCTCACTGGCCTTCCCGTCCCCACCACAGTGCTGCCAGAGAGATCCTGTCACTTCCTGCTTGAAATTCCTCCAGGGTTTCCCCCACAATCTTGGGAATAGAGCAAAACATCTTCAACCTGGGATATGGGTCCTTGCATGACCTTTCCTTGCCTCACACAGAAAGACAGAACTACTGGAGGACCGTGTCTCTCTCTCTCTCTCTTAGTTTTGTTAACTGTCTTCTACCTGGAATTTCTTCCCTCACTTACACCTAATTCATTTACTAAACTCCCACTATTCATTCATTATTCTGATTCTCTCTTTCTGCACAACAAACTACCCCTCTCCCAAACCTAATGGCTCAAAACAACTTATTATTTCTCAGAATTCCATGGGTCAGGAGATGACACAAGGTACAGCAGGGATGGCTTACTTTGCTCAATGACTTGGGGGCCAAAGCGTGATGACTCCAGGGGCTGGGGGGCTGAGAGCTGGGGCTGAGGGCCTCTCCAGGTGGCCAGCCTAAGGTTCCTAGGGCATGGCAGCCTCGCGGTGCTGACGTGGCAGCTCAGGTCTCCAAAAGAAGAGAAAGAGAGATTGCCTATTAAAAGGCCAGGACTGGCTCAGTGCCACTCCTGCTGTGGGCTGTCAGTCAACACAGACCAACTCCAATGGAAGGGGAGGGGATACAGACCCCACCTTCCAGTGGTCGGTGTGCAAAAATTTTGTGGCCATCTTTAACCCCCCACAGTCAGTACGTCCTCAAGGAGAAAGTGAAGCTTTGCTTGATTCACCTCCAACCCCCTTCTCTGCTTTCCTCCAGGAACTGAATAATTATAAATGGTGTAAAATCTCCCCATCAAATTGAAAGTGATTTCTTCAAATAAAGGGACTGGACCTCATGGATGAGTTATTTGGCACATAATGGGTTCTCACTAAATGGGTGCTATTGTCGGGGGTGTTAATAGTGTTAAGATTAAAAGCCATTGTATCTTTTTGTTTGGCCCCTGTCTTGTACTGAGAGGCTAACCCATTGGAGTTTTCCTATGGCAGCTATCGCATGAATGAATGAGTGGCTGAATGCTTTGCACACAGTGCTGTTCTTGGCCTTGGGGAACAAGGCCTTGGGGAACAAACCAGATAATCACATCAAATTCTGGCCTACATAGATGCTCCAGCTTTCATCCCAGATCTGTCATGGCAGGACTTGGGGCTTAGGGGCTTGAGGGGAAATAGTCAGTCTCCTGTCCCCACCCACACAGTAGACCAATGTCTTCACTGCCAGCTGCTGGTCCTTAAGCCTCCAGTGTGGACTCACATCGGCTGTGTCTGCCTTTCCTACCCCCACCTCACCAGGAAGGGGCTGGTTTGCCGAGTGAGACCCTCTCAAGGCCAAGGGCCTGAATGCTTCCTCCCTACTCGTGCGGCAGAACAGCAGCTGGGCTGGGAGCCTGGCAGGTGTCTAACAGCCCGCCGCAATCCTGCATAACAGGAAGTGAGAGAGAACACCATATCCAATTGAAACTGCAGTGGAATATGGGCTGCCATGCTTAATTAACCACCCTCGGTCATTTCACAGATTTCTGTTGTTGCCGAAGGAAAAAAAAAAAACAAAAACAAAAACGGAAGGCAGAGTACATGGAGGGTGACAAAGCCGTTTCTAGAATGTTCGTTTGTGTTCATAGCCCCTGTTCGCTGATCTGCCGCCTGCTGACATAACGGAGAGGGAATGCTCCCTTCTGGCTTCAGTTTTGTTTTTTTTTTAATGGGTTTCTACAGTGGTTTTTGTTTGTTTTTGTTTTCGGGTTTTGTTTTTTGTTTCTGCCAGAGAGTCAAATTCATGCCATACTCCTAGAAATGGTCTTCATATGTGTGTGAATTCATACAGTTGTGTCTATACAAAGGTGCTTGTGTTGGTGCATAGAGGACTATGGTCCAGGTTGACAGAAGATCTGGATACCACTATGCCAGATCAGAAAGTACACACAGGCGTCCCCATGGCTATGGGTTGTCTTTCATAGAGAAGATGTGGGGATGGGTCTGTGGGCAGCTCCGAGCAAGCTGGCAGGTATCTATGGGGCGCCTTGTGTCTGTGTGTCGATATTTCAACAGATGGGGTGGTGTCTTTCCAAACCCAGGAAACTTGCCTTCCTTCTCTAGCAAAGGAGGGTCAAAAGGACTTCTTGGAGAAGGCTGTGTATCTCCTCTAGGCTTCATTTTTGCACCTTGGCTTATTTTTGGAACCAAATTTGTTCACGTGGTTGGACTTTCTGGGGGGGGGGGGATCAGTGGAATACCATAAAATCCAAGGGGGCTGGAATGCATTGAAATAACAGTTAATGCTTATTAAGAGTTTTCTGCCTGTGGCCAGCATTTCAACATTGTTCTTATCTGACCCTCCCAATAACCTTATTATTTATTATTTCCTCTGTAGAGTTGATAGACCATCATAGTTAAGAGGCGGTCGAGGCAGGATTTGAACACATAATCCCCGGCATTAGGACCCCACACTTTCCCAAGTCATTATCCCTAGGTACAAGGACAGTGAAGGTGTCCCTAGGCTCAGCCAGTTCTGTAGTTCTGTGATCAGGGACAAGGGCTACTTCTAGGGAGTCTTAGAACCACAGAACCATCCTGAAAGAATGCTGAGATGGACTGACTTTGGAAGCTCCCTTCTGCTCTCTCACCATCTTCCTGCAGGACTTTAGTACCCTACCCCCCATCTTGGTGACCATCCCATGGTGAGCTCTGGCTTTGCTTGGACTTTAGCACTGCAACTCCCTAGAAGCTGTCAGCATTTCTGGGTGGTTTCTCAGTAATGGGTCCCCAACCCTTGGAGGTCATCAATATGACCCCGCTGAGTTCCTTGAGGAAGCAGTCTTTCCATGTCCCCCTCCCAGAAATTTGAATTCAGTGGTTCTGAGGAAGAGCCAATAGTTTGCTTTTTCCCTAACTCCTTCCCTGACATAACTCTGATGTGGGTGTCCCAGAATCATAGACCTTCAGAAATTTTCTGGATGTACAGCTGAAGAGCCCCCTTTCCCTGTATCTAAGGGAGCTCTCATGAAGGAAGCTATGATTCTAGTTCTGAGGCCACTGGTGGCTGAGCAGGCACAGAATGGGCCTCCAGAAAGTGGCAGCCAGGATATTTCTCTAAAGTCCAGTCTGCAAAGACAGGGAGTATTTCTTTAAAAGTAGCCAGGGAGAGGAGCCGACAATGCCCAAGTGAAGCCAGGCATCCCTCAAGGAATTTAAATGGGTCAGGAACTCTTAAAGAATTTCAATGAGCGTGAAATAGGTGTAGAGGGTTTTCTGGGCCAATATGCAAGCCAAATAGTAAATAACTATTTTCAGCGCAGAGTTTGGTTGGCAAATTTGCATATGCATGTGACGCTGTGTGTGTGTTTCTATTTTTACCATGTAAACGTGCGATCTGTAAAGAGAGCCTTGTGCCTCGGTGGAGATCCAGGCTTGGGCTGTTGGTCGGGAAGAGCTGATTTTCAGTCTAGCTGGACGGGGAGTTCTGTATTTTAATGAGTCCAGGTGAGAGGCAAGAGATGGGCCAAGAAGAGAAAGGGGGTGTGCGTGAAGCTTGCTGAACTCTTGTAGTGCCAAGATCGCCCCGAAGCAAAATGCTCCTGCCTGAAGAAACAAGTTAGACAGGAAAGTTTGACATTGTGCCCTGACACCAGCCCTGCACTGTCTAAAACAACTTCCCAGCCTTTCTTTAAAAAAACCACCCCCAATGTAGGATGCACGTATTGTGATTATTATATTCTTGTGATTATTATGATCATTGGCAAACTATAGGGAGAGCATTGGCATACACCTGCAGAACTAGAAGTTCTCCCTGATTTTTTTTTCCTTGGCACCCTTTTGTTTAGAGTACAGTAATGAGCCAGACTGAAGGGTTTCTGGCAAATCTCTTGATGCCTTAATTTTGGCTCAGCGTGGGGTTGCCACGTCGGTATTTTGTGATTACCCTATGGGACCCTGTAAAGGGTGACTTTGCTGAGTGAATTTGGCATTTCCCTTTAGATCCTGACATATTGGAAAGTAGTACACTCATTTTACTTTTTCTTGCTGCAAAAATGCATATTGAGGAAAGAGGGGAGCATTAAATCCTTTTTGTACCAATATCCTGCATAATGAAGGGAGTGCCCCCAGCCCCCCAGGACCTGGGTTTTGAGGAAGGTGGGGGTCATGTGCCATTGCCTGTTTACGTTCTGCTCACAAGCTCAAAGATCACTGACTGATGCTCTCTAAACTACCATTTAATGCCAGCAACTTCTAGCCATAGCTCGCGGCAAATATCGGGAGGCTAATTTTCTTAAAATAACTTGTAGTTGAGGGTAGGTTGCTAAATTGGTCCTAAAAGGCCCCTCCCCTCCCTGCCCCCACCAAGCACACCACCACTTACCTTCATGCTTTCAAAAGAAAAAGAAAAAAAAAGTTTCATGTAAATGGAAGGTTAGCAGAATGGGAGAGCTCCTCTGGCTACCCCCGTGTACAAGAGACTGGCACTTCTGTTCAAGGGTGTGGTCAAACAGCATGATGAGAAACCAGCTGTGTTTGCCCAAGGTTTGGAAGGGCAGTGTGAGTCCCCAAGGCAGAGTGTCTGCGACTTTGGTGTGGCCTGTGCTCGGTTCTCAGACACTTTCGTTTTCAGAGTATTATTTCCTTTGTCAGATCTAACCCTGAGTCAGTAATGATTGCTGAGCAATTCGTTAGGACACACTACCATATTTGGACAATTTTAAGAAACTGCCTAAGATTTTCGTGATCTAGCTTCAAAGACTTGCAAAGGATGTTTTAAAACATTTTAAAACATTTAAGACATTTCTAATAACCTTGTGTTTTCCTTTCCCTTAGTGAAATAAAGGAGATGTATGCAAAGCTCTGGGGCTATAAATTAAGCTATCGGGGTCTTTTAAGAATGTATAAGTGTATGTTTACACTACTCCATAATAATAAGAATTCTCACCACTTCCAAAGAGCTTGAAAACAAAATACTGCAAACTTTTGCCTAATCTGTAGCATCTTTGAAATATACTTATTGTGAATTGTGAGGAAGTTTTTTGCATCGAATGCAATACGATACACTTCTCTTAGAAGAGTAGTTTCCTTTGCTCATCACTGAGTTTAAAGAATTACTAGTTATCTTACACAAACCGTTCATCCATCCATCCATCCATATCCATCCACCATCTAACCATCCATCCATCCACCAATCCATTTACTCATTCACAGTGCCTATCACTATGCTAATTACCAGAAATACAGGCATGCATCAGAAACATGCCCTAATCCCTGCCCTCAAGGAGCTCAGAATCTGGTACCTTTGGCATGTTCAGGTTTAAAGTTCATCACTTGTCATTTTTGCTGGTGTATGGATTTGATTGAATTTAAATGGTGTCCTTAGTGAAACTAATGAGCAGAAGAAATCTTGAATCAATGAATGAGCATAGTTGACAGCCCAGCTTCTTCCCTGAGATCAACTTTTAGTTTTGTACCTAAGTTCATTCTCCTCAGTGGATAAAACATTGTCCCAGGGGGTATAGTGAACTCCCAAAGAAAACTATCTGTCAGTGCTATCTATGGAACTAAAGAGAAAAGTAAAGAGATCTACTTAAATTTGGGATGGAAAAGATTATATGACAAACTGGTATTGAGTAATTCGAGAACTTGCACCTGAGCACTGATACCAAAGGCAAAAGGGAATGATTTAACCCTGTTCCCTCAGCCTTTAGGGAACCCATGGCTCTGGAGTCAGTTACAAACACGTGATTCCTAGAACTCCGAACTTGCAAGACTTTTCTTAGCTCAAGTGGCTCCCAATCTTTGATTTTTCCATTAATATTTTGCTTTTGATGAGGGCACTACTGATGTCACATCTGTGGTTGTCAAAGTTCTGCTGTTGTTATAATCTCAAACCTAGAAGAAAGTTAATTCTCCACTCTCCTGTCAGTCTCATAACTCCCTCTCCCAAGGACCTGGACTGAGTCCCCAAGGCCTGGGCCATGGCTCTTCATGAGATTGTCCCACCACCCCATGGGGGCTCCTCTCCTCTGAGAAACACCAGTGTCTCAGGGTTAGGCGCAGATGGTCTGCTTCTAATATGGTGGTGTTTTTGCCTCTCCTGCCATTTCTAGAGTCCAGGAGCAGCATTTGTCATCTTCTGCTCTTGGAGTATCTCTACGTCCATATTCCAGGAGGTAACTGTCCGCTGTTTGCTTTTTATCCTTTTTACCATGAGGCCCCTATTGGCTTGTTCCATATCAAAGAGCCCTAGTGCCAGACTGCGACCAGCATCTGCAGAAATGCAGGATTCTATCATTGAAACAACAGATGGGAGTGTGTGCCTTAGGTGTAAAGGTTGTCATGGATTTCCCTTACAAATATCTCCCAAGAACTCTGTCTCTCAATGTGCTTCAGACAGGACTTGATACACAAGCAGCTTATTTATAAAACTTTTTTCAAGAATATAACCAACTGCATAAAGCAAGGGCCATCTTGAGTATTAAGTGCTCCATGGCTCTCTCTTTTATTTGTTATAACCTCTAACCTCCTTTATTAAACCATAGATTAGGTTTTCTAACTCTTCAAAGGCTTCCACTTCCCTGGCTTTCTCATCATCCCTCTTGACTTGGGGATTAGTGGCAACATTACCCAGTAACCTTCATTCGCTGGCCCCCATATCCCCCTCCTTTCCCTGTAAGTGTCCAGCTCTTTATTGAGTGTGCACGTATCCTGTCCAACCTCCCATCTCCTGATTCTCCATTCTGGTCACCTCTGGATAATCATTCATTTCTATATCTATAGATTTTTTTTTCTTCTCCCTCTGGCCCTCTGCTCTTTATACTTCCATCTCATTACATCTCTCTTCCCACTTTCTCCTGCTTCTTTCTCTTCACTGCTTGCCCCCAGGCTGACTTGGGAGACCCACTGCTCTCATGATGGCCAGCGCTAGGAGGAGTCAGACTATCTTGACAATGGATCAAGGAAAAGAGAAATTAGATGTTACAGAGTAAATTGATACCCTGTAAAGAATCAGCATCGGAGTCTTTGAAAGTATCCCACACTGTCTCTGACTCCCTAGGAGTAGAGCAGGAGAAGGTGATTCTCTAGAAGGGGTAAGGGAAGCAGGCTACGGCTGGCAAAGTTGCCAGACAGAGGAGTGGGTTCAGCGGCAGTGTAGTCTCAGCCTGATCCTATGGCGGGGTAGATGGGGGGGAGGATCTGGAGTAGTTCCCCCAGACCAGTCACCAGTGGCTTCCGCTGCCCTCGGGGGCAGGGCTTAACCTCCAGGCATTTTTAGGCAAAGGCTTCTGATGGCCAAGGGCAAATCTCAGAAGGGGTGGCTGAGTGCTCAGTGCAGTGGAGGGTCGTGTGCACCAGCCTGGGAAAGGGGATCTGAGTCCCACATCTGCAACATAACTGCACCCACCCTTTGCAAACCTCCCCGAGACTCATTGGGCTCCTTATCTTCCTCATTAAACTTATGTATTCCCTCAAGTGCCATTTAATTCCAGAGAATTAAGAACTCCCTTTTCTTTTTGATTCCCATCTGCATTGTGTTTATTTTCATTAGTTACGCCTATTGCGATCATCTACTCCTTCTGGCTGCATTGCAAAGCGTGGAGGTGTTCTGGGGTGCCCCAGGAACCTTCATGCTATTACTGTCAACTACATTCAGAGTCTGTCTGTAAGATCACGCCTTCCTGCTCATTATTTGTCCCTGTGTGTCGGGAGCATTTATTTGGAAATTCTTATTACTGGGATCTGTTATTACCCTTAGATCTCTTCTGCTTGATTTGATGACGCTAAACCTCCCACAAGCTCCATGGGACATCATCGGCAGCCCCTGTGCTGGGTCCCACATCATGGAGGGCCTCCCCCTAACCCACCCTGGAGGGTTTCATGGGGCCACTGAGGCATAATGACCCACTTACCCCTTCTAGACCATATTTTGGGTACCCAGGAGCAGGGAGCTCCCCTGGCCTGTCTCTGGGTCCTGTGTATCCTCTTCCCCAGTTCAGTCCTCCTGAGAGCAGGCCATGCAAGAATAGTGCGTGCACCCCTGGGCCAACAGGTGGCTATCTGGAGAAGTCATAGAGCTGCATATGTGGGCTGGAGTATGGACACGTGTACTCAGCAGCATAGTGTCTCCCCAAATTGTTGTCCACTTGGAAACTCAGAACATGAACTTACCTGGAAATAGAGTCTTTGCAGATGTCATTTGTTAGTTTAAAAAAGGTCATACTGGACTCAGGTGGAGCCTAGATTCAATGATTAGTGTCCTTATAAGCAGAGAGACACAGACGCACAGGGGAGGAGGCCATGCACGGACAGAGGCAGAGGCTGGAGGGATGTAGCTGCAAGCCAGGGAGCGCTCAGGACGGCCAGCCACCATCAGAAGCTGGAAGAAGTCAGGGAGGATCCTTCCCTGGAAACTTCAGAGGGATTATGGCCCAGGTGACACAGTGATTTCCAACTCCTGGCTTCCAGAAATGTAACGGAATAGATTCCTGTTGCTTTAAGCACCCAGTCTGTGGTCTTTTGTTATGACTGTCCCAAGAAACCGTTATGATGTATGGTCCTGAGGCCTGTTATGGCAGAGAATTAGTCTCAAGTGGGAAAAGAAGGGTGACCAGCCCCAAGCTGGTGTTCCCTATGCTTCCAGGTTTTGGTGCAGAACTCCAGGGGTTCTAAAACTTTTATATTGAAAACTTGTCCTCCAGTTTTATAATCACACATATATTTGTCAAGGCAGGAGAATCGAGGTTTTCGCTTAACACTGTGTTAGTTTTATTTGTTACTTTAAGAAACTTAGACACCAGCTGCACTCTTGGCCAGGTCCCCCCAAATGTTGGAGCAAGCCCACCCTGGACCTTTATTCTTCTAGCATTTACCCAAAACCAGGTTCATGACTAAAGTCCTATTTGTGGAATTCCTTCTGCTCTAAACCTGTTAAGTGACACCTGCAACTAGATTAACCCTTTGTGGATTTTCCCAAGTGTCATTTTTTCTCTCCTTGAAGGCAGCTGAAAATGGCTTCTGGTTAGCAGGGCAGCTTATCAGGCTGGTGGCCTTCCTGTTTCCTTGCCGACCCACAGCCTCACAGTGTCATGCGAAGGAAGCATGGGGCCCTGGAGCCCACGACAAAGCCAGCAGGAAGCCTGCTCCAGATCACAGTCCCTAGTCTGTTCCCTGGCAAGCCCCTGGATTTATAACATTTGAATCAGTGTCATTTGGATGGCTTTTTTATGAAGAATAGGCTGGATTCCGCCCTCTGTCCCCTGCCCCCAAATCTTCAGTGCTTTGCCAAGGCTCTGGTTCTCTAAAACAGCAAGCTTCTGTAAGAAAGAGGAGGAGAAGAAGCAGGAGGAAAAGCAGAATCTGGAGCCCCATTCAAATGGAGCTCAGTCTTCAAAGGAGGCTCCGGCTGTGGAAGGAGCCCCCAGGCTCTGGGTTCTGTGCTGTTGGTGCAGGATCCAGGTGTGGCCCTTACCCTCCAGGGGCTTACGGTCCACTAGTGGGGGTCAGTCCCCAAATGTTCCTCTCTGGGCCCTTCACCAGTGACGCAGGGATCCACCTGCAGAGGGCACCTCCATTCTGTCCCGAGCTGAGCGAGCCCCTCTTCTCCCCTGCCTCGGGGCCCATTCACCTCAGTTGCGCAGAAAACAGATCCTCAGTTAGCATGTTCCCGGGAAGAGCCCAGAGCAGAGTGGAAGTGGGAGCCGCTAACCGTTATACACCCCTCACCAGAGGAGAATGCTGTAAATTACAGACCCATTTACTCCTCACCCCAGTTTGGTGCGGCCTTTGTCCCACTTTCCAGAAGAGGACAGGAAGACCCAGGGTAGCCGCAGTGACACAGCCAGAAAACATGGACGGGTGACTAGCATCCCATGTATGTGTCTGTGGAGTCAGATGACCAGGGAAGGTGAATCGGGATTCTCCCGTTTTCTATGGGTGTGACCAGGGAGAAGTCCTGTGACCCCTCCTAAGCCGCTCGCTCACGTCCTACAGTGTTAATGACAGGGCTCCCTTTCGGGAAGTCGGAGGTGAGAACTGAATGAGCAAATAGGATCAGGATGTTCATCGTATTCCTGGGAAACAGGACGCATACATCCCTTTGGGAGGTGGTGCAGGAGCCCCAGTCCCATGTCCTTCCTGCTTCAGCACACAGGTTTTGTGGCGTCCATTTCTGTCTTCCAGTCCCCAGGCACACAATCTGGGTACATTTCACAGATGCTTCAGCAGGTCATGTCTTCATCCCCAGATCCCGGGCTAGGCCAGCAGGCGGATCCCAAGGGGCCGGCATGCAGGCGGGCAGGGGGGCAGGAAGGCGGGGAGCCGAGTGCTGGCCTCTGGGGCAGGGTGCGTCCTTGTTGGGGCAGCTCCCCAGGCTTCCTGACTACGTAAATCGCACATACCGAGAGCAGAGTGCGGCTGGCTTTCTGAAACTGCTGGTCCCTTGCACCCACGAAACCCCGAACCTGCCACTCGACGAGCCTGTAAACAGCATTTGTGCTTTCAGACACAGGAAAAGGGCACCTCGAGCAGGCATCTTACTCCCACAAGCTCAGTTTTAAAGTCAAGGGCCTCTTTGTTCATGAGAGAACCTTGGTGCTTAGGTAAGGGGATGATTTGATGGAAAGCAGGCTGGAGGATTTGTAGGAGGGGAAAATATCTGGGATAGAGATTTGATTGGTTTCTTCTCTTCTCTATACCCACAAGGCACAGAAAAAATCAGCTTCATGGAGGCACATGGCATTGGTTTTGAAACATGCAGTTTTTAAGCCTGGTATTTATTTTCGTTCAAGTAATGGAGATGTCACCGGCTTGCAGCTTCTCAGGAGTCAGAACTGCAGACTCCCTTTCCTCCTGAAAGGCCCCCATTGAGCCTGCCCATCTCTGGCAAGAGGGCTGTCACCCGGTCCCTGAATTTCTCCCTGCTGTCTCAGAACTGGCAATGTACAGGGACCTGGACAGTTCAGTCGAGTCCTAATCTGATTGCCACGTTCTGTTCAAAGAAACAAAAAACTTGTATTCACTTAGTGCAGCAGTTGCCTTATTTGCAAGCAGAGGAATCGCTAGAGCACCAATTAAAATGCAGATTTCCAGGCTCTACTCCCCTAGATTCCAATTCGGTAGCTCCAGATAGAGCCTGAGAACCTACATTGTTAACAATTGCTTCTCCCGCCCCCCATAGCCCTACCACCAGATGATTCTTAAGCATGCTGTTCCCAGGACCACACATAGCACCTACAGACACCCTGTAAGATGCTTCCAAATTAATGACTGGAGTGATTATTGTATTTATACACACAAAACCTTATTAAAAAAAAGTTATCTCTGATTTTATAGATGGAAGAGTTGAGGCTTAGAGGAGTTAGGTAACTTCTTCCAGGTCGCACAGTGAGGAAGGGATAGATTTTATCAGCTTCACTACAGTTCTTAAAGCCACCCCCTATTCCATCTCCCTGACAAATACAGGTGCCTCTGTTTCCTCATCTGTTAGCAGATATAATAGGAAGAGCATAGTAAGAGTAGATACTAATCCCAGAGGGCTAAATAAGGTAATAAGTTTGGTCATATCAAATCGTTGACCTTCAACCGTTTATAACTTAGACATGGAGCACGGTTGAAGGGGTCTATCTAATAATTGTAAAATGCTGCGTGGAGTGGCAATATTCCATAAACACTAAGTATTCTTAGAAACTACTGTAGATGGACTTGTGTCACCTCCCTGAAAACATATGTTGACCTCATAGACCCTGGTACTGTGAATGCAATCTTTTTGGAAATCAAGTCTTTGCAAACGGAATCTATTAAGTTAAAATGAGGTCATACTGGATTAGGGTGAGCCCCAAATGCAATGGCTGGTGTCCTTATAAGGGGAAAGGTGTAGATACACAGAGGGGAGAAGGCCGTGTAAACAGAGCAGAAATTAGAATGATGGAGCCACAAGTCAAGGAAAGCCAAAGATCTCCAGGAACCACCAGAAGCCAAAAAAGAAAATGAAGGATTCTCCCCCAGAACCTATAGAGGGAATGTAGCACTGTCCACACTTTGATTTTGGACTTTGGGCCTCCAGAACTGTGAAAAAAAGATAAATTCTTATTGCTGTAAGTCTCCAGATCTGTGGTAGTTTGTCAGAGTGACCCTAGGAAACAAATATGGAAGCTTTATCCTTTTATCTTTGCCACCACCATCACCGTTATCACCGTCAAAACTGACACCATCACCATCACCGTCCCCACCATCCGCCACCACCACCATCCACGAGCACCACCATCCACCACCACCACCTTGTAGAGTACAAGGCAGGGCACCAGACTCAGATCACGGAGCACAGAGCTCTGACTGGTGCTGATGGGTGTTGATGGGGCTGCTAAGTCTCAGTCGTATCCTCTACTTGGACTCACCCAATGCAGACTGGTTTGATTTCCATCCAAATTTTAAAAATATTTTTTTCATGATATACACACATTTGTGCTGTTTGATGCTTTCCCAAGCTCCCTCCGACTTGTGTAATGTAGACTTCTCCCCAGGGAAATGTTCAAGAGACAGAAAGACGGAAAAATGGTAGCCGCAGAACACTGGATAAACATTAGGTCCTTTCATAACCTTCCTTTCTTGGATGACAAATCTGTGGTGGGGCCCCCAAATCCCAAGGAGGCCCACTTCAAACATTTATTTGGATCAGTCTAAAGGGTCGAGGACCTGCTATATAAAAAGTCCCTTAATGTACACTGTTTGGATAAAATTTGCTGGCAAAATGTTCCAAAATGGAGTCTGGGGCCCATTTCATATGTTATTTTCAGTTAAAACAAGGTAGCCAGTGACCTTTGTTTCAATTTTTGGATAGAGGAGGCTTTACCATGATCCCCCTTACTCTCCCCTCTCACCAAAAATGGAAATAAAAAATGGTGATGCTGTAAATTTTGTCTATTCAGTGACCATAGTTGCCAAATAAAAAAGCAGAAACAGAAGCCACGACTGACAATGGGGCTGGATATTTAAAACCTAAATTGTTTGAGACAGTCTGTTCATGAAGGCACCCTGTAGACTCATTCCCCAAGCCAGCATCTCACCTCCTCCATCGGTCTGTGCGCCTTGTAAGGCACTTCCCGTGCCCACACCTCAGCTGACTCCTCCCCATGACGTTGGTACTGTTATACCCCTCTCCTGTTAAGAGTCGTGAGGAGCCAATGAGTAATGCACAAAAAGACTCTCACAGAGTGGCAGTCATGTAAGTTCTCAACAGATATAATTATTACTTTTATTTTTTTTTCTCTTTAGAGAGGAGGGCCTTCACTTAGCCAACTCTGTATCAGAAACTTGACATGCATCTCATTTATTATTACCACCTGTAATAATAGGCATTATTTGGCAGGTCATCAGGTATCAGCAGTACACCCAGAGTCACACAGCTACTCATGAATTAAGCCTGGCTGGAGCCCAAAGTCTTTATCCTTTCCTGTATACCATGTTGGACTGTTCAACATATTTCCACTCAAAAGAAAGTTTCCAGGCGCCTGGGTGGTTCAGTGGGGTAAGCCTCTGCCTTCGGCTCAGGTCATGATCTCAGGGTCCTGGGATCGAGTCCTGTGTCAGGCTCTCTGCTTGGCAGGGAGCCTGCTTCCTCCTCTCTCTCTCTCTCTCTCTCTCTCTGCCTGCCTCTCTGCCTACTTGTGATCTCTCTCTCTCTCAAATAAATAAATAAAATCTTTTTTTTTTTAAGATTTTATTTATTTCTTTGACAGAGATCACAAATAGGCAGAGAGGCAGGCAGAGAGAGAGGAGGAAGCAGGCTCCCCGCTGAGCAGAGAGCCCGATGCGGGACTCAATCCCAAAACCCTGAGATCATGACCTGAGCCGAAGGCAGCAGCTTAACCCACTGAGCCACCCAGGCGCCCCAATAAAATCTTTTTTTAAAAGAAAACAAAAACAAACAAAAACCACAAAGTTTCCCCCATACAAAGATGACCCATGGCCTTGATCCTTTATGCTAGGCCTGAGTAGGGTATATCATTCTGGTCACCCTGATCTGGCAGAGTTGGAGAGCCGATGGCATATAAGTCATTCTGCAGCTCAAAGCCCTGAGTTCTCTCTGGGCTCCAGAACGGACCCATATGAGGCTGGACTGTAGCTGGCAGTGACTGCTAGCCGTGCCGGGGCCACTGTCCTGCCCTGGGCAAGTGGGCTTCTTTCTTGGAAGTAGACTGATGATTCCCAAATCTAGGTGCTGTCACTGGCTCCCCAGAGTCCAGGGTTTCCCGGGTTTGGCTCTTAGACCATTTGCATTTGAATCCCATGGCAGGCTGGTTAAAAGGCAGAGTTCTGGGCCTCTTTTAGATTTGGTATATCTCAATCTCCACTGGTAAACCAGATGTCTGCTTTAGTGACTTGTGGCCCTGACACATGGTTCTCCTGAATCTTTGTGAGCCACAGCTGTGCCACAGCTTCACTGTTCCTCCTCAAAGAAAGAGAGCCAGAAGTGAGTGGGGTGTGATGGGGGAGGATATACCTGAAAATAAAAAGAAGAAGAGATGATGTCTTAGTCCACTCAGGCTCCTATAACATAAACGTCTTAGGCTAGGATGGCTTAAACAACAAACATTTATTTTTCACAGTTCTGGAGGCTGGGAAGTCCAAGATCAAGGGGCTGATAGATTTAGTGTCTGGAAAGGCATGCTTTCTGGTTCATAGATGGCCATCTTCTCACTGTGTTCTTACATGGTACGAGGGGCAAGAGAACAATCAGGGGTCCCTTTTATAAGGGTACTAATCCCACTTATGAAGGCTCTACTCTCTTGACCTAATCACTTCCCAGGACTCCCCTGTGAAATACCATCATCTTAGGGATTAGAGTTTCAAAATACAGATGAATAACAGACGAAGTGCCCGGACCTGTCTGGATTGTATGGATATCCACGTGTGGTAGAGAGAGTAACCATGCTCCAGAGACATCCATGCCCTAATCCCCAGAACCTGTGACTATTACATTACATAGAAGGAGAAATTAAGGATGCTAATTACATATCTTAAAGGGACTACTATTTGGGTGGACCCAGTGTAATCTCAGTCATGGTTTATAGTGAAAGAAGGAGGCAGAGGTGGTCAAGAGGCTTTGAAGACAGAGGAAGGGGCCACAAGTTAAGGAATTAAGGAATGCAGGTGGCCTCAGAGGCTGGAAAAGGTGAGGAGACAGATTCTTCCCCGGAGCCTCCAGGAGGAACATAGCCCAGGCCGACACCTTGATTTTAGTCCAGTGAGACCAACTTGGGGTTTTTGACTTCCAGAATTTTAAGATAATAAATCTGTGTCACTTTAAGACACTAAATTTGTGGCAATCTGTTATAGCAGCAATAAGAATCTAATACACCAGCAAAATGGAGAGTGGATTTGTATGGCTGTAATGGAAAGGGCAAAAGCCAGTCCCTTTCTGAGTCATAAGTTATTCCTTTCTTAGCACTATCCAAGCTTGGATACATGCTCTGACCTTTGCAGAACCCAGGGGAGTGCCTTGTGCCCAGCCAGGCTCAGGACCCCAAGAGGATCCCAAGGGGTTGGGAATGGGGAATGAAGAACACTGCCAGGTTACTGAGGATCCAATTAAACATGTCTTAGGATCTCGGCAAAAATAATAACAGGGCAAGACAAACAACCACAACAACAAAGAATTTTAATACTGGTGAATTTTTGTAGCATTGTACAATCGATAAGTCTGGATGGATGCTGTTTTGATTTCTACATATTTCTTCCTTGGTATGCTGCTGTACCTTGAAACATTTTGGATTATATGATATGCAGGTGAAAGAGAGGGACAAAATAATTTAAGCTAAGTTTTAGGGCCTCAGATCCGTCTTTGACTAAGGGTCTACCAACAAACATCAGCTGTCAGGGGCTGGCAAGTACACACCAAGACCAAAGGACCAAAGTGATTTAGAGAACTCAGAACGGAGAAGGGAGGGGCTCCTTCCTCTGGGGTGGTGGCTGGCCAGAGAGTGGCCCAGTTGGAGTGTTAAAGATCCGTAGTTGCAGGTAAAGAAGAGGATTGGGGTCCTGGTGTGCTTTGAGGTCTTCCCTTGAGGCCACACCCTTTTAGAGATCTAACCTTAGCCCCAGGGCCTTCGGGGCTGGCTGGGGTGGCTCAGGCCCCAGTGAAAGCTGTCCTACTTGGGGCATCCGCACGGGGCTCTGCTGTGGTCTAGTTCTCAGCATCTCCGAATCCATGTGCAGAGATGAAAGCCCATACAGCCCCTCTGTGGAGGCATTGGGCAGAGGAGAGGCCCGCCTGGGGCCCCCAGGGAGAGGGCTGCCAAGGAGCCAGGCAACACCCTCCCGCGTCGGATCTGTTCCTCTTGGGCCTGGACTAAAGGGGGCTTCGGTTTCTGCACTTTTCATGTGGCGTCTTTCAAAATTGAAATCCACTTGAAGTGGTTTGGGTTTTTCTCTTCCTTCCCTGGTGTTTGCTGTAGAGAAATACCTTCAAACAGACAGCGTTGCTCGGTGCCTGTCGCTGAATGTGTTCAGAGGAACCCAGAGAGGCCACATCAAGCTGAACGTTTCCATCAGAGCCGCCCGGGCTGGGCCCCTGCTGGGCCCCCACAGCTGCCCTCCAGCCTTGGCTCACATGCTGGGTCCCTGGGAGAACAGGCCACCTTTGTTTCTCTGAGCAGCCTTCTATGGAGGATTGGGAGGCCCCTGTGGGGTTCCCTATTCTGTAGGGACCCCCACTTTACTCTTTTTGAGTCTGTGGAGGAGGCAGAGGAAAGGTGTGTAGCCCCTCCTTTTCATTTTATGGCCAAGATAGCGGTCCTTTCCTTAGCACGGGCCGCCTGTGATGCTGGACACCTGAGATTTTTCTGGATCTCCCATCAAGCGCCTTAGCTGCCCGTGTATAATGTATCTGAAAGAAACCTTTAGTCCCATTGGCTAGAAGAAGCAAGAAAGCTCGATAGATGTCCCAAGTCATCACCCATAGAGACCTCACCCCTTGCCTCGTGTCCTATCCCAGAACAATGTTAGCCACAGAGAGGTATATGGTAGTCCTTCATCAGAATGGCCACCAGCCTTTATCGACAGCAACAGACCTGAGTACGAGAGAGAAAACAAGCAACTGAGGGCTCATGGATATTGTGTTTTTAATTACCCAGAGCCTGTGGCTGTCTACATATATGCAGTTATAGAGGCTGGAGGGGACACATTGAAGAGGGGGTATTAACTCAACCTCTTTATTTTGCAGTTAAAGGAATCCCATCCCAAAAGTGTTACTGAGACGGCCAAGGTCACTGGCACTTGCTCCACCGCACTGAATAGCTTTATTTGTATTCGGAGACTTAAAGATATTTGCATACACTAGGACACTTGGACATTTTCACAGTTACCTCTGGAGGTCATGGGCCTTTTGAGCTCTATGTGCCCCCTTTGTAAATGGAGCAGTAGGGACCTAGGTCCGTGACGTGAGTCACATTCACAAGCCTTGATTCTGTGCTTCCCGATAAGGGGGCAGTGTCCTCCCAAGCCACCCTGGGTCCCTCAGCCTTTTGGAAAGTTCAGCAGGAAAGGAGCCCGTGCAGCAGGCCCCACCAAACGGGGCCAGTGGGGGAAGTTCTCCACCTTCTCCTTCCTGCAGTCCGCAGTGCATTTACTTCTTGAGAAACAGCTGAGCCGGAGGTGGCTGCGTCTGAACTTAGATTTGTTAGCGGAAGGGAGTCGGTCCTGCCCAACACAAGGATGGGGCTAGGACAATCTCTCCTCAGTGGCTTGCCTGTGCAAGAGAGGACTGGAGAGATGGTGTCTTCCAGGCCCTTTGTTTGCACAGGGGGAACTGAGGCCCAAAGCCTGGGGTTGAATGCCTCAAGGTCTCCCAGACTCAGTACAGAGCGAGGACTACCAGCCCCTGGCCTGGTCTCCTCTCTGCCTGTGGCCACCTCTGCCTGCAAGGGCCGCCGTGGCGCTTTGGGCTCTCAGGAACTGTGTCACCCTTAACGGAAGACAGCGAAGGGAGGAGCCCCGTGCAGCCCCTGCATAGGTCAGCACGCAACAAACAAGAAATGTGGGCACCGGGATGCTTCGGCCACGTCGTTCTCTGTGGGGGCTGGCTGTGAACGGGACCTTTTTTGGAAGGTTCCTTGGGCCTTCTGTCCTAACTGCTCCCAGCTCCCTGCTCTCTGTGCCTGGGAGCTCCTGCAGCCTCACCCATTAGGGAGAGGGAGTTCTAAGACTCCTACTTCTGGAGCATGCCGCATGACAAGGGGACTGGATTGCAGGAAAACCCTTAAACCCTTCAGAGCTGTGGTCTTTCTCTGAATGGAACCAATGCATTTCTTGAGAAACGGTTGGGCTGGGTTCGCCTCCAAACCCATGCTCCCAGATTTGGGATTTTAGTGGAAGCAAGCAGGTCCTTGCGGAGGGCCGTGATGGGCTCAGGTAGAGCCCCTCTTGTGCGTGGCTTGCCTCTGAAAGAGAAAGTAGGTCTGGGAGGTTGGAGTTGCTGACTTCCCTCCCCTCCATTCGCTCCTTTTGCCTTGCCCCCACCCCCGCCTGTGGCAATTTGCATGAGAGGAAGTCTGACAGGCAGGGACGGCCCCTGGCCTTGAAGTCACAGGCCACAGGGAAGGAAGATGAGCCAAAACCAAAGTGATTACCGCTCTGCTCTGGCCCCTGAAGTTCACCGGGGTTTCAAAACGGCCGTATCTTCACCATGACCTTATTTCTGCTCTAGGCTGCTATTAATCTCAACTACTTAAACTACTCAACTACTTTAAAAAAAAAAAAAAAAAAAACTTGGTGACAAAAATCAAGGCATCGGCTTGTTTGGGGGGTGGGAGCTGTGATTTAGGGCCCTCCACATCTCCACCTGTACCCCCATTGGCCAGGGAGAAGGAAAGATGTGTAAAATCTATGGCCTTGGCGACCCATCTTGGAACCTGGAGACCAGAAGCTCAGCCCTGGGGGCAGCAGGAGAGGAAGAAGGTGGCCCCCTCCAGATCCAAAGGCAGAAGTGTACGGTGCTGTTAGCAGTCACTCCTGGATTGAACAACCCTGGCTCTGACCCATTTTTCCTTGTGTTTTCAGTTCCAGGAGGCAAACAAAAGACACCTTGGGGTGATAAACAATCTCAACAAACACTTTGTACGGGACACACAGGGACAGAGCCTGGGGTGTCTTTCCGCAAGAACTTGGGCAAGAAAAGGCAGAAAGAATGGTCGGGATTAGGATTCCTGCTGATCAGGTAGAAAAAGGGAGGCTTCAGAGGGGGAAGTGACTTGCCTCTGGCTCTGCTGTGAGTGAGTGTCGGGGGAAGAACTTTCGTCCAGAGCACTGTGACCACAGAGCTTGTGAGTGGCTTTGCTGCAGGTGGCCAGCAGTGGGCTGGGGATTGATTTCTCTGGTTTGCAGTGCTTGCCTGAGACAGATGCACAGACTTGGCGGGCGCCCTGCTGTCGTGGAGCCTGTGCAACTTGATTTCGTCCAGCTGAGAGTTTTGGCTAATTATCTCCCCACGTTATTTCAGTTAGACTAGCTGTGCTGATCTTTAATCCTTAATTTTAATTTTTAAGCAATCCCATGCTGTTTTCTAAGCAGTCTGCGTACTTCTCCCTCAGTGTCAGTGGGCTGACAGGTCAAGCTGGGGGACCCAGAAGGAAAAGGGAAGTGAGCAGAGAAAGGCTAGGGGATGTGGTGTCAGTCAGTGCCATGACCAAGTGTTGGCAAGTGAGATGAGACCGAGGTGAAAACATTAAAGGAATTGGGACTGAGAGACGCCCGGTGATTCCTGTGCATCAGGATCACAGTCGGGGTTAAATGACTGTCTTTACACCATGACTTTTTGCCCACCCTCTTATGCTTAATGAGTTTGGATTAAACACAGAATACATACAAGTTAATTAATCAACGGAGGTCATAGTCTTGAAAAATATCGGTAATGATCATGCCCATTTCTGGAACACCCATGTGTGCCTAGGGACTTTGAACATATTCTTCCCAGTGGCAGATGAGGAAACTCACAGGGTGATACAATGCCTTGATTTTAAAATCAGCTGCTTTTTCCTTAGAGTTTCTTGAAGAGTTGATGTCAATGAAAGATCAAGGATCAGCAGGAAAGTCCTCATTCCCATGGTTTCCCTTCCCCGACGTGTTCCCTGTGACTTAGCCCATCTTCTTTGAGTCTCTCCTTCGAATTTGGTGCTGCATTCAATGTGGGCAGTGTGGGATGGAGGGAACTGGTACCAGGAAGTGTGAGGAAAGCAGGAGTCATTCTTCAAGACGTGGACATTCAGATCCACGGGAAACAAGGTGGGGAAAGCACATTCCCTAGGATTAGACCTCTGCATCAGGAGGATGCTTGTTGTGGCTTGGAGAATTCAGGGAAGTCTTTCTAGAGCAAGGTTTGGTTTTCCTCTCAGAGGGTGACTGTGTCTTAAAAAGCAAAACCATGGTCTTTTTGTCTGACCCAGTGGAGGCAGCATTTGCCGTTGGGCACAGCATGGATTTTGGGTTCAAATCCTGGTTCTTTCGTGTTCTCAGTGGGAAGCTTTGAGCGAGTTCTTTAACCTCATCAGTAAAATGGGCACAGATTATAATGCTTAGGGACAATATGGATTCGATAAAATACCGTACGCTAAGTGTTCAGCATAGTGTCTGAGGCGATGGTGATTCTCCAGGACAAGCAGCTAGTCTTGTCCCCCTCCCACTGGCCAAAATCCCCTGGGCCTTTCAAGCCCAGAGGGTATCTCTCTTCTCTTTTCTCTTTGGTTTGGGAGGGAGAAGAGTTCAAGTCTGAGTTCTCATACTCTTTATGAATATGTAATCTTGCTTCTCAGGCTTCCACTTCTTTTCCACTAAATGGGCATGAGGGATTACAAACTCCCTGGATCTCTTCCTAAACAAAGACTCTGCCGGTCAGAATCCTGCTGATGGGGGGTTAGTTCAGACATTCTCATCTCGCAGCCGTGTTTCCGGACCTCTCCATCCCACACCATCTTCTGAGCCTCTTGCCCTCTGTCTGTCAGGATGTAAACCAGATGTGTTTCGCTCCGATCTCCACCCACAGACATGGAACTTGTGTCTGGTTTGCCAGTTGGTGGGCCCAGGGCCGTCCAGGGGGAAACAAACACCCTGGTGTCAGAACCAGTCTTCTAGGAGACCAGAGGAATTAAGAGGTCTGGGACCACCTAGAAGTGGTGGTTGGAGACCAGCATGAAAACCCAGGAGTGGAGCTCTTGGAAGGTGTGAGTGACCAGAGAGAAGACAGTCCTGAGACTAGAGTTGACTGGCTGCAGCTCCCGTGAGTCTCCAGTCCCATCATCATGGAGTCTCGGGGTTGAAGAGACAAGCCCTCACACATGTCTGTGACAGACCTTGTTTAAAAACCTGTGGTGGGGGCGCCTGGGTGGCTCGGTGGGTTAAGGCCTCTGCCTTCGGCTCAGATCGTGATCTCCAGGTCCTGGGATCGAGCCCCACGTTGGGCTCTCTGCTCAGCAGGGAGCCTGCTTCCTCCTCTCTGCCTGCCTCTCTGCCTACTTATGATCTCTGTCTGTCAAATTAATAAATAAAATCTTAAAAAACAAAACCAAAACAAAAAACCCTGTGGTTTAGAAAGTAGCATAGACACTGGGACCCAGGCTGGCAGAGGGAAAAGAGAAAACAAAATAAAGGGAAAGAGAGATCTCTGGATCCTGGGGGGCAAAAATTACCTTGAAGCAATGTTACAGTTCAGAATGGTACCGCCTGAGCTACCTTAGTGGAGGCGAGGACTCTGTTCTAAACTCAAAATAGTCTTTGATTCTTTAGGGAGAACAGCAAGAGATAGCGTCTTCTCTCGAGCATAGCCAGAGGGGCACTTGGCTGCTCCCTCGTTTTTAAGCTTCTGACTCTTGGTTTCGGCTTGGGTCATGATCTCATGGGTGGTGAGACTGAGCAAGTCAGGGGGGCGGAGAGTGGGGGTGGAGGGGATGTGCTGAAGGAGGCTCTCCCTCTCCACCCCCCTGCCCCTGTGTGCTCATGCTCTCTCTCAAATAAATAAACAAGTCTTAAGGGGCTGGGGGAAGAATTGCCAGAGATGGAAATCAAATCATATGGCCCTAAGTACCACATTAGTATTTCTTTTCTTTTTTTTTTTTTTTTTAAGATTTTATTTATTTATTTGACAGAGAGAGAGATCACAAGCAGGCAAAGAGGCAGGCAGAGAGTGAGAGGGGGAAGCAGGTTCCCTGCTGAGCAGAGAGCCCGATGCAGGGCTCGATCCCAGGACCCTGAGATCATGACCTGAGCTGAAGGCAGAGGCTTAACCCATTGAGCCACCCAGGTGCCACCGTATTAGTATTTCTAGGTATTCCCCATCCCTTTCCTGACTTTGCTCACAAAATTACCCCCACTATGCTGGTGAAAAACATGAGAAAGTGGTAGTGACTTGGCCACGGAGCTTGTGTGTGATTGTGTGCTTGATGCCTGGCTGACAAGTTCCCTGAGAGGCCATGGCTACAGAGTTCACTGCTCCTCCTCCGGGCCGGGGCCAGTTCCTGGCACACAGGAAGAACCTGGTCAGTGTGTGTGAATGAGTTGCACTGACATTTGGCCATGCTGTTTAAGTACAGAAAATACCAGTCACGTCTGTATTTCTGTACCCAGTGCCAGTGTGTGTATGGGTTTTCCACATCACCAAGCAGTTCTCTGACACCAGCTGCGCGCTCGAACAATTCCACTCAATCCCACACTCTGTACCCAGAGAGAGCATCAGATGCCATGGGTTGAGGGCTCAGTCCTCCAAGGCTGCCCCCACCTCAACTTTAGAAGCCAGCTGCAAGTCCGGAGCTCCTGGGCGTCTGACCGACTAGCGGTAGAGCAGAAGTTAGCAGGACTCCCTGCATGGGTTCCACTCATCTGCTGGAGTGGCTCACAGAAGTCTGAGATGCATTTTAGGTACTAGATCACATGTTTATTATGAAAGGATATAATTCGGGAACAACCCGTGGAAGAGACGCATAGGTATGGGCAAAGGGCTGGGAGCTTCTGTGCTCTCAGAGAGCCCTCTCTTCCCAAATCTCCGTTCACCAACCAAGAAGCGCTCTGAACCCTGTCCTTTTTGGGTTTTCTTGGAGGTTTCATTTCAGTCTTGACAGATGAAAGCACTGGCCATTGGCCAAGGATTCAGCCTCCAGTCCCTCTCCCCTCCCAGGCACGTGAGAGGTGGGACTGAAAGCTCCAACCTTCTAATCAAGTGGTTGGTTCTCCTGGCAACCAGCCCCATTCTTGGGTAGTTCCAAAGGTCACTTCGTTAACATAACAAATGATACCTGTCTCCACTCTCCTCTGGGAAATTCCAAGGGTTTTAGGAGCTGTGTGCCAGAAAAGGGGCCAGACACCAAATATTTATTTTTTATTATGAATCATAACATCCCCTATCTTGTGGGCAAAATGGCTGTCTTGGGGCTCCTGGTCCTCTTCTTTGGTGTGAACTACAGGATAAATGTGAATCTGATGTTTCTACTCATTATTCTGCTAGAAACATACATTAGGAGAGAGTAAGACCCTACTTCTAAGTTCTTCAGAATCAGCTAAAATTATGTATTTTTTTCCTCCTATTCAGTACCGTCCACCCACCAGCTTGTAGAGAAAGTATGCCAACTCTCTAATATTTGGGAGACTATCCCCCACTCAGATGGTCACCGGGCTGAGCCTCATTACCATCAGAGGCACTCTGGGGAGTGTAGTCACTGAGTCCTTTTTCAGGGTAAGGGTCCAGCCAATACAGGCCATCCTTCTGGCCATCCTGGCACTCCCTCATTTGCTGGCTCTGCTCCTACACCAGTGAGCACATTTCCGCTCCCATTTCCACGCTTTGGCACATGCCACACCCTCTGCCTGGAGCACCCTTCCTGGGTTGAATGAACAGAGGCGATGTCTGCCCAGGCCCTTGTCCTAACAGATTTTGTCTGAAGGCTTTCTTCTGAGGTCCAGAGCATTTAACCGCAAAAATGTCCTAGAATATTTCGGTCCCAAGTCTGATGTCCTTGGTCTACATTTTCTATTGCTTTAGGCACAGAGCCCAGAGGACTATTCTGGACAGAGCCAAAGGCTGTATTAGAGGGAACAGGAGTTTTAGAATGTTGAAGAGCTAGGTCTGGATTCCAGTTCTGATACTTACTGGTTGTATGGCCTTAGCTAAGGAGCTCAAGGCTCAGACCTCAGATGTTTCATCTGCAAAAAACAGCCATCCTGCAGTGACGTCATAATGCATGAAGCTCGTGCTATACTCTCTGGTCTATAGTAGCTCCCACAAATGTGAGTCCCCCCGAATTGCTGTTCTGTGCCGTGTGTGACTGTGGGATGGGAATGAGCAGAACTGGTTTCTCTCTAAAGGAGCATCTGCTGTGCTGCCCTCACCCCTCCTGGGAGGGAGAAACACTTGAATCTCAGGTTATTCGAGATGTTTCCTGCAGCCCATCCAGAATGGCTCCTGATGGTCCATACGATCAACTGAGGAGAAGCAGAGTCCTTGCCACCTGCCTTTGTTAGTCCAGCCCTCTCGACCCTAGACTGGGCTAATGGGAGTGTCAAAGAAATTGTCTTTCAGGCCAGGTCCTGTCCTCATCACTTCCCTTTCTGTGGTGGGACCTTCTCATCCTGTGAGCTTGTCAGTCTGCAAAAGCCCCCAAAGGCTGGCCAGAAGCGAGTTCCTCTGTGCCTGGGGGTGTAGAAGGGGCTGGCCAGCCCTCTGCCATGCCCTTGGCTCTTTTCTAATTGCCTCCGTGATGGGGGCATGAGAAAACCCAGAGGATTATGTGATTCACCCATCCATTCACTGGTCCCTTGCTGCGTATTTACTGAGTACGTACTGTGTGGAAGGTCCTGGGCCAAGCCGTAAGACAGACACAGTAAGAGCTATGGTGCCACACCCTGTCCTGTCCCACTTCCATACCTCATCAGGGTCCGCCAGCTCCCTCCATGCCACCACACTCCCTTAGCTCAACCCCCATTTTGTCTCCCAGGCCCTTAGAACAGCCTCTCTGCCCTGCTCCCTTATCCTGGCACACTAGACTGTTGCCTGAGTCATCTTTCCAGAATGTCATTCTGGTCCTATCAGTCTTGGGTTTTCCCACCTGGACCTTATACTCGGGACCCTGTTCCACTAATAGTTTCCCTTAAAGGAGTTCATTTCTTTTTCCTCCGCTTGGCCTTACTCCAAGCTGTGTCATCCATGAAGTCACAGATCGGATGCCGGTGGAGTATCACACCAGTGTGGGCTTTTAGAATAAGTAATAAAATGCAGAGTGTTTGTTACATGACATCCAAGGCTGTCCGGCAGTGGGGCTACCTTCCCCGGGTGATGATGGCCCGAGGATGACCATCGGCACTCATTTACTCACCAGCCCTTCTTCCAGCGCCGTCTACGTGCCAAGAAGTGCTGGACATGCAGTGCAAAAACGGCAGAATCCTTGTCCGGCTGCAGCTTCTATTTTGGTGGTGAAACAGACCACATCTTTTAAGGAACATGAGTCAAATATGTGCAGCCTTCTAATGAGTGATAAGTATTAAGAGGTAAAAACAAATAAGGGAAAGGGAGGCAGAAAAAAATCCAACTGTAGTAAATAAACCTCTGCCCATGTTTCCAGCCCAGCTAAACCCCCTCGTCTCGGACCCCTTTATCTCAAGCTCTGTGCAGGAAGTTCCCACAATGCCCTGTGGTCACGGTACCCACAGTGCACTGGTGCCCACGATGCTCCGGGCCCTCTTCCCACAGTGTGCACATTGGGTCACCTGGGCCTGCTTTCATTCATTTATTTATCTATTTTCTGCCGGGACCACCCTTCTCACACACGCCTCCAGCTAAATCCTCTTTATTGTTTCAAGTCCATCAGGATGTCATCTCCCCTGACACCTGCTCCCCCATCCGCATTAGAACTAAAACCTAACCTCCCCCGGGTACCTCGGACTGTTTCTGTAGTAGTCCTTCTCAGCCAGTTTTGTCCTTTATTTATCTCATGCCTGTCCCTCCTACCGGACCCTTTCAGGCGGGGGTGATGCCTCCTGCGTGTTTGCCTCCCCACCCCCAACTAGAGACTGGCCGGGAAGGACTGGAGCACATCACCCCTCGCAGCCCAGCATTCTGCCTGCGCCTCTGTGGTCCTACTCTCCAGAGGCCGTCAGCCAAACCCCAGTGTTTATGGGCGGTGTCTCCGGTGGCGGGGGAGTGGGCAGGATGCCCGGCCCTTCCCTGTTATCACCTCAGCATCTTTCGGACAGTGTTGCCTCTTTTGAAAAGTTAGAAATGAATAATTCTACAGAAACGAGTCATTTAGAAAGTACATGCCCTCGCCCAGTTCTTCTCCACTGTAGAGATAAAAACACGCACAGAATTAGGAGATTCTCTTCCAACTAGGCCGGGCAGGTGGCGTGACCCACACTTGCAGCCTTCCTGGGGGACGTGACCTTTCCTGGGATGGTCTGCTGTCAGGCTGCCTCCCGAACCTGGTTCTAGTAACCTTCCTCCTCCTCCTAGCTCATGCTTTCTTCCAGCTCTGCTCTCTGCTCCTTCCCACTGTCCCTGCCCCGACCCCAGGCTTTCCTCCTGTCACCTAGGCCCCAAGGTACCCTGCGAGGGTCTGGGAGGGGCAGACCCACAGGACCTGTGAGCCAGTCTGCAGGATTGCAGTGATAGACTCCTCCCACGCTGAGAGCCAGAGGCCAGGGCACTGTCACCAGTGTCCCCCTCGCCTCCCCCCCCCCAACCCCAAGGCACCACCGCAGATAACCACCTTCTCCAGGGAAGCAAGTTTTCACGTGCAACGAAAAGCCAACAAGCGAAAGCCTCTTTTTTCCATCGTGTCCTTCAGCATCTACTATCTCCCCACCCTGTTCTTAGCACCGGGGAGATGTGTGGACAGCACAGACTTGGCCGTCTTGGAGCCCACTTTCTAGTGATGGGATACAGGGCAGTAACACTACTGAAACAGACACGTACACGGTACAATTACATATTGCGATCAGGACTATGAAGAAAGGGGGGACTTTGTAAGGCCTCTGTGGAGTTCTGAGGTGACACAGTCTGAATGACAGAAGGAGTCCATGCTGTGGGGTGGGGTGGGGAGGCGGGTGGGGGAGGCCGGTTGTCTAGGAGTGCGGTTGGACAGCACGTACAAAGGCCCTGGCCTGGGAAGGAACCCGGCACAGAGAAGGAGCAGACGGCCAAAGGGCCTGGAGCTGCTGGAGGAAGGGGGTGGACAAATCGAGAGGAGGCGGGACGCAGGAGGCCTGGTAAAGACTTGGCTTTTATTCCAAATGCCCTGGAAAAGCCACTGTGACTTTGAAGTGGAGAAGTGCCCCACGTGGGCACTGATCCCAGGGGCTAGGGGATAGTCCTCAGGGCACAGGGTAGAGAGAATTTTTACCTCCAAAATGCCATCGGGGGGGATCTCTTTCCTTTTAGGCTGGTGTGGTGGATTCTGGGGTCCTCCAGAAATGGGGGGTCAGCTCTGAGACCATGTCCCCGTCTCCTCTCCACACCACTACCAAGTGGGCAGTCTGAGTCTGGGCCTCGCACAGGCTGGAAGACCTTGGGATGGAAAGGGGCTTCAGTAGTGTGTTCTTGCCAGCGTGGGGGCAGCCTCTTGAAGGGACAGGGGTGTCTATTCAGATTACACAAGCCCTCTGTGTTCCCGCCTGCCCTATCTAAGCACGACAGGCCTGCTGGGGCCTGACCCCTGAATTCCTGTGCACCCCCAGGGCCTGGCAGCTCCTTGTTCCTCTTCCAGAGCCTGATGGGGGTCACTGATAGGGTTAGAGAAGGAGCCAGAACCGTGGACAAGGATGAATAGGCAGCTTGAGTGCCCACAAGTACCCACGAGAGACCTTCATGAGAACCACCAGGCCCGAGGAGAGAAGCCCAGCCACTGTGGGCCAGCTCCATTACAGGAGAGGAGAGGGAAGCAAAAAAGCAGAAAAAAGGGGGGGGGAGGGGCGTTGGGCCCCAGAAAGGTCTCCCAGGAGCAGTGTGGAATGAATGCAGCCCCCTCGGTTCACCTGTGTCCCTTGGATGCTGTCTGGGGATGAGAGTGGGAGCGCGGAGACTGGGGCAGGTGACAGGCCGTCCTCCGGGGCCGGCTCCCTGGACGCTGCGTCTCACCAGTCTCCCAGGCATGGCCCGTGTGTTATGGGGAGACTGCGTGCACCCCAGAGCTGACATCCAGCACGGGTATTAGCAGTTGCAAATAACCAGGCACTCTGGAGAATGACACCTCGCTCCCCCTTCCTTAGGGTGCACAGGCATCTCAGAAACTGCTGTCTGGGGCTCAGGGGCTGCATAGAGCTCACCGCCCGGCCTAGCTGACAGGCAGAGCAGCGGACAGAGAGTCACGTATCCTCTCGTTTTAACCAAGGGTCACCTTTTATCCTCATTTTATAAGTTCAAAACCCTAGTGCTATTGAAGTATTTTTGGAAATCGTAGAAGAGCGTGAAGAGGGAGACAAAGAGCCCCACCCGGAGACAAACACTTGTAACGCTGTGGCGAGACCTTACAGTCACTATTTCGTGCATCTCTATGTCCATCAATACTATAAATAGACTTTTATAGTCTCCAGTTCTCACTAATAGCAACATTTTCTCCCATCATTAGTGTTCCTTACCTTGATAATAGCTCATGTTTATTGAGCACATAAAGGTGTCAGGTTCTGTTTGGCACAAGCTTTACACATACAGATTCAACACAGACAATGCAACAAAGTAAATCTGTTGTTCATCTCACAGATGAGGAGTCCAAGGGCAGAGATGGTAAGTAGTTCGTGTAAGGTCCAGCAGATACAACATTGCAAAGCCCACTCGTGTTGCTTGACGCTGACCCCTCACTCTGGTCGCCGTCCTCCCCAAGGGTAATGTAGGCTCTGCACTCGACACTGACTAGCTGCATGAGAATCTCCTTTAAAACTTCCTGTGGTAGATGTTAGAGCTGTTTCTTTACGCATCTTTAGTTCCTTAGAATGATTTCTGGAAGAATGGGGCAAGGCCCAAGGACGTGTATATTTAATATATATTTTTTAATTTTGAGATAATTTTAGAGTCTCAAGAAGTAGCAGAAATAGTACAGAAAGGTCTTGGCTCCCTACAGTGATAACATCTCATATAACCACAGTGCCCTAGCAAAATCCGGCAATGAACATTGGTGGTACACTATGTGCCAAGCGACGCACCTTATTCGGAGTGCAACAGTTCTCATACACACCCTTTGAAATGTTCTGTGACATTTTATCTCCTGTATAGACGCATGGTGGCGGTGAGATTTTTCAGGCCTTAAAGTGTGTTGTCAAAATGTCCTCCAGACAGCTTGTGGGAGAAGTGTGTGTGCCGACTGTGCCCGTGGGGCGTTGTTGAACGGACCCGGGAAGTGGTGTCCAGAACTCAGCGTGGTCAGGTTGCTAGGGAAACCCAGCCGTCCCAGCCCGGAGGCCCACACCCACGGCTAAGACCTCGCGTAGGCATGTGACCTGCCCGTCCCCATGCCGTCAGCTCAGCGGTCCTCAGGTTGTGTCTTTTTCCGGAGGGCAAGATGGTGGCCTGAATTTTTGGCAGGCACTGCAGGGTCCCAGAAGGAACACCAGGCTGTGGATCAGGAGAGCTGAGTTTAAGTCCTCATGTGACCTCAGGTCAGCCAGCAAGTCCCCTGCAGGTCATTGTCTCACCTCTAAAGTGCAAGAGTAGAACAGATGCTCGTCCAGTTGGGAGGCTGACCTGCCTACGCTTGCCGTCGTCTTGGCTACCACAGTTCAGCAGGGGCTGCACCTGGCCGATGACAATGATTCTCAGCATCGGCCAGCTCTTGTGCCAAGTGCCATGCAGTGCGCTTGACAGACGTGTTGCTTGCTCCCAACAGCACTGCTGGGAAGTGGTTACTCTTCCCACCCGCGGGTGAGGACAGGGGGTCAGAGGTGGCCAGCGGTGGTCCTCACTGGCCCAGGGGCCACGGCTCACGGCCCATCAGGCCGCCTTCCTTCCCGAATCTGTGCCGCCAGTCAAGGGCGATCTTTTCCCCAGACCGAGGATGGCCCATCAGCCGAGGGTTTAGATGTGGCTGCCTGTGATCCCCAGCTAAAACCTCCAACGGGCTCTCAGGATGAGCTCCAAGGCCCTTTCTGGTAGTTGAGCCAATTTGATACTGCTGTGAAGTAAGTGCTGCCGAAATGTAAAAGCATGGGGATCAGTTCCAGGTGGATTTTCCGGATGGCTTGGGGTTTTACTCATTCTGAAAAGGAGGCAGGTGGCGAATTTCACTGCTGTCACTTGACGCAGGAGGTTGCTGTCTCCCAGAGTGAGAACAGAGGGCACCCTCGTCACTTCTGATAAGTGTCGTGCCCTGGAATCTTAAGCCACAGCCAGGCCCACCGAGAGAGTGCTACAGGTTGGCGTCAAAGAGCCAGTAGGGCTATTTGACAGAAAAGGCAAAAGCCAACCTTTTTTTTTTTTTTTTTTTTTTAAGATTTACGTATTTATTTTAGAGAGAGAATGAGCAGGGGAGGGCAGTGAGAGAGAATCTCAAGCAGACTCCCCACTGAGCGCAGAGCCCCTTGTGGGACTAGATCTCAGGACCCATGCCATCACCACCTGAGCTGAAATGAAGATCAGCCCATACTTTTCCGAAGTCCGTCGATAGGTGGGATGCATCTGAGGGGGCGTGTGTACGGTCACACGACTGGGTGCAGGATCCCTGGGAGCAGTCGGCCCTCGGCATGCTCAGACAGACATCTTCAGGACTCACAAAACTGTACCGGTGAGCGGTGACAGACAAGGGTCCAGAGCAATGTGACGCTTGAGCCCCCCGACCCCCACCCCGGCAAGGCTTCAGCAGTGCAGAATTCTAGCTTCACTTGCCAGGTTAGGGGGACATCACGTGAGCTGATCTGGGGACTCCATTCTTGGAATTTCTCTTAAAACATAGCAGTTAGGTTTTGCTGTAGATCAGAGACAAGTTGACGAACTCCGAAAGGTCAGGTGGAGTGATGAAGGCTTGGGCTGGTATTTATGTTCCGAAACAGAAGTTGGTCCACGTAGTTACCTGCTGCGGTTTGCCACCAGCTGAGCTAAAGGGAAGGAAAGATCTTGGCTTGGGGTCTGGGTGGCAAGCTGAGCGGGACTTTTCTTGAGGATGATTCTGGGGGAGCCGTCCAAGATCAAGATTCTCGACTGGTTGGGGAAAGGCAGGGAGTCAGCAGTGACCATATCATTCAGCGTATCCCCTGATAAATACTTCTTCCTTTAAAAAACAAAAGACAAAAAACACGTAATGACCTTTCAGCCGTTCTTGGAGTTATTTCACCTGTAGCAATCAGCCACAAATCAGTAATGTAAGATACACTGAAAATCATCTGTGCACAAATATATTGTTCTGAGTATTATTTACAATGGTGGGCACTGGAAACAAATGTTCAATAAAATGGAGAAAGCTAAATAAGACAATGTGATCTCTGGTTGAAATATTATGAAGTCACAGAGCGATGCTCAGTAAGAGAGTAGTAACGGAACAATAGTGGTGCTGCTGTGTTTAATGACTGGATGGCGTCCGCTCCTATAGTCTCAGCAATGCCTCTCAGTCCTTCCACAGAAAGTTATTTCAAAATGGTGAATAAGGGTATGGTTGGTTATTTTTCTCTTCAACTTTTCTGCACTTTGAATAAGGCCTGTGGGTTACTTTTGTTAAGGCGAATATACAGGATGTGCTCTAGTTTTTTGTTTTTTTTTTTTAAAGAAAAGTAAAATGAGTTATTTTTATTTTTTTATTGTATTAGTCATCATACAGCCCCTCATTAGTGTTCGATGTCGTGTTCCATGATTCATTGTTTGTGTATGACACCCAGGGCTCCATGCGGTACCTGCCCTCCTTGATACCCATCACTGGGCTCACCCATGCCCCCATCCCCCTCCCCTCTAAAACCCTCAGTTTGTTTCTTCAGGTCCTTAGTCTTTCATGGTTCGTCTCCCCCTCCAATTTTCCCCCTTCGTTTTTCCCTTCTTTCTCCTAATGTCCTCCATGTTATTCCTTATGTTCCATAAGTAAGAGAAACCATATGATAATTGACTCTCTCTGCTTGACTTATTTCACTCAGCATAATCTCCTCCAGTCCCGTCCATGCTGATGCAAATGGTGGGCATGCATCCTTTCTGATGGCTGAGTAATACTCCATTGTATATATGGATCACATCTTCTTTATTTGTTCGTCTGTTGAAGGGCATCTTGGCTCTTTCCACAGTTTGGTGACTGTGGAACTGCTGCTATGAATATTGGGGTGCACATGGCCCTTCTTTTCACTACATCTGTATCTTTGGGGTAAATACCCAGTGGTGCAATTGCTGGGTCATAGGGTAGCTCTATTTCCAACCTTTCCAGGAACCTCCACACTATTTTCCACAGTGACCGCACCAACTTGCATTCCCACTAACAGTGTAAGAGAGTTCCCCTTTCTCTGCATCCTCTCCAACCTTTGTTGTTTCTTGTCCGTTGTTGCCATTCTGACTGGTGTGACATGGTATCCCAATGTGATTTTGATGTGAATTTTCCTGACGGTTAATGACGTTGAACAACCTGGAAGGGGCAGGGTGAACTTGACTGGGGATAGGTATGTGCCTTCAATTTAGAATGCACAGAGCCAACCATCCTGTACAGAGTTTAGGTGGGGGTTGGGGGAGAGAAGAAAGAAGGAGAACCCCCACCAGGAGTCTTTGGGTGATGACAATACAGAGATCTGAAGCCACAAAAGACTCTGAGCAGGAAGAGGGATAGCCCAGACCCCAGGTCCTTTTTTTTTTTTTTAAAATAAAGATTTTATCTATTTATATTATATCTATATCAGAGAGAGGGAGAGCGAATACAAGCAGGGGAAGTGGGAGAGGGAGAAACAGGCTTCTGAGCAGAGAGCCTGATGTGGCATTCGATCCCAGGATACTGGGATCATGACCTGAACTGAAGGCAGACACTTAACGACTGAGCTACCCAGATGCCCCAGGTCCTGCAGACAGGACAAGCTGGACATGGGCAGCCAGTACAGAAATGTACCCCCAGGAATAATGGGCCCTCCGCATTTTGAGGACAGAGACATGTCCGGAGAAGAGGCAGCTCAGTGGGGCAGAGGGTAAAGGAGTGGAAAAATGAAGGAGGGGAAGAGTATTACCAGGTGTGTAGGGGACCCCCACCTTGCAGGCAGGTGACTGGGGGAGGGAGGTCACAGGAACTCAGCAGGGATTATATATAGCTCTCACGGCCAAGATGGGGAATCTAGGGCAGGAGTTGGAGGCAACGGTGATAAAGATACTTAAGCGAACGTTGCCCAGACCATTGGGAAAAGTTGCAGGAGAAAGGCACACGAGCTTGTCACCCAGGGGAAAGGCCCCTGAGTTCAGCCAGTCATGAGATGGGAGGTGGCGGGGCGGGTACACTTGCGAGTTTCATCCACACTGATTGTAGGTCAGCTCATTCTGCCAAAACCGGCCCCGGATCCAAGTTTATTGCTCCAGGGCTCTGGCACACCAGGGTCGCTGCTCTTTGAAGGTTAATCAGGAGTAGGGCCAAGAAGGGCAGCTCCCTGGTTTGCAGGAGAGCTGGGTAGTGACAGTTTAAGAGGGCCCAGCAGGTGCAAAGAGTTTTTATTGTCTTATCTCATTTCATCCTAACAATAAACTCATGAAGAAGGCGTTATTTATCTTTAAAGTATTGTTTTTTGTTTAGGGCAGGTTTGGGCTCACCACGAAACTGAAGGGCAAGTACAGAGACTCCCCATGTATTCCTGGCCCTATAGGTTTTATTAATGCCCTTCTCACATCAGAGGAAGCTAAGGCCTGGAGGGCTTGCAGAAGCTCTCCCACAAGTGTGCAGAGGCCAGATTTGAAATGAGGCTTCTGCCACCTTCCCGGGTCTCATGTGAATGAGAGGGCTTTACAGCAGGGGTCCACACACAGTGGCCCATACGCCGAGTCAAGCCACCTGTTTTCATACGGCCCACCAATGACAAATAGTTTTTGCATTTTCAGGTGGTTGGGAGGGTGGGGAGACTATTTTGTGGCACTTGAAAAGTATATGAAATTCACATTTGTGCCTATAAATACAATTTTATGGGAACTTGGCCATATCCATTCTTTTATGGATTGTCTCTGTTTATGCTACAAATTGAGGAGACAGACTCCTCATGGCCCGCAGAGCCTAAAATATTTACTATTCAGCCCTTTCCACAAAGTTTGCAGACCCTGCTTTATAGAAACATAATCATCACATTACTAAGTATTTCTTTTAATCTTGTTAGATTTATGCTGGCTGGGATGCCATAGACCAGGAAGTTTCCAAAAGATGCTATTTTGGGGATTCTTGGCACTCCTTTAGATGAGAACAACTCTCTTTAAAAGGTTCTATAAAGTTAGGCATCTGGGAATATTTCATTTGAAGAAAAGGTTCCACTGTTAAACAAATAAACACTAAGAAGTTTGAATATCAAGACTTTTCTCCCAGAAAAAGAAAATATATGTGATGAGGATTATCCAGGCAAACTGGAAAATATATACTGGGCATAGTCTATATTCTATTAAAGAACCCTTGGGCAGAGAACTATCCCACTAGATCCAGGTAACTACCACTATTCAGCCTGATGAATGGGGCATGGGAATAATCACACCAAGCTACTTAATTAAGAGGAAGAAAGGAACAAAGTGACTCCCCCAAGGTCACTTGTTTTGTTAGGGGCAGACGCAGCATGGGCCCCTGGGTTTTACACTTTCTACACTGCTGTGATCCTGGGGATTGGCACTCATGGAGACCACTCATGGGGATTTGAGCCTGATAAGACTTAACGTACACAGGTTTTCTTTGATTTTATTTTTCCATTGGTAAAGCTTTCTAAACATATCTCTAAAAGATACAGACCTTAAGAAACAGTAACCATAACCATGTTATCACATCCAGAGCAGTTAACAATCATTCCTTGATGTGGTGAAACACCCAGTCAGTTTTCAGATTCCTGATTTTGACATGGGGGAGAAGTTCAAGTGGGGCAGGGTTCGGAGTGCTCTTTCTGATGCTCCGTAGCCTTGTGACCTTGAGGAAGTTGTGTGACCCTTCTGAGCCTTAGTCTCATCATCGGTGAAATGGCACAAATCTAATAGCGTAAGTGCTGTCATGAAGATTGGGTATTATTCAATTGGTAAAGTCCTTGTAAAGGGACCACAGGGTCAGCTCTTAATCAGTGCCGCGGACAGTGTGATAATTACGGCATTATCAGGCCTAAGCAGAGCTGGGTCACCAACCGCAGGGTGCTTGGCACTGGGCCGGTTTTAGCATTGCAGGGCTTGAGTTCTGGGAGCCCACCCAGTCCCAGCAGACCAGGATGACTGGTCACCCTTCGCAGGCCAGCCAGACCAGCGAGCCGTCAGAGGTGCTGCTCACCCAAGCTCCTGGAATCGACACAGAACGGATTTCTCAAGCACTTTATTATTTGGGTGATGCAATCGGCAGGACTGCTGGATGGGATCCCAGATTCTCTATAAATAGACTTGCATTGTTCGAGAACCTCAGACCTGGTGCTGATCATCGTGGAATTACGGGCTTTATCTGCTCCCACCACTCAGATGCAGAGTGTCCTCTGAGCACCAGTGTCCGTGCTCATTCCCACCTGGGGAAGGAGTGCAGCCACTCAGTATAATGTAAGCAATTGCAAAAGGCCAGCGCATTTTAGGGAAATGGTATGGAGTTTATGTAGCCCAAGCCCTCATTCTAGCAATGGAAAGGCTGAGGGCTAAAGAGGTCAGGTGACTTTTCCCCTGTCTTCAAGCAAACTGGAGACAGCTGAGCTGCCCAGGGGTGTCCTTGACGCTTGCTACTCTCTGCGGAGCCACTCCTGTGTGGAGGCGTGCAAAACATGGTGGAGAGTTGGGCCTGAAGCTCTCTCTTCTTTGGATGTTCTGCTCTGCAAGGTTTACACAACCTGAGAAATGTGTGTGTTCAAAGTGCCGGGCCCTGGGGCCTGACCCCATGGAAGGAGGGACCCAGGAGGCCTGGGATTGGTGGAGCACGTCCCCACCCGGGAGCGAGCATCTTGGCCACTTGTGGCGGGAGAAGGGAAAAGATCGCCTTCTACAATGGCAACGGCAGAGTGCGGAGAGTTCATTACCGACTGGAAATAGAATGATGAGACCGTGCTGGTCACTGGCCAATTCAGTTCATGTTGAAAGCCAGATCCGAGAATTGAGGAGAAAATTGCCCCCTCTGGGGCCTGCCTTTTTTTCTTTTTATGATTATTAATTTACCAAACATTTATTAAGCATCTGCTTTGTGTCAGGCACTGGTCTGGGTTCAGTGAGCATGGCAGCTCATAGAACATAGTCTGGTGGCAAAGATGGACCGGACAAAGGATAGAACTAATGCAAGCTGTACTTAGCTGCATGATGAAAGAAGGAAGGAAGGAAGAAGGAGTTAACAAGCAACAAAGGTGATTTCCAAAGAGGAGATTTTTCTTAGCTGAATCCTAAGGCATGAGAAAGGGTCTAAAGAAAGAAGTTAACAGAATTCTGGATAAGTAAAAAAAAATTTTTTTAAACTGTCTTTCCAAATCTGGTACATTTTGTACCTAATGATAAATGACTAACACGACTGAAATTTTAGGTAAAATTTTATTGACATGACTGCATGCTGAATAGAGACATCAAGCTGCACGTTGTTTTTAAAGAATGCAGGACTCGTGTTAATTTCAGACAATCTGAGCATCATCTAGAATCCAAGTGAGAAACACTTGGCAGGAACCCACCTTGTTCCCAGAACTAAAATCCCTATCTTCACAAAACAGCGTAAGATACCCTACTGAATGAAATCAGATTTTTTTTTTTAAAGTGAAAATGAGATGAAAAGGATTGAGAAGGAGCCAAGTGATAGTTAAGTTAATCTTCAGGGGAGGGAAAACATGTCAGAAAATATAAACCAGATCAGGCCAACCCACGTTACAGTTCTGCAGAGGGAATTAAATTCCTATGGAAAAACAAGTCTCTGATTATGAAAGGATTTGACTGTGTGGAAGAATCTGGAACATCCACCCTATTAAAAATACTTGTAAAACCAGGGGAATCATGTAAGAAATTAGCTGAGAGAAGGGGGAGAATGCGGGCTGCCTGAAATAGAGTTATTATTTCAGACGCCGTATCATATTCGTAAGACTGCAACACAGAAAATTGCTTTATTACAAAAAGCAAAATTTATGATCAGGTAGTACCGTTTAATTCTAAGTGCCTCTGTTAACCCTTTCTACACAGCTCTGGGTGTCCTAACCATGAGAAGTTAATTTAAAAAAAAAGTAAGCCCCATGTATGTAACATGTGGTGCCTTTGTTTTCTGATCCAAATAAGATAAGATAATGCCAGAATTAATCCAAGCCCAGGGGTGAACCTTCTTTGCAGTTTCCTGGGGGACAGAATAAAACAAACAGACAAAAACACACCGTTATGTGTTAAGAGATGTTGAGATTAGCAAGAATCTGTCCCAAACTGGGCGGGTAAAGCAGGAACTATTAAGAAAAGATGTCCTTAGTATAATCAATGTTATAAGCACTCTTAGAAGGAAACGAAAAGTTATAGCCATTCTGGAAGCACACAGGCAGTGGTTGCTTTCTAAAGCAATTGTTTCAGCGAACGAGTGTTTGATTCGGGCATGCTGCAGCAGGGTCTCCCATCTTCCGTTCTGTCAGTTGCGTAGCTTTGATAGAAAACACCAGTGGGAGTTAGCTAAGGCACATCCAGATACAACTTTTGTTTTGTTTTCACCGACAGAGCCTTCCAGGAAGGTGCCTTTGTTCCGGCTGCAGCTAATGAGGGTTGGTTGACGGTGGTTAGGACGGCTAAGCAGTTTGCAAATGGCCACCCATTACTTCCATTGGGGAAGTGGTGCCTCGGGAAACGTTTGCAACAGAATGTTTTGGGCTGTTGCGGCAAAAACCCTCTTCCCTCCTCCCTAATGCCAGTTCACCAAGTGCCTAATTTCACAAAGCTCAGCAAAGAAGAGTCAGTTACTGTGTCAGTTACTGAACCAGACTGGATTCAACTGGGTGAGCCAAGGGAGAAGCAAGCTTCCTGTGGTGCACGTGGGCATTAGCAAAGGGAAGTTGGGGATCCTTCTCAGTGGACGTGGGGTTCATTTTCCCTTCCCATTGAGATGCTGTCAGTTCCAAGATGCCTTTTCCTTCTTCAGCTGTTTTCCTTTGGACTCACTTTCTGAGCTTACTTCTGGTTCGGTTGAAAGGTCACCGACTCCGGGAGGCCTTCCCTGACTCCTCACTCGAAAACAGCCCCCCCCCCACCCCCAACTTCTCCATTGAGCTCTATCCACCATGATGTATTTTCTTCATAGCACTTATCACTTGCTGATATTTTCTTGTTATTGATTGAATTTGTTTGTTTATATACTCTGCCTCCTGTATACCGAATGTGAGTTCCATTAGAACAGGAGCCATCTGGGAGGCTAAGATGGTATCTGGCAGAGTTGGCAGTCAGAATTATTGAAAGGTGGATGGATGGATGGGTGGATGGACAGACAGATGGGCATAAAAACTTCCAGTCTGGGTATCCTTCACTCTTCAGCATTTTCTCAGGCCAAGTACAGATGTTGACTTCCTACACTCATTTCTGTCCACCACTAGGTAACTTTTCTACCCATCACATGTTTCAACCCATGTACCAACACAGCTACTAAAATCCACTTAAAATTTAACCATTTCTTGTTGGAAATTGGATCTCCTCTCCAATTTCTGGGAGAGGTCTATGCCCATTTTCCTCTCTTTTCTCATTAATAGTGAACTAAAGAACATATTGAAATATTTAAGTATAGCCACCAAATAAAACCACCCGGCAAAGGAAGGCAAACATAACAAAGGGGGCTGGGACTTTTGTTTTAGAGGTCCAAATTCTGGGTGTCTTGTGTGTGAGGTCAGTGTGTTTTTGGAACTGAGGCCCACGAGATGAGCGAGAAGGCCAGATAGTGGCTTTCGTATGATTTGTGCCGTGACTCTCGCAAGTGATGCGAAATTCAGACGGTAAATGATTCCTCCTTAAAGATCAGACTACTCTTTAGATTTGGACAGCCCAGAGCAGCCGTTCACGAATTGGTACCCAGTGTTTACATAGGGGTGCCCCTTGCTTCCCGGCAAACTGAGAGGGTAGAGGGAGAAGCACAGGAAGGTGCTATTGGCTAGAGCAGGGCTGATGGGGTCATGGTGGGGTTTTCCAGTGGGATGCGGAGGTTAGTCAAAATGGCACCATATGGACAGACTGTGAGGAAGGTGGAGAGGAAGAAGAATCTGGCACATCCTGACAAGACAGAAAATTTGTAACTGGGAAATCCAGTCTATCGTTTTTTGTTCATTTAAAAAAAAGGTAGGATTGGGGTGCCTGGGTGGCTCAGTGGGTTAAAGCCTCTGCATTCAGCTCAGGTCATGATCCTAGGGTCCTGGAATCAAGCCCCACATTGGGCTCTCTGCTCAGCAGGGAGCCTCCTTCCTCCTCTCTCTCTGCCTACTTGTGATCTGTCAAATGAATAAATGAAGTCTTAAAAAAAAAAGATTGTTGGATGGACAGGTGTAATTTGCTTCAGATGTCTGTTCAGCCTCCCCAAGTCAGTTTTTACATACAGCCTTCCCTCACTCACAGCCACCCTATGGGACCCTGAACCCCAGTGCCACCCCATGCCCCCGTGCCCTTGCCCTGCTCCCCCCTACAGTGTTTTTGCCAAGCAGAGCAGAAGGAGACCTGGGCCATCCTTGATGACCCCTTTCAAACAAGGATTTGGGCAAATCCTTTGCTGGACCTTCTTGGGCATGGCTTCCTATGGCTCCCTGTGGCCCTCACACCCCATAAACCTTCCCCCTGTGCTGACACAGTGTGCTTAAACATCGCTCTTTCCCTCCAGCCCTTAAAGGGCAGGGGCTCTACTTCTTCAGCCCTACCCGCTTAGCCCCTCGCCCCTGGCGCTGCAAGGCACCGAGTCACCCATCTGTTCAGTCAGTAGGTGTTTTGGAGCACCTGCCATGTGCCAGGACGATTCTGAGTTCTGGGGTTTCAGCAATAAACAGAACATTTGTTGGAGGCCCTCATGGGTTTCGTTGGCTGTTGAGGACAGACAGCCAGCAAGTAGTCCCCACTCTCCCCACAACTGAGCATATGCATACAGGTGACTGCCAGTTGTGAGTCTGCTGGGAGGACACGAGCAGAGTTTGGGGCTTAGGGCTGCCTGGGCAGAATGGTTCAGGAAGGCCTCTTGGTGGAGGTGATGGGGTTCATTTCAGACTGAATGGCAGGCTGTTTGTTGAGAGTCTAGAATTCACTTCCATTCACCAGTCTGGTATGGGTATGATAAGGACCCTGTCCTTCAGTGCTTTGGCATTTGAATTTTGGAGCTTTGCTCACTGCTAGCCAGAGAACTCTGCCAGCAGCCTCCACAGTGGGGGAACATGTCATCCTGGTTTGTCCAGAACTTGCCCAGTTATAATGTGGATGACCCTGGGTTCCTGGAAACCCCTCAGTCCCAAGCAAACCAGGGTAGTTGGTGACACTGCGTAAGAGTGACCAGACATCCCTCAGTTGCTGCACAGGACACGGGAGCACTAGATGGTGGGGAGGCATGCAGATAGCTCAGATGGGCAGAATTTCAGAAGCAGCGAAGGGAGAATGCAGTAGAACATCGAGTTACAAGATCAGAAGCTACAAGCCAGCATGGCCTTGACTGAACTTTTCAGTTTTCAGTGAGACAACGCGCACGGACACATGGCCAGAGTGGCAAACCACAACAGGGTTTTGTGACCCAGGGAGTGCCTGTGAGAAGCCAGGCCGAGAAAGGTACCCAGATCTCCTGGGCCTGTGGCCAGCACGGTCAGGGCAACAGGATGTGACGAGATGGGATTGCATCCGCACTGGGCTCCCTCGGAGCCCTCACTTTCCCTGGTGACCACCTGCCTCACAGGCGCTCAGAGCAATCACGGCCAGGTCCACAGAAGAGCCTGAGGAACCAGGGGTGGGGTGGGAGGGGGGGGTTCAAGCTCAGATCCAGCCTCCCCTGTGAGAAAGAGATCCGGCCTGCCCGGAGTGGCCAGGTTAAGTAAAAATAAAAAACACTCAGTTAAATTTTAATTTCAGATAAATTGCTGATTTGTGTGTGTGTGTGTGTGTGTAAGTATATCCCCTGTTGTATGGGGCATACTTACATAAAAATATTTGTTGCTTATCTGAAATTCAAATTAAATTCAGTGACTTGCATTTTAATCTGCAACCCCACTGCCCATTTCCAGAGCACCATTCTGCCTAGCACTGGTCCCATTACCCTCCCCCCCCCCGCCCCCCCCCGCAAGGCATGAGGCCCCAGATGCAGGAATGCAGTTCGGCAACAACAACGCTAAGTGTTACATTTTAGCTCAAATTCACAGAGTAGCCCAAATTTCATTTTCTCCAATACCTGGTCACAGACTTTTAAAAGAAATAAACTGAGCATTCAAAATAAGCCAAAAAGAGTGGATTATGGTGCCCTGGCTCTATCAGATACAGTGGAAACCTAAAACTTAAGAAGAGAGGGTACCTTTCTCCAGGAGCCTGGAAAGGAGCATGAAGGCTCCACTGTGACCTCTCTTCCAGCCGGGGCAGCTCCCACTCTGGCAGAGACTGGTTTGCAGCTACAGAGCTGCCTTCAGGGCTAGTGGAGGCTAGATTTTGTCTAAGGGGACCAGAGGCAAGAGTTGCCTGTCACAGGGGACTCCTGGAAGGAAGAACCTCGGACTGGCTCAGGCTCAGGATCCTTTAGTGAGGACTGCGGGGCACATTCCAGAGGCCACCAGCTGTGCACAGAGGCAGGAGCAGAACATGAAGGGAGGATAGTCCAAAGCGGGAAAGGGAGATAGAAACCAGGGCAGGGGAGAATCAGGCAAAGAAGACCCACTGTCCCGAGTCACCAGTGTAGGGTGCGAAGACCGCGGCCTGTGGGGCCATCTCACCCGACCCGTGGTTCTTAACTGCAGGGGGTGGGGGGGGCGGGCAGAGAGTGCCCCTTAAGGGGACATTTGGCAACATCTGCAAACACTCTGGGGTTGTCACAACAGGGTAAGTTGTCGCTGCTGGCATCTAGTCACCCAGGCCCCCGGATACTGCTCAGCACCCTAGAATGCGCAGGACGGTTCCATACACGGAAGAATTGTCCAACCCAAGGCCTCTAGTGCTGAGCTTGAGGAACCCCAGGATAGACTGAATGGCATAAGGACAACACCGTTCCTTCTCACGAGTGGCCTCTGAGTAGGAACCGAAGTCCTTGGAGTGTCCAGCCCCCCCCGCCCCCCGAAAGCCCAGGAGACGTGCAAAGGAGAACCACCCCTAAGCTGGAAGAACCGTAAGAAGTGAGAATTACGGGGTCGGGTATCCTCCAACCAGTGATTCCCAGTGGTTCCCTTGCCAGAGTGTATGCTTATTAACCAATTACAGCAGAGATTTACAGAGTGGAATTACATTTTCATTTAAGAAGGACCAACACCATTCCCTCCCAAGCCACTAGCAAATTCTGTGGGGCTTTAATGTGACCAAAGACAGAGTCAGCCTAATAGAGCCTGGGTGTTAATGGGCGCTTGGGATTTATACTTTAATTGTCTGCACGGCTCCCTGTCTCACGGAGGTATTTGTCTTGGTACGTGGACACCAACAGCGTGCTATAACATTACACACAGGATTATGAGGGGTTTTTTAATTATTATTTCATCTGTAATTATAGGCAAGATCAGTTTATTATTTAGAAATCCTTGAAAACATTTTAATTGAAATGGTCAGTGGCCTTTAACTGACCCTGTCTTAAAATACACCCTGGCAACCGAAGTGTGTTCAGCTCCCGGTCCCTGTTCTAAACCAAATCAGAAGCATTATTTAAAATTTTGGATTTGAGGGTTTTGTTTTTTTTTTTTTTTAGATTTATGGCACAGTTGAAATGAGGTCAAGTAGAAACACTAAAGAATTTAATTAGAAATGTCCTCGCATGCTCCCTATCGCTGTAAACCTCGCATAGGTTGTCCCTGGAGGGCTTGGAGTCATTGGAGATGGCATGTATTTTTTTTTTTTAACTCCTAATAAGAAGGAGCTGTAGGGAGGAGAGGAGAGGTGCCTGGAGACGCCAGGCATGGTCGGCTCGGGAAAAGACTAGAGCCCCTCGTGTGGCCTCAGGGCCAGGCCTCAGCAAGAGCATTCATTAATTTATGGCACACATTCCCCGAGCACTTTCTGTGTCTCAGCGCCGTGCCAGGGGCTGGGAGCCTCGGGCTGAGTTGCGGTGGATGTTCTCACGAGGAGCTCACGAGTGAATGCGGCAAGCCGAAGGACTGGCCCCATGACACAGAACAGCACCTTTGCTTCATCCTCGGGGATGTGCAGGGATCGATGGGCCCCAAAGCCTGGAAGGCTCGACTTGCCTGGGGAATCCGTCAATGGGCAGTCTTTGCCCAGGATGCGGGTCTTGAAGCCTGCACAGCTGGGTGGACCTGGAGGAGGGGCGGCGGGAGGGAGAGGCGACCCCAGGTAGAGGAGGCCACCCGCGCCGACACACAGACAGGGGCTGGGCTGCTGTACCAGAACCATGCGATGTCCTGGCATTGCTCTGACCAAGAGGGCCAACTGGGCCCGTGAGCTATGGCAGGGGGAGATGCCAGGAAGTGAGTGATCCCATCGGAAAGCCAGATGCTTGATTCAAAGATCTTCTTCTACTTGTTGAAGCCCTCTCTGGGACCCCGCCAGCCAAGGGTCCGGTTAGGATGAGCTGCAGAAGTGTCCGTTTGGGGACCCGGCTGGGCTTCCAGTGGTGTTCTAGGGCAGTAGTGCTGGCATTTCTGAGGAGGGCATCTGGGGAGAGGGACAGGAAGGACACCTGGGTTCTGGGGAGGCTTGACTGACAGTAGGGAATGGGAGAGGGCGCCTCTTGCCCTGGCCTTTGCAGCCGAACCCCACAGTCTGCAGAGCTCACACGGTGGCCGCCGTCACAACCGTGCTTAGGCTAGCACCACTTACTGAGTACCTGGGGTCCTCCGTGTTTTACTCTATTATTATTTAACCCTTATAACAGCCTGTATGGTCAGGTATTTCTAGAGGCTGACCTTCCCTCCGCAGTACTGCAGTGAGGAATTACCAGCCATCACCAACTAAATTCATTCCTTGTAACTTACCCTGGAGAGTCACCCATGTGGGAAGCAGCTTGATGCAAATCAAGGCTCCCAGAGCAGCTGCCCCAGTGGCTTTCAGTCGGAGGCTCACATTTGGCAAAAAATCTGTTTTCTTTTTTCTCTCCTGGGCTTACATTCCCATGGGCCAAGCATCCTCCAGAGTAAGGGAGATAGAAGTGAATTGACTGCCAGTTGCTTTCAGGATTCCCCCAGGGCATCCCAAAGTAAATTTTGCATATGCCACATGTATCAGTCAGCTTTTGCTGCATAACAAACCACCCCCAAAATGCAGGGGCCTAAAGCAGCAATCATTATAATCACTCACCTGTCTGTCTGTAGGTTTGGGGTCAGCTGATTCAGGCTGGGTTGGCTCCAGGCTACGGCCTGGGTTCCTGTCTACTTTGTGTATCTCTCATTTTCCTCGGACTAGTGCTCCCCAGGGAGCACTTCCCTCATGGTGAATGGCCTAAGTGTAAAAAGGCAAATCTAGCAATGCAAGAGCGTTTCAATTCCCTGCTCGTCTGTCTGCTCTTATCCCACTGCAAAGCAAGTCACATGGCCAAGTTCTTAATGAGACTCAGGTGGCTGCATTGCCTCTTACCCATCTCTGGCAGGACTGGCATAGGCACTGGGTGGGGTCTTTATCTGGGGGGGGGGGTAGTATGAGCTAGCCGTTTGCTGGGCAATTGAAGGCAGGGGCTGTCCCTGCCTGCTTTATGCCGGGACAAAGGCGCTGACTTTAGTCAGTTGGTATTTTCAAGCTTGAGAAACACAACTGTGGCTCTTCCTTTGAAAGAATCCTGAAGCAGACTTTAGCAAAATAAGTTGCTTTGCTAGATGAATATAACTCTTATTGCATTTGAAAAATAAATGTGCACTAAAAGTAATTAACGCATGTTGGTTCATGAATAATACACTATTTTCCAACTATTTGCCGAGCATAATGAGACAAGCTACTAAATTGACAATGAATGCTCTATTATGTGATTGCCAACTGTTTTATAAGATATTGAACATATTCATTTCTCCTGCCATCATGTGTATTGTCAAGCTATTGCTTTTTAATAAATTAATTTTCCAGACATCCCTGGGGGTCTTTGTTTGAAATCTGGCTGAGGGCAAAAAGAAAGTTAATTGTGTGGTCCGTGCTGAACTCCCCTTGTCTGGCGGCTCACAGACAACTGTCACAGTGGGCAGCCCCGCAGTAAACACTGCGTGGGGCGCTCGAGTGTGGGAGATGCCACCACAGTCAGGAGCGGTGTGGGAAGACCCAGCAGTGCCTTGAAAATGAAGAGGCTGCTTCCCCCAGAGGTCTTGGGAGGCTAGGAAGGTGTCTGATCCATTTCTTGAAATATCTGATGAAAGCAAAAATGAGCATTTGATCCTATTCTATTCTATGAGCCTTTTTCTTGAATCCGCTTGTCTTCTGTTTTTCGAATGTCAGTGTCACTTTTGATGGGGGTTTTCCTGGCTTCCCATCTCCTCCCAGTAAGGCAGAGCTGGGTCCTTTCCACTGGATCCCACAGTGCCTCTGCTCACTTCCATCAGAGCATTCGTCATGACGCCTTCCTCACTCACACTGCCCCGGGTGCAGGACTCTGGAGGAAGTAGCTGCCCCGATCCCCATAAACTGAACCCCTTGGGCGATTACAGAGCCCCGTGTCCTGTTGCCCCCTGCAGTTGTGCGAGTCTCCAAATGGCCAGTTTATGGATCTGTTTCCGGTTCCTGGTCTGCGTTCTGGGGTTAACCCACATGGGAGTCCTGCACCTGTGTTTCAGGTATTAGATGGGCCTGATGTTAGGTGCTTCACAGTTGTTTGTTCAGTGACTACATGATCCATCCTATAGATGTGTTTTCCTGTTGTTTAAGCAAAGATCCTTCTTTGTTGCATCAAAAACCGGGGTGGGTAGTTGCTCATTAAGCATGGCCCGTCTTTATGGTAACACTTTTCCAGCTATTATGAACCTGGCATGTTCTTTCCGGGACTTCTGCCCTGTCTGATCCTATCAAATGCAGGGGCACTTTAGAAAGAAATTTTAGTTGCTTTCAGGGAATAAATTTGTTTCATAGAACAAATAACTTCAGATGCGTATTTACTTGGGCGTTTTGATTTTTAATTATCTGTTCTCTAGGCAAACCTCACACAAAGCTTATGTGCCACGGGGACAAGGCAGGAAGGGCATAAACCCCAAGCTCCCTGTCTCATAGTGGGTGAAGCCTGTTTCTAGAACCGTCTCTGTGAACTTCTCCATGATCTGGACTGGGATGCTGGACTGTCTAGGGGCTCTAACTTCTTTTCTTTAAACTCTAAGGGAATTGTCAAGTTGATAGGGAACACCCAAATTCTGGAATATTATACCAGCGTTACCAAAAGTGGCATTAAGCACACGGAAATGTTCTTGTAGAAAGTTTGCAAAGTATGTAAGAGTCTCAAGTTAAGTGGGAGGGAAGGAAGGAAATGTGCTTATATTCATATCTCTCCGCGTTCATCTCTTGCAGGCACAGCCATGTTAATAGACCACAGTGTATTTTCTTTGTGTTTTTCATGTGTATACCGTCTCCATAGCTATATTCACATTTTTATAATATTTGCTTTCCTGTTTTCTTCTCTCTGCAGTGTGTGTCCTCCCTTTACCAATGGGTTGGAGTGAACCGATAGAAAGATAGGCGGGCTGATGCCTGATAACTAGACAGCCAATGACATGTAGATACAAGTCACACTTGAATCAAATGGGCAAGCAAGCATTTTCCCTTAGAGCTTGGTGCTGAGACCGCGATCTTCCGCCCCAGAACGCAGGTCATTTTATTTCCCTTCTTCCGATTTGCAGGACCTAGACTGCACTCCCGTAGGACTTCCTTTAAGTACGTATCTGATTTTAGGCTAAAAGATTAAAATGCAGCAAGAACCCGTGTCCAGTTTTACCCCCGAAACCAGGTCAGCATACCAAAATGGCAGCATCTCCCTCCCCTGTCCTTGCCTGGGTCATTAGCAGTCTGCCCCCAAAAGCACTGGGCTTTGGAGACCTCAGTATCCCGTCCCAGAAGAGCGCACTGGCCAAGAGCCAGCCTGGGGGCCTCAAGCTGAGCCGCCTCCTCTCTGGACGGCGCATCCAGGTGGGAACAGTGGCTCGGCTGTTCTGTCTGGTCCGCCTCTAAGCTCTTTTTCCCCATTTCCAGAGGCCAGGCTAATGTGACTACACAGAAAAACATGACATTTCTTATTTCCATTGCTTTTGGGGTGATCTTAAAAATAAACATTTGAACCAGACCCGCCTGACAAACTTCAGTCAGCATTCGACAGGGGGTGATCGTAAATTTGGGGCAAAGATACAGACAGAATGCAGCCCTACCCCCACTGAACGAAAGAAGACACTCCTGAGGAGAGGTGGGGGCAATCCAGTGTGTGCTTGACTTGCCCCAAATAAAAGGGTGGCCGAGGATCTCGGGGGCCCCTTTTGCTGTTACACAAGTGCAATTTATTCAAACAAAGGGGGGGCTGTCATCTTAGAATGTCCCATTCTGAAGGGACGCTGCGTGATGGGAAACGGACACCCGCTGCAAGCCTGAGCGCCAGCGATTTCCCCGCCTCATTAATTTCTTCGGTCTCTAAAAGCAGCCGTGTGGAGTGGGCACGTTCAGGGCAGCCTCTTTGTAAACCAGAGAGGCACCACTTCTTGCTGATGGTTGATCAGCGGTGGTCCTGGGATGTGCCCTGTGCTCATTGCATTGTAATGCAGGGATTCTCTGGGCTGTGGCATTCTTCGAAGTCATGGGTCTGTTTTCACAGATGATAACACTAAGACTTGCCCTGTTTGCTCAAGGCCACCAGCAAGGCCAAGGCAGGGTCAAGGCCGGGCTTCCTGTGCCTGACGTCGAGTCCAGCGCTCAGACATGCTGTGAGGCGCAGTGTTTCCTCCTCGGTCATGTCTGTGAGTCTGTCTCCTGCACGTCCTTTCTGCCACGGCCAGTGGTGCCCACATCAACAGCCCACCTTAGCAGGCCACGGGACAGACGTCATGGTCAAATTAGGGTGCTAGAAAGAGCTTCCTCTGACATTACCTCCTCCTGCGCCCGTTCCTCAGAACGTTTCTGTGCGATTCAGTTCTAGGAAGTTAACTGCTTAAGAACCAGGGATGTTTTCTCAAGGCAAGAACTTGTCTGCAGATTCGCTCAGCAAGCATGTGACTGGGTGCTAACATTCTCGCTGGGTGACTGATGTTCACCTCTCCAGAATGGAGGGTTTGGTGTAGTGCTTTTATTAGAATTCTTTCCCATAAGCAACTATCCTGCAAATTGATAAGAGTTCCTTATAATTAGATGGCGGGGCTGTGTGGTTATCACTGCATGTGGAAGGGCTCTCAAGACGGAGTCAAATTAGTACGCAGGCGGCGGCCAGCTTCGGAGTCGCGGAGCTGAGCTCGTTCTGAGAACAGGCGAATCTAGGACCCCTCTCCCCACGAGGTTAGGACCAAACCCAGCACTTTGCACTTGGAAATGGAGAGGCGTTCCACCAGATGCCTCGTGCAGCACCGGGCTCCTGCCCCGGGCCACTTCTCTGGATGGCGCACGGGAGACCCCCGGGCTCCAGCAGCTCACCGATGCCCTCGCTCCCCTTTCCACGCATGGATGAGGAACCACACGGCCTCTAGGCCGTGCCCCGCACTGCCCGAGCACCGGGCCCTGGCTTCAGGTTGTTCGTGATTTTCTGACACTTTTATGGCTCTTGTGCTCTCCTCTGGGGCTGGCCATTCTCTCCAAGTCCGGAGTGAGCTCCGCGGACAATGGAAAGGGAGCTCTGACTGCAGCTGTAGGGCTGGGCAGGTGTTCAGTAGACCATCAAGATGTCCTGCAAGACGCCCGTCTTCCAGATGAACCTTGGGTACCCACAAGCCCCTCCCCTAACAGTTGTTACTGTCACTGCTGTGTCCACAGCTCCTCCAAGCCCTGTTCCCAAAAGAGCGGGAGAGTTATTCCGGCCAGTGAGGGGGATGGGATTTTTAAAATTCAAGTCACAAAAATTAAAAAAAAAAAATTTTTTTTTTACCTGCTTCTATGAACCAGGTGCTGAACAAGCCGTTCATCTTCATAAGTCCCCGGGCCTGGGGGCTCCAAGGAGGCAGATGACGCCCCAGGGTCATTCAGCTGGGAGGGTGAGGAGCGAGATCGGGCTCACCTCGCTGGGCTTTCTCTACCACTCAGATGCTTTCCCCAAGGACATCTTTGGTCCTCCCGATCCTCGGTTGTCTGCTCTGGTGTTACCCACCTTGTGCCATCGCAGACCCAGCACGACGTTGCTGGAAGGAGAACATGGGATGCACTTCGACAGCGGCTAGGGTCGCCGTGCTCACCGGACTCTGTCAGTGATCCTCCGGCTCCAGTTCCCACCCAAGTGGACCCCAGTGGGAGGCCTGGGAGGGACCGCAGGCTGCGCCCGTCCTCCGCCCGCCGCACCCCCACCCGGGCCCCCGAGCAGCCGGCTTCGGCTTCATGGTTCAGCCCCGGGAGAACCTGACGAGAAGGGTTTGAAGTTGGAGCCAAGGGTGAGAAAAGTGTGAGCAACCCGAAGCTGGGGTTTGCGGATATTTTCATGTCCAGATCCTTCTTTCAAGGGTTATTTTTAAAAGATTTTATTTATTTATGTGATAGAGATCACAAGTAGGTAGAGAGGCAGGCAGAGAGAGAGGGGGAAGCAGGCGCCCCACTGAGCAGAGCGCGCCATGCGGGGCTCGATCCCAGGACCCTGGGATCATGACCTGAGCCGAAGGCTGAGGCTTTAACCCACTGAGCCACCCAGGCGCCCCCCAAGGGTTTTTCGATGCTGGTATTTATTTAGCGTAACATAGCCTATGTGACTTTACTTTTCTAACAGCATTTAAAAAACAAAAGTTACATTAGCAGAGATCAAATGGATAGACAGAATCGATACTTTGGCTCATCACTGAGTTCAGGCTCTAGCAAGCAATAGTAAAATGAACAGTGAAAAGGGCCTTGGCGAACGGCTCCTACCGGCTGGGTTCTGCGGGAGCCCGCTACGGAGGCTCAAGGTTAGCAGGAGTGCACTGAGCTGGGGGGGTGAGGAGCGGAACAGTTGGAGCTTGTGTTTCAGCCTTGGCCGAACATCCAGCTCTGGCAGAGAGAAGGCTCGTGTGGGGCACTCACCTGGCCAAAGCCACAGGGAAGGGGTGTCTGTGCACACACGCCAATGAAAGGCATGAATCAGCCAGCACCACTTATTTTAAACTGTGAAGTGACCAAAAATAATTTACCTGCTTTTATTTTTCCTGTGTACTTCGTGCCACGCAGCCCTAAAGTCCCCACCCTGTTCTTGTGAAACTAGAAAGAGGTTCTGTTTGTGTCACTATGTCAGCCTCAGAGAATCTTCTGGAGCATCAGTTACTGGGCTCGATCAGCCCACAGCTGCACTCCAATGTATAGGGAAGCCACTGGGCAGGTCCGTAATCACTGGCATGTTTCGTCTGTCTTTGGAGAACTTCTACTTTATTAAATGTGGTAGGACATACTTTCATTGTAGAAAATGTGGGAAATGCAGATAAGCATAGAGACAAAAAGTCACCTACGTTTCCTCTAGCCAGAGATAACTATTATTACACCGTTCAGTCCCTTCTCGTCATACATAATTTATATGTGCCACAGTACAAATTTACATTTGTTTAACAAAGATGGGATCATACCCTATAAACTCCTTTATAACTTGCATTTTTCACCTAATCTGTTAAAACATCATTTCAGCCAATTACATTTCTTCCATGACATCATTTCGTGGTAATCCAGGAGGCCTGCCTCCAACTCTGGGACATTTCAGCTCAGTTTTTTAGCATCATTATTATTAATTAGTATTATTGTTTTAAGAGAAACATTTCTCCACCTGTGTTCTGGAGAACACTATTATTTGTATTAGTATCTTAAAAAACACAGTCCTGTGTTCAAGGGGTTTGGGGTTGAATGTCATTAAATTGTTTTTAAAATAGGACCTTTGAGATCCATTAGTATGTTAGAGTGGTTTTTGGATTCCAAAGCTCTCGTTACCTCTGCTCAAACGCACACACACACATCACACACACACACACACACACACACACACACACACAGACGCTGCTATCACCCGTTCAGGCTAGAAGAACTGTCCTATTTTAGGATTAACATTTAGAACTTGAATTTCTGGGTCAGAGGGACTGGTTTGTATTCCTAATAATGCTCACTATAATTTCATTTTAAATAGTATTTATTATTACCAATAGTACCTATTTTTTACACTGAGATTCGACATATCAGGATATAGACATATAAGTCTATATAAACCTAAGTGTGAGTGTTGCTGTTTTTCCGTGTCTTTTATTTCTATGTTTTGTGAGTTCTGAAGTCTGGGAGAATTTTCGGAGCTATATGCAGGCTTCCAGAAAGTTCAGAATCTTGTTTAGGAAAAAGGGTGATCTGAATGAAAATTTTCCTAAATCATCTAGAAGTATCTGGTCAGTCTCTCTCCCTGAGATGGGTTTGGATGCAGCTGCTTGAAGGAGGGAAAAGCCGAGTGCTTGATCATAAATAAAGTCCTTCAAATCTAGGCCACACCAGGTAAAATTCCCCCAAGGGTCTAAGGGTGAGCCCTGTCGCAGAGAACCACGCTGGGAACTGGGAACATTTCACCAACGTCGCCAAGAAAGTCTGCAGACTTTCTCCGTGGCTGCTTCAGCAGAACAGTGAGCGCGGTCACACCAGCGGGAGCCGCAAACCCGGCTGACCGCAGACGCAGCTCGTTCTTTCACGTTCGGCCTTTTCTGTTTCGCTGATGCAAAGCTCCTGCCCTCTCCTGTGAGCGTCCCGTACCCCGGCACTTGACCGGGCAGCCCTGAGTGAGACGCGCGCTGCCAGGCGCCAGGCGGGCAGAGCATCTGGGGAAAACGAACGGGTCAGAGCAAGTGCACGTGGGCGAGAGCGCGCCGGCTCTTGCCGAGGAAGCGTCTTGGCAGAGGTTCCAACCGGCCACACGCACAGCCCAGAAAAGGGTGCCTGCCGGTGGCCTTAAAAATTTCCATACTAGTTTGAACCTGCATTCTCTTTGGGACCCACGTTATGGACATAACCAAACAACACACCCCCTGAAGTGTTATGCCAATATATTTATTTTATTTACATAAAGGAATATGGCCGTGGAGGAAGCTTAACTCTGATAACAACAAGCGGATGCAGCTATGGGGTATCTGTCCACTGAATGCAGGATCATAAATCTGGATAAAAGATTTATCAAGAATTTATTTAGTTCGAAACATATAAAACTGTACAGAGTATAATCACAACTCTAATGCTAAAACCGAAGAGATAGAAGTACATTGTAAAGCACGTTTTTAAAAAGAGTAGGAGAAAAATATATCAGACTGTTGGGCTGATTTTGAGTGGAGGGATTTGGGCACATTTGCTTTTCTGATTTTAGCCATTCTGACGGTGTGAGGTGGGATCTCATTGAGGTTTTGATGTGTATTTCCCTGATGCTGAGGGATGTGGAGCACTTTTTCATGTGTCTGTTGGCCATCTGGATGTCTTCTTTGCAGAAATGTCTGTTCATGTCTTCTGCCCATTTCTTGATTGGATTATATGTTCCTTGGGTGTTGAGTTTGATAAATTCTTTATAGATCTTGGATACTAGCTCTTTATCTGCTATGTCGTTTGCAAATATCTGCTCCCATTCTCTCCGTTGTCTTTTGGTTTTGTTGATCGTTTCCTTTACTGTGCAGAAACTTTTGATCTTGATGAAGCCCCAATAGTTCATTTTTGCCCTTGCTTCCCTTGCTTTTGGTGATGTGTCCAGGAAGAAGTTGCTGCAGCTGAGGTAAAGGAGATTGCTGCCTGTGTTCTCCTCAAGGATTTTGATAGATTTCCATCTCACAATTAGGTCTTTCATCCATGTTGAGTCTATTTTTGTGTGTGGTGTAAGGAAATGGTCCAGTTTCGTTCTTCTGCATGTGGCTGTCCAATTTCCCCGATTGGGGAACCATTTGTTGAAGAGACTGTCTTTTTTCCATTGGATATTTTTTCCTGCTTTGTTGAAGATTAGTTGGCCATGGAGTGGAGGGCCCATTTCTGGTCTCTCTATTCTGTTCCATTGATCTATGTGCCTGTTTTTGTGCCAGTACCATACTGTCTTGATGATGACAGCTTTGTAATAGAGCTTGAGGTCTGGAATTGTGAGGCTGCCAACTTTGGTTTTCTTTTTCAACATTTCTCTGGCTATTCCGGGTCTTTTCTGGTGCCATATAAATTTTAGGATTATTTCTTCCATTTCTGTGGAAAAAAAGTTGATGGTATTTTGATAGGGATTGCATTGAATCTGTAGATTGCTCTAGATAGCATAGACATTTTCATAATAATTGTTCTTCCAATCCATGAGCATGGAACATTTTCCCATTTCTTTGTGTCTTCCTCAATATCTTTCATGAGTACTTTATAGTTTTCTGAGTACAGATTCTTTGCCTCTTTGGTTAGGTTTATTCCCAAGTATCTTATGGTTTTGGGTGCAACTGTAAATGGGATCGACTCCATAGTTTCTCTTCCTTCTGTCTTGTTCATGGTGTATAGAAACACAACTGATTTCTGTGCACTGATTTTATATCCTGACACTTTACTGAATTCCTGTATGAGTTCTAGAAGTTTTGGGGTGGAGTCTTTTGGGTTTTCCACATAAAGTATCATATCTTCTGCAAAGTATGAGAGTTTGACTTCTTTGCCGATTCAGATCCCTTTTAGTTCTTTCTGTTGTCTGACTGCTGAGGCTGGGACTTCTAGTACGGTGTTGAATCGCAGTGCTGAGTGCGGACATCCCTGCCGTGTTCCTGACCTTAGGGGAAAAGCTCTCAATTTTTCCCCATTGAGAATGATACTCACAGTGGGTTTTTCGTAGATGGCTTTTATATTGAGGTATGTGCACTCTATCCATATACTGTGAAGAGTTTTAAGTTACATTTCTAATCAAAGCAGCAATATATTTTGTTTACCAGAAAATGATTCAGCAGTTGTTTCTAAGATCAACTGTATTTAAATACAATGATAGGACCCCCCCGCCAAACTCAATCTCATAAGTTGTATTTAAGGATATAGAGAAGGAATCAAGCCATTTTCAGGTAGACTACTGATGGAAACCACACTTGTTGCGTTTAGAGGAGCCTAAACGAGTCTGAGTGCAGGAGGTAGAACCGGGAGGGATGAAGGTGGCGGGCAAGAGAAACCACAAACATAGTGGTTTGGAGACTCATAGGCTCAGGGAGATGACATTTCTGGGACAACGTCACACAGGAAGTGGTGGCCCCAGGATTCAAGTGTTCTCTCATTGGTTTAAAGGGGACAGTGACATTTAATTCAAAAGCAGTGAGATTTAAAAGGACAGATTTTGCATGACGTCTTAGGAAGCACTCAGGAAACGGAACTTCATAAAAGTAGATCTTGTCATCTGGGGTGCCCAGCCTCAAAAGAGCAGCGGTCGTGACTCCAGAGAAGGACATGCTCCCCGTGGACATCACGCGGAGTCAGGAAAGCTGGAGGCGGCGTCTGAATGAGTGGTGGAGACCCTCTATTTGCATAAGCTGTGGGGAAAATTAAAGGCAGCTTGCTTATTCTCCCGCACTTGAGACGCAGCCGGGAGGGCCTTGCAAACAGACCAGCTCAGAGCTGGGGTCTTCCTGACTGGGGGGCGCGTTTCAGGAGAGCAGACGGCCCTTCAGCGCGGGGGCTGCCCATGGGAGTCAGAACAAACCTGTGGTTCATTGCGTGGTTAGTTTTGGTCTTTACGGGGAATTACATGGGGTCCTGGGGGCTTCTGTTGGTGATTGCAAGGGAGCCAGGGCATTCGATGGTTGAATAACGTGGTGAAGAAGTGGGAGTGTGGTGGCTTTTTTGGTCTTTTTCCTATCCAAACTGAATGTAGGCTCACCTGGACTTTCTACCCTAATTAAAACTGTGAACTTGGTCCAGTGGGAAAATGAAAGACAAAGTGCTTCTGCCTTAAATAAGGAGACTGGCTGCTTGAGGGGATTTTATATAAATAGTTACAGACTCTGACAACATGAAGTTAAAATATGTAAAGCACCTGGGTGACTCGGTTGGTTAAGTGTCTGCCTTTGGCTCAGGTCATGATCTCAGGGTCCTGGGATCCTGCGTCGGGGGTGTCCCTGCTCAGTGGGGGGCCTGCTTCTCCCTCTCTGGAGCTCTGCCCCTCCACCCCAGTCTGCGCTCTCTCAAATAAATAAATAAATAAATAAATACTCTTTTAAAAGTATATGTAAAAAAACCTAAATAGCAATACCCAATTGGGATGAGATTGTAAAAAACAAAAACAAAAACAGAAACATGTTCTGCTGCTGGTACTCCTTCCAGACAGCATAAGGCGATACGCAGTAAGAGCCAAATAAGAGCTCTTGGACCCAATAGTTCCTTATCTGCAGATGAAAATTAATGGGAGAAAAAGGCGGTATAGAGCATAAAGATGCTAAATGAGCCATTAGTTCTAACAGCAAAAACTAGAAATAACCTAAGTACGCCAACAGAAGAAATTTCCAAACAATGACCAACCAGCAAGCCGAATATTCGGCATCTGTTAAAATTACTGAAATAAGAAAATTTGCGGGAGGAAAAAGGGAAAAGGGGCAGGCAACCAAATAGTTCTCTTTTTAAGAATTGCCTTTAGTGTTTGTACCTTAACACATCAAAAAGGTGTAATCCAGAGCAGTGTTCTGTGATGTCCCTTAGTATTCTGAAATGAATTCAACCAAACTAGCTTGGATGTGTTGAAAGGTGCACAGAATTAACCCGTGGGGGAAGGGTTGCTATTTTAGAAGCTTTTTCATTGTAAACATCTTTCATTGTACCTGCTGGGGACCAGAACTGGCAGCCAGCAAGCAAGGCAGGCTCCCTGGCCTGGTGCTGACCTTAATGAAAGTCATCGGGCCTCCTTCACTGAAGTTCAAAACAAAACCACCCATAACCCCATTTTACCCAGCAAAACCACAAGCCACAGCTTCAGTCTTGGCTGGGGACGCTTCCATTTCTTGTTTCCTGTTGTTTGAAGGGTCTCCCTCGACCAGCCATGGAAGTGAAAACTGGCTGCCTTTGCGAGGGAGAGCCGCTCACAGGAAGAGGGCTCGGGAGCAAGCGGCTCTCGCCTCCCGTTCTGGGTGGATCCCACGGTGCTGCGCCCCAGCGGAGAACTCTGGACGCGGAGTCCATCAGAAGTTAAAGCGAGGCCAGATGAAGACCCGGCATAAGCAGGACCCTAGGGAAGGCCCTCGGGTCCTGGTTATGGTGGTGCTGGATGAGATGGCATGTATAGAAATAATTCGCCACGTTTATACTCAGCGCTGGGCACTGGGAGAACAGCCAGGTCCCATGCCTGGGCACAAAACCAGATAATTTTCTTTGTGAGTAATTCACTCGTCGTATAAATTCAGTGCGTATATACCGCTGGTCTATAGGTTACCGGTTAAACAGCGCGAAGTAGCAGAAGGTGCATGGAGTGGAAGGCGAGGGACACGGATTCAGATACTGACTCTGCCGCTCAGAGTAGCGACTCTCAATCAGTAGGTTTCTTTGATTCTGTAAAGCTCTAGTTCCATCACGTGAGCGTAAAGTAACATAATGGGTGTGATGTGCCTAGCCAGGCACTGGCACATAGTAGACACTCAGTAAACAGTACCTGTAGTTTGTAGCAGTGATAGTGGAGATCAACACACGCAGTACCCTATGCGTATATGTTACACAGATACTATATCGCGCGCACACACACACACCTTAAGGTGAGCAATAGCAGCCTTGGATGTAGAATAAGCTAAAAAAGGAGTGAGACTCACGGCATCCACTTGCTCACCTGTGCAACATGAAGATGCCTACAGACCTGACACACAGCAGGGAAGGTGGGTAGTTTGCCTCAACTTTGGGTTTCTACAATGCAGCACTGAGTATGTGCTTGTTGAGCGAATGACTATATGAAGACTTTGACTCTGAGCTTCTTGATTTGGGGGAATACTCACCCCTCCTTGTCAGGTTCCCCCACGTCTCTTCTTACCCTCCTGATGCAGGGTCCATATGGGAATTAGCCCACTGACCTTGACAGTGCAGGAAGGCAGCAGCCAGCAGATTCTCTCTTGGTTCTCTTTGATAGTTTGGGTATCACCTTGGCTGATGATACTCCAGTGTCTTCTTTGCACTGGCTTAACTTCTACCTTCACCGAAGGCCTACAGCTGAGCTAGAGGCAGCCCCCTCTCCACTCATCCTACTGGAAAAGATGTGTTTGAGTTATCAAAGTGGGCCTGGTGCAGGGAATCTGCGTGATTTTCACATCACACCTGGTATTTCAGCAAAAGCATTCCCTCCATCAGGCCAAAGTGCATTTCTTTACATCCCTACTGGAATGGGAAAAGGGGTGAGTGGAAAAGAGACCCCAACTGCTCCCATTCTGATGCACAGATTGGTCACCAAGAACTTGCTAATTACAGGGGGAGCAAAGCCTTGAGGGCCAAAAGAACCCACTAGAATAACAAAACCTCTCAAGGTAAAATTAAACAATAGTCACTTTTCTTTCTTTTTCCAACAGAAAACGTGATGCTGGCATGCTAATTGCGGGAGACAACTTGGCCACAGACAGCCACAAAAGCACAAAAACAAACTCTGAGAAGAAACAAGACGGTGTTTTCCTGACATCTACAAGAAGCGCTTTATTTTTCCTCTAGATTTCTTTTCTAAAAAAACAAAACAAAACAAAAAACAAAACAAAACATTTACAGAGACAGTGCAACCTTCAGGTGATAATATTCAAGCATGTTCTTTTATTAAGCCTGGGCGGGGAGGAGAGGAAGGTGAAGCGGAAACGATCAAGCAGGGTAAGTGGGAGGCTGGGACCCTCCACCATCAGGTTGCTTCTTCAAACTGCAAATGAGGAATGAAGGGAACAACTTTTTTATCCTGTGCCCCCACATAGCCTGTATATTCTCATGGACGCAATGCTTCCTTTCTTGTCCGCCAAGGTGTCTAGGGAATGAGCTGCAAAATTCGTTTGTAATAATCTATCAAGAATTTTGGGGCAGCTTTGGCAAGGGGCTTGGGCCAGCCCTTTGGGACCCACCAGCTGTGTCTAGCCCCCCATTTCTAAGGGTCTCTTCTCTCTTGGCTGGCTGGAACAGGGGTCCCAGAGCTCTCTCCCCCATCGCTGCTGTGCCCACTCAGGCTTGGTCAGGACGAATGAAAGGATCAACACTCGCCGAGGCCAGCTCCAAGCTACAGTGGGGCCGTGGCGGTGGCGGGGGGAGGGGACAGAGGGCGCCTGGCTGTTGTAAGCCATACGTGAGAACAGCCCGGGCTTCCACAGTGACACAGAAGCCTGCATACCAGCTCAGCGTTCACCTTCCAACAGGCCACCACCAGGGAAGCAAACAGACGTCGGCCTCGTCCAGCCCCAGAAAAGACTGTCCCCGGGGCCCTACAATTCCCGTCGGTCCTCGGTATTTTTTTCCCTCTGTCGTGACTACTCGTGTGTATTCCCTCGGCTCTGGCGGATCTGTGTCGGGTGGGGGGGGGGGGAAACACCGAAAGCCCCTGGCTAGTTAGGTGGCAGGGGTCCAGCGGCGGCAGCTGCGCAGGCGCAGACGCGCAGGGTTGGTGCGCGCGCCAAGGCTCACCGGGCGCGCGCTTAGCCGGACTGGCCGCCGGGTCCCTCCTGGATCAGCCTCTCGCTGAGCGCCCACAGGGCCCGCGCCGTCTCCTCGCTCTGAGCCTCCGGGGACGGCATGCAGCGGCAGCAGTTGTTGAAGTACATCCCTCCGAGGCCCTCCAGCTCTGGAGCAGCAGCACAGTAGACGGTGGTGGCAGCTCCTTGTTGCTGAAATCAAAGACAAAAGACCAAAAAAAAATAATAATAATTTTTTTTTTTTTTTTTTTTTAAAGAAAAGAGGTGATGAGCGGACTTCATTCTGTCTGCGAATTAGCAAGCGTTGCCCTGCCTGGTCCGGGAGTATCTGGATCTCAGCATGGCCAAGGGCACTGAGCTCGGCACGTGACTATACAGGTATAATGTGGCATCCTGGGAAAGCAAACTCACCAACTCTGCTGGTCCCTTTTTACACCTCATAGAGGAAAAGGCTTCAGAAATAAATATGTGTATCAATCAGTCACAGCAGAGGTCTCTTCTGAGGAATGAGAGAAAGACCGCAAGCATCCTTTTGCGCACCCAAGAACAAATGCACCCAACCCTCTGACTTCTCAACGAATGATGCAACTTGACACCAAGATGTTTCTAGAACCTTCTGTCTGAATTAAACCAACCACGCTAATGGCCCATCAGATAGAAAGGGACTGGTGCCAGATCTTTATTTTTTGCTCACGGTGCTGCTAGGGGAAGTTTTCAGTGGTGTGTGGAAATGTCTGACACACACACAGACGCCGGCCCCTGCCGTACACACAGGCCTCATGCAGACGCACGACCCATGTATTGATTCATCCAGAGCCTGTGAAGACCTTTCTGTTAATGTCATGTTCACCCTGTATTTGCAATAGGACGGTGACGAAGGGGGGACTTTTCTTCTCAGCAACTCGTAAGTTGCGACGAGCGCGATCGAGTACTTCCGATTCCCCTTTTGAGTAACAGTTGGTGTTGTGGCTAGGGCTGCGCATGCCGGCGGGGCCCCATATCATCCTGGCGGACACGGGGCCGTCAGGGGTGCTGTAGAGAGGGCAAGAAATCACTTTGCTTTGCAAGCCATAATTAAAAATAATAGGCTGGTGTTCATAGGGAGACATGGTAGGCGCGGCTCTAATTTAGAACCAGTACAGGTTATCTGGCATCTTATGATTATTTATGTGCATCACAGCCCTCGCTGCACCGACTGATTACCAGCTGATAGGGAGGGGGTTGGCGGAAGAGGATGGAAAAGGTAATGGGGATAAGGTCACCATTAGAGAAGACACGCAGGGCATTTGACAGAGTGGGAAACACATTTCTGTCCCCCATCCAAAGCTTACCATTTCTCCTGCCCCTATAAGGTTGACGTTGTGCCCAAGCAGAGAGCTTCGTGGAGAAACCACCCCCTGCCCCGGGTGGTTTGGTTTGTGCATCCTGTGATTGTGCTCTAGAACCCTTGGACGCCAAGGTCATTTTGAGAATCAGGGTCTCCAGGTGTTGTAATTTTAGGAAAGTGCTGTAAAGCAGGCTTGAGTTCTCCTTTGTTTGGTAGCAGAGGACTTCAGCATCAGTTTTTATGGTCATATCTGAATCATGTGCAAAGCAAATGGTCAGCACAGAGAAGTGACAGGACTGTGGGGAGCAGGGCGAGTGGAGGGGGCGGGACATCATCAGACTTGAGTTCTGAGGATTACTGGTGCTTGACTGGGTTGGAGAAGTCCATTACTTCAGAATTTGAACACCCAGCATGACTTCGATTTAATTAAACAGTAATTGGTGTTTAACTTCCCCAAGCCCCTCGCATGCCCACTCCCCAGACAGCCGGTTACTTTCTTGGATTCAGCTATTTTCGAATTGATTTGTGTGGCTCAAGTGTAATGAAAATAAGCCCGTGTCATCCAAATTTCCTCTCAATGAATTATCATTTCTAATAACCCTTAGCTTAGCACCTGGCACATTTATCGAAAGAGTTTTGAGAGGTTTATCTGACTCCTCTGCATCCCATGTGGGGAAAAGGGAAGCCAAGTGCCTCTAAAGACAAACGGAAGAACGGAGCCGCGCACCCCGCTCTCTCCAGCCCAATACGCTCCCGGCCGCGGCCCCTAGCAGAGCTCAGGTGGAGATGGTGTTTTGCATAATTTTCTGGGTATCTTAGATTTCCATCTACTTTGCTGCTGCCAGAACCACCAAAGGGTGGTCCGGTGACTTGCCATCAGCTCATCCCCCAAACCGCGGCCCCCGCCCCGCTCAGGAGCGCCCGTGCGGTCAGCGCTCCCGCGGCGCCGCCGTGATCGGGCGCTCTCCGGGCCGGAGAAGATCAGAACCGGCCACTGGGGAGAGCAGAAAGCGGAATCCTTCCAAACCCAATGTGCGGTCTTGCCACCGTGACCTTCTGAAACGATGCACGGTGCGCTCTTGTACTGTGGGATTGGTCTTTTTGCGGAGAAATTCCACACTTCTGTTGACCCAGCATCAGGCTGACGAGGGAGCTGGGGGGCCTGGCTTCTCCCTCCGTGCACCCCGACAGCAACTGCTGTCGACCTCATTTCACGTCAGCTGAGGTGTGGCTACCATGCTGGAAACCGTCAACTTTAGAAAAGCCCCATCTCTTCCCAAGAGCTGGCTTTGAGTCCTTTGCCACAAGCTCGGTGACACACCGTCTTAGTAGCATCACCGGCGAGGCTGGCTTTGTAGAAGGACGCGGGGCACTAGGGGCCCCTGAACGCAGAGCCCGTGTCCTCCACGGCGCAGGTGAGCTGCAGGCGCCCGGCAAAGCCGGCCTCTGGGGCCTCGCTCCGCTCAGCGGGCGCCTGCGTCCCCGTCCTCTCCGCTGGACGCGTCAGCAGGGACGGTACCTTTCAGCCCCAGGCCTGCTCCCCTCCTGGCTTCTCGGGGAATTCTCTTTTCAGCTGTACTCCTGGCAGCCTCTGAGTGACATCTTTATAGGATCAGATGTGATGACAGTTAGGTAACAAGTTCTGATTTTTGGCTCATCAGCTTTTCGGTCTGCCTGTCATGAGAACGAGACGGCGCCACATTAGGGCAATCTCATTAGTAAATAAGCTGGTACTGCTGACACAAGATAAAACGTTTTTAAACTGATAAAAAAAATTTTTTAAAGAGCCTTTTAATCACCGTCGAATGACTTTCCTGCCACTTTTTGGGGCATCGGTACATAACTTGGAAAAGATGAAAGAGCGTGTAAAGGAAGTGATGTTAACAAGTCTGCGGTGGGATGTCTGAAGCAACGTGCTGGCGGCCGTCAGCGCCGCGCGCGATCCGTCGTGCTTAGAGGACAGCAGCGCTCGACGCAGGAACGCCGGCTGGCGCAGCCGCTTCCCCTCTATGAACTTCGCAGAGCGATTTCTCCGTCGCCGGTAGGTTGCGCGCTGTCGCAAGCCCCGGGACTGGGTGTCGCAGCTCCATCCCGGGGACGCGGCCTGAGTGAGCTTGCGGACGAGGCCGGGCCTGAACATTTCTGGGAAGCCCAGCACAATCTTGAATCACGCCCAGCACAATCTTGAATCACGCCCGAATGCCGTTTCTGATCTAGTCGAACATTTGCGAGCTGCCGGCGGAGAAGCGTGCCATCAATCTTTATAGTGTATGTAAAATTACCTACGATTCTTTTTTGGGATTAAGTTAAGAGTATCTTGGTAATAAGGGTCCATCATTCTCTTTCAGAAATCATTTGTCAGATTTGCAGTACAATCAGCAACTACAGAAAGGTGGGATTTAAAAAGCAGTTGTTTATTTATAGTTGAGGCCGGGAGATCTAAATTATCCGTCCTTCCAAAACCCTTTGTTGGGATGAAAATGTTAAGTAGCTGCTTTTCGTCAACATTTATTTGATAACCGCTGGCCATCACTTTGGAGCTGTCAGCATGGAATACAAATGAATATTGACTCTTTTAAAGGAAAAGGTACAGAGGTTTCTGATAAACAATATACGGGAGAGAAAAAACAAGACCCCCATGCTGGTACCTGTGATGCACTGGTTAGTCCTCTAATATACCGTACATTTTAATAAGGACACACATTACATAGCATTCAGTTTTCAAGTTCCTCTATTTTAAAATGCATGCTTACTTAAAAGGAAGACTATATTCCTGGATTAAAGTAGATTTCACTAGGAGATGTATAAAAAGATAAAGACACACTGTCACAGAGTAGCTATCTATTCAATGAACTCACGAGTAGGAGATGTTCTAAGATTGCTTTACTACCTACTGATACCAGGACATCGCACGACACATGCCACATCAGCCAGTTCTAGACAAAGTAGTTGTGTCAAGAAACATGGCACGGAAGTTAGCCCGAGTTCAGAACCCCAAGGGCACGAACAAGAGCCTTTTCGGAAGTGGGTGGTGATTATCGTGCTGAACTCCCGGGACAGAGACGGCAGGAAGGCGACCCAGTGCCTCTCCAAACCCTCCACGCTTTCCCTGTTACCTGTCTGGGGTCTGTTAGGTGAACCAGCACTTGCCCAGTGCAGAACCGGCCACCTGTCCGGTCCTCCAGAACACGGCGGTGACGGAGCCGCGGTGGAAACGAGGGGGCAAGGGCACGTGTATCAGGTGGCATCCGTGGCCGCCGCCACACCCTGTCCTTCCCTGTCTCTCAGGAGTACCCCGACAGAAGAGTCTGGAACCACTCGCCCGCACAAGTGCAGCACCTTGTTGCAGAGCTCCTCCCCCACCTCCGTTCCTCAAAAACAGTTACGGGTTCAGTCTCCGACGTGCGAGGCAAACCCAAGCAGACTGTCCCCCCCCCCCCACCCCCGTTATCAGGTCCGCACCTGCCATCAGAGAACAATCTTCTAAGCCCCAACACGTGCCGAGTGTTTCATTAGTTCATGGAGTCAGCCTGCGGGAGTAAGGTTCGGGGGCCTTCCCCAGGAGCACGACCACAGCCACAAAGTCACCCCCTTCCTCGACCACCGGGCATCTGAGGGGTGACCATGGCTAGCACGTACGGACAGATTACAACCCGGTCAGGCACCACGCAGCCCTCCCAGCCGGGAGCAACTGTTCCCCTCATTTGCAGAGACGGCTGCTTCGCGTCAGAGACGAAAAGCGACATGCCCAAAGCCACACGCGTCACCACGCAGGTCTGCCCGCTCCAGAATCCGCATCAGCCGCCGAGCAAAGCCTCCTTCCCAAACACGGGACCCAGCGTTTGCATCCTGCCCGCTCCCTGCTGGGTGTGTCCCCCTTGGCGGAAGCTTCCTCGCGAGGGCCTCCCTGTCACCTGCCGCTGTGTGAGGCCCCGACGCGGCCTGGGAGGAAACGGGAGGCCGGGTTCACCGGAGAAGTGTTCAAAGGACAATTTTTCCATTGTTGATTTAGTCAGTGAACTAAATTGAAATTATATCCACTTGGATTCACAAGATTGAAGACTCGGCGCCACCTCAGAAGATCCAGTAGCAAACGGCCCTTAACAGAAAGGTCACGTGATTCAAAAGGCCACCTCTGCGTGCCACCTCTGCCCAGCTAAGGAACCTGCTCTCGGATGACAGGCCTTTCTTCAGCGCGTGAACGGAACCACATGAAAACCAGTGAAACCTAGGCCAGTCTCCACGTGGTGGGTTCTCACACGAGTCGGGGGAGTGTGGCTTTTGGAGAGCACGGGCCGCGCTGCTCGGGGCGGGATCAGCCTCCGGTCCCCGTGCCCCGCCCGCCCCCGCCCGCCCCGAACGCGGTCGCTCCTACGAGTCTCGAACCGCTGATCCCCGCAGAGGCTTGACGCCAGCCGGGCTTGGAGACAGGCAGATGCTTCCTGTTGGCATCAAAACAGAACTTTTTTTTTTCCCACGGCCTTTGGGAGTTTTGCTAAGTCACAGGCTGTTCTTAACATTTACTACAGAAGGGAAATACTCCTCAGTGTCTCAAGCAGAAGCAGTGAGGAGGATCAGGGGTACAGATACTGGCTTTCCAGTTCTGAGAGATCCGATCACTTGGATCACGATCGGATTCTCGGCCTCACAGACGAGAACGCGCCCACTCGGGCGCTTTGACGGTGGTCAGGATGGTCTCCTCCTGCCCCAAGGAAACAGGTTTCTTTCTTCTTTGCTGAAACAGGTTCTCGAGTGCAGGAAAACCTCAGAGGTTCTTTTCAGTTGACTTGTCTGTCCCCCAGTAGGTGAGGGAGTGTCATTCCCCAGGCAACACCGGGGACACCGTCTGTGAGGAGGGCCTTGATGATGGGAGGGCCAAGCAGTGGGCTAGGCCAGTCCATGACCATAAACGCTGCTGGTCCCAGACAGCCCAGAGCCCGTGACTGCAAAGGGAATCTTGACTGAAATGCCTGACGGAAAACAACCGTAGCTCATCTTTCGAGAAACAGCCATTCGGAGACAGTCTGCCAGATGGCCCGCAGCCTTTCTTGTTTGCACTACAGGTATCCCAGATAGTACGTCCCCAAACCCAAGTCTGACTACGAGACCCCACAGCATTCCCTCGGACAAAGAAACATACGTTTCTAGCAAGGTCATTATGGAGTTTGAAGACAATGACTTGGAGTCCAGGGCAGAATGAGACGGAAAGTCAGGACGGGCGCTGAGAAGTATTTGCAGGAACAAGCTCAGAGACTAGTAGGTTCAGGATGGAAAGCTGGAAGGGACTTTTTTTTTTTTCTTTTAAGACAGAAGAATATATTTGTCTTCACTAACCTTAAGTTTTGGGGAGAAAAAGGCAGCCAATCCCAACCATCCAAAGAGGCCCAAAGCCATGTTTATTCCGGGAAGGCCAGGCACGGGCGGGTTCTCACTTAGGCTATGGGACCGAAGGGCGCACTGACCTTGGTAGGCCTTCAGGACCTGTGTTTTGAATTCAATGAACTGTTCTGAACTTTCCCTTGAAATAAATGAGGCCCTTTTCGTACCTCTTCTGTGTTCCAGAATCCCTGCCATAAATGTTCCAAGGGCTCCATGACAGATTTATGTCTGGTCTCAAAAGAGTGGAGGAGAAATATTTAGAATGATTTCATCTTTCTAAGACCTGCTGTTTTCTGAGACTGTAGAGCTGCTCTGGGAGGAGGCTGGGGCGGGGGGGGCGCGGCGCTCCCCAAGAGGGGAAGGAAGGCGGACTGCTCACGTACAGGCCGGTGGCCAGTCCTACTCCTGCTTAGTTCCCTTCCAACTGTGCCCGCCAAACGCACCCTACAACCACCTGGGCCTGAGAGAGGGTCCCCGCAAGACGACGACAGGATGCCACTGACTGTCCCCTAGCCACGAAAGCAGCCCCCGGGGCATCCCGTGCGGGTCTTGCCTGGATGACCACATTGCTCAAAGTACAGTTTCTTTCCAAACGGGGAGTTCCCTTGCTGGGATGGAAGGACGCACGGGGGTACCCACTGTTCCATGGGTCAGTGTGAAGCCGCTAAGCAGAAGAGCCATAGAAACTGGCCACTCAGAAAGGCATCAGCCTTCCACATGGGACAGATCTGATGGCCGGTTACTGGAATTTGCCAACCGGGCCACCTCCGACGCCGGCGCTGAAGGACTAGTGGGTATTTATGAGAGATAAAAGAACATATTTAGCGTGTGTTAATTTGAAACGCTTTACATTTTTACTCCTTTATCCTCAGTTATAGCTAGCTCTGTATACTGTATATAAATGTATGCCTCTGTATTTGCCATGTATACTAAAATAAATCTTTGAAATAATTGCCAGGCAGAATTAATGGCTTCTGTTCCAATATAATGGTGCGAAGTGTCTTCACGGTACAGGTGAAACAAAAGCTCCCCCTCCCTCTCTGCTGCGCGCACTGACCCCGCCGAGTCGGCCTGCCACGTTGGCTCCTTTAGAAAACCAAGAGCTGACTGCTTTTGTGAGTGAGCCAGATTTCAGGGCAAACCCCAAACAAGCTGTTTGTTTAGATTTTAAGGTAGACAGTTCATTTACACCCAGGTCTCAGAAATACTCTACAACGTCATCCTGAAAGGCAGGAGGGGGTGGGGTGGGGGTTGAGGAAAACCCACGGGGTCTTCTGATGGGGCCACATCACCGCCAGAAATCAACTCTTAACTCTGTCTTCCAGAAACGAATGAAAAAAAAAAAAAAATAGACTTGGTACCGTTCGGATGTCACAGGCAGGCACCCACGCCCGGCCCCGCTGTTTGCATTAGGTTTGTGCGTTTTCACAGCGAGCTCTCTACAACAGATCCTTTCTCAGGCTCAAAGACGCTGGCCTTGTTAATATTTCATTTAGAACATACTGTGGAGAGCGTCTCATTTATATTACTTCCATAATTAATGGTGATAGCTTAGGCACTGCCTTTACACAGAGAGATCTCGTCACAGTGGTCGATGGGTAACGAGAAACAATAGATATTTCATTCACCAGCAGCTTGTTGCTAGTTAGTAGGAAATGATCGTGTGTGCTGTTGCTTTAATTGCCAGGGTAAATAATTCTGCCTCGGTGTTAGTGAACATTTTAAAGCACTCGATGCAAATAGACTAGAAACAAAACAAACAAAAAAAAATTACCTTGATTATACAACACCTTAGCATAGAAAGTTACAAAGGTATGTCTTTTTTTTTTAAATTGTATTCTATCATGCAAATATTCTCTAAATATGCATGTGCTGACTACTCATCTCCTGTATTTTAGGAAATACAATTAGGCTGCCTTTCTCTTCTCCTATGTAGACTGTAAATAACTGTAGATCTTTCTCTTGTTTCCCTATGTAAATATATGTAAATACTAACAAGCTATGCATGCTGATATTCTAGGCAATTTCAGGTACTTTTATAATCTGAAGGCATGTACTTGAACTGGTTTGTTAAAAGAAAAAAAAAAGTCTCTCAAACTCTTTAAAGCTGAATAGAAATTAAAGATTTCTTCCTAGATGATTGTGGTTTCTTTTGTTTGCTTTCTCATCCCTGAACAGTACTCCACTTCTGTTCCCTGCCCTTCTCCCCGGGAGGAGACCCGGGCATGCACCCGGGCCAGGAACGATGTGGATCTACTTGGCTTTCGTTTCTAACCACTTTCCTTGGGTTTCCTAAAGAACTTCTAGACTCATAAGATAGGCGTCTTTGGATTCTTCTAGCAAAAGAATCTGGAGTTAAGAAAAAAAAAAATCGTATTTGTTGCTCCCCTACTACGTGTCAGCACAGTGCGAGGTGCCTTCCCTCCGCAACCCCTACAAAAGGACCCTGTCATTACCATTTCAAAGATGCAGAAACTGAGTCACAGCAAGATGAACACACGCCTAGAGTGACAAAACTATTAAATGCCTCCCAAACCCTGATTCTTTCCTATAAGTCAACTTGTTCTGCAAAAGGTCAGAGAGAAACTCATTTAGGCTCTGCAGGCCATACAGTCTCTGTCACAACTCCGGTCTGCCACCGCTGTTAGGAAGGCGGCCACAGACAGCACAGTCCCCAATGAATGTGACCGTGTTCCGATAAAACTTTATTTATAAAAGCAAGCAGAAGGCCACGTTTGTCCCACTGGCCTCAGTCTGCCAACCTCTGTTCCACACCCCGCTCTTCAACAGAACACGAACATTCCCCTTTCAAGTACGTTTATGTGTTTGATGGACTGTGGGAATCACATGATCAAATGAAAATTCTCCATTTCTTCCCTGCAGGTAACAACACTATTTGTAGAAGTCATGAAATAATAAGGAGGTGAGCAAAAATGAAGTCCCTTGAGCTTATAAATCAAGCTGTCTTCCTCAGACAAATCTCATTGCCAGATTTCAATTTAGTTACCTTTTGTTTTCACAAATGGGGAAGGAGGAAAAAGGTATGAAAGACTAAGGTAAAAAAAAGAAAGAAAAAGAAAAAAAAAGGAGATCGAGCCACGCTCACTCTTCAATGAGGGGAAGGAGGCTATTACCTCAGGTATCTATGGAAACCAAGCAGCACGCAAACTTTTTAATGGTTGGAAAACAGCGTCTGTGTTTGAAGATGTTTTCCCCAAGTATGATGCTTCAGTGTAAATGCATTAATTGACAGTTTCCTTCGGGACTTTTTTATTGAAGTGTCCAAAGTTAATTTGATGGCACAGGGAACTCTCCGGAGCCCTTGAAGAATGCTGCAAAGTTAGGTCTTTAGAAAACGGAGGGGCTCTGGCGTCCCCTACAAACCCGAGCCCACTCTCCTGCAAAGCAAGGGAAGAACCAGCCCTTGCTCCCTGCGGTTTCCCCGTTAGAACACCCTCTGCATTCACCGTGGGCTGGGAGAGACTCCTAGCCTCTAGTCCAACAAGAAACAAGATCACCTCTTCCGCCGTGCGGGGACTGGGGTGGGGGGGAGACCTGTGAGTTCTGCTGTCCGGGTGGCAGTGGGGGGGGGTGAGAACAGCCCAGAAGCCGAAGCCATTTTTGCCTTCCAGATTCAAGGGGCAGCCGTCGTTTCACCAGCCTTACGCAGCATCTCCGGGAGCCACGCTCGTCATGGAGTCCACTGCTCCCCTGGTTCCCTAGCCGTAGCAACCAGACCCAAGTTCACGTCCACGTCTCTGAGGCAGTGACACAGGAACCAGGGCCGCAATTACTTGTTAAGTGCTATAAAATTCGAGACCCCACTGCCCACCTCTAGCCCCCCAGGCCCTCACACAGATCTCCTCCAGATCTTCCAATCTCCCGTGCAATGGTGCTAGAGAAAGGGACAGACAGATGGACCCCGAGGTGAGCAAGCAAGTGCAGTTTATAAAAAAGTGCAGTAAAAATACAGAATCTAGGTGTTGGGTAGCTGGGTGGCTGCTACAATACTCCTTCAAGTTTTCTACTTAAAAGCTTTCACAATAAACCTTTGGGAAGATACACACATCCATCCCTGTGGGGTAGGATTCCCATTTCACAGATGAGAAGGCTGAGGCACAGAAGTATCCCTGAGTAGCCTGAAGTCCTCACCTGGTAAGCGGCGACATCCTCCTGAACTCACGCCCGCCTGCCTCAGGCGTCCCTTCCATAAAGGGTCCGCGCGCGTCTCTGTTCTACCTCCCGGGCACTTCCCCCCAGGCCTCTCATTCTGCCAGGTTTTTACCTCAGAACATGAACACCGGTTTGCCACACGACTCCCGCCAGGCAGGTGGAGGCAGGGTCCCGACCCAGAGCCCAGAAATCCGTTCTCCCAAGAGCGCGAGTGACCTGCGCGCCAAGGGAGGGGACCTGGCGTGCGTTCACTTGGCGGCTATTCATGCAGCTCGCGACTCTGCGGTCCCGAGGGCGGAGGCGCGTTCTCGCTGGCTGGGGTCGGCCACGCCGAGGCCTTCCAGCCTGACCAGAGCGCCTGGCACGCGGACCCCGAAGTCCCAGACGGAGCGGCGTGCAGAGAGCGTGGCGCGGGGCGGCAGCACCGGTGTCAGACGCCGGGGGGGGGGGTGGTGGCTGCTGGTGTCGGGGCCACACCAGGGCACGGGATGGTTGAATGGGCAACCGTCCGGCCCGGCCTGTCCCCCTCCTCACGGTCCTCCATCGGACACTGGTCGGCTCCCAATCTTAGAGACTAAAAGAGCATCTCAGGCGGAGTCTGACGGCTGGCGGTAGGAGCCTCCCAGCACCCGCCCTGCTTCCTAACGTCACTTGCAGACTTTTCCCCAGGAGGAAACTCCCCTCCCGGCTGACCCGGAACGCCCACCTCTTTCCCTTCGAACCCTAGAAGATCCGGAGCCGACACGTCTGCCTTTCTCACCCCTCTGGACGCACTTGTCACCTGCCCCAGCACCTCGCCCGCTGCAGGCCGCCCAGCCGGGTCATTGTCTGGGAGCAGCGGGCGCCTCCCGGTCCGCTCCTCTCCCTCCTTCCAAACACACACCGAGTCCCTGAGTCCCGGCTGGACAGCTGCCTCAGAGAGGGCTGGTCCAATCCCGGCCGCCATCGCCAACAACAAAACAATAAGGACAATGACAGTGACCCCTCAGTACTTCCAGTTCTCACAGGCACTTCACCACGTAGGTATTAGCATGGAGCCCGGCGAAGGCCAAGGAGGCAAAGCCGCTCACGGCCATGCACCTGGGAAGGGTCAGAGCTGAGATCCAAACCGAGCCGGTCTTGGTTCAAAGCCCATGTTCTAGTTCCTGACTAATGTTCCTCTGACCCCAATCAGACTGCGCACATGTCCCCTACCTGGGTGACCGAATCCCTCTAATGGCCAAGCTGCTTCCGGTAGAGCCTCAGGGGCCCTCCTCCTCCTGCTCCCTGAGCTCCAGTTCTTAGTCCTCAGACCCCCTGGCTTCTGGACTGGCGTCCTCCGCCTCGGGTGGGAGGCGGCGGGGATCATTTTTGCCCGCACAGGATTTCGGACACAGCCCTGAACGGGTCTGAGGCCCTTCCCCTACGATGTTCCTGTTCTACCGATTGCTTCTCAGGCAAAGGAGGGCTTGGAGGCTGGCGAGGCTCAGGGTCATGTCTGGCGGGAGGCGCCAGAGCACCGGGGCGGCCCGCGACTGGCCGACGGCAGCTGGCACTCTCCCGGCCTCCGAGTTCGGAGAAACGCCGAGCTCGTGACGGCGGGCTACACGGAGGAACATCGTACTCTGCGCGCTCCCGCTCCGGCCGCCGCACGCGATAGGAGTCCTCCTCTCGGAGCTCCCTGCTTGTGAGAAGGCAGGCGCACCCCCCAAACAAGGTGTCGGCGCGGACACCTGCCAGCGCTGGAGCCGGCCCTCGAACCGGCAAGGTGGCTGAAAACCTGTCCTCTACCGGCTGCCCCCTCTGGATTCCTAATCATCTGAGTTTACAACGCTGGCCCCTTCGTGTACGAATCCTTACAGGGCATGATAGCTTCTGGGACACATTCTAGCCAAGCCCTAGAATTTTTGCAAGAGCGTTCTGAAAGCAGCTTTATCCACATTTTATTTATAGGTAAACTGAGTCTCCACAAGTAAAATGACTTAATAATCCTTGTTTACGGAGTTTTGGTTTTGTGCCACCTGCCTGCCTCGTGCTAGGGATCCACATGGCTTTAATTGCCTTCAGGAAGGGTCCCACCTATGCCAGATTTTTGGGAGGCCACTAAGCCAAACTACAGGTAGGGCCATGACTCCCAAAGAGACAAAGGTCAGAGAACGAGTGGCAGAGTCGGGAGCTGAACCCAATCTCTTGGGCTCCAGAACCCCAACTCTTGACAGTGGCAGCAAGAGAAACGGAATGTTCTTGCAGCCAGATGGACACAGGAGCCCTGTACATCTGTGCGTCAAGACTTTACACTATCACAGTAGCAGATCTTGTGACAGCAGCACGCAGCTAACAGTGTTTGAGCATCCCATGCTCGCGTGACATCTTCCGTGGGCGCCACCCCAGTTGCCGTGCTCCCATTTGACAGACACGGCACCTGAGGCCCAGAGATGTTAAGCCACTTGCCCCAGGTCGCACAGCGAGTAAGTGGCGTGCCGCTCAAACCTGAGCTGCCCGAGCCTTTTCTCTCTTTGCTGTGTGGCATGTTGGGCCACAGAAGCCAGGCCTTCACAGGGACACTTGTCATTGCCCAGGGGCGGTAAACATCTCCAGTTCGTTGCTCCATAGACGCATCCCAGATTCATGAGTCCGAGTCCGACGCTACAAGTGGGCTGGAGGCCCGGGCTTCCGCTGCGCGTGGGAACGCGGGGAGAGTGACTCCATGCGTCGGCTCCCGGGAATCGCGGGGGGAGGTCTCAGGAAGGATAACCTGCCCGTAAGTGGAAAAGGGGGTGCGTCTGTTTTCCTTACTCGTTTCTCGTTTCTGCTGTTCTCTAAAGCTGCTTCTCATTCCTGGATTCTGGTGAAGGGCCAGCTGAGTCAAACCTGCCACCGACAAGGGCAGACCCGTAACTGCTCCGGATTTCAGCGCCGTTTAGTCCCTCCCTCGAGGCTGAGAAGCAGAACTTCTGCTCACTGGAATGCCGGGCTCGGGACTCGGGACTCGGGACTCGGGACCACCGCCTTCTCCAGGGCCCACGCCTGAGCCGCCTCCCACCATCGAGGTGAGACGGGCCCCACCCTGTGTCTTGGGTGTTCCCGCCTCCACCATAATGAATGGGAAATCGAGAGAAGGAATAAGCGAACCGCAAAGCTGTAGGTCTTGTCTGGTGATTCTAAGGCCACCAGGAGTCTGGGGGCACCACCACAGCCATCCTTTTGTGGGGGCAAGGAGTCCAGCAAGATCATTCAAATTTACTTTCCCATGAGGTGCCCTGCTCTGCTTAGATGACAGGACCCCGAAAGCAGAGTTGGTGACGGCTGGTTAATGTTTAGCGACAGGCTCACTGGAACACGGAGGGGAGAGGGCACCTCGAGCTGCAGTTTCTGCCAAAACCCACGGTGGAAATACCCTCAACGTGACCGTCCAAGCGTGGGGCTGGGAAGAGGCACACGCGGTCAGCCTGCGGGAGCTGCTGCCTGACGGGGCTCTTGAGCCCAGCACGCGGGGGAAGTGCCCACAGAACATGGCACTAGGGACTGTGGGACCTTCTGAAGAAGATCATGAGCAAGGACAAAACAGGTCAGGACCTCAAGGTCAGAAAACCGCCTGGGCATGTCAGGCACAGCGGCCAAGGAGAAATGCAAACCAGTTTAGGACACCTGGGGGTCAGCGTGACGCGGACCTGTGACACACAGGTTTGGTTCCAGTTGGTCCCCATAACCTAAAAGCTGATTCTACTCAGGTGGCTCCCCCAGCTCTAGGTAGCCATAGTCGCCAACACAGACTGAATCAGTTACGAGTCCTAAACGTCATTCTAGAAACTCGGCAACAGCGTCTCACTTATGACCTCCCCTCAGAGGTGCGGAAACTGAGGTTCAAGGACCTAGAACTTGATCAAGGTTACACAGCGCTCTTGAAATGCAGTGCCAGGATCCGAACCCAGATCTGCCAACTCCAGACCTCCTCGTGCCCCGGCTCCCTGAGAACTGTGTTCTCTATGCGTTCAGCATCCTTGAAAACCATGCATTTCTTGCCTCAGCTGGCATCCGTGTATCCTAACAGATGTCTGTGCCCCCTCACGTCGCCCACTGAGCGATAGAGGATCTGGGACTCTGTGGGGGTGCGGGTGAGGACAGGGGCTAGGGGAGGAGGGAAGGGACACTGGGGGGTGTCAGGGAGAAGAGATGGGGACCAGGCATCGGACTGCAAGTCTCAGGACAATGAAGTGATTTTCCGGTATTCGTGGAAGCTGGACATATGAACTCAGAATTTACTCCTTTTGCCCAACAGGACAAGCCCAGTGAGCAGAGATAACCCACTGGAATCTGGGAGCTTCCAATACACAGTTAGGGGACACGTTCTTAAGCTGAAGGCCCTTTGGTTCGGTTTGTCCACCAACCAGCAAAGTCAGAGAGAGCAGGAAGGTGTCTGCACACGGCACTCTGTGACTCTATCAAAGGTGATAAACCTCGAAGTCGTGTTTGGTTTATGGTACTTCCTCCGGTGAACGCACAAACAGATTTCTTCTGATTAAATTGCACGAGAACAGTCGGCCCCAGAACTTAATGATACTACTGTCCCTGCTTTCGAAGGGAATATGTCAAACAAAGGGGGCTTTGCCGCCTGAGTTAACACAATCTTCCCAGGATGGGAGGAACACCGTTTACAAACAAGAGAAACCAATGATGTCAGAAAGGAGTGAAATGGTCTTTCCCTTCTCAGCTGAAATCCCTGAGACGTGCGTATCAAGAATGTCAAACGAACCGAGCAGGCCGGATTTGCTCCAGGATCCCAAGGCCCACCATCTGGAGCGTTGCCCCTAAACACGGTGCTTGTGTGATCGGACTTAACTATGATCCCCCTCAGCACCAGGCCCTTTGCCAGGTACCAGCTGCCGGTCTACAGCAGACAGCCTACCTGTCTAGCTCTGTCCTCTCCCTTTCTTCTATCCCTGTTCCCACTTCCACGAACGACCCTCAGGTCACGGAGGTACGGCTTCTCAGTGATCACGCGGCTCTCTAGCAGGGGCCCCGGGGCGTTCCCGAGCCTCCCCTTCTGGACCGGAGCCACTCATTTCTCCAGCTGCTGGGCACTGAGGGTCGAGTCTTGTCTTCGGGAGCTGCCCTGCCCTGCCCAAGCACACGCCCCTCTAGAAGGCAGCCGGCTCCGTGCCTACCTGGCCTCTCTGAAGGGCCGCGCTGGCTTCAGACTCCTGGAGACCGGCTGACATCACATCACAGCTCGGTCGTCCCCCTGTGCCCCCTGCCGCCCCCCTGCCCCTCAGGCATGGCTCCCAAGGGCACCACCTGCCGACCCTGCACGTCCACCCCGGCCGCAGCCCGCCGCCTGGACAGCCAACCTGCAACTCGAGACAGCTGTCGGCTTCGGGAAATACACTCGACCCTTCCGAAGCTGTCTTCTCATCTGTAAGTCCGAGATGCGGATGTCCTTAGAGAATGATTGCGACGACTAAATCAGACGACGTGCCAGGCGCGTACACGGAGCCGGCTCGGACATCGCACCCGCTCCGCGCAGGAGAACAGCACGGCGGTCGCAGACGAACCAGCACAGCCCTGGGGCCCGCGCTGCCATCCGCCTGCACCACCCTTCCTCGCCCTGCCGCCGGGGGGTGCCGGTGTGGGGAGGAAAGCACAGGCGTCAGGGGGGTTCTGGTTAGATGTGGTGGATGCAGGCATTGTTAACTGAAGTCCCTCCAGAAACTCCAGCAGAAGCGTAATAAAGGGGGGCGGGGAGAAGCTATTTAACTCCATGATCAGGAAACACTAGCAAGAATTTCGGAAGGTGGGAAGCAGATGGGGAAGTGGGGACTCCTGACTCCGCAAAGCTGTGCCTGCAGGAGGGGGAGGCGTCCGGAACTGCGCGATCCACACAGCACAACCCGGGAACTGAAGAAGGGACACCGGCTGGGACCAGGGAGAAGAGAACCCAGAAGGCTTGACTGTTCTGCAGGAGTGTCCACAGGGAGATCTCATGTGGGGCAAGTGCGTGTGAGACACTTGCTTCATGACCAAGTTCGGATGTCACCTCCCGTAACGGACAGCTGTCCTCACCTTCACTGCCCATCCTGAACCTCACTGGATGGTCCTGTGTGTGCTGGAGACGATGACCTCGGTGAGAGGCTTGCTGGCCGTCTGTGCCCGGCGCACAGCGTATCTGCTTAGTGAATATTTCTAAAGAGATGAAGGCAGAATGATTGAACACCCTTTGCAGGGCAGAGGAAAATTCAAACTCAGCTGCTGCATAAACAAAACCACTGGTCAGATTTTTTTCTTTTCCAAGAGATCGTTGGTTTGACTCTGACACAGCGGTTTTCTACCAGTTGGGACTCCCGGCAGAGCCACCTTGTACATGCTGCCCCTGTGCCAACACTGGCCTCCGCTTGCTTTCTCCCTCTCTCCCAACACACACACACACACACACACACACACACCGCACGTGAGCTGTCCTCACAACAACGCTGGGAAATAGATTTGTGAGGACTTCCCCAAGTTCACAGAAAACTGAGACACACAGAGATTAAAGAACCCTCTGTGTTTAGTAGCAAAGCTGGGATTCCATCCCATGACTTTTGACTCCAAAGGCCACACGAGCACAGCAGGCCAGAAGCTAAGATACTTCCATGGGTCCCAGGGAGTTTCCTCTAGGCTCTGAGCTTGCTTTCCAGATTTCTGAGAGGCTCTGGGCCCACAGGGTCAGTGGTTTGTCCACAGACGCTCTGCCGTGAAGGAAAGTGGGCTCAGGGCCTGCCTTCTGGAGCCCTGTCCTCTCCTCTGGGACTAGAGGGCTGTCCAGAGGCTCACTCCAGAAGAAGAGATGCGATCTCATAGAGGGCCATGACACTGTGATGTGTCCTCTTACCCTTGAGATATCAGTGATGCCAGAAGACAGCACCTCCCCCAAGCAGAGGGGGAACCTTGAAGAAATTGCGGAACCTGGTGGAGAGTAAGTGGCCTATGTGGGGGAAGAATCAACAGGTACCATGTCCACAGGGATTCTGTGGAAGGTAGTAGAGCAGGTGCGAAACTGGGCTCAGGCCAAGGTATGGAGGAGGCAGAACCATAATCCTGCCCCATTCCACCCGGTGAGAGGGGCTGGACTTGGAAATCTCATAGGGATCCTGACTTGTCTCTGGTCCAGGAGGGGGTCTTTCTTCTCTCTCCACCAAATCAATAGGGTCTGACCTAGGGTCCTTGGCTGGTGGGGTGACTTGCACTGAGAAAAGGGGCTGGGGGTGCTATTTACAATCTTTTAAAAGCCTAAATGAAAAGCATGCTTTATCCATGGAGAGACAACACAGACGGCGACTTCTGAAATCTAACTGGTTGAGTGACCACCACCTCTCATCATCGGAGGTCCCAGGGAAGGGAGATGGGGCACTTCCTTGAAGACAAGTGTCAGAAGCACTGGCCCACCTGTGAAGCTTTTTCCTCAGGCCACTTCCTGACCCAAGTGCCAGCAAGACCTAATGACACAGCACAGCAGAGACACGGCGCCAGGCGGCTGGTCAGGGGCAAGGCCCTACCACCACTGCAGCTGCCTCTGCTGCGGGAAACGGAGAGCTTCCGTTCCACCACCAGGAGTTCTCACAGAGATCCTATGCCTCCTCTGGGGCACTCCCTATGGTCCTCACTTTCCAGACCCCCATAGCTGGGCACCCAAATGCAGAAGTTGCACTTGGTTGTGAACGTGGTCTGTGCTTTCTACTGCGTATCTCAAGATTCCCACAGAAAGCACCAGAAAGAGCATACGACACAGTGAGAATGGAAAGCATTTGCCTTGTCTCTGGATCACAGAGGCCAGACCGGGCAGAAGATTAGAAACCCTTCAAGGGTCCATGGCCACGTAGGCCAACTTCTCTCCATTCTTCAACAGCCAAAATGAAGTGGCAGAAGGGTGTGGGGGTCAAGGACCACCACATGACCATTTGCTGTCATGCATCTTCTCCCCAGGCACTGGCTATAGCAGTGGCTAGTCCCTCATCTCAGTCCTGCAGCCACATGACGGAATTGGAGCTCAGAGAGGTTAAGCAACTTGCCCAAGGACCCTCAGTCAGTAACAGGCAGAGTCGGGACTCAGATGTGAGGAGGAATGGTTGGGTCCTAAGTTCATGTTCTTCTCACCATTCTCTCTCTCCTATACTGAGCATCAGCAAAGGGGACAGGCTTCACGTAGGAAATTAAAATGAGAGGTAAAATAATTAACTGACTAAATAAATAAATGAACCCAAGTGAGAGGAAGGTTGCCTTACTATAAACCTGGAGAGTCATGGTGATTGGCTTTGGTGGGGTTTCTGAGTCACCTTGCCTCTCAAGAGAAATCTTTCCACATGACACCTTCCCTTGGCCAATGAGGACTGTACCAGGTACAACCCCACATCTCTTTCTGCTGTCGAATCACTCCTGGCACTGTCTAGATGATGAGAAAATACCCGCTGGGCAATAAGCCCCTTGAAAATGAGATTTCATTTGCTCGCGCCCCTCCAGCATTTAGCACTGCGCCTGGCAGAGGGGCTTGGGAACCATGTGATGAATGAATGGGTGAGTGAAAATGAATGAATGAATGTCTGAACAAGTTACCAAAACAGCCTCCAGGGGCACTTTCTGCCCCATTTCACACCAAAGGGAGGCATATTGTGGAAATGACCCCAGAGTGGCTACCCAGACTTTAACAAAAATACACACATTTCTTATTAGAATTGGCAGGAGCAATTCTGGGCCCGAGAGCAGAGCTCCCCGTCCACCTAATATTACACGAAGTGTTAACTACATTATCTGGAAATACCCTATGACTAATTCCCCATCCCTTATCTTGAGAAGAAAATTGTCTTTAGCCTGAATGCCCCAGATTCCTGGTCAGTTTATGTAAGGCGCTTCAAGTGATTGCAGTATTTTAAGCCATTTTTAGCTTAAATCACCTGATGTGTGGTGAGCCCAGAAAACCTGATCTCTTGCTCCCTTAACTCCCTGTTTTTCCACTAATTTTGTTTAAACTACTTACTGCGCCTTAAGTACTTCTCTGCTGAAGAACAGGTTTATGAGTGCACAGCCCCTCGACTACATGTTTTTTTCAAATAAATGATTTATTTAGCGGACGGCCCAGCACCACTCCCGGGGCAAAGCTATACTTATTACGTCTTGGTGATCCCACATTTGCCTCGGTCCGGGGCAGGTGTTAGTGATTCCTTACCACAGCCCCTTTGATGGTTTTGCCGACTGAAAACTTTTCTGCCCCGGCCAAACGCGATTTGATAGAAACGTTCTCCAAATTATGTCAGAAAATGAACCTCGGTGATTAAGCAAGAGATGAGCTTCCACAAGACCTTCATCTAGCGAGAAGTAAAACACTGGGCTTTCATAAAGGAGCTGGAGAGAAGGGCCTTTCCTTTGAGCAGTTAAAGCGATTTTTCAGCCAAAAATTTACAGAGCAAAGCGGAAGTCAGGATGTCAGACAGACGTAGCATCTATGTTTCTTGCAATCTCAGTGGCCTTTTCCTCTTATCAACAGAAGTCACACATGGCTTGCCTTCCAGCATCTTATTACAGATACAGCACCTTTGATACACAATTTTGTCTAAACGTATAGACAAAAGACTTAACAATGATTCAAAAAGTTTAGGTAACAACAACTAGTTAATTTTCTTTTCTTTCTTTCTTTTTTTTTTTTTAAAGAATTTGGTTTCATTAATTTTATTTGAGAGAGAGAGAGAGAGAGAGCACAGTCGGGAGGGCGGTTCAGAGGGAGAGGGAGAAGCAGGCTCCCCGGTGAGGAAGCCCAGCTGGGCCTCTGGGATCATGGTCTGAACCAAAGGCAGACACCTGACCACTTGAATCACCCAGGTGCCCCAAACTAGTTAATTTTCTAATTCAAGGGTCCTCAACCTTTCTTTACCAAAGGGCAGGAAGGAAATATTTTACGCCTTGCAGACTGTCTTGGTGCCACCACGGAGCCCTGCAGTTATAGTTCAAAAGCAGCCTCTGGACAATACAGAAACAAATGGGGGGGGGGTGTCGTGCCAATAAAACTTTATTCACAACAACAGCGAGCTGTCAGGTTTCGGCCCTGGGCCACAGTTTGCCCACCCTGTTCTACGTAACACTACTGACTTAATCATCAAACACCAGCTAGCTGACCTTCTAAATGGCTTCCCTACCTTGACAAAACAGGCTTGCAGTCTGACTAAACCTTCATGCCGGTTTAATGCAGGAAATGTGTTGCTAAGCCCCCTCTGAGGGGGCCCGAACATCCAGACACATCAATAAGTCCTCTGGTCTCTGGAATTCATATTCAGACCTCAGGCAGGAATCCGTGCCTAATGGTTCCACATTAATTCTTGTGAATTTTTCCCAGAAAAAAAAATTGTTATGAAATTATTTCCATGGGAAGATAAAATAATGAAGAAATCAAATGCCTTCAGATGAGTACATCTTTCTTCCCCACCCCACTCCAGATCTGTTTTCCCCAAGCAAGATAGTATCTAACACTCCTGGGAATTTTTAAAGAGTTAAATTTCCAAGAAAAATCATTCAGGTCTTAGTTGCAAAATGCCAAATAGTCACAGGCACCACCACCACCACCACCACCAAAGCCCAGTCCAGGGGGAGTGGGTAACAATCTCCTATGGCTGGAATTTCAGTACATCCAAGCAAATCAGAACAGCAAGAGGAAAGCCACGCTCCTCCCCCACAGCAACACCCTTCACCTGTTCCCGTTAGCATCTGTTATAGAGGGAGAATGCCGAACCCCTTAGATCGGAGCGGGAATTACTATGAATACTTATTCCTGCAGAAATATGCTTTGCTAATAGTGGCCTTTTCAATCTGCTCAGTTTTTCAGAAAGTTAATGCTACTTGGGAAGACCATGAACCACACAGGCAATAGGAAACCCAGTGCTCCCAGACTCACCCGCATCTCTCTCCCTACGTTTATACAGAGAAATTATCTTTCTCTGATGATGTATTTTTTCTTGCCTTTTTTGCCTGAAAGTGTCTGTCGCCTCTTCCACGGAGAATCCAAAACCTTTCCACTATGTGCCACAGTATAGATTTGGATGCAACGAAGACTATAATTATGGAGCATTTATGAGAAGTAATATTTTCCCTCTGGTACGGGTTAGCCGGGCTGCTCACACGAAGTGTGAATACTAATGCCTCCAGCTTACCTTGGCCCCTGCACGTGGGCAAGCAAAGGAGAAAGAGCAGCAAAGGCGGGAAGGCTGAGCTGCACCCACGAAAAGCAAACCCTGAAACCCTCTGGTGTCTCTAGAGAGCAATGCGCATTCCTCGGCGGCGGGGATGGCGGGCGGAGTTCGGGGGGTGCGTCTGGAAATAGAGGTGGCGGTTCGTGTGCAGGATTTAAACATGAGGCCCTTGTGCTAAGAAGCCTGGAAGACCAACCAGCCAGACGGCCGAGAGGCACGTCCTGCCTCCGGACATGGCCTATAAGGGCTGCCTATCAGCACGGAGCCGTGAGTTTGATCTTTTTAAGGGTGGAAATGAGGTAAAACAGAAAGAAAACGGTTTTCTGGAGCACTGAAATTAGTGATTTCTCGACGAAGCGTGCTTATAGCCCGGTGCCTGACAACACATTCTGTGAGAAAGGGATTAGGGAAATCTTCAAAAAGAAACCGGCGGCGGCAAGATGGCGGGGCGCCAGGAGCCTAGTGTGGTGGCGACGGGGGAGTTGAGCCGGAGAGTCAGCAAACCATTCCGAACACCTACATGTTCGGAGAAGAAGAGCAGCCATTCCAGGCACGGAAAATCGACCACTTTCCGGACGGCAGGACGTGCGGAGAAGTGAATCCGAGGCAACAAGCGGGAAGACAGACCGCGGGGGGAGGGGCGGCGGAGCAGCGAGCCCCAAACCCGGCCTTTGGGAGCGGGAAAGCCCGCGGCAGACGCGGCGCCGAGGAGGGGGCTCTCAGCTCGGGCTTACCTTAAACCGGGATCCGAGGACAGTCGGGCCACTGCTGCTCAAGCAGGGGACGCGCAAATGGTAGATCCCGGGATCTGGGCAGATCCTTTCTCTTCCGGGAGAAGCGACGCAGGAGCGCGCTGCAGAAATGTGCTGCGTTTGGAGACTCCAACCCGGGTCAAGCGCCAGAGACAGAAAAGCTCAGTCACAGGCCGGATGAGCACGGGGCGCGCCCGACACCAGGGAGACAGGAGAGACTAATGGCTTTCTTCTGAGGGCGCACTGAGGAGTGCTGGGGCCCCAGCTCTCGGCTCCTCTGGCGGGAGACTGCGCGGCCGCCATCTTCATTCCCGTCCTCGGGAACTCGGGGAACAAAAGCTCGCGAGAGCGAACCTGAGCAGATTAATTGGCCTGACCCCTGGCAAGGGCGAGGCAATTCCGTCTGAGGCAAATACATTTAAGAATCACGGCCACAGGCCCTTCTCCTGGAAGATTAGCAAGAACATCTGGCCCAGACCAAGTTCATCAATGGATGACAACTGCTAACTTTCCAGAGTTACGGGAAAGCAAAACAGAATTCATGGCTTTCCCCCCCACGATCCTTTATTCTTTCAAAATTAATTTTTTAAATTATTTTTTCTTATTCTATATTTTTTAAAATTTTTTCTCTTATTTTAAACTTTTTAAAACTATTTTATCAATACCTTTTAAAACTTTTTTTAAAAATTTTCATTGATATAGTCATATTCTATCCCTTCATTGTAATTAACCTTATTTTTTGTACACATATAAGTTTTTCTTTCTTTAAAACTTTGGGATACCGTTTCTTCTAACAGATCAAAATATACCCTAAATCTAGCATATGGCTTTGCTCTAATCTCAAGCCTGAACACATTCTTTCCTTTTTTTTCTTTTTTCAACCAACTTCTTATCAATTCCTTTTTTAGAATCTTTTTAAATTTTAATCTTTACAATCTATTGCATCCCTTCATTGTGTGTGTGTGTGTGTGTGTGTGTGTATAAAATTTGGGAGACAATTTCAACAGACCAAAATACACCCGAAATCAAATGTGTGGCTCTGTTCTTTTCATCAGTCTAAAAAAATTATATGCATATATATATATATATATGCATATAATTTTTTTCATCCTTTCTTCCCTGGTTTTGGCTCTTCTGATTTGGTTAGTGTATATTTTTCTGGGGTCATTGCTACCCTTTTAGTATTTGTTCTCTATTCATCTATTCTTATCTCGATAAAATGACAAGGCAGAAATCTCACCTCAAAAAAAAAAAAAAAAAAAGAAAGAAAGAAAAAGAGGCAGTACGGACAACTAGGGACCTAATTAATATGGACATTAGTAAGATGTCAGAACTAGCGTTCAGAATGACGATTACTAAGATGCTAGCTGGGCTTGAAAAAGCATGGAAGATACTAGAGAATCTCTTTCTGGAGAAATAAAATCCCTATCTAGAGAAATAAAAGAACTAAAATCTAGGGGCACCTGGGTGGCTCAGTGGGTTAACCCCCTGCTTTTGGCTCGGGTTATGGTCTTGGGGTCCTGGAATTGAGCCCCACATCAGGCTCTCTGCTCAGCGGGGAGCCTGCTTCCCTCTCTCTCTCTGTCTGCCTCTCTGCCTACTTGTGATCTCTCTCTCTCTCAAATAAATAAATAAAATCTTAAAAAAAAAGAACTAAAATCTAACTAAGTAGAAATCCATAACATATTGAGGTGCAATAAAAAATGTTAAATACTGCTAGGATAAATGAGGCAGAAGAGAGAATTAGTGATGTAGAAGACCAAATGGTGGAAAATAAAGAAGCTGAGCAAAAGAGTGCTAAATAACTACTGGACCATGAGGGGAGAATTTGAGAAGTAAGTGATACCATAAGATGAAACAACATTAGAATAATTGGGATTCCAGAGGAAGAAGAGAGAGGAGCAGAAGGTTCATTGGAGCAAATTAGAGCAGATAAATTCCCTTATTTGGGAAAGGGAACACGCATCAAAATCCAGAAGGCACAGAGAAGTCCCCTCAAAATCAATAAAAATAGGTCCATACCCCATCATCCAATAGTAAAACTTGTAAGTCTCAGTGACACAGAGAAAATCCTGAAAGCAGCTCGGGATAAGAGGTCTGTAACATACAATGGTAGAAATATTAGTTGCCAGCAAATCTATCCACAGAGACTTGGCAGGCCAGAAAGGACTGGGATGATATATTCAGAGCACTAAATGAGAAAAACATGTAGCCAAGAACACTATATCCAGCTAGGCTGTCATTGAAAATAGAAGGCACGTTAAAGAGCTTCCAGGACAAACAAAAATTAAAAGAATTTGCAAACAACAAACCAGCCCTACAGGAAATATTGAAAGAGGTCCTCTGAGCACGGAGAGAACCTTAAAGTAACAGACCAGAAAGGAAAAGAGACAATATATAGTAACAGTCACCTTACAGGCAATACAATGATACTAAATTCATATCTTTCAGTAGTTACCCTGAATGTAAATGGGCTAAATGCCCCAATCAAAAGACAGAGGGTATCAGAATGGATACAAAACAAACAAAAAACAAAAACAAAAGAAACAAGACCCATTAATATGCTATCTGCAAGAAACTCATTTTGACCCAAAGACACCTCCAGATTTAATGTGAGGGGATGGAAAACGATTTACCGTGCTAATGAACATCAAAAGAAACCTGGGGTGGCAATCCTTATATCACATAAATTAGATTTTAAGCCAAAGACTATAACAAGAGATGAGGAAGGACACTATATCATACCTAAAGGGTCTGTCCAACAAGAAGTTCTAACAATTTTTAATATTTAAATATCTATGCCCCTAACATGAGACCAGCCAGTTATATAAACCAATTAATAACAAAATCAATCAGTAAAAGCAATATATAAGTTAATATAAAAGACAATGGGAATATATTTTTGGTTACATTTTTCTTTTATTACATTTTTTACTTGTGTTTGTATTTTTATTTATATTTTTCTCTTATCTGATGCAACAGACAGCTGTATAAAGCAATAACACTAACTACATGTTGACATAAATGCAATGTATAAAGATGTGCTTTGTATGACAATAATAGCAAAAAATAAAAAAAAAAAAGAAAGAAAAAATAAGAAAATCAAAGAAACACATCGACAAAAATACGGTAATAGTAGGGGACTTTAACACCCCTCCTCACTGAAATGGACAGATCATCTAAGCAAAAGATCAACAAGGAAATAAAGGCCTTAAATGATACACTGGACCCGATGAACATCACAGATATAATCAGAACATTCCATCCCAAAGCAACAGAATATACATTCTTCTCTAGTGCACATGGTACATTCTCCAGAATAGATCACATCCGGGGTCACAAATCAGGTCTCAACTGGTACCAAAAGATTGGGATCTATCCCTGCATATTTTCAGACCATAATACTTTGAAACTAGAACTCAATCACAAAAGGAGTTGGAAAGAACTCAAATACATGGAGGCTAAAGAGCATCTACTAAAGAATAAATGGGTCAACCAGGAAATTAAAGAAGAATTTTTAAAATTCATGGAAACAAATGAAAAAGAAAACACAACTATTCAAAATCTTTAGGACACAGCAAATGCAGTCCTGAGAGGAAAGTATAAAAAAATACAAGCCTTTCACAAGAAACAAGGTCTCAAATACTCAACTTAACCCTACACCTAAAGAAGCTGGAATAAGGCCTAAACCTAGCAGGAGAAGAGAAATACTAAAGAAGAGATCTGAAATCAGTGAATTAAAAATCAAAAGAACAGTAGAACAGATCAATGAAACTAGGAGCTTGTTCTTTAAAAGAATTAGTAAGATTGATAAACCCCTGGCCAGACTTATCAAAAAGAAAAGAGAAAGGACCCAATTAATAAAGTCATGAATGAAAGAGGAGAGATCATAATCAACACCAAAGAAATACAAACAATTATAAGAACATATTATGGGCAATTATACACCAGCAAATTTGACAATCTGGAAGAAATGGATGCATTCCTAGAGACATATAAACTACCAAAACTGAACAAGGAAGAAATAGAAAACCTGAACAGACCCATACCCAGTAAGGAAAATTGAAGCAGTCACCAAAAATCTCCTAACAACAAGAGCCCAGGGCCAGATGGCTTCCCAGGGGAATTCTACCAAACATTTAAAGAATTAATACCTATTCTCCTGAAACTGTTCCAAAAAATACAAATGGAAGGAAAAATTTCAAACTCATTTTATAAGGCCAAGCATTAGCAAAGTAAGGCCAGCAGTACCTTGATTCCAAAACTAAAGATCCCATCAAAAAGAGGAATTAAGACCAATATCGCTGATGAAGATGGATGCAAAAATTCTCACCAAAATACTAGCCAATAGGATCCAACAGTAAAGGATTATTCACAATGACCAAGTGGGATTTATTCCTGGGCTGAAAGCTTGCTTCAACATCTGCAAATTGATGTGATATAATACATTAATAGAAAAGAGAACAAGAACCAAATGATACTCTCACTAGATGTTGAAAAAGCATTTGACAAAGTACAGCATACTTTTTGGATCAAAACTCTTCACAGTGTAGGGACAGAGGGCACACACCTCAATATCATAAAAAGCCACTCATGAAAACCCCCCAGCGAATATCATTCTCAAAAGGAAAGAAGTGAGAGCTTTCCCCTAAGGTCAGGAACGTAGCAGGGGTGTCCACTATCACCACTGCTGGTCAACATAGTACTAGAAGTCCTGGCATTAGCAATAAGACAACAAAGAGAAATAAAATCCATTTGAGTTGGCAAAGAATAAGTCAAATTCTTACTCTGCAGATGATACAATACTTTATATGGAAAACCCAAAGACTCCACACCAAAACTTTCAGAACTCTAATTCCGTAAAGTGTCAGGATATAAAATCAATGCACAGAAATCAATTGTGTTTCTATACACCAACAAGACAGACAAAGAGAAATTAAGGAGTCCATCTCACTTACAATTGCACCTAAAACTGTAAGATACCTAGGAATAAATCTCACCAATGAGGCAAAGATCTGTGCTCAGAAAACTATAAAGTACTCATGATAGACATTGAGGAAGACATAAAGAAATGGAAAAACATTTCATGCTCACGATTGGAAGACGAAATATTATGAAAATGTCTGTTCTACATAGAGCCATCTATACATTCAATGAAATCCCTATCAAAATACCATCAACTTTTTTTCACAGAAATGGAAGAAATAATCCTAAAATTTATATGGCACCAGAAAAGACCCGGAATGGCCAGAGAAATGTTGAAAAAGAAAACCAAAGTTGGTGGCCTCACAATACCAGACTTTAAGCTCTATTACAAAGCTGTCATCATCAAGACAGTATGGTACTGGCACAAAAACAGACACATAGTAGAGAGCCCAGAAATGGACCCACAACTGTATGGTCAAATAATCTTTGACAAAGCAGGAAAGACGGTCTTTTTCCCATTGGACAATGGAAAAAAGGCCGTCCCTTCAACAAATGGTGTTGGGGAAATTGGACAGCCACATGCAGAAGAACAAAACTGGACCATTTCCTTACACCACACACAAAAATAGACTCAAAATGGATGAAAGACCTCAGTGTGAGACAGGAATCCATCAAAATCCTTGAGGAGAACACAGGCAGCAACCTCTTTGACCTCAGCTGCAGCAACTTTTTCCTAGAAACATCGCCAAAGGCAAGGGAAGCAAGGGCAAAAATGAACTATTGGGGCTTCACCAAGATCAAAAGCTTCTACACGGCAAAGGAAACAGTCAACAAAACCAAAAGACAACTGACAGAATGGGAGCAGATATTTGCAAACGACATATCAGATAAAGGGCTAGTTTCCAAAATCTATAAAGAATTTATCAAACTCAACACCCAAGGAACATATAATCCAATCAAGAAATGGGCAGAAGACATGAACAGACATTTCTGCAAAGAAGACATCCAGATGGCCAACAGACACATGAAAAAGTGCTCCACATCCCTCAGCATCAGGGAAATACAAATCAAAACCTCAATGAGATACACCTCACATTAGTCAGAATGACTAAAGTTAACCAGTCAGGAAATGCCAGATATTGGCAAGGATGTGGAGAAAAGGGGAACCCTCCTACACTGTTGGTGGGAATGCAAGCTGGTGTAGCCACCCTGGAAAACAGCACGGAGGTTCCTCAAAAAAGTTGAAAATAGAGCTACCCTATGACCCAGCAATCGCATTACTGGGTATTTACCCCAACAATACAAAAGTAGTGATCCAAAGGGGCACGTGCAACCCAATGTTTATAGCAGCAATGTCTATAATAGCCAAACTATGGAAAGAAGCAAGATGTCCATCAACGGATGGATAAAGAAGATGTGATATATACACACACACACACACACACACACACACACATATGTATACATATGTATATATATATGTGAATATATAGTCACATATATATATTCACATATACATATATATAAGTAATGGGGTAATGTGCATCCATTGAAAACTGAAATCCTGCCATTTGCAACGACGTGGATCGAACTAGAGGGTATTATGCTAAGCAAAATAAGTCAATCAGAGAAAGACAATTATCATATGATCTCTCTAATATGAGGAATTTGAGAGGCAGGGTCGGGGGTAGGGAGGGAAAAATGAAACAAGATGGGACCAGGGAGGGAGACAAACCATAAGAGACTCTACATCTCAGGAAATAAACTGAGGGCTGCTGGGTATGGGGGTGGGGATGGCAGGGATTGGTGGCTGGGTTACTGGGGAGGGTACGTGCTATGGTGAATGCTGTGGAATGTGTAAGATCGATGATTCACAGACCTGTACCCCTGAAATAAATAATACATTATACATTAATTTAAAAAAAAAAAAGAAAGAAAGAAATCCATGGCATCTTCTCCCTAGGAGGGAGAACTTCCTGGCGCTACTGAAGAGAGGGAGTATTTGCAAGGAAAATAGGCCTTCGCCATGGCATTCATGGTGGAAGGCTATCTAAAACCACACAGCCCAAGCCAGTCCAAAGGGCCCACCTCCCTAGACATTTCCTGGTAGGAATCCAAGGCTAAAGTAGGTGTTTCCATTTCTCTGCAAGAGGCCCCACTGCCCCCCACCTCCACCTCCCACCCCCGTCCCTTGTCCTCCATCTCTGCTTGTCAAGCTCAAGACTTGGATTTTCATCTGCAGCACATTCCAGGAAGGGGATGAGGCAAAAGTGACTCCACACTGGTACTGTCAACAGTGAGCAGCTTGGGGAGGAAAGGGCGGAACCACACAGGAAGTGGGAGAAGGAATCTGTGTTTGAAGAGCGCAGCTTGCCTCCCTGTGTGCGGAGAGACGGGCGACAATTAGAGATGAGAAGGAACATTGTCAGTTATGCCTCCCCGCATCCATGGCTGATGCAGAGAGACGACCTGCATCTCAAATGAATTCACTCACGATTTTTTTTTTTTTCTGTTTTCAAAAATACAAGAGAAAGGAGCAGATTTTGAGTACTCTGCCCACTGAAGGTATAGGACAAAGGTTGTGAGATCCATGTTTGGGGCAGTGAAATGTTATTTGTAGTAATAATAACCTCTACAGACGAGTTTATTTGGCTTTCACAGTCTACGTGCTCAGTTATGATATTAACTCATTTTGTGTGGGAGGAAGCTGGAGCATGCAGCATTTACAGAACCTGCCCCAAATCTTCCAGATCGTTCAGTGGTGGAGCTGGGACTCTGACCCAGGAAGTCCGGCTCAGAGTGTGGATCTTCAACCCACTCCCCTGAGAATCCAACCCTCAGAGAGACATGTCAGCTCCTGTTCTGAACACTCTGTGTTGTCTTTCACCGCATGATTTACATTTTCTTGAGCAGCTCCAATGACTGAAATCCTATCACACCATGATCCTGTGACACCTGTCAGAACACACGTCTGGTTTGGGGTCCTGGGATAAACACCGGCTACGGTGAGCGTGCAGTGACAGATCAGTGCATCGGGGACCTGGCCTGGAGAACAGGACGGAATGGGGAAAGACCAGAAATATGGATGAAGGTTCCCTGAATGTCCACTTCCTCATTCGCTAGAGGACTGAGGCGAGGGAAACAGAGCAAGTTCTTGCTGTGATGGCCAGAGGACGGTAGATGCTCCGTGAACAGAAGCTGTACTGCTAAAACCTGTAACACTATTCTGGTTCTTGTTATATGCTGAAATGCCCACCCTCCGCCCCCCGCCAACACTACCTCAGAACAGGACCAAAAAAGAGTCTCTGCCCATGTAATCCATTACCGTGACGTCCTGCTGGACTAAAACATGCCCTTCATCATGGGGCGCCTGGGTGACTCAGTGGGTTAAAGCCTCTGCTTTCTGCTCAGGTCATGATCTCAGGGTCCTGGGATCGAGCCCCATGTCGGGCTCTCTGTTCTGCGGGGAGCCTGCTTCCTCCTCTCTCTCTCTGCCTGCCCCTCTGCCTACTTGTGATCTCTGTCTGTCAAATGAATAAATAAAATCTTTAAAAAAAAAACCCTTAAACAAACAAACAAAAACCATGCCCTTCATCCTATATTATTTGTGTCCTTGTAAGAAGAGGAGACCTGGAGAAAATGCCACGTGACAATGGACAGAGAGTAGAAGATCAGTTAAAGGCCAACGGGACCGATATTGCCAGCGACCTACCAGAAGCTGGGCGAGGCAGGGCCAGGGTCTTCTCTAGAGGGATGCGGGCCGCTGGTACCCTGATCTGGGACAAGGCCTTCATGCTCTTTCAAGCCCGTCGGTTTGTAGGCTTCGTTAGGACGAACCCAGGGAGTAATACTTCACTATTCCTATTACCATTCAGCTCCCATCCCTCCTTCTCAGCCCCAAATAAGTCAGCACAGCCCTGAAGATACACTAGAAGAAGGTGCACACCCAGAACCTCAATGCAGAAAGCACCCGGCATCAGCTTGACAGTAGAGGCCACATACAAAGGAATCCAGAGAACCTTCCGCATGAGCCTTATCAAGGCCAGAAGCCGTATCAGTAACACACACAAATGCCACTCCCGTGCACACACAGACATGTGCACACACGTGCACACACACGCACACGGAGGCATCCCTTATAAATACATCTTGCCGTGTTTCCTAGTATCAGACCTCGGGGGTCTGAGCACCAAGTTCACCAAGTTTATGTCACTTCTTAGAAAACTGAGGAGTCAGGCCAGGCAGGGTCCGGCTTCACCCCAGCCCCCGTTCTGTGTGTGCTCTCACGCCTTCTCATATTTCTCTCCTGATTCCTTTCCCCTGTCCCTTTTCTGCTCCTGAGATGACAGAGAAGGGAATCTATGATATGTTCCAGAACGCGCCCTGCCTAATGTGCATCGGCTGGTGTTTGACAAACGGTTTCCCTCCATCTCGGCACCTGAAACTGGGGAAGATGAACACACGGTCGCTGTCGATCTGCACGGTGAGCTCTCACAGTCCAGGCCAAGGCTACCTGCATGACAGGTGGGTCTTGGCTGATGGGGGAGGCACGTCTCCTTAGCCCAAAAAGGGACATATTCACATATAAAAGGACTCTCAGAAGGCAAAATGTCTCCCAGTTAGAAAATATGGTCAAGTGCCCTTTATAGTATTAACCTTTTCCCTTCAAACTGTAAGGATGGACGGCAAAGTAAATTGCCCACCAGCCATGCAGAGCGCGGGGCTGGAGTTTTGTTTATCACTGAGATTTCCTCTACTCTGGGACCGAGGATGCCTTTCAGGTTCAGCGGCCTGACCAGAGGGTGATGACATTCAGAACTCTGATTCTAAGTCCAAATATTCCAAATCTAGGAAAATAACCCACTTTTCCCTACAGGAGGAGCCTCCCTTCCCTCAGTGACACGCAGGTTAATAATTCAATAAAGTCTGTTCATGGTTCTCCTCATCTTCGGGTTTCTGGACTCACAGGAGGACCAGAAGGTGAGAGCTGCCCAAATTATTTTTGTACTTTCTGATTTTTATAAACAACACATAGGTTTAATCATTAGTGCTAGGGACAGGTTTAACATCACACTCCTTAAAGTATGAAGTTTAAAGGAAAGCCCCTAGAGCCAATCCATTATCCAAAAATGTAACTTTTTTAAACAGTATTTTTCTTGATTGACTTTTTTTTTTTTTGTAATCATTTTCCTCTGGAGTCAACAGAATTGTCACGAGGAGGACAAGGAAATCAGAATTAAATTATCTGGGGGAATTAGTTACTCTAGTTGCCATGTATGCCGCCTCTTCTAACTCCTATCTTTGCTATTTGTCTTTCTAGACTCCCACGCTTCTGTGAAAGCTTATCTGGGGAAGGTAGAACATTCTCAGGGTCAGATATGAATAGCCACGGTGCCAGGAAGTTTAGCTGAAGCTGGGTGCCATCTTGAAGCCCGGGGCGGGGGGCAGGTCCAGGCTGGCCCCACCGGCCTGGGGGCTGGAGAATTTGTAGGGTAGCTGCAGAAAACACCAGAGAGGCACGGTCAGGAAAACAGGCTGAAATCCAGGCAGGCAGAATCTTGGATAATGTCCTTTAGTCAACTGAGGCAAAGATAATAGGAACACAAATAGCATGGAAGTGGGCAGTCTGGGTCGTTCTCATAGGTGGTACTGTTTATTCCCGTCTTTGCCCCATAGACATGCTCTCCATCTGTGGGCATTACCACTGCCGCCCACAGTGGTGAGTGTTTAAAAGCATTTGTTGAATAAATGAACGGAAGGCTCTTAGTCAAAAACAAACAAACAAACAAACAAACCCAAAACTTGACTAACCCTCTAGGTAATCCAAACTCACTGCCTCTGACTCAATGAATTTACATTATTCAATTCCAAGTTCAACTGTGAAGGTCTGTTTGAAGGGCGTGATTCCAGTTCTGTTCAGAAGACAGTAAGTAATTGTGTTTGGCAACAGTTGTCACTTCCTCTTCTTCCTGGCGTCCCCTTGACAGTGTCCACATTTGCCCCTTCCAGTGAAAGCACGGAATAAAGGAGCATCGTGAACCATCATCACAGTCTGAGGGATGAAAAGAGCAAGTAGAGGAAACGACAAGGATCAGTCCCGCCAAAGCCTGCCTCGTTCTAGGACTCCCTGACTTGGCAGGTCTCGGGTTTCTGAGTAGAGAGACCAGAGCGGTGAGGAAGGGAGTCAGTGATGGAGTTGGTAGAGGGAGAACATGGATACGGGAACCCGGAGACCCTGGTTCACGACCTAGACCCACTGCTGATGAGCTGTGTTATCTTGGCAACGCTGCCAAATTCTAGATCTGCCTCTAACCCAGCGGGAGGACCCAGGGCATTTCATTTAACTGTTTGTGCCTCATCTGTAGAGTGGGTACAATGATAGAAGACCCTTACTGGGTTGTTATGAGTTATTAAATAAATGAATGACTTGGACAGCACTCAGTTACTTTATATATATTTCTTAAAATAATAGTAATTATTATTATTACCACTCAATGTGTTATCAAGCATGAGATGCACTTCTGACTTGCTCACAGCATTGGAGAGGGAGAGTAAATAGTTCAGCAAATACCCACACGGATTCTAAGATGCATGCCACTTTCGGAAATATTTTTAAATAAAATGTACATCCTCAAATAGAGGAAAATCTTAGGCTTCTATGCTCTGCTTGTAAGACTATTCTGAATTTCACTTGGGTTAACATTTGTAAGAACAGTGTCTTAAAAAATGCTTCTTCTTTTCTCTTTCTTCCTTCCTCCATTTTTGTTCTCTTCTGGGAGGACATAGACTTGGAGCTTAAAGGCCCTACTCAAACCTCAAAAGGTGACCTTGATCTTGGGCCTCCACAGGTTTCCATGGAAAGGAAGAGTCAGACTGGAGTCTCCATGGGCAGGGACAACTGCAGGCCACAAAGGGGACTGGCCTGATGGTGCCGAGCTCAGAGTGTTCCCAACAACACTCTGTTCCCAACAACACTCTTTCCTCTTGGGTCCAGGTGTTGCAGCTCTGGTCCTGCTGGCAGCCAGGACACCAGCGGGGGGCTCTCCATCGCTGCCTGGAAGAGCCCCCCGACAAGATGAGCCATATGACCCGTCTCCAATTATGTGCGCATTAGGGACACTGCTGTACTGTCTACTACGTGTATCTTACCTTCTTAAACCCTAAGAGTTTCTCCTGCCTGCTTTCTGATTTCCTCAGCACCCTAGAAGGTCTTTGTCAGGTATCCCTTTGCCCTGCTGGAATTGTGGAGAATATAGACACACACACACACACACAGTGCTTATTCTGTGTCAGGCATTAAGTATCTCAAAGATAGTGACTCCTTTCCTCCTCATAAAAAAACTATGCAATAGGAACTATAATTATCCCATATTTATGGTAAAATAAAGGCATAAAGAGGTTAAGAAGTGCCAAGGTCACAAGCTTGTAAGAGGAAGTGTCAGAATTTGAACCAGGTCTTCTGGTTCCAGAAGCCCCCGCTTTTAAACACCACGTTATCCTATTAAAAATACATGAATACCCTTCACTCTGTAACCCCATTCTAATAGGCCGTGATGATTACTTTCCCTCCTTCTGGCCCTTTCCAATCCCAGCTGAGAATCACTGCCTCATCACAGAGGTCTTATAGCAAAAGCCCATACACAAAGAAGGTACATATTTACATAAAACATATTAAAAAGGATTAGGAAGAATACATTTTGAATATATGATTGAGAGCAAGGGAAGAAGTGTGTAAAGGGGAAGTGGGGAGACAGAAGGCAAGTGTGGGGGTTACAATTACCTGTGGGCCACTGGCGTGCCGTGAGCAAGCCCAGGTCCCCTGAGCACCGGGTCAAGTGCAGGACGGTCCCACATACCAAAGGCCAACCACGCCCCATGGGGAAACACTGCTTGTGATCTGAGGATAGAAATGAACCAGAGAAGGAACCACAGACCTTCTCTTAGCTCCCAGAAGGAAAGCTCTACTGTCCCCAGCTGGCAGGGCTGGGCAGAGATCATCTTTCGGGTAGGATGGGAACGAGGACGTTCCCCCAAGGATGTCCTTCAGCTCATGCCAGCTGGTCTGCTGCGGAATCCACGAGCTGCCCTGGGCTTGATAGAAGGTTCTCGCTATAACGAGCTGTGGTCAGGTTAGATGAAGCTTTCAAAAGAATGATGTTTGTAAAGTTGTGTTAATAACCATGTTCCATCCCCGAGGGGCCGTGGAATTATTCCGAGGGTTTATGCTGTAGTGTGTAAAGGGCTGTGCTGCGGGTGGACAGAAACGTGCAACACGATCATCTGCGCCCTGTGATTCAAAAGGACCCTCCTAAGACAAACAAAAAACAAACAAACAAACAAATAAATAAGGCCCTTCCTTTTGCGACCTTCCACCCAGTGATCCTACCTTGCAGGACTCCGAATAGGTCAAGAGGAGGGCAAAGATGCGTGTAGGAAGACGTGGCATTATTTACAAAAGCAAAGACACAGGCAGCATCAAAAGGTTCAGCAACAGGAGAAATGGGAACCAAACCAGTCCAACTATGAGACAGAGTGGTTTGCGACCAATTAAAAAAAAAAAACACCCCTAACAGAGTTTTTCATTAACGTAGCGAAATGCTTTTGTATAATGTTAAGTAAGAAACAGAGGATGCTAAATTATGTCATCTGAAATTTGACCCAGAAATTCCCCTTTTGGAATCTAACCTCCAATTTTAAAACCAGCAGTGTGCAGGATAATAACTGCGTAAGAATGTTTATGGCTGTAGTATTTGCAACGGCAAAATAACATCAGGAACAATAACAAAACTAAAAGAGCTGGACCGCTTTAGAAGACAGTACGGAGGGTCCTCAAAGAGTTAAAAATAGAACTACCCTACAATCCGGCAAGTGCGCTACCCGGTATTTATTCAAAGGATGCACAATCCGAAGAGACACGTGCACCTCGGTGTGCCCAGCAGCATGGTCAACAATGGCCGAACTCTGGAAAGATCCCGAATGTCCGTCGACGGATGAACAGATAAAGAAGATGCGGTGTGTGTATATAATACGATGGAAATTACTCAGCCATTAAAAGAAGGAAATCTTGTCATTTGCCGCAGCGCGGATGGGGCTAGAGCATTATGCTAAGTCAGTCCGAGAAAGACAAATACCATGATTTCTCTCGTACTGGGAGTTTAAGAAACAAAACAGATGAATATGGGGGGAAAACGGCAAACCATAAAGCCGACTCTTAACTGTAGAGAACGAACTGAGGGTCGCTGGAGGGAAGGTAGGTGGGGGAATGGGTTAAATGGGGGGTGGGGATTAAGGAGGGCATTTGTTGCGGTGAATCACTAAATCCTACACATGAACCAAAACCAAAAACAGAAACTCAAAAACCAAAACCAAAGAACTGGAGTATCCATCAATACTGAATGTTTGATTAAATCAGGGCTATTCCACAAAGTTGTATGGAACCATTTCTACAAAGGTATTTTTTATATATATGTGTGTGTTCCAAAAGTACTGTTAGCCAAACAAAGCATGTTTCTAAATAATGGCTAAAATATTACGATATTAAAACAGATGCCGCCCCTACAGATGGACGCACACCCTGCGTGTTTGCATGGGCACAAAAGCTCCACCATAAGCATTTAGCCAAAAGGACAGCACGGAGTGTATTATTAGCTAGAGAGAAATCTTCTTCTGTGTACCAGTGATTATGACGTAGTATTGGAATTAGGAGTGGCGGCTATTTTATTAAGGTTTTTTGTCTTTCTAACTTTTCCATCTCGGGTATCTGCACTGCTCTTCTAATCAGAATAAACAAGTGGATGATGCGTGGATACACAAAGACAGAAGGAGTCAGATGCTGGGAAGGAGGCAGAGGAGGGAGAGAGGGAGTTAGGGGAGGAGAGAGAGGGAGGGAGGGAGGGAGAAAGAAAGGAAGGAAGGGAAGTTAGCAGTTGGATGAATGGACAGCTTCCCATTTTTGCTTCTGATTTCTTCTTCCAGGAAGGCAGGGGCTCTAGGTGCCTGTTTACCTGAGGCCTATCTGCTACCCCATGTTCAAGGGCCCCCACGGACGCTGCCACAGACGCACAGCTGAACCTGATTACAGAGCCAGCGACATCTGCACAGCATGGCTTACGTCAATTCTATAATGGGTGAAACCCTCTGGAATTAATATCTGATGAAGAAATAAACCTGTTAACAGGACAGATTTATAGTATTCAAATTACTATTGATCCATTCAGTACACAACTAATAAAAACCTTCCTTGCGTGACCTTCCACCTTGTGCACGCTTAAGCAAATTATCTCTAATAAACAAGTATTATGAGGACCCAAGGAAAATGTCAACCAATAAATTACTGAACTCTCTCTCTATAGATCTCTCTCTCTGGATGAAAGTGGAAGGTAAGCACTGGTATCTGTCTTTATATACCTTGTAATCAAACCTTGGGGTCCCCCTAAATCTTCCAACACAGTAGAAATTCTTCCTTCCTGTAACAACAGCACAAGAACATCTTGTCTCTCAACAAGCAACTCATTGAAAACCACAAGACAATAACTTAATAACCTAACATTACTCCTAAGGAGTAATGGGAAAAAAATAACCTTGGTCTAGAAATCGAGAAATAAGGATTCGTGTCTTGGATCTGTACTTCTTTGCCAACATGACCCTGGGTAAGCTTAACCTCTATTTGCAATTCTAACCCAAATTAAAATAAAATAAATAGGATACTTAGCCTCATTTGGTTAAGCCCTATGATATTTCCTGAAATGTTTTAAAATAACTTGCATAGACCCTCTGCTCCCAAGATTGGGATCTCCCAGCCTCTCCCCATTTGAACATTTCCTGGATTCACCGAGCCTAGCCGTACCCAGCTCCCCCGCACGCTAGGACTTAGTCATCCATCTAACAATGGCTCAGCTACATCGGAAGGGTGTCCCACGTCTTCATTGAAGGAAACAGACAGAAACAGGCTCTTCCATCTTATTTTGTAAGATCGCCCTGAGTGTCATCTTTATTCCAGCTAGACTGAAGTAAAAAGGCCCAGTGAAGAGGTCTGCACATGTGGAGGTTTCCCACTGGTCCAGACTGGAGCCACGGGGTATCACTTTGCATGAATTGCATAAATTAGGATTCAGTCCCTTGGCCAGAGACTAACTGCCAGGGAGGATGGGAACGACAGCTGAGGGACACATCCAGGGATGTGTGGTGAAATCGTAACGTTATCTGTCACACTCAGCATTAGTAAAAATAGAAATATGGGGAAATGCCGTGATGGGCCCATAGCTTCTTTCATCACTCTAGTCCGAGCCATTGGTCATTGCTTGCCTGGACTCTGGACACATTATCTTTCATCTCTGAGCTTAATTTTGCACTTGCAGAATACAGGACTCTTACTACATTCCTCACAGTGTTTTTGTGAGGCTGAAATGAGATTATGACTTTCCAGGATTCCCACACGTGTCCTCAGCAGTCACAACACACCCGCGCCCTTCCCTGTGGCCACCAGACTCACAGAACACTGGCGAGGCAGTGGCAGATTTAGGGTAGTGAACTGGTTCTTCTCGCCACTGTGCTTACCTCCCAGGAATACGATAGTTGCTCATTTTCCAAGAAGGTCCTGCACGATTAATGGGAAACATAATACTCAAGTTGCTAAGTGGCTCTGTGTCGCATCACAGAATTATTTTTGAAGCGAAGCACTTAGAGATACATTAAGTACAAATTTCGAGTTTCTACTGCTTGGAGACAAAGGAAGTAAAGAGAAAAAATAATAATAATAAAGTTGGAGACGAAGTCAGCAGACCGAATTTTCTGGGTACTAACATCCTACCATCGGAGCAGAGCATCAGCGAGGTAAGCACCATATCGAGCCTTAGAGTTACCTCAAAGTGGACGAGGCAGTTTGGGAGAATGGCACCCGGAAGGTTTTAATATCTAAAACAGGGCCTGGCAAACTAAAGCCCGTGGCCCAATCCGGCCACTGCTTGTTTCTGCAAATAAGGTTTCATCGGAAAGCAGCCGCACTTGTTCGTTGACGTGCCGTCGAGGACTCTTCTGGTGCACGCGCACGCTCAACAACAGAACTGAGCATCTGTGACACAGACTGACCTGGCAAACCTGAAACATGCACACTGTCCCTTCAGGGAAGGTTTGCCAATCCCTGCTCTAAAATAAAGATAACGGCTGAGACTGCTCCCTAGGACTCAGAGTTAAGTGACTCTGACAAACCCTGGTCCAGATGAAGTGGGTCTTCGGCTGGTCCTAGCCTCTCTTCTCCCACTCCACCGTCCACTTTCAAATAAAAGAGCTCGTGAATTGATTAGAGGTGATAGAGTTATTGGAAGCTGGAAGGAGAGGAATTTAAGGGAGCTGTAATGACACCATAAAAGCTTTGTTGAGTTGCTTTTATGAGCCCGAAGCCGCTTAGAGGAGCCTGACCCTAAGAGGTTAGCGGAAGTGTGTGGAAGGCTTGCCTTTGGGATAAATGCATATCAAAACCCATCCACGGAGGGAGAGTGGAAAAAAAAAAAAAAAGGAAATAAATGACAAGTACAGTACTTTAACAGGGAAAATTTCCTCCGAAAGGAAGCAAGCAATGAGGCCAGGCAGGAATAAATGGTGTAGAAATGACAGTCGCTCCTCCGCGGGCCACAGCTGCACTCGGGGCTGATAAGATCCAGCATGTGTCAGTTGCCACGTCTCTCTTTTCACACTTCAATGTGAACTTTACAGCAAAAGGGGGACAGGAGGCAGTGAAGGGGAAAACAGTGGCTCCGAAGGACTTGTGCACGGAGTGTGAAGCCATTTCAATTTTATATTCGAAAGGACTCTGTAGGTGATCCCATGAATGCAATTATGCCCACCTAATAAAAGCAACATATGCTAAGACAATTAAAAGATTTTATTATACATCTATTCATTGTATTCCATTTTCGGCAGAAGGAGCAGAGACCGATGAGAGGGAAAGGATGCATTTAGCAGGAAGGGGAGCCAAAGTGGGCCTGGAGTATGCCAGTGGGGAAATGAGTGGGCTGTGATGTGTTTTTAACATAAAGATGAATGATTAGATTACTCTTTACCAGGGGTCTTTGCGCCTTGCAGAACGCCGGCGCTCTGCTTTTGCGCCTCTGTGTTATGAGAAAATGTATCTGAAGACATCACTCTGCCTTTTTCAGCCCTTGGTGTTTTGGTATTCAACCATAAAATGAAAGCCCCTGAACAATGCCAGAAAGAAAAAGAGCATGTCACTCGATTCGAACTTTGATGACACAACGGCAAATGGAAATCAAGGGAACGTCCTCTTATCTCTTCATTGCACATATATTTATTAGGGACCTCAGTTTATACCGGAGACTGGAGATCTAAGTGGGGGAAAACAGTCCTTTCTGTGCCCGACAGAAGCTCCCGGAGACAGCCTGCCAGCCTCCCACCCAACATCCACTTGCATTTTGTTCTGGGCAAAGAGCTAGACCACATTTGCCAGCCTTCCCCGCAAGAGAGCCACATGGCTAGCTCTTTTCCCTGGGGTGTGGCTGGGGCTGGTAAGAGACAGCCGCCCGCTGGTTACAGACAGACACTGGGAGGATGCAGGAGCAAGATGGCAGGAGCCTGGGTCCCCGCGTCACTTCATGGAACAGAAGTGTCCCTGGCCGGGCATACCCACTTAGGCTGTTTCGTGAATAAGAAATACAGCTTTGGGGGTTTGAGCGATTATGCCTGTGGGGAGCTCTTTGTTTTGCAGCCTATTCTATACAATCAATAAGCTCACAAGTGTGCAAACAGTTCACGTCAGGGGCACTGCAGCGGAAACCGAAAGGAAGAAAGCGGAGGGAATGTGACAGGCGAGGTGGAGGCAGGAGGGGTGCTCAGGTCACGCTGGCGGCATAACCAGAAGCTCAGAGGTGTGAAGGGATGTGGCCTGTTCACGGGGGAGTGGGGAGCAGGAAGTGTGGGAGGAAGAGGTGAGTCTAAGGGCTCAGTGGGACCCAAGAGTGTAGAGTTCACAGGGAAATGAGGGAATCGCACGGTTAACTCTGTGAAATGCTGGTGCCCGGATGCCGGACAGGCATGCACGTTGCCTCTACTACTAACCATCTTTGACCAAAATCAAGGCACGTCTTCACAAGGGAGGGACACAGTTGGGTTGGATACAGCCTATGAAAGGCCACGAGACCTAGAAACTAGGATTTCCACTCCCTGAGGTGCTTTTGAGAACGAAGAGCTAATCCAAGCCAAGTGCACGATCTCCCCGAGCATGTCCGCCCAGCGAGTAGCAGACGTAGGCTGTCACGTGATTCAGGTGAGGGGGACCAACATGAGCAGAACCACAGCTTTGTGGCTGACCTGGTGGCCACGAGTACCCGCTGATGAAGCCCACCTGAGAAAGCGGAAGACCCACACGCAGATTTCGAGGACACCACACGGTCAGTGAAAGTGTCTGTTTTCAGGCCTCAGAGGGACAAGGTTTTGATACACTCAACAAAGGGCGACTTCAAACTTACTCCTAATGCCTAATCACTTAGAAGCGATCTAGCAATTTCCAAATGTCCTCCTTTCATTCAGGTGATGAGGACGAGGCAGATCAAAAATCAGAATTGACCGATCTTTATCGGTTTTTATTGGGCTCCATACAGATTGCTCTGAACTCTGCGAAGTCGATGTGTTGGCATCAGCTGGGATCAGGGGCACGTGGGGCACAGGGTAGAATTTGGTAAGAAACAGTTTGCCGAGTGAGAAAAAGCAAGCACGGTGATGGGAGACAGATCCCAGCAAGAATAACAATACCTCAGGATTACCACTAAAACTAAAGGGGAGAAATGGTGCAAAATGAGAAGCATTAAGGCAAAATGGCATCTAGTAAAAGCTCAATAAGTCAAGTCAACTTTACCCATCCCCCTCCTTTCATTCTTCTTCTAAGCGATTTAGCATGAATTTTTCTGTAAATGTGAGCAAATGTATTATTAACTTCCGAAATGAATCACGAGTCGTTTTTGTTAATTTTCTCAGAGAGCACACCCATGTTTCACTCCACCTTGGTCCTTGGGCCAAAATTCGCCAGACATCAGTACACTCGTATTCTTGAAGGATTTGTCGTGGCAGTCTGGCTCAGGCATTAATTACTGTATTTGGGAGGAAAAGACAATTTTTCAATAACTGCCTGACAGTTAAGGCAACGCAGAAAAGTGCATAGCATTGACAACCCAGAGGCATTTTATCCTGACGTTCAGAGCTAAGCTGAGTAACATGTGCTTTATCTAGGGACCACAATACCTGTATCGGCGTCACTATTAACCTGCCCCTCAGAACCCTTCACTTGACAAAGCCATGGGGACCGGGACTTCACAAGACCAAGTTCAAATAAATAGCCTGGCTGTATGTGAGGCCTCCTTATAATTGCATATCTTGAAAATACCATATATCCAACCAGTTTACAAGTTGTAACAAGATTTTTACTGGTGACACATTTTAAATTAGACTTTTTCAAATTATAAAGGCAATGCAATACATTTGCCACGTTGAAAAGTGAAAAATGTAGCCAGGTATGTAATACATCTCTACTACCTCTGCCTCTATTCATCTGTCTTTTAATACAGCTTTAGTCAGAGAATATATTCCATTTTGAACCCTATGTTAGCCATTAAGACTTGTATCACGAGTATTTTTTCCAATTCTCATTTTATTTTAGTGGCTGCCTAATTAAGTGGATCTACCGTGATTTATGGAATCATTCTGCTGTTGAACCTTCAAGTTGATTCTCAAGTTTTACTGTGTGGCTTTTTTTTTTTTTTTTTGGTCGATTTTGAAACAGGGGAGCTTTATTTGATAGGAAATAATTTCTTCAATGGTTTTCACGACTGGGGAGTGCGAGCTGCAGTCTCTTTGTGTGTCTTTGAAGACTGACTAAGACAAGCTGAAGATAAGGTTCTGCGGTGAATAGTTCAACTGTTTGCTTGGAACTGCATGGAGCTTCTGATTCCAATCTCTGCCTGTTAACTCGTTTGGGTTGTGCACCAGGACAGGTGAAAAAGACCAAGTGGGCCATCTTAATAATCAAATATTTGAACCACTGGGTTATTCAGTTGTGCCCCCAAACACACCAGGTGTTTTTGTGCATCTAAGATGGTGCATGGAGAGTTCTGTCCATCTGGAATGTGCTGCGCCCACACCTCTCAGAAGTCCAAGAGGGCGGCAGATGGACCCAGACTGATCGGGTTCATTCTCCAGGGACGTACGTGCCCATGGACATGGGCCTGGAGACATGGGCACACGTGTGTTGCAAATGTGATTAACGTGCCTTTTGTGCTGAAAGAGATTTTTCTGGGGCGAATCCTGATGTCTTTAAAACAAAATGAGATGGATTCATCAGGGCAGTCAAGTCATAATTTTATACTTCCATAGCCTTTTCCCTTTCTCTCTCTCTCTCTCTCACACACACACACACACACACGTACACACACACACATGAAGTCAACCATCTCTCTCAGTCTGTCTTTGCCCAGAGAGATTGCCCAGTTCTTGGGTAAGGCAAAAAGCACACACCCAAAGAAGTTCCACAAATTCTATCATACAGCAGACATCCTGGACGTGATTCAGAGTCACTCCATCCGAGCACACGTTTGTTGATGGCCGACTCTGGGCCAGGAACTGGAGGTACAAAGAACCCCCAGAGCAGAAACACAAGGCCTCGAGGGAGCTCAGGCACAGGTTGAGGAGGGCTGTGTACCCGAAGATACGTGTACCTTTGACTCTTTCTGAAGCCTGTGCTTTCTGCAGTAGAGCAGCTACTTTAATGAATTAATTTAATTACACACCTACTATGTGCCAAATTCCAAGCCAGGCACTGCAGTGTACACGGTTCCTGCTACCCGCAGGCTCAATGTCAAGTGGAGAAATACCAAAAATAAGGACATCATTAGGGCAAGCAGAGAAGTTCCTGGAGTCTACAAGTGACCACAAGAAGCCCCCTTGCATGCAGCTCCTGGCCTCTGTCTGCTACCTGGTGACAGATCACAGTCACGTGCTAACGCAGGGGAGAATCATGCCCTTGCCCTCCCTCCACAGGGCTCTGCAGAAGCTCAGTGCTCCTAAGAGCCAGGATGACCCGCCTGACTTGTGGCAAACTGCCAACTGCATTTGAAACCCAAGCCTATGTGTATATAAAAATTCAGGAAGCCATCTTAAAAGGATGCGCTAATTAGCTTCCTGGGATTTCAGATTTTAAAAGCTTTTGTGATCGAATTTGTTTCGGTAATTTTTTTAAAGGATTCCAAAGATTGGTTCTGCTGTCAAGATATCAGAAAACAAAAAAATGAGATAACAAACTTATTGGTTTCCACAGTGGAGTGCTTTCACTGTGAAAGGGGGGAAAACATCCGCCGATTGGTTGATAAAAAGCAATACGGCTTTAAAAGGCTGTGATGCATAGTGAAGAACCAGGCTCCCTTGGGTGGCTTGATCCGACATTGAGTTGCTTTCGAACAGCATCTGAGAACCCCCTGCAGAATCAGCACCCACTGTCAGGAGACCTGGGGGGGGGGTACCGTTTCACTTCAATAAAGGGTTTAGGAAAGACACAAGCAAAAACAAACAAATAAAACAAATCCCCCCTCAAAAATGAGCTTTAAAATTCTGAGTAGGAAAAGGATGTGAAGGGTCACAAAAGCATGTTTCTTCTATGCTACCCTCCCTTCTTTTCATTAGGAATTAAAAAAAAAGAACTAATAATGGAAAGGATGCACACAATAATTACATTTGTTCAGTATGGGGGAAAAAGTAATAACGGGGGTACAACACTGTCGTGAAAGTCTATAATCATATTACTAGAGGTGTCCTATAACTGAAAACCATTACTGAACTATCTCCTCATTGAGTTAATCCCTCCCTCGGTGCAGCCCGTGAGCCTTGTCTGCGTTTTCCCAGGGGTGCACACACCCCATGCTGTAACCATCTGTGAGTCTCCCTGTCTCCAAGCGAGTCCGGGTCCTCTTGAAGGCAGCCGCTGCACGGACTCCCTCCATCTCACCCTCTGCCTGCCTCGCACCAGGTCCGCAAGCAACCGTGGAGTTGACTGTTTTCCACTTCCTCCTCAAGTTTGCTTCTCCAGGTAGGCTAATCCTTTAGTCTCTTCCTGGAAACATTTCCCAACATTTCACATTCTTCTTCAACTGGGGAGTGTGTGTGGGGGAATATTTAGATAAGTCTGTGCATTTGCAATGTGTAGGCAAGGCGCTAATAATCGTCAACCTGCAGGAATCTGCAGAGACTTGGCCAAAAACGTCAATAAAGAATCACGAGCTGTCACCCCCCAAACCTGAAAAGGCCTCATCTCCTGCTTACATTTCTTTAAATTAAAAAAAAAAAAAAAAAAAAGAAAGAAAGAAAGAAAAGAAAAGGATGACCTTGCAAATTACAGCCCTATAAATTTCACTTCTAAATTTGGAAAGATACTGAAAGAGGAAAAAAAAATAATGAAATGAGCTTGCAAAATCTTAAACGGGGCATTTACTGTAAAAGAAGAAGTAACTCCTGACTGAATAGTGAGTTCTGCCTTTGCTTTTCCTTTTCTGAGTAAAAATTTTTATCTTTAGAAGATAAAGTGGAATGGAATCATGTAGTCACAGGCTTCTAGGGAAGTAATCCATAGTCACGTTTAATTTTCTCAATCAGACATTACTTAGTGTATGAACAAAACTTGTTGACTCATGAGACTGGTACCATTTTTAACCAAAGATAAAATTAAGTGGTCATACCAGTTTGGTTGTGAGACGCTCCTTACAAGAAAATCTATCAGGAGGCAGACAAGGTGAGTGCTTTTGAAGTCACACCTGGGTCAGATTCCAACTTTGCTACTTGCTAACTGGGTGATCTTAGGCAAATCACTTAACCTCTCTGATACCCTATTTCCTAAACTATAGATTGAAGATATGACAACACCATCCGGATTGCAGTCAGGGTAAAATGAGATATTTGTAAAAAGAAACCTAGAACATTTAAGAGGGAACTGTTTCATCTGGGAAAATATGGAGAGGCTGGATTACTGAGGGATATTACAGCAGCTTCCCCCGAGATGGTGGAAAATACAAGAGATCCCACTTTGTCTGAGCTGGTTTGCGCTCACATAAAATTTCGTTTTAGGAGAGGTAGTGAGGATGTCCTTAAGATTGCAGTGCCAAGCAAGAGGTCACCTCATGCTGGTGAACAGAGCCAGATTGGCAGAGCTACTTATGATGGTTGCCACAAGAAGGACTTTCTCCCCCATTTTTATTTCTGGGGGGAAAAATTTCTGGGAGAAATTTTTATTTCTCCCCCATATTATTTCTCTACCTGATCTGCTCTACGAATTTTCCTAACAGACAGCAACTTTACCAAAACCCCTCTGGCTGTGTACACTCAAGAAAAAGGTTCCGGGAAGAGAAGGGATGTCGCCAGGGTCACCAGGGGAGTTCCTGGCAAGGCTGAGTTGCAGACCAGGCCTCTGACTCTTCCTCTGGGTCCTTCCAGCCACCCTGTCCACCACCTGCTGAGCAGATCTGCCCCAGCTGCACCGTGTACTGGACACCCTGCTTTCTAGTTGTTGGCTAGGACTTGTGCAATCGTTTCTGGCTATTTGTAGGAGGCAGGAAGGGCAACCTCGAAATGGCTCTACCCCCATGCTGGATTCTGGGCTGCAAGGACTCCTCTGGCTTTAAAGCAGATCCCAAGGAGGCTTGGAAGCCCAGTTTTTGCAAAGTCCAAGAATGGTGCTGAGATACCCCCTGCAGCCCGGGGCAGCTCTGCTTCTCCGCGTCCCTCCAGCGCGCAGATAGAGAAGTGAGATGTAGCCACGCACATTGCTGCAGTTTCTGGCCTTTCTGGCCTTGGTCTTGTGACATAAGACTTTTTGTGCTCTCTGACACTTAGCAGCTCTCAGACATGTGACCCGGTGAAAACGAGCTCCCGTTTAGAGTCGGGAAAACTACAGCCGGAAGCTCCTGCCTCCAGAAGGGGAGCCTTCCGACCCAGGACTTGACTCCTCCGAGTCTTGGCTTTTTCGCGTTCCCCACGGGGCAAAATCCACTGACTTCCCCCAGTTGTGAGATGAGGATCAGGCAGGATTATGTCTGCGAAACAGTGAGCACGCGCCGTGCCCACGTTAATTTACGAATGCTCCGTTCTCCACAACTTTCTGGAGGGCCTAAAATATTTCCAAAAAAAATCTCTGGGCTCCAATTTTTTTTTTTTTTTTTTTTTAAACTGTAGGCCACTTTTCAAAGTTAAACGATTCATATCACAAAAAACCTTTTAACTTTCTCAAGGTTTTTTGTTCACATACGCTTTCTTTAGTTTTGTAAAAGGTGAAGGGATTCGAGCCGGGGAAGCTGGGGGGGCTGTGGAGAGACCCGTGGTGCTCCCCGCTTGGTCCGAATGAGCTCTATGAGGGGACTTCTCCGGGACTCAGTTTCCCACCCCCCTCCCCAGCCCCCAGCCCGTGTGTCGGCTGTGACTGAACTTCACCCCCTCACTGAGGGGCGTGGCCGAGGGAGACAGGGGTGACCCCAGGAGGGCAGCACCGGGAGGCTCTGGGCAGCACTGCTGGGCGAAGGATTCTGAGTCCCGGGCCTCCCTGCTGTTTTCTAGGCCACCCCTCCTCCACTCTTGGGTAATCTGGAGCCTGAGAAGGGTGGGAAGGAAGGGAGGAAGACCAAAATAACAGGGACCGGATGCCTCCTGGCTATTTCGGTGGCACAAACGCAAGCCCAGTGGGTCCCTGGGGGTTGATTATAAAGTCACCTGGGAAGATGCCTTTGCTCTTTCTGCAGACCAGACTTAACGAAAAGTCTGGGGCCTCTGAAGACACCGAGAAGCACAAGAGCAGAGATTACATGAAAAAAAAAAAAAATGGGGCAGCCTCCGGGGAAAACAGCTCCGTGGTTCCTCCGAAAGTTAAACTTAGAGCAGCCATTGGACCCAGTGATGCCCCTCCTAGTTATCCGCAGGAGAAAGGAAAACACGTCCACGCAGAAACTTGAACCCAAGTTCATGGCAGCACTCTTCACCACAGCCCAAAGCTGCACACCACCCAGCCGGCCCATCCACGGAGGAAAGCAGAAACACGGTGTGGCAAATCTCTACAAAGGAGTATTATCCAGTCATTAAAACAAAGACGTATCGACCTTCACCACAGCGCAGATGAACTTGAGAGCACTATGCGAAGTCAGAGAAGTCAGACACAAAAGGTCACAAATCACAGGACTGTTTTTATATGAAATGTCCAGAATAGGCAGGTCCACACAGAGTAAAAGCAGATTAGTGGGGCCGGAAAGAATGCGGAGTGATTACTTAATGGCTGTGGGATGTTTTTCTGCGAGGAGGAGAAAGTTTGAAAGCTACGGAGAGGTGGTGGTTTACAGCATTGTAAACGGACTAAACGCCACTGAGTTGTGTATTTTATGTGTATATTTTTTGTGGAGATAAGAGTTGTATTTTTTAAATGGGGGACTGTATCGTATGGGAATTTCACCTCGATTTAAAAAATATTTATGGGGAGGGGATGGGGAAGAGCAGGGATTTTAAATTCGCTGTGGCCTGAATTTGAATCCCGCGTCGGTCTCATTCAACTTGTGTGACCTTGGGCAAGTGGCTTGGGCACTCTGGCCTTCAGCTCTACAGCCTTTAGGGTGGTGAGAAGGACGATCCCAGAATCCGTGAGGAATCCAGGAGACTCTGGAGGCAAAGCACCCAGCCAGGCTCAGGGCAGGGTAGGCCCACGAGGATGTCAGCCGCCTCCCTCCAGTGCCATTGCCACACGACCGACCTTCCTGAAAGGCGAGGGCCCAGCCACACGCCCAGGTGCTGGGAATAACAGGAAAACCACATGCCCACCCGCCGCCACCGGCAAATGGAATTGTGAGCAGTTTGTCCAATTTGCTTCAGAGCTTTCTTCCCTTTTTTGTCTGTTTGTTTGAATAATGGGCTGAAACATTTCAGATGAAGCTGAAATGTATGTTGACTCCTCTGCCCTCAGCCCCACATCTCTTTTGAGCAAATAAGCAAGTCTGTTAAAGCGTAAGTATGTGGGGAAAGGATTTACTCATTCAGCTGGTCTGCAGTCAGGGTCTACTAGGAGCAACATAGGTACCACCGGAGGGACACAACGGGTTACCAGCTCTGAGGTCATTGGTATTTGGAGCATGCGCAGAGGGGGCCGTCCAGAGGTGCTGCGAGAAGGCACGCGCGCCCTGGTTAGCTCCCTGTGTTCGATAAAGTCAGTGGTTTGCTTCCAAAGTTGGATTGCAGGTAACCAGCAGGACTCAGAAAACAAGTCCCTCCCGATGTCCCCAAGGCACTAAGCTACCCAGCAATTGTGCTGTTGGGAAATTTTCAGAATATGGGCTATTGCCCAAATGGTGCGATTCTGGACTCTGATAGATCTGCCACGGGAATCAAATGAGATAACGTGCAAAAACATTCCAGGGGGGAAAAAAAACCCGCTCAACAATGTTGCTCAGGGGCTCTCAAACAAAGGAGGGCTACATGTGGGGTGGGGTGGAGAGGAGGCAAAAGGGGAACGTGTCTGCAAACCAGTAAGGATTGAGACTACAGCCTTCCAGGGGCATCATGCAGTTCCAGCTTCCCAAGTCTCAGAAACCGGAGCCTGGGAAAGCCCGGGTGGAAACGGCCAGCGTGCGGAGTTGGGAGAGGTGTGAGGAAGGAGAGGAAGAAACTCGGTGCTTTGCTTCCAGAAGCGACTAGAGTGAATCTCTTTGTAATTTCATGTTTCCCTAAAAATAAGATGATTTGTTTGCACTGTTTAAAAAAAAAAAAAAAAAAGTCGAGCGTGGGCTGTAAGGCAGCACATTACGCTGGGAGGGAAAGCTGGTTTGAGCTGCTGGTGATACAGTCTTTTCATAGGAGATCACTGTACCTGAAATGTAGGTAGTTATAAAAATGGCATTAATTTGCTTAGACCGAGAGATTTTCACAGGAGAGCAACTAGCAGAAAACATTATGAAAATGTCCGAGAGGACTGGTAATTGAGTTGATTAGTATGACCTTGGTTATGAAGGTAATAGAAGAGAGACCAGTGCTTAGACTGAGTTATAACCCTGTTCCCGGTCCGGCGACGGAGTGAGGGATGTAATTTGTTCAGGCTGACTCGGGGTAGCCAAGCCTGCCTCGGACAAAGTAATCCACTGACTAGCCGAGCTTGGCCCGCGCTTTTACCCTGATGGAGTAAACAGGACAGGGTCAAATAAGAAATGATGGACTGGGCTCATGTGCCGGCGCCCTGTGCAGACGCGAGAGGGGCAGAACCTTCCGGACCGTGGGGCCCCGAGAAGCATTAATTCACCGCCTCTGAAGTACCGAAGGGGGAAAATAATACAACGGCTCCCTAGCTGAAACGAAACAAAGCAAAACACCAACATAAACAAAGAATAAACATCCCGAGAAGGTCTGTGCTGAATCTGCGCTGGCTCTGTTTTTCGTATTTTTTATAGGCATTTATGAAGCAATGTGCCGCTGGCCGCGGTGGGAAATTTAACTGCATTAATCATAAGAAAGGATCTTGTGTTTGGCTCCAAAGCTCACGTTCCTTCCACTGCACCTGCTTAAAATAGGCAAATTTCTCTTAATCACACACACACACACACACACACACACACGCACACACACACACACACACACGCACGAGGTTGACCACACGAAGAAATATTCAATGGCTGTTTACAGGGTTGGTCAGTAACCCAAAGCCTTTACACTGAGTATCTGAGGTCACCAGCATTGTAACTGCTGGTACAAAAGTTCACGTCCTGGGAGTTCCATCCGCTTCCAGAGCTGTGGTGACCTTCTCCATCAAGCGTACTGCAGAAGCGACAGGGTCCGGAGCCTGGGCACGGCGGATAGATACGTCAGCCATGGCTCTGGAGCCCACAGAGACCCTCACGTAGGGGTTAAAAGTCTGTACACGGGGTTCTTGAACATTTCACATGTACTTTTCATAACACACGCATATTGGATCCGAACTGGAGGGTTACGCCAGGTGAATAACACCAGGACATCCTCATGCACACTTGGTTCCCTCTCTGGGTGTGTGTGTGTGTGTGTGTGTATGTGTGGGTGCACGTGTATATTTGTATGTTTAACCAGCCTCTGATTTCAGGGCTGGGGCTCCACAAATGACAAAGGGCCCAGAATCCCTTGTCTCCTTGCCTCTGTCACCATGCTTGCTGACCCTCTAGTGAAAAGGATCTGACCACCACATGCGAGTGGAATAAATTATCGCTGACACTCCAATATTTAATTATGCAGCTGTCAGAGCGGCCCTTTTGAAATTCATTTTAATAAAGTGGGAACTTTCCCTTTCAAGGTTAGAGTGAGGGGAGTCACCTTTGGTGTCAGCCGGAGGTCTGCACCGTGAGCTCTGCATTCTTGTTCCGGACGCCTGTCACTTGGCCTGATAGAAGGGCCTGATAACAGCTCCGATGCCTGGTCGCCTCCCCCCGTCCCTGCCTGAATGAACATCCTTCATTTAAACCCACAATAATGAGGACCTCAAAGTCAGAGAGGCGGGCACAAGGGCAGCCTGTAGGGGGAAAAATGGCTTCTTACGATAAAATTCAGTCCATGTGGAAGCCGTAATCTAAAAGCCATCGCGGACGTCTCCCGTTGTAACTGGTTAACTAGAAATATTTAACCCGGTGGAAGGGAAGGAAAAACAAAAGCAACCGTGGGGCAGGGGAGGTCGGGGTGCCCAGACATGGCACTCCTGGGTCTCTGGGCCTCCCAAACTCGTGACAGAGACATAAAAGCACTGATTTATATTTTGCTATAAAATGACGATGACGACAACAAAAAGGTATCCTATTTTTTGTAGTTTGCTTTCTGGGCCATAAAGTTGCACCGAGGAACAGCTTTTACATGGCACACTCGATGTGTGACTGCGATCACGCCTGCCTAAAGTCTGTGTTTAGCTGACACTCCTCCGTGTTTCTAAGAAAACTCTGCCTGCAGCCGCCTGGGGAGAGGGAATCCCGGCTGGGCTACGGAAAGCAGAGCCAGCTCCGCACACCCGCAGAGTGGTGCCTCCCTCCTCTCTCTCTCCGTGATTGCTCACTCTACAGTCTCTCCCTCCCCCTCATTTTTATTTTCCTCCCTTTCCCCCCTCTGCTCGCTTTCTTTTGCTCTCTTTAATAACATGATTCGTATTTATTGATTAGTGACTCTGTGCTGGGCATTGTCCAAAGTTCTTTGTACGCTTCTCTCTTGTAGTGCTCAAAGCAGTTCTAGAAATTAGGTGCCTTCGTGACAAAGGAGGAAGCTGAGGCCCAGAGAGGCGAACGGTCTTACTCGGGAGCACCCCGTTAGTTTCGAGCACCAGCGACCCTGGCAGTTACCCATGTGCCGAGATTCGACTCCTCTGCCCTGCTGGGTTTCCTCGTTTTCTCTCCCTCTGGCCTCTTTCTTACTGTTTCTCTCACGTTCCTCACTCCTCGGTTCTTCCCTTGTCCTGATCTCTGGCTCCTGGGTTTGCATGCACCACAGCTCAAGGCACAGACAGCAGCTCTGGCGGCTGTAGGCAGGGCCGGCCTCCAGGAGTCTTGTGGTCGCTCTTATCAACAAACACTGGTGTGGGAAAGAGGCCTTGTCCTGTCTGTGCATCTGAATAAAGGGCCTGAAGAAATACTTGTGTGTGACCGTCGAGAGGGGCTCTCTTCAAACCATAAGGGACAAGCCAATCTGTCCATAAGCGCTTGTTCTGGGCAAGAACATTCCCTTCTCAGAGGCTGGGAAGATGGCTCATGAGATGAGGGAAGGGGAGGCAGAAAGCACCCTCCGTGCTTCTACTCTGCAGCTCTCTGGGGAGACCTGCTTTGCAGAAGGACAGGGAAGGATTCCCACACTCAGCCAGGGCCTACGGCCACATCCCGTAGCACGGCCTCATGGGCAGCTGATTTGTAGGCTGTCCTTTGTCCTTACTCTTGAGCTGTTTACTATGGGACCCCTGACTGCTGAGGACATAAGGCCCTGGCATGGCCTGGAGAAACTTTGAGGACTGACATGGAAGTCATAGCCCAAGGGACAAGTGTTTACTTCTCCCTAGGCCTGCTCTTCACTGTGTCCTACCCCATTCTAGGGTCAACCCACGGGGCATTCCTATTTCTCAAGGGCCAGTGATAACTGAGTCGTCCACATCCTTCCGTGTTTGCCATCAAGACAGCCTCTTAGGGCAACACCAATGGTACAGATACAGCTTGAGAGTTAGTGTCCTATTTCCAGGATCCAGAAGAAGCCCCTCGGCCTGAAGGAGACCACCGCGGGATGGAGGCCAGTCGTGTACCTTGCGCACATTACTTTGATCCGCAGGACATTAACCCAAAACTCACGAGGCAGGGAATTGTACTTCTAGGAAGTTAACGTCTCCTTGGAGCCCCCGAACCTGTCACGTAGGAGGCCCTCCAAGGGGTTTATTAATGCCTAGATAAGTGAGTGATTTCTATCAGCATTTCAGTAACCCAAAGACAAGTACAAAAATAGTCCGCAGCCCATGAAAACAACGTGTAAAACCAGACACCTTTGCTATAGGGGGGACACTCAAGAGATCAGGGGATAATGTGGGGATGAGCCAGTGACCAAGAATCACTGTCCCCTAGAAAAAGACACCTACAGGAGACTAGTGCCTGGCTACTGCCCACTTCCCGAGATACTTTGTAGACACTTGATATGCTTTGGTTGGTCTTTCTGGATCCGGAGAGGGAAAACCAAGGATTCGAGTTTCCCACCTAAAGGAATACTTGCAAGAAAACCCAGGGAAGTGGTAGAAGGAGCATTTGTTACAGTGAATGATCTAGATATAACTTATTGTGCAACTTTTCCAATTCTGTTTCTCTCTCTCTCTTTAGCTGATGTTCGTTGGCTGTTCTACGTGCATGACTCCTGCTATGGGCTCCCCATTTTATCCTTACAATGGCCTTGGGTGGAAGGGAGGCACTATAATGAACTCTCTCTTAGAGATAAAGAAACTGAGTCTTAGCAAGATAAAAAATGAGTTCAAGGTCATTTAGCTGGTGCAGGGCACAGGGAGGATTGAAGTGAGCTTTGCTGAGCTCCAGCGGCAATGCTCTTAAACACTGTGCTGTGTTTTTATCAAATATGCTGGTACTCCTCTTTCCTTTGTATTCTGGAAGCAAATCCGGGATTGCCTCTACCTAACTTAGCAAACCTGTTTAATGAGGCCTGTGTTCAATAATACACAGAAGTTGTTTTTTTTTTTTGGAAGAGGGGGGCAAGTGGTCCTCTCTCTCTGCAATGTTGACACAATCATAGGAATGGAAGTAGGAGTGGCGGCAGCAATGTAAACAGCAGCCACCATTACTAAATCAGATCAGTTGCCAGGAAGTGAGCGCGTACATGTGTAAGTGTATTTGTATGTGTGTGCACAAGCATGTTTGTGTAAGCATGTGCATGGGTATGAGTGTGTGCATGTGTGTGTGTGCTTGTGCGTTCATGCTGATGTGCTATGTGTATGCATGGGTGTGCGTATGTGTGCATTCTTGTGCGTGCGTGTGTATACGCATGGATGTGTGCATGTATGTTTGCATATGCACAATATTTGTGTCAATTTTATATATGTATAGTTCATACACCCACAATTTTTCTTTTCTCTAATCTGCACTCATACAATGATTTCCGTTTCACTACTAGGTAAACCAAGGGTCAGAGAAGCTACACATCTTGCCTGGGAACATACAGGAACTAATTGGTGGGCCAAGCTTGGCATGCAGCGCTATCTGACCCAAAGCTACGCTGGTGAAAGAAAAAAATATATAAAAATAACCCCCCCTCCCCGGGACGCCTGGGTGGCTCAGTTGGTTAAGCAGCTGCCTTCGGCTCAGGTCATGATCCCAGCGTCCTAGGATCGAGTCCCACATCGGGCTCCTTGCTTGGCAGGGAGCCTGCTTCTCCTTCTGTCTGCCTGTGCTCGCTCTCTCTCCCCCCCTCTCTCTGACGAATAAATAAATAAAATCTTTAAAAAAAAAATAAAAAAAAATAACCCCCCCCCCGCCGCAATGTTTCTACATCGCTTTAGAATTTATATAACGCTTTCAAGTACATCACTTCGTTTACTCCTTATGACAATTTCATGATTAGCTGTCGCTGATATTAGCGTGGAGTGTTCCTCTGCCCATTTCCGGAGGAGGAAGTCACGGGGCTGCAGGGAATGTGACTTGTCGAGGGGACCGCCGCCACAGCAGGTGCAAGTGGGTCTAAGACCAGCCCCTCACGCTTCCACTCGTCAGGTCCATCGTGTCTGCCTTCCTCAACGAGGAGCTGCTTGCCTCGCTGCTCGGCGGCGCTGTCAACCAGCCACATCTGAGTAGCGAGACGCTTCTCCTGCTGCGGTTCTCAGAACCGGCCGCTTCCATCTTGAACAAACGGACCAGTTTGTGCGTGTAGGTGTTCTCCGCCTCGCGTGGCACCCACTCCCACAGCTCCTCGCTGAGTGAATTTACTCAGTGTTCTTGATGCCCACTCTCTCGCTGCAAATGGGAAGAGATTTACAGAGTACCTGGCAGCAGCCACTTGTCATCGATTTTAGGTCAGAAATAATTATGGGTCAACGTGTCTAAAGCCCAGAGCTGCCCGGGTCTGTGTCCCGATGCCGGGAGCTGGAACGCCCCAGCCCAAGACGACCGTCTTGGGAGAGCAAGCGTGGCACATACCCCAAGATGACAAAAAGAGTCTAGAAGGATGGAGAGGAGAAATAAATCCTGAGTCAACGAGAAGGATTAAAAAGTCACCTACCATGAGGAGAATTCGCACTCCACAAATTTTTCTCGACTGAGTAAATCTAAAGAAATAAAACTAGATTGAGCATGCGTTTAATACTGGCTGCTATCTTTTGCTCTGCTCTGCTCAGTGGCTTGTTAAATATAAAAAGATTTGCCCTGCAAGGAGACATGGGGAGAGGCAATCTCAGAAGGACCCATCAGCCACCCAGCCCCTCCTCTTTGTAGCCCAGGGGAGATGGGCAGCCCTCTTTCATTCCAGCGCCCCCGCGCCCTGGGCTTGTGTACAGGTCTCGCATGTGATCACTGGTATCCCCACAGTCTCCTAATAGAAGGTGAGATATAAAAAGCTCATTCGAGATGCCAGGAGCTTCCCTTTCTGACCCTGGCTGCCTGAGAGGCAAATTGCATTAGAAAAATGACATGCCATTCATCTCGCGAGTACTTGCAGGAACATTTAGCTAATTAAATGATTAATAAATTTAACACTGCTTTATAATTTCATTTAGCTGTGTTGGAAATCACACGGTGAGCTGCGTATGCACCGAATGAGATTAGGTGGGAGTGAGGGTTTCGGAGGCTGCCCTGGTAATTGAGATTAGTCTATTACTACAGTGACCTTTTTAACTTTTATATTCTCTTGTTAAAGCGAAATAAAATTTTATTCACTTTTAAGGAATATTTACTTAGAGAAATTTACATGAAATTAAAGAAACACCAAGCCCAGAAGCCTACTGGGGCCAGAATCCATACACTGTTTCTTTTTTAATTTTCACAGGCTCTTTAGGAAATTGTTCCCGAGCTAGCTGGAGGCAGAGTGTAGAACAGAATGTTTTTAGACAGTTCATTCATTCATTCACACAATAAACACCCGATTCCTGATGTGTCCCAGGCATGCCTGTAGTTCCTGGTACCACCACAGTAAACAGGACCAAGGCCCCTGCTTTCCTAAAGCTTGCTTATCACAGGAAAATAGAGACGAGAAGCAAATAAATAAACAACAAAATAACAGACAGTAAAAACACAGTGCAGGGAATTAGAAATAATGATTTCTTTAGACTGGGGAGTCCAACAAAAATCTCTCTTCAAAGATGACCATTGAACTGAGATCTGAATTATAAAAAGCAGACAGCCATGCAAAGCTCAGAAGGAGTAGCACCCCTTTTCCTTCACCTTGGGGGTGAAGGTGCTGAGGAGGGAAGAACTGAATTCAGTGTGTTCAAGGAACAGAAGGGACAGGGAGGCTGGGAGCTGGGGAGGTGGAAGTGATATAGCGAATATGGAAAGAGTCAGACTCAGTAAGGCCAGGCTGACCACAATAAGGAGTTGGGACATTTTTCGTAGGTGCAGTGGGAAGCCACTGGAGGGTTTTAAATAGGGCAGTGACACCACCTGTCAAGTGATTCCATCTCAGGTAAGTGCATCTGCAGCCACGGTTAAGGGCGGGACCACAGCCACCCTCCTGCCTTGGTAAGAACAAGAGGACTGACTCGGTTTCCCTCACTGTCTGCCTCTCCTGTAACTTGTACTTCTATTCCAACAGAAAATTCTATCTGCTGGTCTTGCTTCTTTCTCTCTCCTTTTCGCAATACGTGGTACTTTCTTGTCCCACGTATTTTGAAAATGTTTTTCACTATCCCCAATTTTGGATATCCTCATCCATAAAGTCCTCTGCTTGGTTCTCTCCTGTATCAACCATGTCTTCCTTTCTTTCTTTCTTTCTTTCTTTCTTTCTTTCTTTCTTTCTCTCTCTTTCTTTTACTTTTTCACAAATGGGACCTCACTGACCCTGGAGACACTAACTCTCCCAGTCAATTCCTAGAGATAGTAAACAACTCCCCAGCACCTTGCAAACGCAAACCAACCAATCCTGAGCCTGTCTCACCCAAATAATCTTTTTTATCATGGTCTCACATTCCTGGCTCTAACTATCTTGTCCTTATCATCCACCTGCTCTAATCACGCCAGGGCCAGACACCAGAGAAGAGCAGCCTCTGCAGCCCTTGAGTCTGCTGAAATGACTCCAACTCGCCAGTCCTCAGCCTGCCTTCCCTGCCTCCCCTGTCCCTTCCTACAGAAACCACAATAAAGGCTGGCTCCTGCCTGGTGTCCCCACTCCCTCTGCTGCCTGATTGAGGCAGTCCTGGTGACTCCCCCACATTACCTACCCCCAGGCATAGTGCGTCCCTTTCTAGGGATCTGTAGATATTCCAAACTGTCTTTGCAACGCCAACCATCTCTCCACCTGCTGGTCCTAGCGCACCTAAGTAATAATAAAAACCTATATTATAGGGGCGCCTGGGTGGCTCAGTGGGTTAAGGACTCTGCCTTTGGCTCAGGTCATGATCCCAGGGTCCTGGGATCAAGCCCCACATCAGGCTCTCTGCGCCTGCTTCCTCCTCTCTCTCTGCCTGCTTCTCTGCCTACTTGTAATCTCTGTCAAATAAATAAATAAAATCTTTAAAAACAAACAAACAAACCTGTATTATAAAACATCTCCAGTTTCACTGCCGAACAACTAATAATACCTACGGTTTACTGAGGTCCTACTTTGTGCCAGGTGCTTCAGAGACATGGCTGACTTTAACTGACTCAAATTTAATCTTCTCTCACACAACCCTGAAAGAAGGTCATTCCAGGCCATTTTATGGTTGAGGAAACTGAGCCAGAGTTTCTGAGACGGGCCCAAGGCCGCTTGGCTCTACGTGTCAGGGCGGGGGGCTCAACCCAGAAGATGGACGGTATAGTTCGTAAATGAAGAGGAAGAGCCACCCCTTCAGATGAAAGGAACTAAAGGCCACGCTTGACAGAGCACATCTCGATGAACGCTTGGATGACTCTGTTCTGTCTGGTTGCTCGTCCAGACAAACTGGTTTGGCATCTGTCCTTGCCGTTGGTCGAGCAGTCCCGGTTTCTACTGGGCCTACTTTGCCCGGTTTCTCATCCAGGCGTGTTTATGCAGAATTCCACTGTTTCTACTAACACCTTCCTGCAAGTTAGGATGACTACAAAGAGAATGCCTGGAGAAATGGCCAGGGCTGGTTTACCAGGTGTCCCGCACTGTTCTTCCATAAGGAGGGCCATTCCTCCAAGTGCCAGCAACAGTCATCAAAGAACCTCATTCTTCTGATGCTAATTCGCATTTTACAAATCTACATATTCAACATTAAAAGTTTGTGCTGTTCGTTGTTGTTGGTTTTCTCCCCCCCACCAGCCCATAGAGAAGATGAAATAAAAGGTCTTCCTTTCAGTAAGTGTTTAAACTACAGTAGTTTCAATTTCAAGTAATTATGCACACATCCCTTGGATATTCTTAAGACTTTGAACACACACACCCTTTAAATTTGAAATCCTGTGATACCTGCTGTAAACCCTAAAATTTGTGAGCAATTACCTTTGTAAGCAGTGTTTCTGGAAAATAACATCTGTGTGAGATTCACACTTTTTTTTTTTTAACTTGTAAATTGTCTGGTTGTTAACTCTGACTACTAATCGTATGATGCTTACAAATTCATAACTTTCCTTCCAGTATCTTCTACTTGGTGTGCAAAATTTGGACACACCTGTGTAATTAAAGTATTTTCTGCTTAAAAAAAAAAAAATCCCAGTTGTTAGACTCGCAGACAACCACATTAGCACCTGTTTGTAGTAACACATGAAGTGATGAGTAGAAAGAAATCCTAGTTTTCGAAGAAGTGGGGACCTGCCTGATTTTCTAGAAATTATGAACTCGCTATTTTATTCTTTCACTTTTAATAATGATGTAACCATGTGAGTTATGAGAGCTTAGACATTTTAAGAATTTCCTTCCTCTTTGTTAGATGTTTAGAAATCACCAGGTGTGTGTGTCCAGATTTTTTTTTAAGCTAGAATTCTTCCTGCCTTCTGCCCTCCCCTTCCTCTTTCTATCTATCTATTAGTCCATCTATCTATGTATCTATTAGTCCATTATGAACCTGACACTGTAGTAGGCACTGATGATTAGACAAGAAAAAATTCAGGCTTTCAAGAAATGTACAATATAATCCTTTCTGTTCAAAATGCCTTGCATGGACCATGCGCATTAACATCTCCTTGGAGCTTGTTAGGAATGCTGAATTCATTCATATCGGATCCCAGACATCCTGAACCCAGACCTTCACTTTTAGAAGGACACCTAAGTGACTCATGCACATTCTAGTTTGAGAAACTGCTCTAGATCACGGATCTGACATCCTTGGCAAGCAGGCCAAACACAGCTAGCTGTCCGGTTTTGTTGTTGCTGCAATTTCTGGTTTCATTTTTGTTTTTGTTTTATGGTCCATAATCTAAGAATGAGGTTTACATTTTAAAATACATAGAATCGGAGTGCCTGGGTGGCTCAGACGTTGAGTGTCTGCCTTCAGCTCAGGTCGTGATTCCAGTGTCCTGGAATTGAGCCCCTCATCGGGCTCCCTGCTGGCGGGAAGCCTGCTTCTCCCTCTCCTACTCCCCCTGCTTGTGTTCCCTCTCTCACTGTGTCTCTCGCTGTCACATAAATAAAATCTTAAAAAAAAAACAAAACATAGATCTAAAGGGCTGTCTGCCTACCTATAGAATAGCCTCTGTTCTGTCTCTTAGATTACAAACTAGTATTTATTATCCGGCTTTTTAAGCAAAAGTTTGCAGACACCTGCTCTAGAATCCAGATGCATCTAGAACCCAAAGTCTGGACAAAGTCTATCTTTGGAAATAAGCAATGACACCATGACATGGGTTCCAATGAAAACATTTGTTAAACTACAAAATGTCTGTATTTTTGAAATGACATTTAGAACATACATACAGAGAAATGACTATATTTTTGTTTTTAGAAATGCCATGACAGATGGCCAATAGAAAAATGGGCAAGGAAAGCCTACGTCTGAAATCGAGCTTGTAAAAGCTACCAGTGTAACATGAATTTCATAGCTCATGCCTAGAGATCCATCAGGACCCACAACGCAGGTATCCTCGGTGAAAATCGGTACAACGGGTTCTCTCCAGATTCTCCACAAACACAATCGGCAGCAAACGGAAGGTGGTTGTTTTCGCGCACCCGTCCATCTGCAAAAGTGGCCACGGCTTTTACATGTTGTAAACTTTTTAGTTTTCCCAAATTAAGGCAATACCAAACTGCCATTTCCTATCCTCATCATTTCGGGAAAAGAGTGGTTATATCTTTTCAGCTAAATGAACAGTTTTGGGGCAAAAGAGTTTTATTTTTTCATATGCAGATGTCCACGTCTGACCTTGAGGGGCAGGTTACCTAAGGAAATGTAACGTGGGGCCAGTGTTGAAGATGGGGAAGGGGAGAAAAGAGAAGACGGGACAAGAACTGAAGGCAGAGAAAAGGGAGAAGCAGGAGCAAGGCCAGACAGCCTTCAGACAAGAAACTCCAGTGGGGAATATGAGTCCGTGTTTCCCCAGGGACCGTGACCTGCTCACCACCCAGTCGACGTTAATAAGTAAATACGTGTTGCACTAGATTAAGTTAAAAGGAGTGAGTGGGTGCTGATTTGCCGTGACAAGACCCAATTTACCTACGATTCAGACCAGGTAGGGTTTTGACATTGAACAAACGGGAACCTGATATTTGAAGATCATCTGCGATTCATCAACTCAGCTGCTTGGAACAGGGGCCCAAGGGAGCCAAAGTCGCTCTGGATTGGGGAGAAAGAGCTTTGCTCTCTTTTCTCCCAAGCTTTAAATGTTTGTGGAGCGCAGTCATGGCTAGCATCAGGGATGACAGGGCGACAGTGTGGGCGGTCCAACCTGGCCCATCCACAGGCCTGGAAAACCTATTTAAAGCTCAGAGGCCATAACGTGGCCAAGAGTGTCTCCCGTGAGTAGAGGTTACAACCTGTTCTGTACTTGAATATCTTGCCCTGAAAGTGCAGGCTCTTAAAGCAAAACAAAAACAGATGACACGCACATCAGCTTTAGCTATTTCTAAATGGTACTGGGGGGTTAAAGTGGTGTGCATGATGAGATTAAGGCCTTCTGTGATCCCCAACTTATAATGAATGTAGTTACGACGGAAGCTAGTGACCCAGGGAACTGTGTGCGGGTGTCACCAGGACTGTCACTCAGGCTGATACACAAGGCTTCCCTCTCACTGAAAGGGACTGATGTGACTCCAGACCTTCCAGAGACTTGGGTAGAGGACTTTGGAAACCAGAGAAGGGAAGCCAGCTGGCAGTGGGTTCGAATGCCAGCACCGGCACTTCCTAGTGCTTTGGGCACTTCCTAAGCCAGTCTACTTATCTGTGTCTGTGTCTTCCTCCTCCTCAAGAGAGGAGGATAAACCTGTCTGTTAGGATTTTTAGGAGGTTAAAGAAGAAACAGAGTAACAGGAAATAACGTGTGCTCAGTGGGTTTTGTTTTCTCACGTCGTGCTTCAAGGAAGCCAAGCGTGTGCTCATGGCGGACACTCTGCCTCGAGGGCCTTTGTTCCCAGCTTCCCTGGCTACTCCGTATTCTCCCCTTTTCCCGGGGTCACCTCCTCCAGGAAGCTTCCGCTGATACTCTCAGCCTAGGAGCAATCCTCTCTGTCCACTGCCTCCTGAACCCTGGGCCCACTTCTATCCTTGCCCTTAACTCAAAGAATGGAACCAAATTCCTCCTCACGAGGGTCGTCTCTGTCTTCACCCCCATGCTGGCCCATGGCGGACAGGTAGAAGGTGCTAGATGTTATCTGAACTGACAGAAGAGACCCTCTGCTCTGTGTGCAATACGCTGCTGCGTAAGCGTGCGGGCGGCCCTCTCTGCGGCCGGGGCTGCACAGCTGTTTTCTAAAGCTTGGGCTGCTGCCATGTAGTGTTGCCCAAGACCCACTTCTGCTCTTGATTCAGGAAGGAGCCTGTGCAGTCCAGACTCCCCCTTGGGTCCAGTCGGCCTGTGCTCTTCTCTGTCCCCATCCATCATCTGGTTGTCGACACGGGTCAGCGGATCTTGCTCCTTGGGGCCTCTGGCCTCACGGTAGAGGGATACAAACGGAGGTTCGAAGGCGGTACTGAGAAAAATAAAATTGCTAACCATCTTTCATTCTACAGGGGCACGTGGAAGACAAAGTTGTCAGTGGTGTTGGAGAAATAAAGCACGGTGAGACCGAGCTTCCCTGATTCCGCAACTGATGGTTAATACGGTGACAACAGAATCTAGTTTTTCTCCGTATAAAATGGACTATTTGTTGCCTTTTCAAGATCCAATCTGGAGACGCTCAGCTATTCAAATGTGATATTTCATAACTAAAACAACAACAAAGATAAATAAAGGCAATTTCTAAATCACAGAGAAGAGAATTAAAACCCCATTAGAGCCAAAACTTCCAAATCAGTGCGGGAGGCCAGGCTTTTTCTTATAGTTACAACAACACTGGGATCAAAGAGACCCATTAGATGGCTCTACCTGTCGGGGACTCTGCTGGTGTTCTGATATTAGTGCACCCACAACACTGAATATTGCGAAAATCTCCTTTTCGCCTGCCATCTGTCATCTTCAAACCTCAGGCATGGGCTCCATGTTCCGCATTATTTCAATGAGAAAGGCATACAGGCCCTAAGCAGACAGGGAATACCCAGCTCTTTTGCCTTCAAAATCTGAAGATAATTGCATGACTGTCTGTTGTACGTCTGAACCAAGCCCATATGCAAAACCATTTGTCTTCAGCCTGGACACTCATCATGAGAAAGGAGCAATGCTGGTTGCTGTCTTCTTCCTCCCTAACCTCCTGCCGATGCCATGCCAAGTCTGGCCCAGTGGAACCACAGAGAAGGTGAATACGGTCCTGCATCTAGGAGAAAGGAGAACCTACAGGCTTGGGAGTGTCCACCCCACACCTGCTTGACCTGTGCTTTTAGTGACATTCAGGCGCTCGCTATGAAGAATGATGTTTCACTAAGAAGAAACCTCAAAGACATGCCAACAATTGCAGGACAGAATGCTCCAGATTTCAAACAAGTTTTGGTATTTAGGAAGTAGTGCCATATTTCCAGTAACTATATAATATATATAGAAAGCAGGGTGGGGTGCATTTTCTGGAGAAATTAGTCTTTCCTCTTTAATACAAAAAGGAGAGATTTATGTATTTAATTAGATGCGTCAATAACAGGTTGACTTGTGAAAATGACAAACTTTAAAAAGGAGAAATAATCATTGTTGAATGCCACGCAGCACCTCAAATCGGGGAGAAATGCAAAGGGCTGAAAATTTGGGCAAAATGATGACCTGCAGGCTAGATCTGGCTCATGGATGTATTTTATTTGGCTCCTTCCAAGTTGGCTCATGCAATGAATTCATTGCCAACATTTAAAAATTGGATGATTCTATATTTTTTAAAATATACATATAAATACCAAGGTTCTCTGGAAAAATTATAAGTTCTGGCAAAATTGGATCTAATTTCCACTTGGCAACATTCAGCTGGAGTTTAATAATGGCTGCCCCTACAACAGGGCCTAGACACAGCCCCCGACACTTTCTATTGTCTTCCCTACGCTGGGGACTGGGTCTACTGCCTGCCACGTATCATCTCATACACAGACAACTCCATTCATTTATTCAACCTGCCTGGTACCTAGGGGATGCACATTTGCCCTATTCTGTACTGTGTAATTATTACTTATTAATAGGTTTTTAACTCCAAGTTCCTGATGCAAAAGTCAAGATAAACCAACATGCTTACATAGTGCAAATTTTCACATTCAGAAAAATGAAGGTTTTCAAGGACAAAGTTAGAAGCTTCTCTTTGGCAGTTCCATGAACCTATGGTTTGGGGAAGGACCTGTTCCACCAGGAACAAGAAGAGCTCTCGTTTTTCATCTTCAGCTAACAGTAGTAGCCTGAGCAGAGCTAGTCTTGGGGTCCCAGGACCATCACCAGGGCATCACGTCTGTGTGTTTTCTGGGTTGCCTTAAAAGGAGCAGCCTAATCAGAGAGGAAGGTCCTCGACCAGGAAAGTAGCCCCTGTTCGATTCCCCTCTACGAGTCCCATGTGGCACACAACACTCACTTTGCCAGATGGTTGACTGAGGGTAGAAGGAGCGTCCAGGCCAAAGGAACCGAACGGTGCGCAGTAACCAGCGCGAGGTCTTATGCCCTAACCCACTGGCTGTGGGCCTAAACGCAGTCTGTGGCTGAATGCCAGCGGAGGAAGGAAAATACACTAAAATACAGGCGGGCAGATTATCTGTGAGATGTGAAACAAAACGCTAACTGGTTTTTTTACACGATCCAAGCCAAGCTCCACAGCGGCTGATGGGGACCCAGTAGAGACCAGCCCATGGGCAGGGAGCTGCGTTTGACTCTCACATGCTCCTAACCACAAACATGGAGTCCAGCCAGTAAGTATTTACTAAGCATCCTATCCATGGGAGGCACTCCCCTGAGGTGGGCGTTTGCTAAATAAAAGCCAGCAGACTATTAACAGAATATTGGCAAACGGAATCCAACAATATATAAAAAGACTTACATACTATAAGTAGGATTTATCCCAGACATGCAAGGCTGGTTCAACATTTGAAAACCAGTCAGTATAATTCGCCATCCCGATAAGTTAGGAAAGCTCACATGATCATATCAATTGACAAAGAAAAAGCGTTTGATACACTGCACCCACCCATTCATGATTTAAACAAAAACAAAAACAAAGCCAAAAACCTCTCAGCAAATTAGGAAAGCAGCTATGCTCACCACTATGCAAATTAGGAATAGAGGAGGATCACCTCAAGTTGATTAAGCGTATCTATAAAAAACAGCTGGCATCACATTTAATGGTGTAACAGTGAATGATTTCCCACCAATGGTGAGACCAAGGCAAGGATTTCTCTTCTCTTCACTCTTTTTTAATATAGTAAATTCTAGCCACCAAAATAAGAAAAGTAAATAAAAGGCATATATATTGGAAAAGAGGAAAAAAACTCTCTATTTGCATATGAAATGATTGGTTACATTAAAAAAGTCCCAAAGAATCTCAAAAAAAGTCCCCAAAAACAAGCAAACAAGAAAACTCCGCAAAACTTCTGGAATTAATAATGAGTTCAGGAAGGTCACGGGAACAAGAGAACACGCAAAACACAATCACCTTTCTATATACTAACAATGAACATGTGGAAACTGAAACAAAAAATAACACTATCATTGGGAATCACTCCACAAAAAATGAAAACTTAGGTATACACTCAAGGGACATACACTAAAGAAATGGGAGTGATAAACCATGTCCATGGATTGGAAGGCTGGATGTGATAAAGATGTCAGTTCTCCCCAAACTGATCTATAGGTTTAATGCACTTTCTCTCAAAATTGCAGCAAGGTTTTTGGTAGACACAAACAAGCTTATTCTAAAATTTATGTGGCAAGGCGAAGACCTTAGAACAGTTAAAACAACCTCGATAAAGAAGAACCCAGTGAGAAAAATCACTCTACGTAACATCAAGACTTACTACGGAGCTACGACTATCACGACTGTCTGACTGGCAGAGACACAGACACACAGATCAGGGGAAGAGAATACAGAACTCAGAAACAGACCCACACACATAAGCCCAGGTGGTCTCTGATAAAGACGCAAAAGCAGTTCTCTGAAGGGAGAACAGAATAGCATTTTCAACAAGCGGTGTTAAAGCAGTTGGACAACCATAGGCAAAAAATACGAACCTTGACCAAGTTCACACCTTGTGCAAATATTAATATTCAATGACTGTATTAAATTTATTCTTCAGTATTTTATAGTTTGTTAATACTTTGAATGAAAACTTTCTTCTACTTTCATCTTTAATTATTGCTAGTAGAGAGAAGATCAGTTGATTTGTGTATCTTTACCTTCTATCAACCCCACTCCTCAAATTACCTTAATTTTTGCAAGAATGCCTTAGTTTCTCTAGGATTATAATTATATGATTTTAAAATGAAGTATGTTTTGTTCTTTCCCCCCACTCCTTAAGTCTTTTGGGGGGTTTTATATTATCTTCTGAAACTTCCTAAGCAGTATGAATATTGAGGACATAGTGAATAACACTGTCGGGTTTCTGATGCAAACAGAAAGCACTATTCACTGCTTTCATTGTTTAAAATATTTGCAGCGGGGTTTTAATAACATCCATCTCATTTATAGGCAAATGCATCTAAAAAACCTTTTTGAAGACTTTCTTTAGTATCTAAATCAATAATATTTTTATGAGTCTAGAAAAAATATTATGAACAAATTTAATATTGAAAAGTCCAAAGTATTTCTTTTCCCTGAGAAACATCCCCTTTCTACCCAAGACATTTTTTTTAAAGATGTTATTTATTTATTTGGTAAGGAGAGAGAGAGCATAAGCATGAGCAGGGGGAGAGGGAGAAGCAGGCTACCCCGCTGAGCAGGGAGCCCGATGTGAGGCTCCATCCCAGAGCCCCAGGATAATGACTTGAGTCAAAGGCATTTGACTGACTGAACCACCCAGGCAACCCCTTCCCTTTTTTTAAATGCATATGAAAATTTAGTAGCCTGGTGCTCAAATCATGTTGCAAACGGGAAGCTGAAATAGAGTAGAAAAGAACTAGACTCTGTGTTCTAACTAAGAGGGAAGATGAGGCCAGCTCCTTATTTGTACATTACCTCCTTCAGTCCTCATAATGTCAGTTCTCTCTGTACATGGAGATGAAGAGCCACTAACTGCTGAGACCTGATGGGAACTCGTAACTCCTAGGTCTATCAGACAGCCTTCCCAAGCAAGTGCTATTCATTTCTCCCCTGTAGCAGCTGAGAAAACAACTTTGAAACAGATTATCCAAAGCCACAAGGCTGGTAAATGGCAGAGCTGGGATGCAAATCCTGGGGTGTCTGAGACAGAAAGCTGTTCTTCTTTTAATGAATACTGGTAGTATCTGGTGGCAAAAAGCATGGGCTTCATGTCAGCAATGGGGACTTAAATACTGGCTCAGGCCCCATTAGCTGTGTGCTCTTAGACCTGTTACTTAACTCCTCTGGGCCCCAATTTCTCATGTGTCTAATTAACACAACACAGCACCGACATCACATGGATACTATGAGGTTCAAATGAGCTGCCACGCACAAAACCTAAGGCATGGGATGTAGTGAGCCCTTAATGCAGACTGGCTAATAGTCTATTTATTATCATTATTATTACTATTATTTTTATCATCCTTGAAACTATTTTTCTAATGGCTCTGAGTAAATCATCATCGATACCAAGAATAAAACTCCAAAAGAAGCCACTCAAATAACTCTAAGTAGCTAATAAAACCTAATAAAGTCAATGTATCCACTTAGCCAAGCCACAGAACACACCACTGTTCAGGTAAGTCATAAAGTCTTCCCTGCAGCTGTTAGAATGATTGATCCTTGGGCACAATTAAAACTCTAGCAATACACTGACAGTTTAATAGAACAAATAATTTAAATACATTTAATGTGTGAGGTGGTAACAGTTTTTGTAACATATACCTACAGATTTGGGAAGTTAGCCCCAAAACACATGTAGAGAAAGTCCTCATGCAAGAGGGTAGAGAAGGTAAAGGAAAGAGGGTTGACATTCTTTGAGAGAAACCATAAATCCCACAGTTACCTGGAAGGGACCAATTAATTCTGAAGACCAGGTCCTATGAAAAACAGTCCCTTAACCATCCATGGGTTTTCGTTCTCCCTTAGTTTTTTTTTTTTTTTCTTTTTTCTGTCGTCTCCAAAATACCACTAAAGATAACTGATAAGGTACTTCTTGAATTTCTACTACCCATAAAGGAATGTTTTAAAATAAGTGGATTCAAAGACAAGGAAAAATAAACAAAAACAAAACAGGCCTCTGATTTTCATGGGGAAACTCAAAATGAAAATTCTTTCCAATAAAAACCGAGATCAGTGGCACCTCCGCCCACAAGCATTCCAAGGATATTTCTAGTAAATGTTGAATGATCCTTCCCGGTGGGGAGGAGGAAGCCCTGGTTTGTAGCACCTGCCAATTTCCATGGTGTAAATGTCTCCAGCGTGACTGAATTCCAGCGGTCAGTGTGATGTCACCGAACATGGGGCTGGGTACAATCTGCTCTCGCTGCCACAGCGTGGATGCCATTTCCACCCCCACTAACTTGTTTTACAGCTACCAGAAACCAGCCTACGTGTTTGCTATTGCCTTCCTGTCGGCTACAACTCCACCAGAACAAGCGCTCCCTGAGAATAAGGGACATCGGCGTGCCTACCTGCATACCTGTCCATACATACATGTGCCTACATACACATAAGCCAAGTGAGCCAAATCCTGTCCTCACTGCTTTTTTCTTCAGCAGTTAGAATAACATGACCCAACTTCTTCCTTGCTGAAGCAGGCTTACTGGAATAGCCAAGGGCCAAAAAGTTGACCTAAATGACACGGTTTCCCTCCATCCAAATATGGACCAGAAATTTTACAATGCGTTTTTTTTACCCCAAACTTCAGGTGGCTTTTTTCTTTCTTTCTTTCTTTCTTTTTTTTTAAGTTACTATCACCACTAAAAGTTTGTGCTGATGGGTCCTTTAAACAACGTCACATACCAGTTCATGTCCCTTTTCTTTTCTTGAATTTTAATTTCCTACTGTTGGAAGTCAGAGGTCCAGCCATCTGTGTTCTAAATCCTGGGCATCTCCTTCCTAATGAAGAAATACAAACGAGCTGCATAAAACTCATCTCTGAAAACCACTGGAGTGACGAGAAGAATCTGGAGCTAACTGTGAGGAGGCTCATTTTAGGACTGAGGTAGAAAAAGAGCCTCTCCCCTTGGGCAGAAGTAGAAGCGTGAGCAGAACGAAGGAGCGTACATCGTGGTCTCCGCACAACTCACCGTGAAAGCTTACGTTTAAGAGACCGAAGATAACGTCCGGCTTCGTGTCAGTGAGATTTTCTCTGAAGGCTACTGGCCCATAAATCCAGATCTAAAGAATGTGCGGGTGTTGTTTCTTCCTCACCGCATGGCTGGCTGCCTGCCTTGAACTGTGGCGCCCCCTCGGTGCAGCGATGGCGGGGAGAGATTCGTGAAGTTCAGGGGAAATCTGGAAGAGTTGGCATTGTTTTCTGCTGATTTCCCAGGGAGAGGGAACAGCTGAACTCCAAAGGAATGGGGTTTCTCAGGTGCCAGCTGCAGAGTACGGGCACTGCAGCTAAAAACTCACTGTCATCAAAGAGCAAAGGATTATAAGAGCTGGGTGGGGGGGGTGTTGGGTGAGGGGGTCGCCTCGGATTCCCTTTGTACCAATGAAGGGAGGGGCCGAGAGCAACCACATCGTGCGTGTGCCAAAGAACACGGACCTTGGAAGAAGTCACCCTCCAGCCCCCTCCATGAGATGGACTGCTTGGAGCGTGCGCTTTGCGGAAGTGCCTGCAAGGTCATTTTTGTTCTTGCGGCTGAGTGAGGTGCGCTGCTGGGCAGGATGGACACACTTTGTCAGTTTCTTGTGATTGCAGGAAAAGTTCTTTACCAAAGATGGCAAAACACAAACAAACAAAAAGCCCCACATCAGGTCAGGAGCCTAATGTTTCCCGTGGAGTTGAGACCATGGGGCACTGTGAGTATGAAAAATCCAAAAATGCTTCATCAGGCCCCACGGCGCTGACAAGGAAGCGGAGCCCAGCTGCGACTGTGGTCAGCTGTCAGAGGTGAAATCAATGTCCGCGCTGAAATGATCAGAAACGTAAAAGGGAAAAGGTAATTCCCCCAATGGGGGGATGACAACCTGGCTTCTTTCCAGTAGTTTACAGGGAGGGTCTTGGACATGTGCCATGACGTGCAACACAATCACGATCAGTCTTGGACACCGTCTCCTGAGTCATTCAGGCAAATGCCCAGGGACATGTTTCAGGGGGCCATTTCTACCTCTTTTATGTTATTCCTCATGTGATGAGCTCAAATCATTCTGATGAAAGTCAGCTTTCATAAGCAAACACCATAAACCCATTTTATTACTTAGAGAATTTTAAAACATTTCAACAAAATCATCACAGTTATTTTTTTTTCCAGGATCCTTTAAAGAGAGAGAGAGAGAGAGAACCCACATGATTTCCACATCTCGATTCTAAAAATCAGAATATCAGTTTGGATATCAGTAAAAAAATGATGGACAAATCTTTTTGCAAAAAAATTTCAAGCCGGCTTGCCTTGAAAAACACAGAGAGGCTTGCTGGCACGAGATGTCAGATTAATTGCAGGCAAAGTGTGTTACAGTAAATCACTTGGCAGTTTAAGCAAAACCAAGGAGCAGCATTAAACCGGGTCCCCGTATGCCAACGGGGCTCCGTCGCTTTGCTCCAGAAGATGATATCTGACTGTAAATATTTCCTGCCCTAACTTGGTCAGCGGCAGCACGAGGAAGATCTGTCCTTCTCTCTGCATTGAGCAAAATGGTTTATTTGCCCTCTTAGGAGGCATGCTGATATATAAATCCCAGGTCTGATTATTATTATTTTGGACTATTATTATGAGTTACTATTATTACCTTCCTGAGGGAGCGGGAATGGGGCATGGGGAAGCGGCGGAGGAGGCGGAACCGTGTATGGATGCTGAAAGGGAGGCCGTCTGTCTTTGTTCAGGGCAGTGTCTGTGATATTTCAGGAGAGAAGGGTCATCGATACCGACGGCGGTTCGTTCATGGGAGACGGGGCAGCTCTGACCGTGTTGCTGTAAGCCTTGTGCCCTGGTTGAATGCTCCTGAGCATCCCCCCTGTTCTGCTCCGGGCTTGTGTGAGTACCGTGGAGGCATCTGTGAACAATCCCTCACTGGGCTACATTGGCTGAGCACCTACTGCGTGCCTGGGTCTTTGCTCTGACTGGAGACGCAACCAAGAGTTGAGAGGCTGAGTCTCCTCAGCGGCGGGGGTGGGGAGGCAAGCGGGTCCCCAGGATGGAACGCCGTGACCGGACCTCTCATGCGGCGGACGCCTCATGTAGTTTGGTTGCCTGCACTGTACGGGAGAGTCTCCGGCAAACTTCCTCGCCCGGGGGGCACGAGTAAGGGCAGAGCTGGGATTCTCGGGCTGCGGTAGGGCTGGCCTCGCCTCTCACGGGTCTGGAGGAGGGCTCCAAGGAGTTAAGAGGCAGCTCCTCCAAGAGGAAGGAGGCGAAGAAAGTGTCAGGCGGCCTTCACCGAGGAGGTGGTGCCCCGGCTGTGTCGGAGGAGCTCAGTCAGAATGCGGAATGGCATCCAGGGAGAAGGGAAGGCACTGAAGGGTGCCCTTGTGAATCCCGAGAAGTCCGCTGGGCTGGGACGTGGACGGATGCCATCCCCTCCGGGCGAAAGGATCATGACTAATTACACATTTTCCTCTGAGGACAGCACCTTGCTCTTAGAACATAAAGCCTTCCCAAACTTTAATGACTCCCTGAAACAACTTCTGGCCTTTGGAAAGTGGGGCATCCAAGAACAACAATCAAGGATCACTTGGAGGCACACGCAGTGTGCTCGGAGAATTATTTCTGGCGTGGTCTCTGCTGTGGATCACAGGCCTTCGGCTTTCAATCACGAGGTTGGAAGGTATTAACAAGAACTCACGCGGTCCAGGGCAACTGTTTGTGTAAAACATTTTCCTTCCTTGGAATGTAAACGGGTCTGTCTTCATCTAGAATTATTTTTACCGATTTCATCGTCAAAACTTCAAAGTCCTCTTCCCCCTGATGTTGTATTTATGTCGTGCCCCCTCCCAATGTTGTCTTGTGTTTGTGGAGGCACAGACCCAGCCTCTCCAGGATGGGGCCCAGGAGCCCGACCCACAGGCACACCTGGAAGTCATTAAGGATACCAGGAGGGGGAGGAGGAGGAGGGCAAGAGAGGGGGACGTGGAGGGGAGGAAAAGGGGGACTAGAGGGGGTGGGGGGAGGGGGAGGAGGGGAGAGAAGGAGGAAGAGTAGGGAGGAAGCAGAGGAGAGGAAGGGGAGAGGGAAACAAGGGGAAGAGGAGGGCGAGGAGGGGGGTGGGGGGTGAGAAGGAGGAAGGGGAGGTGGGGGGGTCGGGGGGCAGGGGGTGGGGTGGGGAGGAAACCATTTCTTTTCCAACACATTGACGCTCTTTTTCCATTATGGCAAGTCTGAGCCAAAGGTGAAGATTGTCAAAACAAACAGCTAACAGACAAACAAATACTTTCTAAAAACCCCACAGAGTTGCCTCGGGATAATGTCAGGACTCAACCATGTCATTTTTAGAGAAAGGGAACAACCTGAACAGTGGCCTAGACTTTAGGATATTCTAGAGCATTCTGAAGGGAATTACAGCTGTCTGTCATTACCCAAACTTGTCCCAAGGTATCAGCTATGATAAAATGGGATTCAAATAAAACTCATACTAATTTAAGACTAATGTAGATGACTTTTTCCTGGATGAGTCTTGCTAGGATTGTCAAGCTCCCTGGCTCCTGGGCAATTTGACCCCACCCCGCACCCCACACCCCCGGACTGTGGAGACTTTCATCAGGCCTGTCTAGGAAACACACACGCACCACAGGTAGGAGTGCCGGGGACGCAGAAGAGAAACGCCTTGTTAGAAGAAGGGGGACATAACACGTTGCCATGTGCCTGCCACAGAGATCCGTAAAATTCAGGGAATTTCCTTCCGGAAGCCTGAGGATATTCATATTAATGAAATCGGGATTAGCTGGGGGATGGAGAAATGCAACCAACTCTTGGCAGTTTATGGAAATAAAACACCACGATAGTCTGAACTCAGCTGTAATCTACCCTCTCCCTCCCCCCACCTCCGAGCTCTGTTTTCCCACCTTTCCTTTTAAGACGGGGGCAAGGAGGCATCTAATTTCTTCGATTTGTCTAATATCTCCTACCATGTGGACACTTGACATATATAGTCTCGTATGAGGTGCGGCAGCTATGAGTCTGTGCATTCTGGAAATGCTAAGAAGTTCCCCGCATACCGCAGGCATGTCCCTGGCCGTTGCCAGTTGCACCGTGTGCTGTGGGAGAGACCGTTATTCCCGTCATAAACCAAGAAGCGGAGGCTGAGCCACATGCGGTCTTCTGCCTCAGATCACACCACCGGAAGGGACTGGGACTGTTTTCTGCCCAGCCCTGGGGTCCACGCTCTGTCCATCCCTCGGAGGGCAGAAGGTCAGCTGTCTACTGCTGGCCCTGAGCTCCTGTTACTTCTTCTCAGTGACAATTTCATATAAATGTGAGCATAATGACAATCTCTCCCTCGTGGCTTTCCTGACTCCCTCACACGGATCCGTTCAGGTGCAAGTATTTCCTGTTCGGCTGAGGCTGGCCGTCAGACATCAACGTGCTTTTGAAAATATAAGAATTAAATGGTCTTGTCCCCAGTTTTTTTTTTTAGCACTTTTAACACAAGTGATGGTATGAATATAAAATGAAATATTTTCTGGTCTCTTAAAAAGAACTAGATCAATCCATAAAAATGGAAAGAAAACTTAATTTATAAAAAATGATAAGTTATAAAATCTATAAAGTTAAGGGGGCATGGAATGTAGAGAATAATGTATATAAATTGAAAGCAGGCATGTAAAGTAAAAATATATACACAGGGCACCTGGGTGGCTCAGTGGGTTAAGCCATTGCCTTCGGCTCAGGCCATGATCTCAGGGTCCTGGGATCGAGTCCCGCATCGGGCTCTCTGCTCAGCAGGGAGCCTGCTTCCTCCTCTCTCTCTCCCTCTGCCTGCCTCTATGCCTACTTGTGATCTCTGTCAAGTAAATAAATAAAATCTTTTAAAAAAAAATATATATATATATATACACATACACATAAATATAAATGCAATTCTTTTTTTTTTTTTCCTGGCAAGGCCAACAAAACACCATCAGCAGAGTTATTTTGAAGGAGGTCCTTTTGGAGGCGGTTAGTGGGTGATTGGTGGGTAAAGAAGGAAAGAAAAAATTTTTTGTGTTTTCTTTCTTTCTGTGTGGCTTATTTTCTAACCTGGCGTATGTATCACTTGTACTTAATTTTTGTAAGGGAAAAAAAGAATTCAGGGAATAATACCAGTCCCATCTCAGCTTTGAATCATCCTCAAGTTCAAGTGCACAGTTCCCGTGTATAGCCACGGACCCTGTTCTGAACTTGGTTCTGGAGCCGTTCAATCCACAGGCCCGCAGAGCACCTCCCCGGGGAGTACTACTGCTCTGGGCTTCCATGCTGCCTCTGATGGCGACCAGTCAGGGCATGCGTGTCAAATGAAGAACAAGAAACAAACAAAACAAAACAAAAACAAACACAAACAAAAACACAACGTAACTGGAACCAGTTGGGCCTCCCTGACTTCCCCCTCCCCACCTTCCTAAGTACTGCGCACTAGCTGAGTTGCTTTCTTTCTGTGAACCCCAGTTTCTTTCAGGAACTGTCCACAAGGATATGGTCCTGTGTGTGTGTGTGTGTGTGTGTGTGTGTGTGTGTATTCACGCAGTCTATTACACTCAGCAGGAGTTTAAGGTAAGTCAAATTCACTCTCTTTCTACGCTTTTGAAAGAGAATTAAACAACTACAGCTCTAAGACATTTCCAACTATCTCCTCTGCTGAGAATGGCAGATTGTGGGCTTGCCCAGATCAGCCCTTTCATTAACAGATTTCCTCCCTTCCTAGGGCCAGCCGAGTCTCCGTGGCTCTGGCAGTCGTGGTCGGGATGGAACACACGTCTTCCAGGCTTGCTTGGACGTCCAGCCTGACACCCCGGCTCTCACGTGTGCTCCTGAGGTTTTTCTTCCTGAGGACTTATTCAAAAGGATCCACTTCTATAATCATCCGCTCCCTGGAAAATGCTGACAACTCCTCCCACCCCCCGCCCCTGTGATTTTGCTCATTCTGGGCGCCAAGGCTTTTGGAAGAATCATTTGCAGGGGATCCTGACCGATGCCACTGTATTACTTCCTGTGTATTCACCTTAATTCTTTCTGCCTGGTTAAATAATGTGTTTGACCAGTTCCTGTTAGGAAAACCTCATGAACCGATAAAACATTTGCCGGCTTTCAAAATTACTGATACAATATACAGCTCCCCGGCCTGGGCCACGGGCAAGGACGTAGAAAGAGACAACTCGGCTTCGCTTTTATAAGACCCCGTTCCATATCATCAAAAGGACTGCATCTTGTGCTCTATTAAAATAATAATAAAAAAATGAAAGAAGCGGGGTAGAGGCCTATTTAAGGAGCTACAGTTGAAGTATAGTAAAAGGAAAACCACCCGCTCCGTACACTGTCATTAGAAACCACTCCCCTTCTTTTTAAGGATTTCTCATCCCACCTACCACTCGAGCTGGCGTCCCCGTCCGCCAGGAGCTGCAACCTTGGCACGCGTGCGAGAAGCAGATGCTAGGGTTCCTCACTAATTTTGAGGGGGACCTCAAATCTGGAAAGGTGCAGGGTTGTTAAGTGGTTGAATGGTCTCATTTCATATCTACAAAAAGCAGAAGACCGTGGTCTTGAGGGCAAGGTCAGAAGATGAAGGGCAGGAGAAACCATGAAATGCATTTCATTAGATCGATAAAATGTATGACTTCACTCACTTAATTACATAAATAAAGTTGTTAAAAAAAAAAAACTCAGGCACGTATCATGCTAAATTAGCAGGGGCTTTTTGTAAGACCGTGAAAGTAGGAAAACAAAACAAAACCGCTCCTGGAAAGGTCACTCGCACGCCTGCAGCTTCTTTGTAAAAAGCCTGACACACAAGCACAAGGAAAAACCTCGCAGCACTGTGTGCCTGCCAGGGAGGGTAGGATCCACACTCCAGGATGGACCCAGGGATACCCAGGAGGCTGGGACTTGGGATCAGCCAAGAGCCCCCCACCAGTAATCAGTTCTCTGTCCATCTGTTTTAAATCACGGTTTGAAGCATATCTATGTGATAAAGAATTAAAGCTGTTTCTCTTGGCCATGGGAATAATTGGGACACTCTCTTTTGGAAAACCTCTGACATCAGTCAGCAGGCATATTCAGAACCGAATTTAGGATTAAAGAGGCTTCAGAACGCTTCACCCGCCCCCTTTTTTTAAAGCATAATAGAGACCCCCCTTTCAAAGTTGTTTTTCTTTTTAAGACAATGTAAGTAATCAACTCCCAAGGTCCTGAACAACTTCTTCTTTTTTAAAGAGAAAAGGGATGTCTGAGGGGCAAAGAGAGCCCGGGAAACCACAGAGAGAAAGAACGAGAACATTGCTGCTGATGAGGCCAAGAAACAAACTTGGAACGGTCCTGAAAAGACCCCCCCCTCTCCCCAAATCATGTGAAATGTGGCAAGTTACTGCCCTGATTAAATGCCATTATTTTAATAATGAAACACCACTGAGATGGGGCTTTATTTAAATTACGTCTCATGAACGGTTTCTCCAAGGACAGAAATACTCTGCAGCAAGGGGTCCCCCGACTAGAAGTCTCCTAGTGTCAACACCGGCAGGTACTGTGCTCCTGCCCCAAAGCAGAGCCCTGGCACGCCTTTCCAATTCTGCCTCGCTGCCTTGTCGGTAAAAACCGTAATACCTACGGCCAACTGCAGTGTGGTGGGCCGTGCTCTGAAAGGCGACTGCTCCCTGAACAGAGGGGCACACGGGAGTGCGGGTGGGTGTTTCTGCACGTGGCGGGTGGGGGGAACAAAAGGGGAGCCTGCGGCTTCATCACCTGTGCCCTGTTTTTGAGAAGTTAGGACTCCCGGAAGTAATTCACTGATGCCGAGACCATGAAAGGAACAAAACCTCAATATATCCTTCCAGTGTGACTTTAAATATGACAAGGTTATCATTTAATACACTCTTGTTCAAGAATTGATTTATGGGCTTCTGGGTGTCCCCCGCTAACTCCCCCCCCTTCCCCATTCTTTACTCTAGACTTAAAGACATCCAGGGATATTCCTTAAAATTTCATAACATCGAACGAAAGTAGATCTAGTTCCTAGTTTCTAGTTTCTAGATCTAAGTTCCATGGACTAATACAAGTGACGTCTTCTTTTTTCATCTGAGTTGGGGGACTAGATCCTGAAACACAAAGACTTATACTCTTGAATTTCCCTTTTTTTTTCCTTTCTCCTCATTTACAAGCTAATGTCTTTTCCAAGCACGTGTTTCCCCTCAAAGACTAACGACTTTTCGGAGTACGGCATCTTTCTCTGCGGCTTCTCAAATGGACCTTGAGAAAGGGCCTGTCCGGCAGCCGTCTTGCTGAGTCATCTTCCTCGTTAATTTGAGGAGGCCTCATGCCCGCTTGGGAAGGGAGACCTGGAGGGGAGGGGTGAGATGGGGGCCGGCCAACTCTCACCCGAAGCCCGTTTCTTTAAGGAGGGAAATCAAATAGAGAAGTCTGGGGCCATCGTGGGGGTCTGTTTGTGATATCATCCCCCAAAGAAGTACATAAATTTCTGTTTTATGAAATCCTACACATCTCGGTAGTTTCAACTGATCACTGAGACTGCAGCGGTCTCTGGTCGGCATGCGGCCGTTTACCCCTCCGTTTCAAGGGCCACAGGTCTTCCTTGGCCAACACACCAGCAGTAACTTGTCTCTGTGCCGGAACATGGAAATCTTTAAGAACTGCCGGGGAGCGGAGGGACACGATCACAGCCCAGCCAGACCACATCTGTCCCGCAGGGACCCCAAGTCCAGTTTGGGAGAGCACTGGTCCTGGGGTACGTCATCGTACTGAATTGGTTCTTTCTTGCCGCACTGGGTTAATCTGCCCTTTGCTTCGTGAATGCTGAGACGTGGAAGTACAAGCCCCAGGATGTTGAGTGTTGTGAGCACGGCCAGGGCACCAGCACAAGGCACACGGTTACTCTGCAGTCCTGACAGGCCTCTTGATTCTCAAGACTCAACCCAACAACGCCTTCTCTAGGAAGCCTCTGCAGACCCTGCCTCGAGGAGAACTGACCACCCCCCGCTTCCACACCTGTGCTGGGCTGTACTTCTAGTCTCCTGTCTCCGTTAACACGAATGCACTTGCTTATTACTAGCGTTAACCAGAATGTTGTATGTTTATTTAGCATTGAATTAGCGAAATAAATCTTTTGAGCGCTAAGTGGCAGGCACTTGTGAATTCTGTTAGTCCCTCTGCCATAGGTACTGCTCAGAGGAGTAGAAAAGTGCACACGTTCCAGAAGCAGATACCCTGGGTTCAACATCCTGAGTCCCCTGGCTCGTTTCGTGGCTGTGAGCTCGGGCAAGTTCCTTTTCTGTGTCTCTCCTGTAAAATGGGAATGGAAATGAAAATGGAACCTTCCAGGGTTATGCTGAGAAGTACGTTAATTAATTCCTGCAGAGCACTAATGCAGAGGAAGGGCCCAGTAACCGTGAGCTGTTTCCGGGATCTCTGTTCTGCAGGTGAGGGAAGTGAGCTGTAAGAGGCCAGGTGACCCCGGAGAAAAGACCCAGCCTGGGAGCAGCGAAGCTGAGACTTTGGCCCGGGAAGTCTAACCACCATCTCTTCACCAACAGAACCCACGCCGTCCTTCTCTTTCCTCCGGCCCATGAGCAATTTGAGTATCGAACGGTCTTGGAACCACAGAGTCAAGCACAGGGCCTGATGCATTAAAAAGGCTAGATAATATTTTCATTCATTGATGAATGAATGAGCGAGCCTATTAATGACTTTAGATGTTAACGAGGAGAAAGCACTGTGTCAGGCACAGAAAGCCATTTAGAGAGGATATGGAGATGCAACCGGTGTGAGATGAAAGGTGCCCAAGAATTTATTTTCCGCAAAGGCTGTGAACGTCCCTGAACATTTCCCAGGCGGCGTCACCCACATTACTTAAGCATAAATATTGGCAGTCTTTAAAACTTTACTGCCATTTTCTCCAGCCTAAACCCCAATGTGTAGAGCTTTTTTCCCTGAAGATTTTTATTTATTTATTTGAGACAAAAAGAGAGAGAGAACATGAGCACACAAACAGCGGGCAGCGGCCCGCGGAGGGAGAAGCGGACTCTGCTGAGCAGGGAGCCAGATGTGGGGCTCGGTCCCAGGACTCTGGGATTGTGACCTGAGCTGAGGGGAGATGCTTAACCAGCTGCGCCATCCGCGTACACAGCTTTTAAAACACAATCATGCACTCGCTTGATTATTACTTAAAGCATTTCCTTTTTCTCCTTACTCTAAACGGTTTTCTCTTCCAGTTTTTTTTTTTTTTAAGATTTTATTTATTTATTGGTCAGAGACAGAGAGAGAGAGAGAGAGCGAGAGAGAGCGAGCACAGGCAGACAGAGAGGCAGGCAGAGGCAGAGGGAGAAGCAGGCTCCCTGCCGAGCAAGGAGCGCGATGCGGGACTCGATCCCAGGACCCCGGGACCATGACCAGAGCCGAAGGCAGCTGCTCAACCAACTGAGCCACCCAGGCATCCCTCTCTTCCAGTTTTGAGGGACCCAAATTGTTACACGTGAGGTAGACTATAGGATCACTGAACTTTAAGGCACACATGCCCACGCGAATGGCCAAAACACCAGAAAGTGTGCCTGCCATTAGGCAACACTTTAACATCAGTGAGTACCTTGCAACTAAATCTTTTTTTTTTTTTTTTAAGATTTTATTTATTTATTTGGCAGACAGAGATCACAAGTAAGCGGAGAGGCAGGCAAAGAGAGAAGGGGAAAGCAGGCTCCCTGCTGAGCAGAGAGCCCGATGTGGGGCTCGATCCCAGGACCCCGGGATCATGACCCGAGCCAAAGGCAGCGGCTTTAACCCACTGAGCCACCCAGGCTTCCCACCTTGCAACTAAATCTTAATATTGCGTTGGGAGACTGTGCAAATGCAGGACGGGCTCGCTTCCCTCTACTCTGTCCTCGGGTCATCTGGATACTTTTGAAGGTTAAGCACCAGAACAGTCTCTGTGGTGATATACTTGGCGACATGTGGCAACCCGCTTTGTTCAAGAACATTCCTATCAAGACCCGAACTTGCAAACTCTCAGCATAAAAGAAGAACCAGAGTTCTTTGTCGGGACAATGAACTTGGACTGTTGTTTACCAGTGAATGGAAAACAGCATTTCTAACCCAGAGGAGTGACACTAGGCCCCATCTGGTGACGCCTCGGCTCCCTTCACGCTGGGCAACAATGGTGCCTTTGTGTGGGGTTGCGGGAAGGCAGCACCCAAGCAGGCCTTGTTGCTTGGGCAACTGAATGACCGACTGCCTTCATACTTTGTGGCTTTTTCCAGTCCCATTGAACTAAAATATGTAAGGAGACCTAGCCTCCGCCACGGGCTCTATTATCCCTGACTTCAAATCGAATCTACTGGCTCACAAATGGACTTTTCAAAATTGGGCACATTAGCCCCCGATGCTTTAGAAATAAATAGAACGCTGTTAAGAGATTAGAATTCCAGAATCAAGTAAAATTAGCCTTTGGAAATAAATGTGCAGGCCCTTCTGTCCCACTGAATTTGCTACTTTAGTCCGTAAGTTACAAAGCTCAAGGTTGGTTTGGTTTTTTTTTTTTTTTTTTAAGATTTTATTTATTTATTTGCCAGACAGAGATCACAAGTAGGCAGAGAGAGGGGCAGGGGAAGCAGGATCCTCGCTGAGCAGAGAGCCCAATGCGGGACTGGATCCCAGGACCTGGGAATCATGACCTGAGCCGAAGGCAGAGGCTTTAACCTGCCGAGCCACCCAGATGTCCCACAAAGCTCAAGATTTAAAGATTTACCCTGGATCCAGGCCTTGACACCATTCCTTGGTAGCTGTGTGACCTTGGCTGAGCTATTTAACCTCTCTGAGCCTCAGTTTTCTTCCTTGCATATAACAGGAGGATGACAGTGACTTTATAGGGTTGCTGGGAGTATTAAAAGGGCATTTTTTTTTTTAAAAAACACGCTTAAAATTTTAAAAAAAAGGGCGCCTGGGTGGCTCAGTGGGTTAAGCCCCTGCCTTCGGCTCAGGTCATGATCTCAGGGTCCTGGGATCGAGTCCCGCATCGGGCTCTCTGCTCAGCAGGGAGCCTGCTTCCTCCTCTCTCTCTCTGCCTGCCTCTCTGCCTACTTGTGATCTCTGTCTGTCAAATAAATAAATAAAATCTTTTAAAAAAAAAATTAAAAAAAAAATCTTTCTGGCTCTCACAGGATTTGGAGCTAACAACGTGAGGTGCTTACTCAAACCCGCAGGGATTGAGAATGACTGGGAAGATTTCTGGGTGGGATCAGGAAAAAGCAGAATGGCCACAGAGAATTCTGAGCTCTAGTTCAGATGCTTCCGGTGGGGGCCAATATTGCCATCAAGCCAAAACCAATGTCTTCTTCCTAAAAACTCCTCCTGCCCCATCCCCCCTGGATCCCGATGGGATAACAGCATTGAGGAATGCCAAAGTCATCCGCAGGATTTCCTGCCTCATTCCTCGCCTCTAGTCACTCGTCAGCGGTGGGTCTCTCTGATGCCTGTGTCCGTCTTGCTCCCCTCGCAGCCCAGGCCCTTTCTCACTCTGACCATTCCCGCAAGCTGCGCCCATTCACCGCCCTCATTCCAGCCTTCTCCGTCTTGCAGCCCGACTTCCGTGCTCCCACCAAAATATTTCTCCTTGAAGTACGTTTGGGGGCATTCACGCGCAGCTTCCCGTCACCGTGGGATCTCCGTCCTCTCCTCTGGCCAACAGCAGAATATTTAGTTGACTTTCCACCCTGACCCTTGTACGCTGCTTACTGGGCGCACAGATCAGAACGACCTCTGTGGAGGGCAGTTAGGCAATATCAGTGAAAATGCCCCAGAGCGTACTCTGCGAGCCCACAGGGCTTCTGCCAGGACTCCAGCCTGCAAATACACCCCCGCACCAGAGGAACGATGCGGCGCAAGGTTACCCGCGGCGGCACCATTTGTGATAGCAAACGACTGGGAACGGCCCAAATGTCTATCAATGGGGAATTGGTTCAATGAATTATGAAGCATCCTCACGCTGAAATGCTCAGCAGTTGTTAAAAAATGAAGAAATCATTTATATGCTGATTTGGAACCATCTCTAAGATGTATTGTCAAGAGAAAAGAGCAAAAGGTGTGAATGGCGCGGAGAAGGGGAGGGGAGAAGTGTATCAACGTATCGTCTTGTAAATGCATAAACATGTCTGGGAGAATACACAAGGAAATGATAACACTGGCTCGGGGAGGAATTGGGTGCCAAGGGAAAAGGGTAGAGGGAGATATATACACACATGGATTTGAGATACAGATACAGAAATATCCATCCGTACACACACCGTTTTCTGCCTTCCTTTGACTTTGCACTACGTAAAGGTATCACCTTTTAGAAAGTAAGTAGTTTAATTACATATATGTATTTTTTTTACATCTCAGTTTAGAAAAATCTCATTAAAATAGAAAGAATTGCTATGCAAGCCAGATGCCTATTCCCTCCCCTCTCTAAACAACAGCGATACACCAACGACTCCCCTTCCACCCCCGACTTTCCATCTCACACGGGGTGGGGGGTCCATGTTGACCTCCTTGGAATACAGCTTGGACCACAAGAGTTTCCTGTTCAAGACCCCCCACGTTCACGGGTCCACACGGGCACTACACACCTCCCCAGCCTCTCATGCCCACTGGGCGTCTTCGCTCCTGGGCCCCGGCTCCCAAAGCTAAGTCAGGTCTGGTGATGTCTGTGCTTCTGTCTCAACTTCCTTCCTTCCGTCCTTCCACTTGCAATATCGCGCCACCATCCCAAAGCCCAAGCTCTGCTGGATTCCAAACCTCAGTTCAAATCTTCTTTCTCCATGAAATCATCCCAGAATCCACCACTCAACCTCCATCCCCCCAGGCCGGAAGAAATCCCTTCTTTCTGGGAATCCCAGGCACACGCTCGCTGTCTCCTTATGCTAGTTATCACTTTACGGGGGATCGCAGTTCATTTTGGACATGTTTATCCATTGAGCAGTAACTGTTTCCTTAAACACCGACTGTGTGCCATGTACAGAAAGGGTGGGGTGCTGGGTACACCAGAAAAAGCCAGAGCCGCAGGACTCCTGCTCTCATGGAGGATGACAGTCTGGTGAGGAAGACAGGCAATAAACAAGAAACCAAACCTTTGATGATCGTTGTCCATAACTTCAATGTGGAGAAGTAAAAGGCTTATTCAGAGTGCTCGGTGTTTGTCCAAAGCGACACCATAATGCCGCACCGGCCCGCGGCCCCACACCGGACTCTCAGCACTGCCCCAGTGCTACGTTACTCTGAGGGTTTTTCAACCTCACGACTGTAGACATCGGGAGCCCGCTAATTTTCGTTGCTGTTGTTGTCACTGGGGGGACTGCCCTGTGCATTGTAGGATACTTGGCAGCACCCCCTGTCTCTATCCACTGGATGCCAGTGCCATTGCCATTGGCATTCCCATGACCGAATATTGCCTGGCAGCGGGGGAAACGTCACCCGGTTTTAAGAACCACTGCTCCAGGCAAATTCCTTATCATTTCTGAGCCTGAGTCAGTTTCTTTAGTGCCTGGCTTCTTTGTAGAAAAACCCAGTAAACACTCGAAACATGAAAAATTTGAGAAATGTAAAACAGAGAGACTACTACCTACCTCAGAAGATTATGATGGGAATTAAACACACACAAAAAATGTGTTTAGAATGTTTATGAGTGCTTTTATAAAACCAATAAGAATGCTAACACGGAGTTGGCTGCTTCGTGCCCCCCCCCACCCCCAGCCCCTCCGCACCCTTAGGAGCGTGGACAAGATCCCTTCTCAGGACCTTTCCAGTCTACACTAGTGTTAGGTCCAAGAACGGCCCAAATTGTGGACATGATTTTTGCTTGCATCCAAGAGGGTTGCTCTAGAATGATTGCCCAGAAGTTGACTCCTTGGGGAGGATGCAGGGAAGGTCTTGTGAGGCTGCCTTTGCCAGACTGGATTCGACTCTAGCTGAAGTCCAGGCTCCAGGCACTTGGATAGAGAAGCTAAAATAAACATAATCTGACGCTGGGAGTTCTGGATCCTATAAAAATGCCACAGAAAGGGTGGCAGGATTACCTAGCTGTTACAATGTCAGGCTTTAGATAATACACTCTCTTCCAAAGCTTTATTTGCACATCCCAAATCATCCCAGTAAGCCATTTACTTCCCCATGCTAGTGGGTGCTGTGGGTATTTAAGAAGTGTTCTCAGGGTGCTGGGAAACAACAAGCCAATTAGGGAGGTTTTTAAAGGAATAAAAAACACAATCAACAGTAATTTGGAAGTGTCAACAGAATTCGTGTCCTGGCAGACCACTGCTGTAATGTGCATTTGTAAGGGAATCTTAAGATGATCTTAAAATAAACATGCATGGTTCTACATTCCAGGATTTTGTTTCAAACGGGGAAATGGATCAAGTGAGGGCTGCCCCGAGCAGGATGCCTAGATACTTTGACCAAAAATCCGTCCTTCAGAGAGGGGAAAACTTGTGATTTCGGAGTCAGACAGACAAGGATTATAGCCCCAGCTGTGTGACAGAAAAGGGGTGATCTGGGGGAAAATCATTAAACCCTCTTTTCTTCAGCTTTAAAACAAGGACGGCAATGCCATCTTCAATTAAAATAGCTAAGTCGCCAGCAATGTGTCTTTGCAAACCTTCATTTTCATTTCTCATCCCCTTTAGGGAATAGGGCATGGAAACATCGGTTTATATTTTTATAACACCTGCAAAATTGCACACTTTCTAAACAATTTAGTTCTCTCTTGACCAAAATGTTTTAAGACACAAATGTTCCACATCTGTTTTGCTCCACGAAATAACATAAGTCCAACCCATCACCTCTTCTTTCCTGCCACCAACAGTTAGTTTCCCTTACCGTACTCATCATTCCACAAGAAATCTCTCTTACAATAAACACATTTCTTTCTGGCCGCGGTGGGTCGGGGGTGTTGCGGGTTGCGGGATGTACTTTGGGCAGGGTAGGAGAAATACGGAATGAGAGTAAGAATTAACTCCGTCCTTCTCGTGACCGATCAGACAGAACCATCTCGGGCTGCCCTACACTCTGCTCCGCACTCTTTCTTATCTTCACTGTATCGTGATAAGAAAACTCAAGTCGGGTTTTTAAAAAAGCACGATAATTACTTGTATTTTGCTACGGTCTCCAATAAACTGGCGGTTTCTCTTTTTCTTTTCTCTCTCTTTTTTTTTTTCCAAAAAGTCCATGAATAAAACAAACCCTGTCACCATTGGAGATGCATTTCCATGCCGGTGCGGATGCTTTTAAGACCATTTGCTGAGCGCTCTGCACCGTTTGACCAGTTCTGGGGCAGGGGGCACGCTCTAATTACTGATTGTGAAGTTCGGTATCTATAGCAACAGGCAGAATTGACAACAGGAAGCTTCACCCTCTGGGGCACCATCCAAAGTTTATAAAATCAACTTGAGGCCAAGGCTATAGTTAATCAGGAGGGCTTTCAGAGCGTCAGTGCTCCGAGTCCACACTTAAGAGGCAAAGAAATTATTTAATAAGACAATCACGGGGCTCGGGAAGGCAGAGTTTATTTAGCTTGGCTTTGCAGTGCCTCTTGTAGTAATTTATCCTAATGGTACCAATTCGTCTGTGATTTGATACAGCAGGAGATCAAGGGTATCGGTTTAATCAAACCTCGGCAAAGGCTGCCCGTTTCTTAACTACTGTTGCTGTATATCAATCAGTTTCATTTGATTCACTGATCGGAAGGCACGACGATATGAATTTTCCCAGGACTCAGGGAATCAGGTTGACATAATTCTTTATAATGTGCTCACTTTTAAATGGCATTATTTCACCCAACTCACAGTATTTCATGATCCTAGGTGAAGGGTCTAGATTCTAGCAAGCTGTGGGTAAGAGGTACAGTAGGAAAAAAGTCCGGAGCATTGGGGTCAAACCATTTTGATTGCTGGTTTTGCAGCCTATTAGCTGTGACCACGGACGAGTTACTAAACCCTCGTGGGTCTCAATTTCCTCACACCTTATTGAAGACCAAGAATTTCCGAAGTTGCAGAGCTACTGTGAAGCTTAATGAACCGGTGTGTGAGTGAGCCTAGAACCGTGCCTGGGAAACAGGAAACAGAACCACATCAAACGTTAGTTTCTCCCCCACCTGCCTTCATTTCCATCCCCGAGGAGGGGAGAGGATGTAGCTGCGTCATTTTTATAAGGTATGATGCTAAGCTTTATAGTATTTTACAGGTCTGGTCTCACATGCTTTGGTAATCCTGGGAAGGCATCTGAACTCAACCTCATTCTCGGCTCTTCCTCCCCACGGCAGCCAAGGATTTCCCACGCGCTGGGTACCCTTGGCACTGGCCTGCCTGGGAAGAGTAACTGAAGAACAGAGCTTTCCCTCACACTAAAGGGTGCTCGGTTGCTTTCCCATTCCCTCTTCTTCCTTACACAGGCAGAGAATCCAATTTACAACACTGTCCAGGTACAGATAAGAAGTGATAAGATCAGACCTTTTCCCTTTCCCTTTGGAGGACAGACTACAGAAAGCGAGAATGCCAATGGCACGTGTTGTTTGGGAGGGAGGAAGACAAAGGACAGTGAATCCCAGAGATGGAGGCCACGACCGACCGTGTGGATGAGGCGGGGGTGGGGGGAATGGGAGGCATTTAATTCTTGCCTCTGACAGTAAAGGATGGCCAATGTGATGGGCCTCAGCTGTTGCTTCTGTAAAATGGGTATATGAAGAAGGACTTCACTGGTTTGTCACGGCAATGAAATAAGCTCATTCAGGATCTCACGGGCCTCCCCACTGTGAGTGGGGAGCTGCTGCTGGCTCACTCCCTGAGCAAAAACGGGCAAGGTGCTCTGGTCCCTCTCCTGAAAGGACACCTAGATCTGGGCTCTCCACCATTCAGCGTGGCTGGTCCACGCTTTAACTTAGAGACCTCAGCGATGGTGTTTCCTGCACATGGACTTGAACCCTGACTGAGAAAGGACAGCAGAGGGAAGAGGGGGGAAAAAGGAGTGAAAGGAAGAAGGGAGGACAGAGAAAGAAGGAAGAAAAGAGAAAAAAGAAAAGAAAGAGAGCAAGAAGAGAGAAGTGTCCAGCTTGGTCCCACCTTCCCGTGCTCTGCTCCTGGGATTGTGTGTGCCGTCTGGAAGCTTTATGGCGTCAACAGCCAGGGAAAGGAGGCTAATGCCCCCTTAACAAGGGAGTCCTTTCTTCCTCCCTCCCACCTTCTCCCTTTTCTTCTTTGGCTCAGCCTAAATTTCTAACACTACCTGATGAAATGTATACAGCTTTTAATTGTGCCCAGAGGCAGCACAGCTTCGTAGAGGTCTTGAAGCAAGTGGCGGAGGATCTGAGACAGCTGTGTTGCGAGCACATGTGCTCCGAGGTGGAACAGCCCCGTCAGCACCTGTGCCCGCTGAGCACACACCCTCACACCCTACATGCGTGTGCACAGCTGGGACCCATCAGGGCTGTAAGGAATTAATACTCTTAACTTGGTATTTTATTGTACCTAGAGGAGCCTGATGCTATATTAAATCCGTAGAACATAAGTAGGATTTTGCTCAATCTTGGAGTTCCTGGGGTGGGGGCTTGGTGGGATATTAAACACACACACACACACACACACACACACCCCACCCGCGCGCGCGCAGACACGCACATGCACACACATGCGCGGCCTCTTTTCCAGGGCTGAGAACGAATTGTTTTAATATCTCAATGTTTGGTTTATTTATTATTGGGGGGAGTGACTGCCTTTAAAGAGTAATGGGCTTTTCCCGGCACTAACCTAGTTTTCCCAGTTCCACAGCTGTGGGAAGCCGCCAGTGTGGACTGTTTTCTCTGAATCACCTCCTTACCAACCTCCAGCTTCCCTTGGTGTCAGGCCCCAAGACACACACCCTTCCCATCTCTGGGGCTCTGGATGCAGTCTTCAAAATCCTACTGCCCCTCGCCACTCACAAAACACTGCCGCATGTTATTCTGGTGGACACTGAGCTGACGCCTGGAGATCAACAAGGTGTGTGTGTGCCCATTTCACAGTCACGCAAACAGACTCAGAGAAGCCGTGTGTGCCTAAGCCAAGGGAAACACGGACCTCAGACTTTAGAATTCATTCAGTCTACCGACCTGCTGTAAATACTTTCTAAGGCCCGTTGTGCATTCTGTTGTAAACACGAGATGAAAAGATTATCCCGTGGCGGCTGGCACTGTGCACAGGTCCCAGGACAGGTAACGCGTAGGAGTTTGCATAGAGTTTGAATTCATGTGGTCGGCAATGAACTTAGGGGCTGTGGTGGGCAGAAAAAGGAGCCTCCAAAAGATCCCCTTGCCAAGCCCCTGGGGATCTGTGAATGTGCCCTTCTTTGGGAAAGGGGTCTACATGGGTGTCATGAAGCCGAGGATTTTGAAATGAGGAGAGATTCCTGGATTTTCGGGGGGGGGGTGGAATCCAGTGAGAAGAGTCCTTCTGAGAGAAGGGCAGGCAAACAGGACAGGAGGAGGTCTTACAGCCGGAGAACGAGAGGAAATACCAGCAGCCACTGGAAGGGGGCAGGAGCAAAGACAAGATCCCCCCGCGGAGCTCCCAGAGGCAGGGTAGCCTTGTCAGCACCTTGGTTTCAGACTTTTGGCTTCCGGAACTGTGAGCAAATAAATGTCTGCGGTTGGTGGCCACTAAATTTGCGCTGCTTTGCCACAGCAGTCTGGGGTCTTTGGTTCTAGACATCACGTCAGATAGATTTTGCCGCTAACGAGGTCTCTTGGCATGAAGAGGCCGCATATTCTGGGCATGGCTTAGATGTAGAAGGGATGCTGGAGACTGGGAAGAAAGGCCGCACTGCCCATGGGTGCCCGGTTCTGCGCCCAACCCCCTTGGGGGTAATGGCTGCTCAACATTGTGGAGAAGCCAGCCCTAGTGATCCCATCGAGGGCAAGCAGGAGTCCGAGAGCAAAGCGCACAGAGAGGCAGAAAGCCTGCTGCCGTTTTCAAGCAGTCTGGCCACCTTCTAACCTGTGTGTGTCTTAGGCAACTCACCGAATCCGTGTCTCAGCGAAGTTAGATTCTCAATGTAAAACATAGTTTGAAAACCTGCAAGACCTTGTGTGAATGTTGGGTATTGTTTCAATGTGTATTTTCAAAGCAGCTACGAAGTATCAGACTCTCAGAGCCCAAGGGTACTAGGACTTTGAGAGAGGACAAGATCTCTGCTAGGTATCACTGCAAAGTCCTCCAAAACTTGCTTCCTCTTAAGTATCCACTTATCTCCACTAATACATGGAAACCTCTTTGGGAACCATGGGATCCAAAATGGTAGGTTAATGTAGTCCATAAATTTAATTTCTGCTGTTTCTTGGGATTCTCCAAATTTGCCTCTTTCAAGCCTGGAAACAGTAAGACTCCAAGCCAACAATAACACGCCGTTTGTTTGTTTATCATATTAGTAATGATTCTTTTTAAGGAGCACTCAATACCGGTTAGAAGAAACTGTACTTGCAAATGCTGCTTTTGATCATTTAAATCACTACGAACCTTTTGGAGAGCCATTTGGCAATGTGTCTCAGGAACCTCTAAAAAATGTGCTCAACCTTTGACCTAGTAATTCCATTTCTGGGAAACTATCCTAAAGACATAATGGGAACTATGGAAACTGCTTTATGCACAGAGATGTTTATCAGAACACTCTTTCGGACGGCAAAAGGACCATCTGAATACCCAGAGACACAGGACTGGATAAAGACATGGTGACGTGCCCCCTCGATGGGCTGTCAGCCACTAAGAATTGCAATTAAAAGGCATTTAAGGCAACATGCCGAATGTGTAAGTTAGGAAAGGACGACAAGCAGCGAATGGCAGATGTGTCCATGTGACACAAAGACAGTGGCAGATGTGTCCATGTGACACAAAGACAGTGGCAGATTTGTCCATGTGACACAAAGACAGTGGCACCACAAAAAAATGAAGACTGTAGAAAAATGCATATATACTGTTACCTAGAGCCAGCAGAATTACGAGTCATTTTTCTCCTTCTCGAAGATTTTCAAATGTGTCTTCACTAAACTGCATTACTTTGAAAGAGAGAAAAATCCATTTGAAAATAAGAGCCCCCTCCTGCGAACACATCACAATTGGGTGATGGAAGCTTAACGGCACGTTCTCTGCTTCCTTCCTGACTCTCTTGGCTTGGATTCTTTGGGGTCTTTTCCTTACGCCTTAGAAACTCTGTACCAGCTCAGAGCAGCCCTCTAGCTCAGTCTGGACGTCCTCACGGTCTCGCAGTTAAGAGTGGGGCCAGGAAAGGGGCTGGGGGCGCTCTTGGGAGCCCCCCGCTCCCAGCCCGGGAACCTCCCCGCGGGTACACTCTCTCACATCAGCGTTACCTTCTTCAGGAGAAGACCAGGGCTTTTCCTGAATTACTGGCTTATTTTGCGTTTATGGATGCTGCAAGCTGCATAAATGATGATCTCTCCCAGCCCGTGGGAGGCGGCCAGGAGGCCTGAAGGCGAGCCAGCGGCCTGCTTGTGACAAGAGCACACGTGGTCTTGGGGTCCTGGCCCGACTCTGCGCTCCAGGTTCACTTCTGTACTCTCAGTTTCCTTCCTACTTAACGACCACCTGCCACAAATCCTGATGGGCTGTTTCAGATATTTGTTGAAAGGAGACAAGGTATGAACACTTTTTTTTTTTTTTTTTTAAGATGAGAGATAGGCTGGGTGCATCTGCATGGATTGTGTTCCCATTGATTATTGGAGAGAATTCGGGCAAAGGCAGGGGCGAGTCAGATAGAACGAACCCACCTTGCAACAGCTGTCTGGGATATCTAAGAGCAGCCGACGAGGAAGGAGTTAAAGCCTTGCAGGAGCAGAGGGTAGAAGCTGGCAGCATTGAGGGACCTGGTCCCTTCCTGCCCTGGAGGGACACTGGGTCATCAGAGGAGGCGGGAACTTGCACTTGGCTTTGCTGGGAAAGCAAATATTGTGCATATTGCAGTGTTCCTGTGGGCGAGCTAATTGTCTAACTGCCCTTGAGATGTACATAATTTGGTCTGCATTCCCGGCTCCTCCCTCTGTGTCATCGTCAATGGGCCGGGAAACGTGAACCACAACATCTACGCCCATTAAAGGGAGAGAAGGCCGGCCTCCTCTGCCACCCACTGCCCACAGGTGGGGGCCTCGTCCCTGGTCCTGCCTGGGGTGGCTGGTTCTTGGATTCAAGGGTCCTTTTGGTAAGCTGGGAAGGGGCAGTGCCTTAGGTGTCCTGTGCTGCTGTCACAAAATGCCACAAACAGGGTGGCTTAAAACAATGGAAATTTGTTCTGTCACCAGTCTGGAGGACAGAAGTTCAAAATCAAGGCGTCCATGATGCTGTGCTGCCTCCCCAGACTCTAGGGGAGGGCCCGTCTTGGCCTCTTCCAGCTTCTGGGGGCAGCTGTCAAGGCTTGGAGCCACTCAGCCAGGAGCAGCACAAGTTCAAATGTATGTCTGTGCCTTTACCTGATGTACTGGCCTGTGTGTGCGCAGGTGCTGGGTCTCTCCAGCTCCCCCTCCCGTGCCCCTTACAGAGACACCGCTCACTGATTTAAGTCCCATCCTAATCCAGTATATCCTCATTAAAAAACTCTTAATGTGACATGTACCCTCCTTATAAAATGTTCCATGTACAACACTTCATCATTGACTCTGGGCACCACGTGGTACAGCGGGTCTCTGGAGGGTATCTGTCTTGCTCAACGGCCTCATTCTCGTTGGATGGCACCTGCGAAGACCTTACTTCCAAATACAGTCACATTCTCGGGCACAGGGGGTTCGGACGTCAACATATCTTCACAGCGGACACAGTTCAACCCACAGTATGTGTGTTTGATGATAAAGTCGTAGTTGGGGACAAAGACGCCAGAGTGGCCTGGTTCCCAACCTTGGCTTTACGCCTCACCAAGCAGGTCACCCAACCTCTCAAGACCTTGGGTGTCCCAGCTTGGGAAATGGGCCTGATCGCAGCACCTACTTCCTCAAGGCTGCTGGGACAGCCGTATGGCTGCTGGGATAGTCACATGGGATCGTGGACGATGTGAGCCTCCTACCTGCCAGAGCCAGCCTTAGAAGCACCCCAACTTAAATGTCACCTCTGAGCACTGAGAGACCCTGGTTTGAGGTATAACAGAGAGCGGCGGATTACTAAGTGGAACTGACTCTTTACATGCAATGTTCACTCTGCCTAAAAGTCCTTCTTTCCTCTGCCTTCTCCAACTCTCGTCTGCCTCCTTGCGTGAAAAGCTGGCTCCTTTCCAGCCTTCAGGCCTGGGCTTAGTTGACATTTATTCCCAAGGACCTCCCCTGTCACCCTGCTGAGAGCAGTTTACTGCTCGTCCCTCCCTTCCGCAAGCAGCTGTGATGCTGGAGGCCCCCTCTGACTAGAGCTGGTGCTCCACCCAGCAAAGGGTGCCCAAGGGGTGGGCCTGGGGCTGCCTGATAAAATACAGGATGCCCAGTTGAATTTGAATTTCAGATACGCAACTAAAATTTTCTTAGTATAAGCACGTCCCCAATATTGCAAGTATGGCTCCAAGATGCGGGCCGGACTTGCTTGGAAGTTGATGCCCTGACAGTAGTTCTCAGCCGGTGACAAGTGGGAGCCGGTGGTGGGCACCCCCGCTTCCTTGGCCCTCATGAGGAGGGCCCTCAGAGGCAGGGCATTCTGCACAGACTCTCAGAATTGCCCAGGGGGACTCTGCAACACTAGCTTACCAGCAGCAACCCTCCATTTCTCCTCCCGTGGGGGCCACACCCCTTCCCAGCCTCTTTTTCCTGCCCCTTGAGAACACAGCCCCCCTCCCCCGCCACAGCCCTACCCTCTTCCTAGGGACTGAAATGTGCCGCCTCCTTCAAATTCATATGTTGAAATTTTAACTCCCAGTGTGATGGTGTAAGGAGCTGGACCCCGGGAGGTAATCAGGTCATGGGGGATTGGAGCTCGTGACAGGGATGGTCCCCTTTTTAAAGGGACCCTGGAGAGTTCCCTCGTCCCTTCTGCCATGTGGGGACATGAGGAGAAGCAGGCAGTCTGTGCCAGGAAGAGGGTCCTCATCCAAGCACGCTGGCACCCCCATCTCAGACTTCCAGCCTCCAGAACTACAAGGCAATAAATTATGTTGTTTATAAGCCACCGGTCTGTGGTCCTTTGTTACGGCAGCCCGAGGGGACACCTCCCACCACTGTTCTCCACGCAGACCTTGTTGATTTCCTTCCGAGCCCTTATCACGCTCTTCCATCACACGCGCACACGCTTAGCCTCTCTGCCCCCTCGGCTGGGAGCTCCGTGTCCTTCCCCGCCACATCTAGCACCGAGCCGGCACTCAGCAGGCACTTGACAGTGAACAACAAAGCAAGACAGTGCACAGGGACGAGGCCGTCCGCGCCAGGGAGAGCAAGATGGTTTCCGGCTGTGCATGAGTGCGCTGGACTGTCGAGCCTCGAGTAAGGGTCTCGCAGTGGCTGCCGTTTAAGAATTTGACCTTGGGCAGCAGCCTGGGTGCTCTTCAGCTCAGTTTCCTCATCTGTAAAATGAGGAGCCGGGACCAGATGATATTTCTCTCGTGTCTTCCGGCTCTAAAATTCTATGACTCTATATTCTAGGTAATAAACTTTACAACTATGAATAAATTAATGGAAATGAATATTTAAATGATGTGCAAACATTCGTGCAAGTGCTTTCTTAGTCTTTTATGTAGTGGGAGAATGAGGAATCAAACCGAGGTACCGACGATGGGAAGTATTTGTCGGCGGAAGAATGGCGCCTTGCTCCTGCGTTTCTGAGAAGAGCGTGTGGGAGGGTCTCCATTAACCAAGCTGCAGAGGAGGAGTTGAAAGAAAAGCAGGAAGCCGGGAAGCTGAGAGCCCCCAGATGGAAGGTGTTCCACGTCTGCATTTTCCCAAAAAAGTTTCCAGGGCCCAGACAAACAGCTCTCCGTCTGTCTTAGTCCCTTTGGGCTGTTACAACAAACCACCACAGACTGGGTGTCTTATAAACAACAGAATTTTATCTCTCAGGTCCTGGAGGCTAGAAGTCCCAGAGGGTGATGTGTGGGTGGGCGAGGGTCTTCTCCACGGTGGCAGACTTCTCACCGCATCCGCACATGGTGTGAGGCAAGGATCTCTCTCAAGCCTCTTCTGGGTGGCATTAATCTCACTCCTGAGGGTTCAGTGCTCAGAACCTAATCACCCCCCAAAGGCTGCACCTTATCATTAGGGAGCCGGTTTCAACATATGAATGTTGGGGCCAAACAACCCTCAGCCATAACATTGTGTCTCTCACTCCTGTGTCCGTCATGAGCTTCAGTAACACTCGGCATAAGGGGCTGGCGCCTTGGCATCAGAATGCCTCATTTACTTATCCGGATGAGCTCCTACCTACAAGTCAACTAGACAACACTTCCCATGGGCTGGTCGGCTTGGACCCAAAAGCTTGAGTTTGACGCGCACAAATCACGAAAAGGAAGGAGGGGCTGGTTATGTAAAGGTGACGCCACCTGAGCTCTCCTGGTGACAGCAAGCTAAGAAGGAGGCACCGAGGTAAGGGTCTCAGACTCAGCCTGCGCTGTATCCGGTCCTGGGGGTCAGGCAAGTCTGAGCATCAGGGATGGCGGAGAAGCTCGCACACCAGGAAGAGCTGCATTTGGGGGGGAGGGGGCTTTTCAGGGTCCCAGGAGACAGTGCGTCCTCCAGAAGAAGAAGAGAGCCTCACCTGATGAGCTTGACGCGGTTCCCATCTTGAGTGCATGGGCAGAACTAGAATGTGAATTCAGGATAGAGGCTGTGACACACATCTGTTTCCTACCAGGCCCACGAGACACACATCTGGGCCTTCAGGAATTTGGGGCCAATAGATGAAAACAATAAATGTTCTCTGGACAAGACTCTATTATGTGACGAGCCTAAACACTTGTGTCACTGTGATACCTTCATCTTTTCCTGTCCTCCCTGCCTGGACATTACCTATGCTTTGTCCCAGAGGTGACTGGGTTTTTTTTGTTGTTGTTGTTGTTTTTTAAGATTATTTATTTGAGAGAGAGAGAGCATGCGTGGGGTGGGGGATGGGGGGTGGGGTGGACAGAGGGAGCGAGAATTCTCAAGCAGAATGCTTGCTTATGGTGGAGGCCGACACAGGGCTTGATCCCAGGACCTGAGCTGAAACCAAGAGTCGGCTGTTTAACCGACTGAGCACCCCAGCCAACTGCCAACTGCAAGGGTTTTATTTTGCTTGCTTTGTTTTTCTGTTTTTGTTTTTGCTTTTGTTTTTCAAACTTTCTGGCTTCCATCCCTACATCATACTCCTTCAGAAAAGTACTTTAAAAAGTAAAACCTTGAGGACCCTTGATCGCTGAGCTAAAAATAATACAGAATATGCCAAATACACAATCTCAATTCGGTTTTAAGTTTTCATTCCTCAACAATACAGAAGACAGCGTGTCTTCTTGACAGTGGACTCCGAGGCTGAGGGCCTCCTGAATGAGAAACTCCCACGAAGCTGGGAGTTCTGTCAATACAGGGGCTTGACTTCCTGCTGTTTTGACAAAGAAAGTTAAAACCTGACAGAGAGACAATAACGAAGGAAAACATCTGCAGGTACCCAGCGAATTCCGCCTCCTGCGTCAATGCCAGGCTGCTTACGAACCACAGACCCTTGCTCCGATCACAAAGATCCACCCTGCATCGGGGGACAGTTACATGATTTGTCACATTTACTCACTGCCGTGGACACTCGCGATAGCCTCCGAGAGTCGAAGCGTCCGGGACCCCCTGTGACAGCTAAAGGCACACATGATCTCCTCGCTTCTGTACCTGTTTGCTGGGAACTTACGTACAGGGAGGGGATGTGAGGGAGCAGCTCTACCATTTCTTGACCATGGAGAGCTCAGGCAATGTGCCCGTTGCTTCTAGTATCCTATTTCTCCTAACAATCCCAAAGACCAACAACAGTGTCCTCATGTCCCTGAGAAGAAAGCTCAGGGAAGTTAGGTCACTCGTCCAACAGCACCCGCCTGATAAAAGGTCTTGGACTGGATTTGGGGACTGTCAGACCCCAGAAATCCTTTCCACCCTGGCCTCCCTCTCAAAGCAGAACACCCCATTTCTCCTTCAGAATCGTTGAAGGTGGTCCTCATTTTTCTGCCGACAAGAACACGAAATAGGAGCTTAACAGCAATGCAGGGGAGTGTAGTGGAGAGAGACAGGGTCGGGATGGAGTGTGTGCCCGGGGGGAGAGGTGCTTCTCTCCCTTCACACGGGCACGAGAATGACTCGGGGTACCAGCCATTAAGTCTCGTCACCAGTCAGAACTGGGTCAGATATTCCAGCCGCGAGAACAGCCGGTTCTCTGCTCCAGCTGTTATCTGAGCTGCACAGCTGGGGGGAGGACTCCAACTTGCTTCTTGGGCTCAGAGCTCAGGGTTTCCGCAGCTCTCCAAGCAGCCTGTGCTGGCCTCTCCCAGCTGGAGTGAGTGGGGGTGGGGGGTAAGGGAGAGAGGGAGAAGGGGACAGTGGAGGGGAAAAGAGAAGGGCATTCTTGTTTCTAGCGGAGCAACTGAGTATCAGGTTAGATAGAACCTACTGGCCAATGGTTGCCAATCACTGAAAATTTCCTGCCAGTGGTTCCTGGGTGAGAAGCTGAATTCCTTGCACGAGAACTCCGAAAAAAGCCACGGGGATGCTGATGAAATGCGGGTCCAGGGTACAGTGAGACTGCTGTGATAAAGTCTGAAAGTCCTCTTATGGGGTCACGCCCTGCACAGCATCCACTCGGCTAGCAATACACTGGGATTTTCCAAAGCCCTACAGGCATAGTGGGCTGGAGTCCTTGCTTTGGAGGGTGGGCACCAACATTTCCTAGATTTGAAGCTCCCATACCACTCGCAAGCTGTTTCTAAACAATCCTGATGTGCACGAGGCCAAATTTTGGACACCTCCAACATGCTTGCTTGGAACACCTCCATCCCCAGACATGTGCTGTTGAGGAAATGCAGTATAGAGACTCACTCTGAATGCCTCCTACTTATCCCGATGCCATCGCTCCCTATTTCTGGGTTCTTGGTGAAAAAAGAAGGAGTTGTTATATGAATTTCATAATTTAGAGATAAATAATGAACACCAAACTCAGAGCGAAATACCCTAGTGTTCATTTTATTTAATATTCTCCATTGGTGGAAATAAATTAAAAATGAACAAGGCTTGTTTATGCCTGCCCCACATTGCTCTCCACTTTTGAATAGCAACCGCATATTAATTTGCCAAGATCCCATAAATTATAATTAGCCCGGAGGATTAACAACATAAATCCTTGAATTTAAAACCAACCTGCCCGGCTCTCTCTTCCCTATGCCCTAAAGTGAAAAAGAGCCATAAAACCTATCACCGCTACTTGATCCATTAAACTCCGGAGACATTCCGATTTCAGCTTAGCTGGTGGAGGTAGTCTTTGTTCAATCTTTTTAAAGTTACAGTAGCTCAATAGGAACTGAGAGACTGGGGGACGAGTGCCCGTGTCAATGGACAGGCCCAACGCACATTTACTCCGAGGAGAAGACGGCAAAGGGGAGCAGGAGGCTATGTTTTGGCTTGGCACCGCTGTGCGAGGCGTGCTGGCACAGATCTGAGGTTGAAAGTGCCCCCCGCTGACTCTACACTGCACAGTCACGTACTGTCAAGAGTCCCGGAGTACTTAGAAGATGTGCACATGCCTGCACATGTGTGCGTGCACGCGCACCCACACCCACACACACGCACACTTGAGTCATTGTCTGAGTCTCGATCCAGCCGAGCTCCTGCCAGGCTGACCGGGGAGATGACGAAGGATAATGCTGCTCAGCTACCTAAAGTATTTAACGCAAGACTACGGCGAATTTCCAAACACTGGCTTTCCCGGTGAGGAACGTGCAAAGTGCTTTGAAGTACTCAGAGTCTGTGCCCAGCGCAGCCTAGATACACTCTGCTCCCAAAGACTCCCCTGCACCCAGTGGGCAGCCGTTCACTCCCACCCTCCTCTTCCCTCGGGGTCGGCTGCAGGGGCCAGCTGTTGAGAGCTGAGCTCCAGAACCACATGTGGGCGTGCGGTTAGCTACACAATCTGCAGGTGAGCCAGCTGTGCAGGCGGCCGCCCTGGACCTGGCATGTGCAGGGAAAGGCGAGCCACTCAAAGGAAATCCTTGCTTCCTTTCCTTATTTTTCACTCTCAGTATGAGAGTGAAATCCCTGCTTTCTTGGCCCCCACGGGGCCTCCTAGTCCTTGCAACCCATCTCAAGACTGAAAAGATGGCAAAGACTCAAGAAAGATTCTATTTGAACAGAGGGCCTAAAAACATGCATACCACCTACTACAAGGGGTCAGGGGTAAGCTTAGCTGGAGATTTGGGGAATGTGATTTACGTGCCCCTCCCCCAGAAAAGCAAAGTAAGGCTGGTTTTTGGATTCTCTAAGATGAAAAGTGTTCCGCAAGTTGCTGGGTGACCCGTCACTATCCCCAATGGACCCCTGAGATTTCTGCTCCTTCACTCACGCATGTAACCGGGAAGAACAGAATGGCAAACATAAGAACCAAGATAACGAGTAGGAAGTCATCTTACGGTCATGGACTTTGGGGAAAAAAATGACAACTGTACTTTCTCTATAAGAATGCACTCACATTCCAAATGTTGCTTATAATTTTAAGGACTTTGCAGATGCCCCAAGTTTATCCTTGAATCCCTTAATCTAGAGTAGGTCTGTAGAATTTAGAAAATGAACTGCACTTCCCACAAGAGTTCAGTGGGCGTTAACTACAAGAGCCTGAATTCCAAAGATCTCTCCATCTGAATTTAGGGAGCACGGGTAAAAGTTTGAGGTTCCAGCTAAAGATTCAGAATGTGCCCCCATAAGGATTACTAGGGAAGAGAGGTTTGTTTCCAAGTAGTTCTCAACTTCAACACTCCTCAGAATCCCCTGGAGGGCCCTTTAAACCCAGATTGCAAGCCCTGAGCCAGTGTTCAGTAGTTCTGCAGGTGGGGACCTGAGACTTTGCATTTCTAACAAGATCCCACCCAGGTGCTGCTGCTGATCGTGGAGCCACACTTTGAGAACCATGAGTTTAGACTTATTACTGGAAACTGTATAATAGGATATTATGGGGCCAATGGAAATGCTGCAGGACAGTCTTTATTGGCATAGAAAGATATTCACAACATCCTGTTAACAAAAGAAATCAGATTACATAGGATTGTATACAATATAATCCTGTTTCTGTTTTGGGTTTTTTTTTTTTTTTTTTTAGTAAAAACAAAAGTGGTAACATGAACATTTATATTAATATCTAAATAAATGTTTAAATATAAAAGTGGATTGAGGTATCGATACAGATAAAATATGGCTACAGATAGGGATATAGCTATGGGCATGCATTCGAAAGGGAAGTCGTCCTTTTCTCTGAGTTTTGCGATCATGACTGTTCTGCTTGTTATTTTTTGCTTACCTGTATTTTCTACCTTTTCGGCATTGAACACAAATTGTTTACAAATATAAGGAGAAAATTCCTTTCCACCCTGAGAAACGATAGCAGACTGCCATTATTCAGCTCTTGTGCACCTGTCAGTGCTCTAGGAGGTGCTGATCCTGGGGGAATGGGGACTCCATGAAAGTGAAGTAGTAGGACACCCTAGAATCCCTTCCTGAATTAGCAGCATGGGCTTTTGGTCTACTTTCAGTGGGTCCCAGAGTGACTCTCTGAGAACCACTCATGCTGGGCCAGTGACCTTGTTTTCATCCATCCACAAAAGGAATGGGGATGAGAATGTGACATGCATTTTAGATGCGTGAACACACCTATGGGCATTCTGCATGTTCGTACACATGTGTGTCTATACATGTGGGCTTTTACATAGGTGCACGCGTGTGTAAAGATATTTTAATGGGAATAAACTGACGTCAGGTTGTCAACTGGCTTTCCCTGGGAAGAGCTGTGTTCTGCGCTGAGATTACATCCTTTCTATCTTTTGGCATTAAAAACATTGTTTTATTGTAAGATGGATGTATAGATCAGGAACCTAGATAATAACATGGTGAGAATAAAAATGTTAATGGCCATTCACTGTATATATATTTTTTCAACTTTGATTTTGTGAATTTTCAGAATGTTGGGGAAACTGATTTGTCTTATGAAACAATGTTGATAGCAGGTAACTGAGGCTTTACGAAAATCATTCATGTCCTTATATCCCAAAATAAGATGCAGACATCCCTATGTTACTCCATTAAAAAATTTTTTCCGTGATAGTTCAGGGTTCAGAAACCAATACCCTGGACGGCTCCCACTAGTGTGCGTGGGGCTTCCTTTTGATTCCAGCTTTGAAGCTCACAGGAGAGAAACGGCAGGAATTCTGAGGTCTTCGGCAAAGTCGTTTTCCCTGCGAAAAAGGTGCTGCCCCAAGGCTGCTCCTATCTTTTCTCATGAAGGCTTAGGGACTCCAAAGCCTGAATCGGCCTGTTCATTTCACACATCATTTTCTTTTTCTTTTTCTTTTTTTTTTTTTAAAGATTTTATTTATTTATCAGAGAGAGAGAGGGAGAGCAAGCACAGGTAGACAGAATGGCAGGCAGAGGCAGAGGGAGAAGCAGTCTCCCTGCCTAGCAAGGAGCCCGATGCGGGACTCGATCCCAGGACGCTGGGATCATGACCTGAGCTGAAGGCAGCTGCTCAACCAACTGAGCCACCCAGGCGTCCCCACACATCATTTTCAATTAAGGAACTCTTTGCCCACAGGACAGGCCACCTGGTATGTCCTACAAAGCAAGTCTGTAGACAGATGTGTAGCCATGTGTCTGATGTCATTAAAATGCCAGTGCTTGGACATGGAGCACCAAATTGCAGCTCACCTTAACCATTCTTTTTTTTTTTTTTTTTTTTAGGATTTTTTATTTTATTTGACAGAGGTCACAAGTAGGCAGAAAGGCAGGCAGAGACGGGGGGAAAGCAGGCTCCCCGCTGAGCAGAGAGCCCGACGCGGGACTCGATCCCAGGACCCTGAGATCATGACCCGAGCTGAAGGCAGAGGCTTAACCCACTGAGCCACCCAGGCACCCCTCACCTTAACCATTCTTGATCATGCAGAAATGAATGTCTATGAAGGACTGAACTGTTAAATAGCAGATCTAGTATTAACAAAGACAAAAGCCTCTTTCTGAATAGAGTTTAGCACGTCTACAGCTGGACTTCCCAGGTCATTTTAAACGTCGCTGGCTTTGTGAAGATCTTAAACATTCACTCCATTAGCAAAGCTGGGTTACAAATGAAACAGAAAGGTCTAGAAGAAATCGGGACACAGCTCTTTGTTGTCCCTCGGTACTGTATTGTAGCTGGTGGGCTCCAATGAGTTTCCCCAGACTGGGGGGTTGGTGCTCAGTAGAACGGGGAGAGGGCCTCTAATCCAGGGCGGGGGCCGGGGGGCGCAGATGCCTGTGGTTTTCCACTGAGCGCCACTCTGAACACTCCGCACTCAAGCTTCTGCTTTGTGAAACTCTAAGCATTTTTCCTTACGGAGGATTTCAGCGGCCTGATTCCCCTAAAGGTACTTTAATCCCTGTGCTGGGAGGAGGACGGTCACTTCATACAGAAATTAAATACATAAATTAATAGATGCCTCTTCGGAAAGCCTTTCAAACGGGGAGTCCAGCTGCTTCAGAGACTCTGCAGTCAATAGGTCAGGGCCTCGGTTAATGTATAGGGAAAGGCAGAGAAGGGATTAAAATGGTCCGAGAGATTCAGCAGAGATCAACAAATACGTTCTGAGATTTAACCACTTAGGTGAGTATTTGCCTCGGTCAGGAAATGCCTAAGAAGGTTGTGCTAACTTGCCCAGACCAAGAGGCAAATGAAACTGGGCCTGTCCCGTCATCCTTTTCGCTCCGGTCTGGTCACGGTCTCGGCTGGTCAGTCCAGGTGGAAGAGGAGAAGGAGGGGAGGAAGGAGAAGGAAGAGGAGGGAGGAGCTGCCAGCCAGAATGTGGGCAGGAGGGGGGAAGGGTGAGGTGCAGCCCTGAGTCAGGGGTCAACTCCGGAGAAGTTTTCCAGAATCGTCTACTTGTTCCACCCATGAAAATCTCCCATTCCCCCAGAAGACGCTCCATGTCTTAAAAACCAGAGCCCTAGGGCATGTTTCTGTTACCTATCCTGTATCCCTAGAAGGAAATACCCAGAAAGTAGATGCAGAAGCAACAACTCAATAGTAGCACTTTATAGTTTAAGGGCAGGTAATATGGGAGAGAGAGCGAGAGAAGGAGAAAGGACCCCAGGTAAGTTCCTTTGCAAAGTTTCCATGGTTTGCTTTTTCTGGAAATCACAGAGTCCTGGGGGCGTCTATTTTAAAGAAGGACTTTGCGCATTTGCCTGAATGAAAAGACTCGCAGGGACATTTGTTGAAATACAAATTCCGGGTCCTGTTCCAGACTGACTTCATTGCATTCGCCCAAATGGTCCTCATCATAAAGTAATTTGGGGGAACGGACCAAATTTCCATCTGCTGAGAGCACCTGACCTGACGAACGCAAACCTCCCAGGCACGTGAAAGGGGCTTGTTTTGGTAGTGACAACACCCTTTTCCTGGGTCTAAAACATCCCTCAGGGTCTCTCTTCTTAAAAGGGCATATCAAATGAGGCCGAATTCGGGTCCTCTTACCTATTTATCTTTACTGTGCAGAATTCAGAATCAAGGACAGCACTTCCGACGTTTCGTTTTCGGAAGGACGGCTTAGGTCTCTGCCAGACTGCGTTCCGCGCCCCCTTTCCTCCCCCTGCCGCCCCATGACCTTTCCACAGGTGCCAAGTCTGAAGAAGAAATTACACTTGGCGACCGTGGAGAAAGCCCTGTTGGGCGCAACACGCGCGTCGAGCCCCTTCTTGCAAGTCCACGGTTTGTTAATAATGTCCACTCCCTCCGCTCGGGAAGGGAGATCTGGACTCTGCTCCACGGGGGGATTGGAAAGTGCACCGTGTGCTCTGAAGGGAGGAAGGACTCTTTCTGCAAGCCCAGCCCCAGTTCTGAATTATTTTAATTGCAGCCTGGTGATGCCAAGGTGCTGAGGCACCCCCTTAGGCTGAGTGCTTAGCCAAGAGGTACTGAATTAAACTGTCAGAACATGCAGAAAAATTGCAACTCGGCCTGTCAACAACATTTGTTAAGAGACACGGGTGAGGCTGGTGACTTGTGTAGGAAAAGAGCCGCCTTGCAGAGCCATCAAAGCACAGCCTGGAACTAATGGGGTATTCAGAGGCCTTGTTCTACTTCATTGGTCAAAGCCAACACAAGCCTGTAAGATTTGGGCCCGGTTGCTGTTTATTACTATGGTAATAAAGGCCACTTAAAGATACAAACCCATCTTGTGTTGGCGCAAACCCAGGGCTTCTTTTCTAAATCGGATCACTAATGCCTGCCCTCATTTCCAGGCTCTTTAAAACGATCTCCTTTTTTAAGAAAAAAAGAGGGGGGGGGGGAATATTAAGTCTCTTGTCAAAGGATGACATAGGGGTCTTGATCTTATTTATCTTTGGCTGACTTTTTTTTTTTTTTTTTAACATTTCCCTGGGATGGCCAAGTTTGATGTGCCATTGTGCCACCGGGACAGATCCCCGGGACTTAATTCCACACTAATCAAGGTGTTGCTGGGAAGGTATTTGGTGGATGTGTTTCAGGCCAATAGTGAGTTGACTTTGGGTAAGGGAGATGATCCTAGATAGTCTGGGTGGGCCCGATTCAGTCAGTGGAAAGGTCTGGAGAGGAGAACAGAGTATTCCGTGCAAGGAGAAATTCTGCCTGTGGTCAGCAGCTTCAGGCCACACGGAGAGTTCTAGCCGGCCTTTCTCCAGTGTTCATCTCATGGGTTCCAGGCTTCCCCAGGCAACTCCCAGAATCACATAAGCCAATTCTTTGTAATAAATCTCTTAATATCTATCTCCTACTGGTCCCACTGCTCTGGCTGAACCCTGCCACTCACAGTCCCTTGTCACTCATGCTTCATTTAAGTATCTTTTAAGCAGAAGGCTCGAAGTTGAGGCCCGTGTGCTGCAAAGGGCCATGTTCTTTTTGACCCACATCTAAGTATTTGGTACAATATATTAAAGGTGAATATAAATGGAATTAGTTGCTGATATTAAAAACTACTGAGGATCTTCCTCCCCCTGCCTACACACACACACACACACACACACACGAATCTACATTTCTTATTTCTCTTAGAAAAGAAAGAAAGAAAGAGTCAGATGCTCGGACTACCCAGATCTGTAGCCCCATATGGCAACAATCAGCTAGAATGGAAGGTGACGCCCCCTTTGCACAGAGCATGCACCCCGCAGTTTACCACAGTCTCCAGCCCTCCCTGTTGTGTCCCTCAGCAGTGAGGTTAACTATCATCGGCCTGTATATTGTTCTTCTTAACGTAAAGAGAAAAGTGAAAGAGGGCTCATACCGTTTGCTTTGTCAAAAGTACGAATAACAGATAGAAGGAGAGGGTCATGAGTTTGAAGAAAAAAAGCAGGACGGTCTGTATTTCTCTGGAGAAATGAATGCTATTTCTCTGAATTCACGTTTCCCACAAGGTGTATGTGAATTATTATTACCCACCTCAACTCATTCATGTATGTGACCTTGCTAGTAAACACTAAATGTTTGCAATGCCTGTCTAACCTTGCCTATTTTAGACAGAAAAACAAACAAACCACTATGAAACAATTCTTTTTACTCTTCAATAACAACAACCACAATAAAACCCTCGAGATGATCTCCAAGGAAGTTTGCTCAAGCTGTAGGGATACTATGATAGCTGCTCTTTGGGGGTATTTACTGAGTTGCAACCATGGGTACCCGAAGGGTGTGAAGACAGTGGGCAGATCTCATGGTCCCTCTTCCCAAGCAATTATTATAAGTATGCTTTGGTCTCTGGGGGTTAGTGACTGAGGTTCCCCAGGTTAAACATGATCCAGGAGAAACCACCACACACCAGGGACCTGGGAGTTTGTGTTCAGTCTTCCCATCCTCCATCTCACAAACGGAGACTCAGTTTCCCTATCTATGAAATCACAGAGGTCCCCATGGTTATGAATCTGCCTCCGCCCGGAATTCCTGGGTCTAATCCTACATCAAATGAATGTGTTTCTTTGGAAGATGAGGCTCAGGAATTATTTTATTTTATTTTATTTTTAAGCTCCCAGATGATTCTGATGAGCGGAGAGGTTTGGAATTCACTAGAAGAGAGAGTATCTCAAGTTCCTTCCAGCTCAAAAACTTGATGTACCTAGGAATCAAATTCTGTAGGCGTCTCTCTGGACATTGGACAGGCCATGTTCCAAGCGTATTAATGCTTTTGGGCCACTGGGATGTGTTTTAAAGACTTGAAGCATTGCCACGCTGCCTTAGTCACCTGGCAGGACCTGACTTATCATTTTGCCTGCAATTTATGGTGCCCGGTGGTTTGGAAACTCACTTGAGGTTCGGATTCGAGGCAAGATTCATTGGACAAAATCAATAGATTTGAACTGTGATTGCTGGATGGAACATTCGAAGCTCCTGAGTTTCCATTCTGAGCCCCCTGCACCCTTGTACCAGGAACCACGGCTTATGGGAGGACACTTAGGAAAAGATAATCGTCTTTCCTAAATAAAGGGAAGAAAGTGTCCTGTACTTTCTAAAGATCATTTGGAAACAGAATCAAACTCCATAGTCCTCACTCCTCGTACACAAACGTAACCCCCTTCAAGGGTATATTTTTGAAGGCCATCTTGCCTGGAACCTCCGGGGCTCGCTCTGGTTCTCAGTGGGAGAGGGTTATGCTTCCTCCTCATGCAAACAAAAGGCATTAGGGAGCACGAGGGGAGCACAGCAGTGCCGCAGAGCCACAGTGGAAAAAAATACGGATCTTGCTTTTGTAATGTGTGACTCTTAGATCACAGTGTTGGTTGCAATAAATTATCACTTTCGGTTCCTGCTAATTGCTAGAATCTTCTGCCATGGGCTGCAGTGATATGGGCCAAAAAAAAAAAAGAAAAAAAAAAAAAGAAAAAAAAACACAACACACACAAAAAGGCAAACCACCACACGAACTTTTCTTTCTTTCTCTCTCTCTCTCTCTCCTCCTCCCTCCCCCCTTCCTTCCTTTCTCTCTCTCTGTCTCTCTGTCTCTCTCTCTCTCTAGATACAAACATGCATCCTGCTGGATTGTGAATGGCATCTCGGATCTTGAACGCATGCCTAAGGAAACAGCTGGGGATGAGGGCCTGGGAATCAAAGACGTCATTATGCAATTACTGAGAAAAGCAGGCTCTTTACAAAAGAGAATTCTGACTTCTCTGCGAGTTCCTTGACCTAGGGCACTGTCCTCCCTCATATCATCGCTGTCAGTAACGAGAACCTCCAAGCTAAGTTGCGACCAGGTAGGCGAACTGCTAGAAGCTCACACTAAAGGTTTAAAAGTCCACGTCAGTCCTTAGATGACTCCTTCTGTGTGTCTGCCACGGAAAGTGCAACACCCACAAAGGACAGCGAGCCTTGTTCTCCCTGACGTCCTACAACCCCACAGAATCACCACAGATGTCCCCACCCATGACGATCCCTTTTGCTCCCCCGTGAAATCTTGTGAACACAGGTCCCTACTTTAGGCCCCTCGTTATTCTGGAATCCTGGGAAGAAAGCTACCGTAGACCCATGCAGTACTGTTAGGCACCTAGTAGGTTTCTGGTGATGGGAACCGAACAGGTGAAATGCCTGCCCTCCCCGAGTGTGCATTTCCACGGAAGGGGAGAGAAAACACGAGGAATGGTCGGATGGTGATGGCGTGTAGAGAAAAACAGAGCAGGTGAGGCCGGAGGAGTGGTGGCGGGCGTGGAGAAGGCAGAGCAACCTCACGTGTGGTATGGAGACAAGGTGAACTTGGAAGGACAAGAAAAGTAGGCAAAGGTGAGGCTTGTGGTTAGCAGAGGGAACAAGGAGAGGTTTAGAGGCAGAGAGTACCTCGTGCTCTGGAACAGCAGGGAGGCGGGCACAGCTGGAACAGAGTGAAGGAGGGAGAGGGCCCGGGAGGTGAGAGCAGGGAGCATGGGAATGGGGACAGCAGGAAGTATCCCACAGGCAATGGTCAAAGCCAGCTTCTATTAGGAGTGACACCTGGAGCCTCTAGAAAGTTCTAAGCAGCGGGAAAATGTGACCCAACTTATGTTTTCAAAGGAGGCTCTGGTTCTCTGTTGAGGAAAGACCCGGCAGGGGAAGCATGGGGTGCCAGGAGACCCGTGAGGAGGACAGGGTGGTCATCCAGGTGGGGGGGTGAGGCTGGGTGAGGCTGGGTGAGAAGTCGAGCTTTCTTAGTCTTCATTTCTGCTTGTGGGGTCTGCTCCCCACTATCCTCCCACATATTAACTGCACTGAGGCCAAGTCTCCAATCTGTCTCAATCACTGTGGAATCCCTGAGCCTAGCACAGTGCCTGGCACACAGAACACTTGCGATATGAACGGTTCTGCTGTGGAAAACCTGGCAGGTGGTGGTCTACTTATTCACCAAGAAGAGTGACGAGTGAGAACCAAACTGCCCCCACTCGTTCTATCTTCTCTGCAACTTGAGCTCCTTCGTGGCCTTTCTGTTGTTCTGTCTCAGTATCAGAAGAGGACAGTCTCAGGGCGCCTGGGTGGCTCAGTTGGTTAAGCATCTGCCTTCGGCTCAGGTCATGATCCCAGGGTTCTGGGATCAAGCCCTGCATGGGGCTCTGGCGTTCAGAGGAGGGTCTGCTTCTCCCTCTCCCTCTGCCTACCTGTGCTCTCTGTCAAATAAAGAAATTAAATCTTAAAAAATAAAATAAAATAAAAAAAGAAGAAGAAGATGACAGTCTGGCCAACGGCCCAGGACGGATGCCAGAAGTCCCTGCAGCCGCCCTGCCTCTTCCGCTGTCCCAGCTCTCTGACCTTCTACGTGCCCTTTATTTCGCCCGTGCCTCAATTTCTCCATCTTGAAAATAAGAATAATACCACCGAGGGAACAGTATGAGGATTAATGAGGTAATAAGGCCATGCCTGAAAGCCGTTTGAGCGCCTTGAAGAAACAGCCATAAAAGAGGGGTCCACTTTTTCATCTCTTCTTTCCTCTTGTGCTAAACAAAACTGCTGGAGGGAGAGCAGAGGGTCCTGCTGGTTGGGATCCAGCAGAAAACGAGGAGACAAAAACGACAGGCTTTTCCTGGGCCAGGGTCACCTTCTGTCGAGTCCAAGGCACCCTGGAGCCTCCAGAGGGGTCCCCTTGGCAATAGAAGGGGCGGACTGTCAGAGGAATCCTGAGGATTATTTTGCCTCAATTTGGGGACCAGCAACGACCTCAAAGGGGCTGAGAAATAAACCAGAACCATGCCGCCCCTCCTGCATGCCCAAAGAATTCAGAAGCTGACAAGGCGATTGGCAAATCCCGCCGGCGGTAATGGGAGGAAAACATTGCCCAAGACGTCCATCTGGTTCGGGCTGATGGCACTCCTGGGTGCACAAAGTGTAAACGCGGTGGATCAATAAATATCGGGCTCCTTTTAATGAAAGAAACACTATCATTTTCCTCTTATTGCCTCCCTGATCGCCTCTTCAGGCTTCTTTACATGAGGGACACTTTCGGTACTCCCTGCTCGCGGGCTGTCTTCAGATGGGCACCGAGTTTACACACTGACCTCGGTACATCTTTACACTGAAGCTTTCAGCAAATGTCAACTTAGTCTCCCCTCCCCCCGGCCAAAAAATAAATAGATAAAATTTATCAGATGGATTTTTTAAAGGAAACTCATCAGTTGGATGAAACGCATTTGGATTGAGGAGGAGCGGGTAGGACGGGGTAGGTGCGGGCGATTCAGGTCTAAAACCTGACCCTAATTTAGAGCGACTCTTTGGGGGCCTGGTCATCTGTGCACACACTCATGCGACCCATACCACCTGCTGACGTCTTCGGTACTCAGGGCCGGCCTGATCCACTCTTCCTCCCCTTTCTCTCGGGGGAGAAGGGGGCCAGGAAGCTGTGGTGAGAAGCGGGCTCTAACTGAGTCACCAGTTCCCCCTTTCTCTCCCCTCCAGGCATGTCATTCTCTGTCAAAGGGCACGGGGCGGGAGAGGGGGGGGGAAGCTGGGGACAAAACTATCAATGGTCTGAGAAAGAGGAACAGGACTAATATCTGATTATCCTTTTGATGCTCATTCAAGTCACCAAGTAGGCTGCAGTCTCTCCCTTGCCTCTGGCCGGAAGCTTGTGGTAGAAATTAATGTCACTGCGTTTGTTGTGGGTGTCGCCCTGGTATTGGGTAAAAATGAGCAGGGTCCGGGGCTCTGCCCAGTGTGGTTGCTGAACCGCTCTATTGGTGAGAACAGTTCCTTTTTTCATTGAGAAAAAAGAAATGAAAAAATAAAAAATTGTCGTAGGCATCGCAAGCAGGATTTTTATGCAAACAGAAGTTCCATCTAAATTAAACACAGAAGAATATTGGGTCCAAGTAAGCCACTGAATATTTCCTTTTGATCTCATGATGAACAGTACCTGTTTGTTTGTTTTTAAAGGAGAAAACGGAAAAAACAAATCCAGAGCCTCATGTCGCCAACACACAACTGTTATAAATAAATTGGTGTGTTTAGTGTTTTGGTGCTTTTTTCCACTCCGATAGCTGCCTTGCCCTCCTACCCTCTCCCAGCTTTGCCGTGACATTTTGTTTTTATCATAGATGTAAAAGTAATTTTTTGCACTATTTTCCTTTAGAAAGTGTCATTCTTTGTCCTGATGTAGACTAGTCTATTGGACGGCCATGCCATAGCATTTCACCAATACCCTAGCATCTTTCTTTACAGCTGGCAGCACTGCTGTAAGCCAAGGAGAAGAGAGCATCACAGTCCACAGTGTTATCTCAGAGCCATAGCTTATGTGTCCATCCTCAAGGATGGGGCACTGTATCGGGTTGAAACCCCACTTTAGGCCTATGGAGCCACTGAAGGAAGCGTTTTAAATAACATGGACATCAATTCCAGAGAGATCCTCAAAAACTGTCACTTTTGTGTCCAGTCCTGGGGAAATCATGTCCCCGAAAGGTATATAAATCTGTCTCTGTTTCCATCACAATTCATTCCCTGCCAACCATTTCTTTAACTGGATAAAGGACGTTGCCAGGTTGAATTAGATCAGGCTAAAGGACAATTACAAAACACAGTGACGAACATGGCAGTCGGCCGGCCTCTTCCCTTAGCTGCTGCTGAAACCCACAGACCGAGTCCTCATAGACCCGGTTCCAGAGGAAAGGGATCCCCGCTGCTGGAAGACGCAGAAGGTCCGTGTGGCAGGCAGGGTCTAATGAAAGAGGCTCACGTCCCCATCATACGGTGAACCAAGCATCTTGGGACAACTGAGTGACACTGCTCTGGATTTATGAAGTTAAGAGAACAGGCAAAGTGGCTGCCACTTTGCGGCTCTGTTTTCAAGCAAGTCAGCACAATCAATTCCTTGCCCCCAAAGTCTTCCCTCTCCATTATCTCTTTGGATTTTAATATTGTTAAAGCCTTATTAATAGGTGGGCTAAACACACATGTAATGAATCCCATTAGTCATAAAGAGCTCCCTGCACCCAAGAAACCCAAGGGGGAAAATGCTCGCTCATGCAACCTGGAAGGGAAGCTGACCTGAATTATGCATTTTCTTAAAAATAAACAAACAAATGTACCAAAGACCACCGACAAGTCTGTGCAGAAAGCCTCTTTAGAACACCAACTTTTATCTAGCGAAGTCCTTAAAAGAATAGGTAAGAACAGCCTTGAGTAAGTAGGAGTCTGGGTAGACTGACTGACTCCAGATTGTTCTAGAGTATCCGTTGCTCAGTAAACCCTTTCTCCAAAGGAAGAGCACAGGTGAACCTCAAGCCAAGTCCTGAATCCCAAGAACCATAAACTCCAGACTCCAGAAGTTCACTTTAACAGAGATTGGGTATAACGGGCACCCTGTGGGGGAAGGTATATGTTGCTACCACCTGTTAGCCTTCAAGTTCAATGACACTCACAAAAGCAACGGAAGGGCTTCAAAGCAGGAATGAGATTACAAAATTGTCTAACACTGAGGTCAGCATATAGCAAGAAGTGAAAGAAAAAAATTAAAGAAAAGAAAAGAGGCACAGCATTCTTTTTAAAAAAATTAAAAAGCAGTGCTGTCTACAATGTACTGGGCGAGTTTTGTTTTGCTTTTGTTTTTTGCATCTTTCGTTTTGTTTTATGGGAAGTGAAAAGTTTGACTTCCAAGACTTCTAAAGCAGGGCACAGCCAGGCACCTTGCTAATAAGTACTTTCTCTGCACAGGTTCCTTGGTCTCTCCCGTTGGCCTCTTTGGCACTCCAGAGCCTTCCTGAGCACATGCCTGCCCCAGGACCTCGGTACTTACTCTATACCAGCACCCCCTGGTTACAGACAGCTCATCAGAGAGACTCCTGTTGAGTTGCTCAGCCTTTGTCCTGCCCTTGTCCTGCCCAGCTGCAGATTACCTTCCCAGCACTTTACTTTCCCTGACACGTCCTGATTTGTTTAACATCTCTTTCCACAAGGAGATGGGCAGGAGCTTTATTCCCTTGCACACTGATGTATCAGCAGGGTGTGCACACAGAGGACCCTTGATAAACATTAGTTAACTGAATGAACGAGGGAATGAATGAATGCGTACGTGAATACTACATATATGAATACTATATATAGTTATATACGCAGAGGGTGATTTGAGACACCTGTGTCACATGTGAGTGCACTCTCTTTCTCTCTCTCACAGACACACAGACACACAGACACACACACACACACACACACACACACAGAAAGGGAATCAGTAGGGACAGCGTCCAGGAGGGAATCGTAACCTGACCCCACCCCATTCAGACCTACGGAGTCAAGATAGAACTCTCTATGTGCCTTCCAGTAACATTAATTGTTGGTCATAAAACTTCAAAGAAACAGATATTTATAGCTTGATTAAAGCCCTTTTTCCACACACACTCACCACAGCACTTTCCAACTCCGTTCCCATGAGCGTACTGAAAACAGCATATTCTGCCCACTTCCTGTTAAAGCCAGGTCCTTAACCGCTTCAGTCCTGAAGCTCTTTCTTTTTCTTTCTTTCTTTCTTTCTTTTTTTTTTTTTTTTTTCCAGTGTTCAGGTCTTTCGGTTTCTCTTGGGTTTTCACAGTTGGGTTTTTTACTCCTTTTCTCAGGCACCCAAGTCCCCAGTGAGCCGCCCCCACAGCCACCATGACAGCAGGGGTAGCGAAGACACGCTACCCCCAGTGGTGTGAAAACCCCCTTCCCAGGGAAAAAACAGGCAAAGGCTACAAAGTCTGGCAAGGTCCGGGCAACTGAAATGGTCATCCGGTTACCCAGGCCTGACAGTTTGAGGGAATGAGGAATACTTAGTAACTGAGCCAATTCAAAGAAGTAATTCCTGTTCGTATGTATAAACATTGGTACCTTGAATATTCATGATAATGATCGTTTGCTATCCCCCATTTGCCAAAAAGTATGAATATCATTTCTAATCAGTCCACAAATCTTGCGAGATGGGTAACTAACATGTCTGTAGTAAACACGAGTGGATAGATTCCAAAGAGGTTAAGAGATCAGTCACCCAGCCACAAAATGGCAGAGCTAACCCTGGATCCATCACACTCTGTCTTCCTGATGAAAAACCACACCTAAAGCTCTTGGTTCGGGGTATTGGTAGCATGGGAATTGTATGAATTACACAAAAGGAAGGCTATGAAAGTGCCCTAATTCAGGCAAAATGGAATTGGCTCCCTTCCTGCTAACAGCTATATTCAATATACATGGAGTCAATCATATACTCCCTTATTACATTAAACATCAGGACAAAAATAAAATAAAATAAAAAAGCATGTTTCAACAGTAAGGATGCTTTGGGAAAGAACTGATCAAACTGTACGTTCAGCTTTAGAGGATGGGGGTCAGATTGGATCCTGGACCTCTCTTGACGCTGCTGTTCAGTAGGCTATGAATTCCCTCTGAATATCTGGGGTATATCTCAGCTTCTTCTAGCAGCCCACAGTAAGTACCAATTGTGGTAATTAATAAGTATCATGTGGTTGTAAACACGGACCACATGGCTGAGAAATGATGTAGCCACAGTGAAAGGAGCCCCTTTGTAGATGTTGCAGCATCTGAGAAAAATGGAAACTAAAGTGGTCTCCACAGGATCGAGTTAGAAAACCCCTCTTACTTTCAAAAGAAACCCCCAAAGAAAGCATCATACTTCTTCAGGTCATTTCTCTGGTTCTGCACGCACGCAGTGGCCCAGGTCATGCTCCGCTTATGACTGTGAAGTTGGCCTTTGCATCCTTCACCATTGGCAGATGAGGGAGCTTGTCCACGCTGCCCACTGCTCCAGAGCCAGACCCACTGGGCTCCGCAAAGCTTGTCTTCATCGAATCTGGACCCGAGGCAGGCTCAACGGGGGCAAGCCCCGCTGTAGACTTCCTGACGCCATATAATTTCTGCACTGCTGTGCTGGAGAGAGTGTCCAGTGCCCTGTGATGTCCTGCTTTTCAACCTCCAAGTGCCCCATCCACAGGCTGTGCTGAGGACTGCAAGTCTAGGCTCCGTGGATGGTACCCAGATAGTCTGCAGCCTGGCTGGGGACCAATGGCATGGCCTGGGGTGGGGAGCTGGTCCCAACAGATTTTTCTCTTTTAGGAATCTGATGGAGTCAGTAGCACCAGATGAAGTCATACTATAGAGAGGGATCCAAAAGGCCAAGAGTGGGATGCGTAAGTCAAATTTAAGGGCAAGCAGAAGAATGATGAGGAAGCAAAAGAATCTAGAATAGAGGGGAGCCGCCGGGAGCTGGGCCGCTTCATGGTGGAACATTGGAATAAAGATCCAAGGTCATCTCTTGCTGAGGGTCCCTATGTCTCCTTGGGTCCAGAATATCCTGCCCCTTTCCATTCTTTCCCAAACTGGCTGTTCAGCAGCTCCTGTGCCCAGCATGCACACTTACAAAAGGCTGCATATTTTATGAAGTGATTGGAGTGATACCCTTGCAAGCAAGAAAGTAGAAAAATCGCCAACCTCCAGAGAAAGTGCTGGTAGAAATAATTTAAGTCTCCCCTTCCAGTGGGACCACAAACTCAAGGGCTGAAGGTCCTTGACGTGGGCCAACAGCCAACTGTTGGTCATTCTTCTCCCCACCTAACATGAACTCACTCAAACCTTCTTACCCAGCAAGGAGTCCTACTGTCTCTTGGCCAACTTCTTCTACGTTTCTTCTTCCCACATGGGGTGAGATGAGGAATCCTAAACCAGTTATTCCAGGCTTGGCCTAAAGGGCCCCGAAAATTGAGAACTGCCTGCAAACCATCCACTTTGATTATTAAACACAGTGATGTTTGCTGAGATAATCTCTATTTGATATGTGAGTGGCTTTCTCCTCCTCTGCCCATTCTTGCTTCTTTCCACCTCTTTCCTCTGAACATAGGAAGAACCAAGCTTCTTCTGAGAACATTCGAGATGTCTACATGGTATATATGCCTCTGGGTGGGAGAAAGAAGCACCAGCCCGTGTTATTCTTGAAGACTCAATCCAAGGGCCTAGAATCCTGGAAGCTTCCCAAGCGGTACCACAAACGCTCATAAATCCACTTCTCACCAGGACACCTGCTCTCTCACCAACAAAGTGAGAACACCTGTCACTCTCCCTGCCCTTCCTACCCCATCTGGTGCCTAGTCGAGGGTCTCAGGGCCACCTGGGCTGTCTGTCAGGAGGCCAGCGGCGTCTCAGGGATCTGCCTTCCCTTGGCTGTATGTCTTGCCATTCTCCTTTCAGACATGGGGCGTCATGCTCTGAAAAGGCTGTACTGGAGAGATGACCTACTCTGATGGGACACATGGACTTCTCATCCACACCCGTAAGTCAGGGCCTACACCCAGAGGAGAGATGAACTCATCAGTTTGGAATTTGGAGAGTACGGACAATGTGTCCTGATTCTGCCACAATTTACGATAAGTTAATTTTCTTTCAGGAAGTGAATTTAAGTAAACCTGAGCTCTGAATCCTCAGAACTAGTTCTGAATTCAAGAACTAGCGGAAGACACTGTTTTACAGCTCTAAGCTTGCATATCCTCATACAAATTTGACCACTGCATACTGATTGAATTAAAATAGTAACAATAATGGATAATAAAACTTCCTAAAATTTGCATTTTTGGTACCTACCTTTGGAGTTTTGCAAATAAAAGTTGAAGAAAGCTGCCTTGCCTTCTCAGATAAGAGCAGTAACATTTATTTTAAAGATTTTTTAAAAATTTATTTATTTGACAGAGATCACAAGTAGGCAGAGAGGCAGGCAGAGACAGAGGAGGAAGCAGGCTCCCTGCTGAGCAGAGGGCCCGATTTGGGGCTCGATCCCAAGACCCTGGGATCATGACCTGAGCTGAAGGCAGAGGCTTTCACCCACTGAGCCACCCAGGCACCCCACGAGTGTAACATTTATTAAACATCTACTGTGTGCTGGTAATTTTCACATTTACAAAGAAAAATAAAGTAGCAATGTGATCGTTTTAAATAATGTTGAGAATGGCCAGAATACAGAATAATTAGTTTGTCTTCTTTCTTGCTGACAATATTTCTGCTGAAACTCCTTGAATCCCTCTGACTATGGGGTAACTATGAACCATAACGATGATATAACTTTGTAATCAACATTTTAAAAATTCTCTTTGGATCATTTTCACTGACCAATCCTTGAGAAGAATCAGTGAGAAGAGAAAGCTACATTTCCAGTGGAACTTCCATTTTAGTGAGTTCAACTTCGTGGTGAGGCAGCAAAGGAGAAAAAACACACAGCCCAAGTCTGTGCCCACATCTGCCCAGTAAGCTGGGAAGCCGAGCGCTTTCCCAAAGATCAGCTATACAGACCGCCCAGTGGGAACCTCCCAGACCAGTGAAAGGCCCAGTTTGTAGACAAGGCGCTAAGGCTCAGCTCAACCTCACATCAGTTCCTTGGCCGCTGTGGTCACTGTAATGACCCAGATAGCGGTGTGTTGGTGCTTGCTGCTGCGAGCATCTGAGACAGCCGCGGAATGTGGTTTTGAAAGAGAAGAGGACCAACGTAGCTCCCGAGAGAGCCCGGAGAGAGGCACAACACTTCAGTGCTTTTCTTCTTAAACCCAGTACATCCCGACATATTTACATATCAGTACAGAAGCAAATAAATAGCTGAATGAGCAAATGACAGCATGTTTGATTTCCTATCACTTAAGATACACTTTTTTCTTCTTTGCATAAAACACAGCAAATCCTAACTCAGAGGGTTATTGTGAGGATTAAAAGAGATAATATTTACAAATTTCTCACTATAAGCTGGCAGCACTATTTATTTTAGAAACTATTTATCTTAGGTGTTTTATTTAGTTGGGGTATCATTTGTTACTGTTTTTATCAGTTATTTTTATTACTTATTTTTGCGATTCCCTTTTGATCTTAGGGTTAATTTAGATGTATGCATCTATATGTGAAGCTCTCAGGGTCAGTGTCCCTCTCAGACTAGTCACTAGGAATAAGAAAACCGTCTACAAATATACATGGCTTTCTTCACGCTGACTTGCTGACTGCCAAGAGTACCCCAGAGCTGTGGCCCGGCTTTCCTTGGGGCTCCCAAAACAGCGCCTTCCTGTTTCCCTCTGGCTTCTCAGACACTCTCCACCACAGTGTAAATCAAGAAGTTCACGATGGTCGGTTCTGCCCTTGGCGCCTTAAAACCAAAGCGAGTGGTTAACCAATCCAGGCCCCACAGAAACTACAGGGTGGGCTCCTGACGGGGAGTCAGAAATTCTTTCTATGAAAATGCAAAGTGCGACCTCATAAAAGAAACCCACTGCAGGAAGATGAAGAAATGTCAGTTTGCATTAAAACAAAATAGGAGCATGAACATTTTAACCATCTGGCAAAAGACCTTCCTACACAAATACATAAACGTTGCCAAGGAGTTAGACAAGAACGCCACACAGCTCCCTTGGTGCCTCTCTAAAAACTCTGAGCAAATTCAGGGCCGGGTGTTAGCGATTGGTTTACTGTAGCAGTATATTCCCTCTGTGCCACGCAATTGTCTTTGTTTTGCTTTGAACCTAATTGTCTTATCATGCTTCAGAGCCTGTAGTGCACTTGGAGGGAGGCTGAAGTCATAAGCATGGATAAGCAGATGAATAAAACAATACTGGTGCGAAGTTTAAGAGACAGAAAAGGTCTGTGTTAGGCAAAGATAGGCTAGGTGCTGCTGCGGTAACAAATGAGTCCAAGGTCTTCGTGATGTTAAATAACAAAGGTCTCCTCCTCACTCACCCCCACATCCCATGATGATGATGAGAAGGAAAGTTCTGGGGACTGTGGTCACTCAGGGACCCAGGAGGACAGAGGCTCCCATCAGGGTATTTGCTCCCTTGATTGCCAGAGCACAGGAAGGAGCTGAGGTGGTTGCACTGGTTCTTAAAATTTCCTCCTGGAACCGACACATGTCACTTTTGCCTCCATTTCATGGGCCAAAGCAAATCACAGGGCAAGGCCTATTGTCAAGGGAAGCAAGAGAGTGCACCTCTACCCTGTTTCCAAGTCGGGGAGCCACAGTGTTTGAGACGAGCCATGATGACTCACACAGGGCTCCCAACTACTGAGTGCCTAATAGGGGCCAGGTCCCTCATTCATGATCTCGGGTAAACGTATCAGAAAGATGAAAATGGCTGAAAGCCACAAGCTCTGAATTCTAGTGTTCTCTTTGGTAAGAGTTGACAGAGATAATCGTATTAGTCTCTGAAACAGATTTCAGAATGTTAAGAGGTGTCCTCTTGTATCTCTGGTCTTCCAAAATGAGCCCATCTGGAACTTTTTATTATGTGCACCTGCCACCTACTATATGTGCCACGCCACGCTGGGCCATTCACTGGCCTCGATAAGCCTCAGTTGAAGGACCTGGTGGATGGGACAGGCCATAGCTCCTTTGGGCTACTTGCCCATAGATCTATAAAATGGCCAGAGAAGGGGGTGCCTGGGTGGCTCAGTTGGTTAAGCATCTGAATCCTGATTTTGGCTTGGGTTGTGATCTCAGGGTCATGAGATGGAGGCCCATGCTGGGCTCCACACTGGGTATGGAATATGCTTGAGATTCTTTCTCTCCCTCTTCCTCTGCCCTCTGCTCCTATATATACACAGGCATGTGTGCTCTCTCTCCAAAAAAAAAAAAAAAATGAAAACTAAAGGCCAGATAAGAAGGCATTTCTGAGCACCTGCTTCTCCCAGCTCTGTGCAAGGTGACCTTACAGTCCTCACCTGATTTAATTTTCTTTGCAAATCCATGCAGTTTGTATTACCTGCATTATACAATAAGGCTCTGGAACACAAATGAGGTTCAGATATTAAGAAGTAGAGCTCAGTAGAGGCAAAAGTCCATCTGACTCTTAAGTGTTGGCTTTTCTACCCCTGCCTCCCTTCTCCTGAGATGACGTACTTTAATATCGCTTATGATTGTGCTTACTAAATTATTTCAGATGGTTGTCAGGGAACTGGATTGGTCACAAGCTCCCCAGGGCTTAGCCCACTAGCTGGTGCTGAGTTAGAGGTTCCAAGGCCTGGAGATGCTAGTTGATGATGCTGTATTTCCACCTGGCATTGAATAGCTTCATTCCAACAGACCGATTTTGACATAAACCACACTCCTGTGCTTACGGAATTTCTCACGAGTGGTCTTTTGCTTCTGGGGTATGAATCTGATATGAACCACCCCTTTGCAGTTAAGCCAAACCTTGAGGTTTTGCTAAGGTTTCACTCTGAGTGAACTCGCCAATCAGAGTGAAACTAGGGTAGAGAAAGGGGTCCTAAGCCACAGAAGTGGGAGGAAGCAATCTGCTTTGTCACCCAAGCACACAAGGTTTCTGCCATAGACCAGAGGCAGCCAGACAACAAGGAAGGCTAGCGTGAGAGAAACTCCCACTTCTTATGGAAAGCCTTTACGAGGCCTGTATGAGGCACGGTCTGAATTCCTGCAGCTTGGTCTACAGGCTGTTCCTCATGTTGGGAATAGCCAGGAATCTCAATCCACTGATACGTGTTCCTTTCAAACAGTATAGTGAGAAGAGATGTGGCCAGTCAGAAAACTAAAGCTCAGAGAGACTGGGATTCTTGTCCAGAACTAAACCAATAGCAGAGAGCAGAGTCGAGAAGGTCTGATGCCCAAGCACACGGTCTGGCTCACTATACCACTCTGTCATGAAGATGACTGTCAGAAGCAGGTCACTCAGTGACAATGACCAACTTAGAGCTGGCAGAAGTAGCCTAGTTCCAACCAACATCTTTCTTATTTCTAGGCAGGGGTTGGAAACTTGACCCCCAGGAACATACCCCTAAAATTCTATGATAGGTGTGTTCAAATCTATGGTCGAGAAATAAAGAAAAGACTGTGAAGGAATGTGTATATTTGTGTGTGTGTGTGTGTGTGTGTGTATGTATGTGTGTGTGTGTATTCAGAGCTGGAAAGGTCTTTTTTTTTTTTTCTCAATCACCACAGAACTATGCTGGAAGGGTTGACTATGGGATTCCATGGGACTTTCCTGTATCTTGATACACCATCGTACCCTTCTGTCCTGTCCCTCCCCAACTTTTTTTCGTAAGTTAGCTCAAAAGATTCCTATTAGTTGGAACCGAAAGAAGCAGGGAAGACAATAAATTTTCTGTTTCATGCCCTGCTGCATGTCCCATGATCCTAGAATAGTGCTTGGTATATGAAAGAATAGCTACTCAACAAATAAATGAGAAATAAAATCAGGAATCTTAACCAGTATCCTTGGGTTGTGAAGGGAAATTCTTAAGAATCTCTTTTAGCTCATTTTCAGCTTGCCAAATATTCTGTGTTTGTGTACTGGGGCAAAGCTATGCCCAGAGCGGCATGTGTGGTAATCATATTTGTGTCTACCCCCCACGTCCTCATCCCAAGGACATATGCTTGCAGAATTTGTTGTGTCTGCAAAATAATGATCTAGTTTCCTGTTGCAAAGACTGTGTGAGACATAAAGAAATATGTTGTAATCATGTTGCAATCATTAAATACATAAAATGCCACAAAATAAGGAAGCAAGATGAGTGAAGGATGGTGAAAGAGTGAGTGAACAAGAGGTCAAGGCTGAGCGTTTAAGGAGAATTTCATACAACTACAGGCAAAACGGAAGCACCAGGTGACAAGAGGAAGTAGGAATGATGGGAACCAGATGGTTCAAAAATGCAGCGGAGGAAAGGGCAAACAACCTGGAGGGAGAGAGTCTGAATCAAAGAGTCACAGGGCTGAGACACCTGGCATGGATGGATAGTGAATGGATGAGGGCATAGATGGATAGACAGATGGATGGATGGACGGACGGATGGGTGGATGGATGGAAGGACAGTGAATGGATGATGGATGGATGGACAGACGGACAGATAGGTGATAACTCTCATCACATTTTCTCGGACAGCTCAAGAAAAAAACAAGTGCCTAGACTGACAGATTAAAGTAGGCTGCTGCTGGAAGGGGGGTCTCGTGATGGGTAGTCTAAGGGATGTGTGCTGGAGAACAGTGACCCCATAGCACTTGTCTACATATAGCTTCATAATCATAAAAAACTTCGCATAATCAGAGAGTATCTCATGGGAGAGGAAGTCATGTGTCAGTAAGATTCGTGGCCTTGTGGCCACCAAGATTCATGTGGGGAAAGAAAAGAATCAAACTTTGCTTAAAAGCAAAATGAAACAAGTCATAGTCCTATCTCTGAGGTGGCTGGTGGACCACCACTAATCTAGGCCCATTTTTCATAAAGTAGAGGCATTGCTGGGACATTGCTTCCCAGTCAAGAGGTACATTTCTCAGGCCCCCTATGTCTAAATTGGGCCACACAACTACTTTTGCCCATAGTATGTGATCTGAAGGTGACATATGTGACTTCTGGGCTCATGTACATTAAGTATCCACTGTCATTTCTCCATTCTTTCCTACTTTTCCTGAGACCATGGAGGCCAACAACAACAACAACAAAAACGGCAGTCATAGATGATGGAGGGAGCCTCTGTCCCTAAATCTCTATTTGGAAGACAGCTTCACAACTAGGTACATCTATATTGGATGTTGTACGAGCAAGAAAATATATTATGGTAAGGCACAGAGTTTAAAGTTGTCTGTGAAAACAGCCTACCATGACCAATGCAAGTCAAATGTGGTATATTTGTGCTTCATTGATTTCTCTGCCAAATTGTGGGGGAAAAAATAACTCTAGGGCCAACCCTCTATGATCTTCAGTTAGGAGGAAAAAAATGATTGAAGATTATTTACTGAGCACCTACTATGTGCTGGCAATGGGATTAAACACTTCCGATGGACCATATAATTTAATACTGACCATAATCCTTACGCGTAGGTCTCATCAACAGCATTTGAAGAAATGAAGACTAAGAGAGTTTAAGTGACTTGTTCAAGCTCTTGAGAGCTTATGGACGGAGATTTAGAAGGCATGATTGAAGGAGAAAGTACGGCTTCCACGTTGGATGAAAGAGCCTATGCCAGTTTGATTCTAAGAGATGGGCCAGGAATCATCACAATTGGATCCAGCTGGGCTATAAACTGTTCAACCCCCTCCATCCATCAAGTCCTTTAAATACTTTCAACTAATTCAGTTCAATCCAAAAAATGCTTATGAATTTTTTACTCATGCCAGGAACTGTGCTAAAGGCTGGGGATTTACTTCTTGATTTGGATTTAATTCCTACCTTCCTCAGAGTCTCCTACAGTGAGAGAGTCAATGGACAGATACGATACTACACAATCAGGGTTAAAAATGGAGCTGTGGGCAGTGTGCAGAGGGAGCCTAGAAAAAGAAAGTCCGTTTGCCTCCATGGGACTCTCCTCCCAACTCCTTCCACCCTGAATTACCACACTAGCCCACACCGCATGTGTACAGTCTCCTTCCTGAGCCATGAGAATCCGAAAGTGATCCCAAAGCCATGCATGGCCAGGAGCAGACCTTCTTCAGACAGTTGACTTGCAAGTGACAAAAGCCCAACCAAAATGAAGGGCAAATCGTCCATCTGTGGAATGCAAGGAAGAGCTGCGTAACAGAACCACGGAGAGGTCAGGGAGGCAGCCAGACCTAGAGGAATATGGGAGCCAGGGACTCAGCTGTTTAAATGTCTGACGTGCCCCCTCTCCACACGGAGGGAAACCCAGATGCTGACAGATGCCAGGTTTAATCCCGTGGCCATGGTTTTGGCCAATGGAGAGAGACCAAAACTTCCCAGTTCAAAAACTCTGGGTGTGGTAGGGGTAGATTCTTGGCCATTTGTGGGAAGGTTCTGATCAGCAGAATTCAGGTGCGTGAGGCCAGATCAAAATGGTACCTCCCAAGGAGAGGTAGTAATGTGTAGTGGCAATAGCTTCTGGGCCGGAGAGGGGAAGCAGGAGCTAGGAGACAACCCCATGCATGTCCATAAGAATTCGTCAGAGAGATTAGTCAGGAGAAAGATCCAGAACATTTGGGAACAGTCCTTATGCAAGGGCTTCCTTGTAGGAGTTCAGAAGAGCCCAAACTTCAGTTCTGGAATTTTTTTTTTTTTTTTTTAAGAATCCTATAAGGAATGATCATTAAACAAAAGAATCTGAGAAATAGTTATTATCCTTAATATGCTATCTGTGTTAATATTTCACTATATGCTCTGAGAGATGAATCCTGTGGTTTAAAAAAAGAGATGGGACCATTTGAGGACACTGGGTGAGGCCCTTCCAACAACAATGGAACTTCAAATACTTGACAATTTGTATGCTGTCGGTATGTAAGCACTGAGCCTTGCAAACGCCACAGCTGCGTGTTTACAGTTTAGACCATCTCTGTGAATTGCATCCTTATGTTCTGTATTTTAAAAGGCCATTTTCGGCTCCTACTTAGCTTCCACTCAGAAATACCATTCAAATCAGGTCTGCGTGCATGCGTGTGTTTTTTCAATCCACACGTTGCGAGATCGGCCATGGCAATTTTCCCCATTGTGTTTGCTCTGGGTACCCTGCTCCACGATGAAGTTCAGAATTCTGATGTTTGTCAGAGCTCAGGGACCTGGGTTGATCTTCGACTTGGGTGCGTTTTTGTGGTGGACGGGGTAGGCCAAAATAAGACAAAAGAAACCAGCAGCTTTGAAATCTCTGGTGTCTGCGAGGCTTGCTGCCAAGTATTTCAGACTCCAGTGGGACACCGGGAAGCATGCACTTCGGTGCTGGATGGCAGTGGGTTAAAATCCTGGTTCTACCACCTCTTCCCTAGGAGACCTGGGCCCATAATTAGGTTGGACCCTAAGAAACTGAGAGCAGTTGACCATTCGTACCCACAGAAATGACAATCTCATACCGCTCTACCTAAGTGCTCACCTCTTTAAAACCTCACCCACAAAATGGGAAAGATAATACCATGGAACTCTTAGGATGACAAGAAGGATGACACCGGGTAACAGGTGTAAGGTGTGATGCACGCAGACCTTGGCGCGCAGGAAGCGTCTGATACATCGTAACCGTTACCATTGTTGCTGTTGTTATTTACATATATAAGTAATGCCATCTTCGTAACACCTTTCTGTGATAGGTTTCACTGCGCCCGTTGGGCAGAAAAGGAAACGGAGGCAAGAAGTTGGAAGTAAGTGGACCACAATTACACAACCGACAGCTAGTGAAGCGTAGCATTCAGTCCCATTTGTCTGACTGTAAAGTCTCTGCTTTTTCCACGGTCCCTCCCTTGCGGCAGGGTCCCGGAGTCCCTCGCTGTAGCTGAGAGCCGCGATGAGGCGTGAGCAGCCTGGGCGGGGGAGGCCGGAGCGCACGGGGGAGTAGGCTGGCGTGGCTGCAGGACAAGAGTCTGGCGTGGGGTGTGGCGGGCTGGACCAAAAATGAGCCCGCGGTATCATTCTGATTCTCTGAAAAAGATGTTCTCTCGCGTCTTCCATAGATCCACGACAGCTTCATGGAATTCTGCCACCGGAAAAGGGTGAGAACGAGGCCTCTGCGAGAGGAAGATGAAAGGCGGCGCTTCTGGGTTTCTAAGAAGGCCTGCTAGATTGTAAGAAATCAAGTCATCCAGCTACCAGGAAAAAGTGATTCTTCTACTTAGATTTCTGTAAAGGGAGCAAACACGATACTGTGTGTGGTTATAAATAAGCCACAACTTTCACTAACATGTGACAGTTCGTTCCCTAATACGGAGTTGGGATGTGCTTCATAATAGCCCCCTGAGAAAACGATACTCAGTAAGTCGTGGTGGCACTCTCTTAGAAATCACAGCCATGGATCAGGAGCTCAAATGTTTTTGACCAAAGATTCAATTTTTTAAGAAACTTTCCCCCCCCCCAAATTCTATGTATAGAAAGAAAATGAAACCCACTCCAACAAATATCTTATTTATGATGCTGAAAATTGGGAGCTGTGCACTTAATCCAACATTAAAGCTGAAGTTAACTAAATTAAAGTCTGCCAGTCACCGCCCAGAGCAACAAGAAAAATACGATGGTGAAAAATAGCTTAATATATCTTTTGCTGTGGTCCTAAGGGAGAGAAGCCGGCTGTCAAACTGTGTGTATACTATGTATGGAAGCCTCTTCTTGCCTCAACGTTCCTACCTGCGAAATGGGTATGATATAATGCCCATCACACAGAGCTGTTAAGAGGAAATTAATGAACACATGTAAGTAATAAGAGGAGAGGTCAGCTCTACTATAGATAAAAACTTATGGATGGGGGGGCTGGGGAGAAAAAGACTGAAAGGAAATAGTTCAAAGCCCTAAAGGTTTTAGGTTGGGGGCTGGGAGCAAAAGAGATTTTCGCCCTCCCTATTATTTGTTCATGTCTTGATTGTACATATATTATTTTGATAATGGACAAAAACCAGCTATGGAATAAGTGACTGTACGGCCCAAGGGTTCTCAAACTTCAGGGTTGAGAGGGATCACCTGCGTTGTGGGATTCAAGTGCAGACTCCTAGGTTCCGTGCCTCCAGCTGCTAATTAAGTGGGTGGCAATCTCCTCAGTGACTCAGGAACTCTACTTTGACAGCCGGTGACTTCCACTCTCCCTGCACGCGTACCGGCTGAACCTGAGCTGGAAATGTCCTCTAAATTCCTCGTCATTTCAGCCCAAACGCATGCCAGAAAGCAGCTCTGAATATTCCAGTTCTAAAGACGCGCAGTTGAAAACAAGAAATCAAAGACTCAGCATGTGCTAAATACTAAGATTATGTTGTAAGATAAATATACATGCGGCCTCTGAGAGTTGCTAGAAGATGCGAGAGAAAAGGAGAGACTGTTATTGTCCCTGCGATGATGCCGGTGACAGTGATGAACAAAAAGCTTTGCTAATTTTTGTCGTCAATAACTCGAGCATCAGTAAAAATAGTACCTAACATTTGTAAAGCATATTCGTAAGTATAAACAAGTTCAGCTTTGGAAAAGCACACCGAAATCATGGCAGATTAATGAGATCTGGGATGCCTGATGTAACTTTTTCTCTGCCCAGAAAGGGGTCTTACTATATCCCCTGCACACGCTCTAAAGCCTACACAGCAGCAGAGCCATGCCGAGGTGTGTACCCAGAGAATGTTCTCTGTATGGAGACCTTGCCTCTGCAGGAGTGGCTTTGCCGAAAATGTGACCTGAGACTTCCAACAGAGTTGGAAATGCATACGATAAATAATTTTATGTTAAGAAAAAGATGAACGAGTGAATGAATGAACAAGTGAATGAGCCCAAGCAAGGCCAGGCCTGGCCACTGCACCACCCAGTGAGACCATGTGCAGTACCAGACTCGGATTGGGTTGCAATGCCACTGACCACTGTCTCCAGAGAAGCGGACCTCCCACCGACACACTTGTCCCTGGGCAGAATCTGGTTTAACTCCTACCCCTGAAATGGAACCACTCATTTTTCGGCCAGCAGATCAATTACGTGAAGTAATCAAGGGACCGAGTTAAAGAGCTACATTTATGAAGTGAAGGGGAATGCAGGGCTGGAGGCCAGGAAGGGCCGGTGAGTGGTTTGGAAGAACCGTCAGGGTTACTGAACACAAGCCCGAGTCTGCAGCAGGGCAAGAGGCTTGCACTGAGCCAGTGAGGCCTTTCTGAGGACTTCAGGGACCTGAAACAGCTTGATTGCAAAGCAATAAAAGTTCTAGGCTTCAAACGAGAGAGAAAACAAAATGAAACCAGGTTCGGGCAGCTGTTGAACCCCCTTGGGTCCCAGGGGTCTGAGAGGTGGAAGAAAGAACTATACATCCTCTTTCTCTGCTGTACTCGGTCTCAAAGAGCTGGGATGACTTTCCTGCTTCCTTTACCAAGTGCACCAACTTCAAAACCGAATTTTTTTTTTTTTTTTCAGATTCAGAAGAAAGTGCCGCTATCAGGCTGTCAACAATACATGTAGGAAGTAATAATAAAAGGGCCAGCGGTTCTCAACCATTCACAGGTGGGATACACCCCTCAGCAGCAGACTTCCTGAGCTCTGGGGGTCTCACGGTGGGTCTCAGGGTGGGCAAGGTCATGGGGAGAGTAAGAGGTTACCTGTCCTGGAGGTGTGTTGTCAGAAATTCCCGTGCTGAGTGAGGAGGCTGTTTGCAAAAGTTCCCACAGACATGGTGATGGCCACACTCACATGTCTCGTGCGCTCCGTACCGACATGGAGCCACATGGAGTCTGGTGATAGGGATCCGAGCTGGTTTAACAGCACGGCAAACACGTGACTTGTGCCGCTGTAACGAAAGCAACCAAACCCGTACCAACAGGTTTTTAAATGATCCTTTCGAGTTATCAGTTGGAATGTCGTACTATTGACTGATTCCCAGAGTTTTGCCATCTTTTGCCTAACCTGTCACGTGCTGGGCATCTGGCCTCCTCCTCCCCACCACACAGACACACAGCCTTCGTACTTCCCCGGTCCAAAGCGAGCTGCCTGGCTGCGGCTCTCACGCACCAGAGTTTTTTGCGCATTGGTTGTCCGAACTTGATGGAGGCCGGAAGTGCCACCCTTCCAGATTACGAGACTTTTCTAAAGGGGATAAGTAAAGAATCCTAGCAGTCCAGCGAGAGATGATACATTTAAAGCATCTAGAGTTATGGCTTGTCATTGCCACTGACCCACTGTGCTGGCGGCCACTCTGTAAGCACGGCTCACTTTCCAGAAGTTTCCCTAATGTCTGGCCCTTGCTGGTTGGTTTCTGATGACAACCACCACCACCACCAGACCCAGATTCCTCAAACAGACTGGAGCATCATCTTCCCTGGAAGCAGGTGCTGGATCGGCAGTGCGGAGTCCTAAGGACTGCGGTTGGCCCCAAGCACGTCGGCATTAGGGAGCGAGCTTAACATTCCTCTTTGGAGTCGGTTCGATCAGTCTTGGAGAGATCCTTCTTTAGTAGGCACAAACAAGAGACATCAGGAATATACTGTATTTATGTTGGGATAGGAACCAGGTTCTTTATTCACGGGTTTTTCACGATGACTCTAAGTGCTTGAATACAAATTCTAGAATTAGTGTGCCTTGAACAATGTGACATGGGTTTGGGTGACTATTTGCTCATCTGCAGGATGGGGGCAAGAGCTTGAAAGGAAAGGCCTTACAATGAACCTGTCCGGTGATAGGGATCCGAGCTGGTCTATGCACAGCTCCTAGCGGAGGCCAGCTAACAAGCGCGGCTTATCAACCCTCGGGTTAAGCCCAGACACTGCTTCCTCTTCCCAGCGGCTGTGCTTTCCCTCCCAGCACGGGCGTGGGCTATCTTTGCTGACCACACACTGTCTCGTTTAACTAACTGCTGTTTTCTATTTGCACACTGACATGTAGAAGTTTTATTTTTTTTTATTCCCAGTTCAGAAGCCCATTTGCTTCAATAATGGTTGATAACAGGGTCATTCCCATTAGCACTGTTTAATAGCTTTAAAAAATTTTTCAAATAAAGATTCTTTTTTTATGTGACCCTTTTCCTGCCAATAAGTTGTGATAAATAAGCTGGCCCGAAGTTCCAGGGTTTACGTGGACATGAATGACTACAGTAACGTGTGAACGAGACAGAGACGTAAAGGGTTTTTAAACCACAGTTTAACAAAAAGGTCCTGTCCGTCAATGAAATAAAGCTGTTTTGAATTCGTTCCCAATCAGCTGGCTCTCTCGCCGGAAGCCCGTGTTGGCTCAGTGGTGATTAATGCACAGCGTGCACGGCCCTCGCCGAGCGCGAAAAGAACCGGCGACTCCGAGTGGCATTTGTCACACACGCCATCAGGCAGCTGCTGCACTCCGGAGCTCTCTTTGTGCCCCCCCAAACGCCGGGTCGCGGGGCGGCTTAGGTCCCGTGCCCTCTGCCAAGTGCGGCACAGCGAGCATCCCTGTCCTGGAGCGGCGTGTCGCGCAGGGTGGGGAGTTCGGTCCCCGTATTCGCTCTACGTGGCTCGTGTGCTCTGCACATCACTGATCCGATGACGCGGAAACCCACCGGGTCAAGCTGGGAAGTCCACGAACGACTGTTTTGGGGGTGAACATCGACTAGATGTGGGTCTGGGAAGTGGTTCTAGGCGGGCGCCTTCTCCAAAGAACCCTTCCTCTGCCTCATCCGCCCAGCTCTCCTCTGCTGGGCTGCTCGGGACTGTGATGCTTTCAGAAGACCCGGGGAAGCAGGAGAGGGGATGACTCCAGATGCAGGAGGAGGGAAGGGGTAAGGCACACACAGTGCGCTCACAGTCACGAGGTCTGGTTTGGGTTCTGACTTATCCCTGAAGGGACTCCAGCAAGTCCACACAGAACCCATGCCTCAGTTTCCCCATCTGCTTCACGGGGAGGCACGATCACCCTGGCCCTCACGAAGGTTACAGGTCTGAAGCGTGCTGGGCTATGAGAAGCATGCCACGGTGCTGCCATTCCCGGGCCGTTCATAAATGTCAGCCGGTCCCGTCGCTACTATTTTTATAAGGATGACGGGGAGGCTCGCCCAGGGCTCCTTCCTCCGTCACCCTCATCAGATTGCACTAGGGCTCCCCGCAAGTCTGCACCCAGTTAAGGAATCTTCCACCGCCACCCTCCCCGTCCCTGGGCGCTCGAACGAGCAGCTAATGGTGCCCGAGGCTCGCCGTGGCCAATGCAAGGACAGGGAGATCAATGAGAAAATCGGTGGCTTCTGCTCTTGGGTGGGTTCCTATCTCCAGGCTAATTATTGATGGGCTCGCTTTAAAGCCCTTCGCCTGGACAGCAGGCCCTCCCAGGAGAGGCTGTCTGAGGAGGCTGGCTTCCTTGGGAAGCAGCAGAGAGGAGGAGGAGGAAGGCACGACGACCTTCTCATTCGCCGGCGACCTCACTTGAAGTCGGCCGCCCATGCCCTCAGTTCCACAGACCATTTACCACACACATCAGTGCGCTGACCAGGCACTGTCGTAGGCACATGGGACGCAGCTGCCAAGGACTTGACCTTAGAGTAGAAAAGACCACCTCTCAATAAGGAAAAATACACTCTGTCTACAGAGAGAAAGACAGGGTAGGAGAAAGGTGAGGGAAGCATTATTTTCGATGGTGGTGGTTGGGGAGGTACGTGAGCAGAGACCCACGGCCAGGAGGGCCCCAGGGCTGACGCTGAGGGTGTGAGGGGACCCTTGACAGCAGATGAGGTGAGGGGGCAGAAGGCTCTCACGCCATGGAGGACGCTGTGCAGGGGTTTCACTTTAAGCCAGCCTTTAGAACGCTTTCCTCTGGCTTCTGTCTTAAAACAGCGGTTCTGATTCGGCTCTCTCTGACCTGCAGTGAACTCAAAATGAGGAGGGAGACCGGATCTGCATTGTTCCCCAAGTGCCTTAGTGACTTCTGAGCTCTACCCAAGTTTGAGAACCAGTTTTAAAAGATCTACCCAGGCCGCTGGAGGGAGAACAGATTCTAGGGGGCTGAAGGCAGAGGTGCTGCCTCAAGAGAGTGGCCGCTGTAATGACCCAGTCCAGGCGCCGGGCCATAAGCTGGCCCGGGGTGGCAGCCATGACGGAGGTCATGAATGATTCCATGCTGGGTATATCTTGGGAGTAGAGTCAACTGCAGTTGAAAACAAACTGGACAAGGAATGGAGAAGAAAAGAAAAGTAGGAGGGATAAGCCCAAGCGTGTTGGCCCAAGCAACCGGGGGGCTCAGAATCAACTGTCTGAGATTGGAAAGATACAGATGAGGGCTTGGGGAAGGGCTGGGAGCTAGAAATTATTTGGTTTCCAGGTCTGGGGAACTTATAAGCAAATAAGTGAAGAGGTTAAGTGGATGGGTGGATATATATGTATCTGGAGTTTGAAAGAGGTCTAAGATGGGAAACCACATTTGGAATTTGCTAGCATGAGGACGGCATTTCCAGCTGTGCAGCTGGAGAAGATCACCTAGGAGGTGATATGAGGCGAGGAAGAAAGTAGGTAGAGGTAGAGAAATGGGCACCCCCATGTACAAAGGTCAACTGGATGGGACGGCCCACACAAAGCATCGCAACAAAGTGACGTCCCAAGAAACAAATGGAGAGGGTGTTCTGGAAAGAAGTCATATACTGTAGACGGGCTGAGTAAGATGCGGCTCCCAATGGACCCTTAGGTTGGACGGTGCAGGTCGGGGTGACCTGTGCAAGAGCAGATGGGAAGAGGGATGGAAATGAAAGTCTGGAGAGAGTTCAAGGGAGCAGGAAGAGAAACGGGGGCAGGATATACAAACTGTTTATTTGAGGAGTCAGCTTTAGGAGGGTTCCAGAGAAATGGGGCATGAAGGGGAAATGATATTTAACAGAGAAATGAAGCAAATAAGGCGTTGCCTACCGGGTTGATGCTGTATTCTCTAGTTAGGCTCACAGTCTCCCAGGAAAAAAAAACCCCAGTGGTCAGAGAGAACAAGGCAAGACGGGAGAAAGCAGAGAAGGAATAAAGGCTAAATATACCTATATTGTACCTGTAGGTCTAAGTATTCCTATCTGCTGGATGTGACTCAGGAGAAACGACTTAACAGGAAGAGAGACAGGGAATTCTTAAATCGTTTGGTTTTAACATGCTCGTTCTGTCATCTCACACACACATACACACACACACACACACACACTTTTTTTTTTTTGGTCTCTCCTGTTTTGTGTTATGTGATGGTGGCAGCCTGGTCAAATGTCTGGTCTCTCCCAAACTCGATGTTTCCTTGATAGAAACATCAATGTCGGGGCGCCTGGGTGGCTCAGTGGGTTAAAGCCTCTGCCTTCGGCTCAGGTCATGATCCCAGGGTCCTGGGATCGAGCCCCGCATTGGGCTTTCTGCTTAGCAGGGAGCCTGCTTCCCCCCCTCTCTCTCTGCCTGCTTGTGATCTCTGTCTGTCAAATAAATAAAATCTTAAAAAAAAAAAAAAAGAAAGAAACATCACTGTCTTCAGAGAATGTATCTAATGGAGGAGAGAGGGACCGAGGGAGGGGGGCAGTGTAGGACACTCGGTAATTCATCCACGTATTTTAAAGAAACAGCGGATGAGCAGAGATTAGGAACATCAGTTCTGAAGTTGGATATTAGGACTCTTGCATTTGCTAAATAAATGACCTAGAAATAAATCAATGCCCACATTACCCCATCACATCTCTCCCTTTAAGGTATTTCCTGGAACAAAAAGCTAGCACTTATACAGGACTTTCCTAAATGCTTTGTGTTTTATAACTCACTGCATGTTGACGACAGCCCTGTGAGATTGGAACTAACATCCTATTTTATAGATGAGGACACTAAGGCACAGAGAGGTTAAGTCACACAGCTAGTCAACTGGAAACAAACTTTAAGTGTACATGTTCCCTCCCCCATTGTCTGTTTCCCTGTTAAGACTAGAAGTCCTTTGAGGGCAGGGGACACGTCTGTCTTACTCACCTCTGTATAACCAGCTCCCAGCACAGAGCATAGCACTGAACTCATGTTTAATAAGCATTTGTTGAAAGGATGAATCAACAAATTCAACAAAGATCAGTGTTTTTCAAGGAATGTCCCTTTTACAAGAGGTAGGCTTTGACTTCTTAAAAGGAAGAGGTAATGGCTGTACCTGGGAAGTGTCAATGACGCATGAGCAGGCCAACAAGGGTCACTGTCAGTCTCCTTTCGGAGAGGACTTCTAGGCACATGGTGGAGACTCACTCCCCTGGTGCATGAGCCACCCTCCTACCATTGCCTTCCACCATAGAAACACTCGGCCATGGCAGGCAGAAGGAAATCTGGGTAGTTTGCATGGTTGTTGACCTGTCATCCTCATTCACCAAGGGCTGGCCCCATCTGCCTATGACCTTTCCAGCCACCACTGTAGTCTGAAATGAAATCGAGGCAGCAAGGACTTGGAGAAATTAAGGTAGAAAACAAGGGGGAAAAAAAAATATATTTGTAAGGCAGTTTGAGATGGACTGCCTCCAGGGACAATTTTTCAAAGCGCAAGGTCCTTCTGGTGGGGGCAGGTGGTCCCTGGAGGGTGCAGGTCCCTGGAATGGAAATTCCCCTAGTTAAGGAAGAAGACACCTGCCCAGCCCATCCGCATCTCTTGTGCAGCTCTGCTTCCAGGGGCAGCCGCAGCGATGCCAGTCTTCGGGAGTAAGGGGGAAATAAACCCAGTGAGGTGTCCTACAAATCATTCATTCATTCGACAAATCATGTCAGATGCAACCAAGTGCCTGATTCTGCACTTGATAGTGATGTTAAAACAGAGATCAGAGCAGGTTCCCTCTAGGCCCTGTTCAGAAATACTGAATAACTGAAATAATTACTACCTGTGATAAGTAATGGAGGAATGGGGTCCAGTGGTTGAGAACAGCCGAGGGAGCTAGGGAAGATGGGGTGCCAGAGGTCTCCCGGGCACCTGTGTAGGAGTGGGGTGGGTTGGGGGCGTGGGGATGGAGCCCACGACCCCAGAGGACTCCTGAAGGTCATTTACACAAACACCAGATGTGCTGTTGGAGCACTTTGTTGAGCCCTAGAAAATTCTGCGCACTACTGCAACTTCTAAGATATACAAACACGCGGCAACCTGTCCTCCAAAGACCTAGCTCTGGTAACCTCCCAGAAAACCCAGCTTCGCATCCATCCAGCGTTCTGGCTAACTGAACACTGTCATTTGTTTGCTTCTGCGCCAGTGTCGTTCTCTTTGAAAGCCCTACGTAAAAACTGATTTCGGGCTGGGAAGCGACGACGCCTTAGATCCCACAGAAATGGAAGCTTGCTCTATCGGAGAGCTATTTTTACTCCGCTTTCTTCTGGCTCTTAGAGGCCTGTGGAATTTCACAGAGGTTTTTTGAGGTGTTGGTATGCCAGTCAAGGAGGGAAGGAAAATCTTGTTCTTGTGGGCAAGATTTGCTTTTTCTAGTGATGGCATAAAAGGCCAGAGTAGACCCAAGCTTGTTTCTCAGTCAATCTTTGGAATTCACCGTTTGGTTTTGCAGTTGTCCCTGGGAGGGCCCAGACCCTTCAGGCTTTGGCTTGGTTTTATTTCTTGCTTTTGTTTTATAGTTATTCTTCCTCCCGTGTATATTTACATAACTCTGCCTAACATTCCACGGTCAGATTGGCAACCTATGGACAGAATTCAGTCCGATGTGAAGTGCGGGGGCCAAGGTACGCCCCCTGGGAAATATCCAGATTTCGGAACTGAGCACAAGAACGTTCTTTGAAAACACTATTAAAAAGAGCAGAGGCAGCTTGGGCCGGGTAACCATATCTGAAAAGCAAACGTTGTTTCTTGTCCAAAATACCTTGAGGTCCGCTCCATATAATGCAAGCAATGTGACTATTTCCTATCCCGCTCTCTTTGCCAAAATGAATCCTTCTTCATCAGGGGTAGGGAAATCGCCCAGAAGTGCCTTACGGATCTGCTCTGGGGCTTTGGTGCGGCACCACGCTTAAAACACGATGATGGTTTATCAACCTCCCCCACTAACCCCTTCTTTATGCGTTCAACAAGCAGCTTACCTGCCAAAACCCAGCTAAAAATAGCCCCTGCATCTGTGGCCCATCAACCATCCCTGGCTGATTTGGGTGGGTAATTGACCTTTTGAGCAGGTGGAGAGCCAGAAATTTATTTTTTCCTGGATTGAGTCTAAGTTGACTTAAAACAGATGTTCCCCTGATGCCAATACGAGGTTTATAATGGAAATACTATTGAGCACTGTTTAAGGGACTGTTCAAACCCAAGCCAAACAATGGGGGAAGCCTGAGTTCACCCCAGCACTGAACGAGTTAAGTCGTGCCACCTTTTCCCTGGGGCTGAAAACCCAGGAGGTGCCTCTGGTAGAGGGAACAGGAAAGGAGGCTGTCACTTTGTATTTTCAGGTTTGCAGAAAAGCCTTTTTTTTTTTTTTTAAATGTAAACATTCATTAAACTAATTTGAAGTTGTCATTACTTTCCACCCCTGCTGTTTTATATCAGATTATTCCTAAGTGCTTGGTGAAGAATCCCATAAAGCCACACTCGATTCCTCTGCAGGGGATAATCGCATAGTTTGCGCTGTGATTTACACCGTGTGGCACTGGGAAGTGTCCTCAACTTTGAAGGGCCGTGGTTCCCTGGCAAATAGTCTCTGCCTTCCCCATGGAAATAAAATTCCAATAGTCCCTCCATGACTATTATGAGGTCCCCATTACCTTTTCTTCATCCAACTGAAGATAATTAAAAGCAGTTCAAAGCACATGCCAGAAGGTATCGGGCATTTTATTAATAAATGGAGAACCAAGGAAAAGGTATGTTCCATTATGGTTTTAAGCCCTAAGACGCGCTTAGGTTCCTTTTTGCTTTCTCTCTCCCTGCCCTCCACTGCCCCCCCAACCCTCAGTTTGGGGCAGCCAGGCGTTTTGTGCTCTGAGAGCCCGTGCAGCAGTGGGGGGCTATTTCAACTTTGCACCTTCCAGCTGAAGCCCTGGCTGTAATGGCATCCAGGAGCCAGACTCCTTCCGAGGAGACACTGATGCTAAAGCAGGGAGGTGCCATGGAAAGGTTGTAGGCACTAGAGGTGGACGCCAGAGCCTGAATTCCAGCTCTGCTAACAGGACAGCCACCCTCCATTACCATGCGTCCCATGTATGCAGGGGGAATAATAATCGTGACAGGGAGCTCGGAAATTGATGGGAGGAGAAAGAGACACTCTGAGCCCAGCACAGCGCCTGCCAGACAGACGTGCCGGCTGTGATGAACACTGCTGCCGGCGTGCGCAAAACCATAACGACGATCCCAAGAGAAGTCGCCCAGAGCAAAATTAGGACGCGAACTGCTTGTTTTCAGCGCAGCTTCCACTTTTGCTCCTTTCCTTCCCTTACAGGCTCCTCACCCCCAAGAACCGATGCTGTCATCGATCAGTGCCCACACAGCCCAAAATGCACTGCCCCCACCTCTCTGGGTGATGCTTTCTAAGTAAACGTACTCTTGTCTAAATGTCCACAGCTGCTAGTTACCGAACATATGTTCCCACAGGTAAAATTTGCATTTTTCCCCCCAGAAACTCAAATGCTTTCATCAGGGATGGCAAACGTGTGGCACAAATACCCGTCCCTTGCTCAGTGCAGGCATTCCAATTAGATTGTGGGACTCAATCCTTTGGAAGCGAGACAGAACTCCGAAGTTCATCTTAGCCTTTCTGGCAGTCAAGGCAGGCTTTAGATTTGGGGCGCAAATCAAATGCAGGGATCATTTCTGCCTTCACCTAAAGGACTAAGGAGAGATTCTGAACACTGTGGCAAATTGAACATAACTGCCCTTGCATCCAAGAGGCACATTTCTAGAGCGGCTATCGGTATAAGCCTTTGCAAGTCTGGATACTGGTCTGAGTGCTGTGCCATGCACGGGCTGCGTGACCTTCAGCACACTCCTGAGCTTCTCTGTGCGCTGCTCCTTGGTAAATGGCACTTATTTCACAATGCTTTCCAGTGGGTGGAAGTTCTCAGAACCGTCCTTGGCACACAAGAAGCTCTGATCAACCATGGTTAGTTGCAAGAATTGGCCACGACCCCTCAAATCGGAGCACACACCTAGCTCCTTGAAGGTACCTACAGACAGATGAAGAATCCTAATGAGCAGAGAGAGCACACGCGTGCCAACGTCTTCATCGGTTACATTAAACAAAGATGAGGCTGCCCCTTGGTTTGCAATCGAGGTTACAAAATGAGACGAGGAAACGCCCCTCAAGTGCCCAGTTACTTTTGAAGAGGTAAGAAATTTTTTCACCGCATTCTTTTTGGTCTGCCAAGCCCTTAGAAAGCAGGCAGTAATCCTGCTATCAGCAGCCAGAGCCGGTCGGACGGAGTGAGTGTCTGCTAGAGCGCAGACCAACACAGCCCAGGCGGCACCAGCCGTAGTTTGAGCCTCCTGTCCTGTTGCAGGGACCACAAGAGGCTCGGCATCCCCGACCCAGACTGGCACTTTAGTTTTTAAGATTCCCACCGATCTGCCGGCAGTGCCTGCAAGTCTCAGCGGAGGGGGGAAGCGTGCTGTGAAATTCAGCCCCGACTGTGCTCACAACGAGCCCAGGAGAAGCAGCTCTGCAGTTTCCTGCATTTTCCAAAATTATTTTTGGAAATTACTGCAGCTAGAATCTGACCAAGTTCAAGGAAATGAACTAGAACTAGCAGAGAAATCAGGCTCGGTTTGTTTTTCCTTTTTTTTTCTTCCCATGTATAGGTGCGAAGGGGGGTAGTTGACACAGGAACAATGATGGATTAACTGCACATCTGGTTTGTATCCAGAAATATAATCAATTTTGAGCCTGTTAGGTTTCAGTTATTTATCAGCTTTGTATAAAAAAAAAAGAAAAGAAATGGAACCTGTTCAATAAAGAATTGCCAAGGACAAACTTTAAATGAATGAACTCTCAGTGTACCAAAAGCAACATTTCTGGGGGTAGTGGCGGGGGGGGGTAGTAACTGAACATGACAAGTTACAAACTTTGCTAATAAAGATGTTTTTGTGCCCGTGAACCAGTCCAAAGTATTCTTTAAGTAGCAAAAAGGCAATGTCTTCAGTAAATGTGGCTGGATTATTACAATAACTTTTTAGATTGTTTCAAGCTTACTCATTTGTCAAGGTCTCCATATCTTTCCTCAATGAGAAGACGGGGATGGAACAGCAAATTCTCAAAGACGCTTGACTGTCTACTTCCTAGATCGCTGATGTCAGGCTCAAACCCATCATGGCAAGCTGGTGGTTCAGGTGTGTGAGAACAGGTAGTTGACAGTACAGTTAATGTTCTTACTTAAGCAATTACACACTAGATTAAGGACTGCAACATGAGGGTGTCTTTTACGCTGTATTTTATGGTTAAATGGTGCATTTCAGGATGACAACAAACCGTAATAGTGTATTCATGTAATTTTAGGATGAAATCAATTTCTTGCAAACACAATTATTGTTACATAATTCTCCCACCTGTTTATGACTCCCTCTGAATTAAATTAAAATGCCATTTCACATTAATTTAAAATGTCATTTTCAAAAGAAGACATTTTCTATAAAGCAAAACACTGATAACAATCTCCAGAAACCAGAGTATTATTGACAAGAGATGTATAAATCTTGTTTAATAGTTACTGTTTTACACTGAAGTCGGATTTAAGGTGCAATGTGCCACCTTTGACTTTCAGTGTTTCCAGATTTTGACAAATCCAAAGTGTGTGGAGAAGAATAAACCCTTCTCTGGTTGTTCTGTAAATAAGATTGCCAGAGCTAGAGACTAAAACTACAGGATCTGCAGCAAAATTTCAATGAAATAACTTTTACTACAAGCATGTCCCCAAACTACATGGAATATATACTAAAAAAAAGGAATACCTTGTGTTATTATTATTATTATTATTAATTTTCTTAGTATATAAGAAAATAAAATTTCAGTATCAATGTGTCTCATGCAATATTTGGGACATGCTTATACTAAAAAGTGATCCACTGGGTATCTGAAATTCAAATTTCCCTCAGTGTCTTATATTTGCATTTGCGAAATCTGGCAACCCTCTTTGTGAACCCTCATCAGGATGGTGTAGGAAAGGCTGTCATTATTCTTTGGGATCCATACGTCTGGCCCTAAATCCGGTTGTCTCTCAGTATGCAAATAGGCCCAGAGATAGAAGTTAAGCCCAGGCAAAACAGACCGTTGAGTGATCACATATATCTTATACCTACTAACAATTTTCCTTCCAGGGATCAAGCCAAATTTGTTAACGTCAAGCTATTTCATTCACCATGAAGACCATGAAGTAGAATCTTTTCAATTCTACTTACCAAGCCTGATCAACTTCCTCCCTCCCCTATTCTATCCTTCCTCCCTCAGCCCCTTCCCTTCCCCCTTCTGCCTTCATCTCTTCCTTCCTTTCTTCCTTTCTTCCTTTCTACCTCACTACACTCCTCTCTCATTTTCGTGAATAGTAAACGTAACAACACTCGCATGATTCAGAAGAGTCTGCATTTATTGAGCCAAATATGATGCTACAGGCAAATTGTCTTATCCTCACAGCAATGCTGGAAACTAGGAATTCTTTTTTTTTTGTCCCATTCTATGGCAAAAACAGGCCTAGAGATGGGAAGGAAGTTAGCCGACGTCACACAGCTTGTAAGGGAGGCAGCACCTGTGTCTGCCTAGTTCTCTGTAACCGTGTATTTACTCGGAACAGCACCAAGTGAAAAAGAAGGAATAAACAAATTAATAAGGTCTATTTCCCACCCTGGTTAAGCTCACAGGTGAGTGTGGGAAAGAGAAGCTTTCAAAAATCACTTTTTTTGTGGCGTGAGACTTGCTGTCGCTATTCGAATGGCATCAAGAAAATGAGTAAGAGCAGGGTAGAGGCAGACACAAAAAGCGATGTGAAGGATCCAGCCGTTTATACAGATGATGTATCTGCATTTCTAGTAACGTGGAGAGATAGCCATACCACAGGAAGGGCATGGGAAGAATTCAGATGATAAGACAGGTGAGGGAACAAGGCTTCGTAGCACTTGGCAAGACCGCAGAGCTGGGACCGGGCAGAGCAGCACTGCAGGGCTTCTGGACCCTGACTCCAAATTCTTGACCACGTGTCTCTGGCCGAACCTAGTAAGAGCTCCCTAGCAATGCCATCGGCGGGGCGGCCTGTGACACCGCAGCAGGCTGGGTCCTCTGGTTCCCGTTGAGCAGAAACTTGGAGAAATGCCAAGTTACCTCTCAAGGACCATACAGCCCTAGCACTTGAGTACCCCGAAGAGTCAGCGACTTCCTGAAGGAGATGAGGGAGTTAACGTGGATCAAATCTCCAAATGCGGTTCAGCTCTGCCACTGAAAACACAACAGCAGGGGCGCCTGGGTGGCTCAGTGGGTTAAAGCCTCTGCCTTCAGCTCAGGTCATGATCTCAGGGTCCTGGGATCGAGCCCCGCATCGGGCTCTCTGCTCAGTAGGGAGCCTGCTTCCTCCTCTCTCTCTGTCTGCCTCTCTGCCTACTTGTGATCTCTGTCAAATAAATAAATAAAATCTTTCAAAAAAAAAAAAAGAAAAGAAAAAGAAAACACAACAGCAGTAATAATGGTGTTTACGGAAAAATCCTGACAGGAAGGGGCCCGGGAATTGAACACATCACACTAAACGAATGCTTAGCAAAGGCAGTTGATAAAAATGTGATGGCCGGTGAATTACAGCGGTCCTCTTTTCTCTCCGGTAATTCGGGGCAATTGCGTCCGAATGTCAGTCCACTGGTTTCCACTCTACTCCATGCCCCCATGCTGGGGTGAGCCCACTGCCTGGCATAAAGAGAAGTTTGCCATTGGAAGACAGGGGAGGTACTCTGAAAAAGATCCAGGCAATTTGTGCCTCCACCATTAAAAGCAGAACTATAATGCCACTTCACACGAGCCACTGAAGGACTCTCAGCGCGTCCGAGAACCTGCTCTAGCACTCCCTGAGCGGCCATAACAGATTAGCGGGTTAAGCTCTTCAATTCAGCCCCATGGCTGCAAAAATCACTTCTGGCGTTTCTAGAATCCGTCATATTTCTCCTTCATACTTGTAATGTTGAACGATGATACTGACAATGAGATTTTCAGCAGTGATGGGTAATCAACGCCCGTTCCCTGTAAGCACGCTCTGTACCCTTCTGAAAGTTAGCACCACTGTTTTATAGGCTGGACCTGCCCAGCTCATCTGAAAGGTAGTCCTTAAGCTTTGAACTGTTCCTATGGCATTTGAGAGGAAGTAGACATTTTTTCAAGAAAAACACGTTCAGTTTCCTCCTGTGTTTAAGGTCATAACAACTTAGCGAGAAAGATTTGTTGAGTCAACCCGGTGGAGGGGAGGGAAGAGTTACCATAGCCAAGAAAGTCAAGAGGGAGGCATCTGGCGATGTCCGCAGACATCTGGGGTTGTCTCAACTGGAGGAGGACCTGCTACTGGCATCTGGTGGAAAAAGGCCAGACGCATTGCTCGGTATTCTACAGCACCCACTGTGGCCCTTCCCACAAAAAAATTGCCCAGCCCCATATGCGAAGGGTGTCCAGGCTGAGAAACACTGAAGTCAACTGAATATGCTTATACCTTTGCCCCATGTAACCCTCAGCCTCAAATGAAAATGAGCCTACCCTTCAGTCACGGCACGGAGTACAGACCGCAGTCATGGCGTGACTCGGCACGGGGCCAAGGTGGCTCCCACCTGCCTTACAGACATTCTTCAAACCCATTCTTCAGGGACCCTACATCCCACTTCCCAAGTTCTGGGGGAACCTTCCGCGGAAAGGCAGAAAGAAATCCTGTTTTTCTTGGTCTGGTGAGAGTCCCATTATTCAGGGACCAAAGAGGGGAAAACTTTAGTACAAGGACGGGTACATGCTGATAGGTGGTTTTACGGGGTGGGAATTTAATGGGGATGGTGGCTTTTTACAAACTGAGCTGTGCTAAGCTATGCTATTAAAATTAGTAATTCTACAATTAAAGCCTTCTATTTCGTGGCAAATACTTGCTAAATAGAAGATTAGGCAACAGATCAGAGAATAGGAGAATTACCAAAATGGAGCTCAAATATTTATGAGAAATTTACATTTGGGAGACTTCTCTCATTTAATCCCTGCTTCCAAAGGGAAATCCATAAAGAGAATGTGAAGAACATGAAGGGCAAAGTCTCGCCCTCAACATCTACAAGCCCCTTAAGTTCGAATCACTTTGAGGTTTAGGAAAGCAGAGATCTTTGGGCTGCTACAGATACTCCGTATCATCATAAAATAAAAAGACGGAGAGCATAGACCTCTTTGAAAAATTAAACTCACATTCACAATTACTTGGCCTGAGGTGTTTGCTCTGATTATCTATACTTCTGTAAGAAACAACCCAAAACGTAGTGTTTTAAAGCAGTAGCAATTATTTTGCCCCTGAATCAACATTTTGGATGGCACCTTGGGGTGGGGGATGGAAAGTGACTCATCCCTGCTCCCCAGAATCTGGGCCCTTAACTGGAATGATTCCCGAGGGACGGCAGCGGCCCAAGCACCGGCTTCTCCACTGGGCATCTCCACGTGGTTGGTCTGGGCTTCCTTCAACATGGCGGCCTAGGGGAGTGAGGTGCTTGCAGGACGGCTCAGGGCTCCAAGAGCAAGTATTCCGAGATACCTGGGCAGAAGCTCTAAGGCTCTTTGTGACACAGCCATGGAGGTGACAGAGCATCATTTCTGCCTTTAGCCTGTTCGTCAAGCAAGCTGCTAACTCCACCTCTCAGTGGGGAAATCAGCAAAAATCTGCATTCGTATTTAACCTATCACAATATTCACTCAGCTAAATATACAGTGTTAACCAGCAACGCTGGCTCAGAGAATAGTGTAAACCCAAATGACAACAGTCAGTCAGTTACTGTTTGCTTGATTCAATTAAATGATGCACGTCGGAGAAGGGACCGTTTTGTGTCTGATGTTTCCTATGCTGATTATATAGCCGCAGATTCATTGGCTAACGCTGGGCATTTATGTCAGTTTACATCTCTGAGGAATATATCCTCCATGGGAAAGCTGTTTACAGGGCATTTCCCCAGCTTCTAGGTGAGTGGAAACATCTCACACATAAACTCTCAAAACGTGGAAAAATTCACGAAAAATTCACTTGGTATTTGTCGACATTATTTCTAATCCTGGAACTTACTACTGCATTTTATGACATAAATTCTTTGGTTAATTTTCCATCATGCTTTTAAAATCTGTAATTAGTTCCAGAAAATAATGTATTCTGCTTATCAAGTCGGAACTGGAGAGAAGGGCCTTTGCAAAGTCTTCTCTCTATTGTCATCTTGAAATGGAAGTCATACCAAAAGGACGTTCCCCCCTTCTTTAGGAAGCAACTGCAACCTCGGTACAAAAGCCTGAAATTCCTAAAATGCCAAGTAGGGAAGCGGAGGAGCTAGGATCGCCAGGGGATATGTTTTGCACTCCTAACTAAAACAATAGCAATTTAAGTAGCAATCATACAGACACTTGATGAATCCTTTTATTATGGCTGGAAGATTCCCCCCGTTGTGGCATGCTTTTGTGGGTAAAGAGCTCTACATTGGTACATGCAGCTCGTAATTATGTCAGCCTAACCACAGCTAACACTGACAGCCTAAAACATTAAAGATTTTACACCGCTAGTGCTGAATACAGCTTCTTTTATTGGCTCCGAGAACAGGTATCAATTATAATGAGGTAATAAAATTTGCAGGCACTGCTCTGATTTCTTTTCCCTCCTTAAGATAATAAGAGCCGAAAAAGGAGAAAAATCCTCTTAGCACTAACTTATCACTGATTCTTCAAAAGCTCTCACTTTCCATGGCTGCAGTGCCATAAAGCTGTTTGCTTACTTGGGTTTTCATGCTGGCAAACTCTTCCTTCCTAAGTAGAAGCTGCAAAATTCCTGAAGCACACCTTGCCAGTCAGATAGTGGAGGCTCCTGGATTAATGGTTTCCATTTGCATAACTGTAAACTTGAGGTGGCCTCCCCAAGCCCACATCCTCTGAATTGCTCTTACTGATTAGATGCAAAATCCTCTAAAAGGGTTCCCCAACCTAAACCAATTTGTAAAGTTGTTTTGTTATTTAAAACATTAAAGAAATTAAAGTGATCGGAATATAATTAGATTAATATTCATATCTTCCAAGCTGCTTTAATTCTAATATTAAAAAGATTAAATATCCACTCAGAGGATTAAGGAAAAAGTCAAGAGGTAGCAACACATTTACATTACCTTACTGTGCAAATTATAAACCTAATTAATCTAAAGTTTCCTACAAATTGAATTGGATATTCATTCCCAGTCTAACACAACTTTGGGTACTTAAAATTCACTTCGATATTGTTTCCTTATGTGTGCACTGAGGAGCAGGGCCACGTTTCTGTGATGTATGAATCACATTAGAATGGCTTCATTTGGGTTCTAATTGGTGGAAATTAAATCTCAACATAAATTTACGTAGGGAAAAAACTAAAGACTTTGTAATTATGTATGTGTGCAATAATAAAACACACTCCGGCCTCCCAATCTAGTTGCCGTAGATAAAACAGAAAAAGCTATCCAGTTGCTTCTTTACAATAGCTCGGAGTTCATGTTTTCCGCATACATGGCAAAGAACATCATCTGGTGGTTTCCTCCCTTTTCTGCAGTCCACAGCTAAGGGCACCCAGGGACTCTGGTGAGTAACTGTGTCCCCACCAACTCTACCACCTCCTTCACCCCTGAAAATGTCAACCATGATCCCAGGGCAATAACCCTTGGGCAATTCCTGTATTCCCAACTCCATGCTAGATTACTGGGATGAACTGTTTGCCATTAGAATGTGTCCCAAAATGCAGGCTTTCTCTTTCCGGCACATGACAGGAGTTCATCTACCCTGACTTGAAATGAGGTGTGGCCACTCAGCTCCCTTTGACCAATGGGATCGCGGTTTCTTTCAGGCAGGCCCTTTTAGAACCAGTTTGGGCTTTGTCCTAGTCTGTCTTTCCTCTGCTATGGAAACTATCAATACTCCAGAAAGTAACTTTCCCATCAGCCTAAGTCCTGGAGTAAAAAGAATGACTGACAATGGACACAGACTATGAGCAGGATAGGAAACTTTGTGGTACAGTCCTGATACTCAGGGTGTTGTTTGTCACCTCTGCACACATAACCTATCCTGACAGATGTAGCTTCTTAGGACACACCCGTGGGACAGGTACTGAGGTCTTCCCCATTTCACAGCTGATAAAAGGAACTCAATTTCTCTAAGCCTTTATGCCCTCATCTGTAAAATGGGAACAACACAGTCCCGTTTCCAGAGCTGCCTGGGAGGTCTGATTGAGGCCATGTACTTGCAGCATCCTGCTCACGAAAAGCACTCGATAAATAGTAACTCTTGTTGTGTCTGCTTGTAGAGAAGTGAAACTTAGAGCACATCATTCAGTTGCTGAAATGAGAAGATGGCATTCATGGAATTTCAGGTGGAGACTGGCCAGCTGTCCACTAACCCTGCTTCCTCGCCTTCCTGGACACGCAGCAAACTACACTTCCCAGCCTCCCTGGCAGTTAGACATGGTCATGTGACTGAGTTGTAGCCAGTGTAGCTGGCAAGCATGATACTTCACGACCTTGATCCTTCTGGATCGAATAACATGGCAACCTTCCAAACGTCTTTGTTGATCACGGTGAACTCCCAGGATGGAAGGAGCCTGGGTTCCTAGATCACTACTTGGCAGAGAGTCACTTGCTGATGAGAACACCTGTTTTGGATTTTACGTTAATGAAAAACAAATTGGTATTGTATTTGAGACGTTACACACTTACGCTGTATTACAGTCTTCTGTATACAATACAGAAAGTTCTGGTGAATCCATTTCCCAACAAAATCATCTTTTCCCATCAAAAACCAACACTTCTTCTGAAGACAAGATTTCCTCCCAACAGGTTCAAACTTCCAGCCACATATATATTAACTGATCGGCATGAAGCAAGTCAATGAGCAAGGGTGGAATTCATAGCTATTTATTTTATTGTTGTGATGATAATAAATATAATAGGTACAGCTTCCTTGGGAATAATCCTGCTATTAGTGATAATGGGTGAAAGGCTGTGGCATGTGATTTGGGTGAGTGTCCTGTGTTCATGGGGAACATTCAAGGCTGCTAATCTGGGCTGTAATTTCTCATTTCTCCTCAACTGCTTTGCTTTTTATGGAACTTATATTGATGAATGCAGGTGATAACTGTCAGTTCACCTGGTAAAGCCCAGCGTGAGAAGTTTAACAATTTATCTCATGTATCCTGAAGGCAGTAGGGGGGAGAGAGAGAGAGAGAGACAGAGTGAGAGAGAGAGAGAGGCTCTAGGCCTCGAACAGGTTCAGCCCACCCTTGTCTCCCCACGTCCATCCTTGGCTCTCAGCTCCGTCCCCCCCAATCTATTTTCCTCCTCGTGTTTTGCCAGATTCGTAGTTTTCTCATGGTAAATCAAATTATATCACTCCTCTTCTCAAAATGCCTCAATGGCTTCTTATCTAATTTAAATACAAGCAAAAAGTCTTCTCGGGATTCCCATTTGTCATTCTCCCAGGAGCGGTGCCTTTCGCTGTGTCATTCTCATTCTGCAGTGTCCTCCTCTCTGAGTTCAGCCATGTGATACGTTTTGGGAGATGGAATGTGACAGAAAGGATGGATACACCGCTTCTGAGTCTGGACTTCAAGAGGCTTTACGTATTTTGAGTTGCTTTGTTGTGCCGTGAGAAACTCGCACCTGGTCTAGCCCTGCTGGTCCCAGGAGGATGAGACACACATGGAAGAGAATCACCCTAACTAAAGCCCCCCACCCAGGTCAAGCATAGGGCAGAAGCCCCAGCTGATGCTTCAGCAAACATCCAGCCCACGGACACAAGAGGAAGCCCCTCCGAGGGGACCGGCAAGGCCAGCAAGATGGCATAGCCACACCCAGCCTGATTCTGCTCAGCCCCAAACACAGGAGAGAAATAAAACATTTTTTGCTCGAAGCCATCAGCTGGGGCACGCTTAGTTACACAGCCACAACAACCAAAGTACTGACCTACGGTTCGTTTTCTAAGCTCAAGTGACCTGCTTAATCTCATCTCATTCCAAAGTTCTAATATGCTCTCTGTTTTTTCCAACCACACCAGCCTCCCTTTTATTCCAAATGTGACAAGCTTTCTCTTGTCTTGAAGTCTCTGTGCATATAGTTGTCCCTTAATGGAGCAATGCTACTGCTCTACACTCTCCCCACATGGTTGGCCACCGCTCACCATCCGCATTTCTACTCAAACGCAGTCCAAGAGAAACCCCCACAACGACGCCATCTGAACTTGGCCTGCATGGTCACTGTCTCTGGGGCATCCTGGCGTGCTGCACATGGCTTACAGACACGGAATGCTCTGGCTCCACCCCGGGGTGTTGCATCTTCCAGGCACCAGCCAGAGCCATCTCATCCATTAAATTCAGTTGTGCTGAACGAATTTTCTGTGTATACTCTGACGGGAAAAACCTGGCAATTGCTGCTTACATCACTACGCTTACTTCTTCCATGTCACTTGCCACGGCCTCAAAGTATCCTTTTGCCTTAAAAAAATAATAATTTTTTCGTATAGATTGTCTGCCTCAACCCATGAGACTAAGGGCTGGCAAAATCATACCTGCCGCCTGTTCTTATAAATAAAGTTTTATTGGCACACAGCCACGCCCACTCATTTATGTATGACTCTTGGCTGCTTTCACGCTACAATGGTAGAGGTGCAGAGTCGTTACTGAGACTGTATGGCCCACAAAGCTCCAAATATTTATTATTTAGTCTTTTCATGAAACAGTTCGCTGACCCCTGCACGGGATTATAAACTGTCAGAGGACAGAAATCTTCTTCGTTTCGGTCACTTCTGTATCTCCTGCAGCTACCATGGCCCCTACCATCTAGTAGGCGCTCAGTGCCTGTTTGTCCGGGGAGCGGAAGCATTAGGACTCCAGCAGACACGTGCACTGCACTCTCGTCTTTGCACGCAGGCCCGGGGCCCCTTGGTTTTGGGGGTAGTGACGGCAAGGTGCGCAACTGCCGCTCAGCCCAGAACATCAGGACAGCTATGATGCCGGTGACCACCAAGTGGATCTCGGGTTTCTCGGAAGGAAAATACCAGGGCTACGTCCACTGGCAGCAAAAGCAATGCTAGGTCTGTGTTCGTGGCAGCCATGACAATTTGAAAGTTTGAAGAAATGAGAAAGAACTCAAAGTTTAATTTACTCGAATAAGCAATTGATGCTTTAGAGTATAATTATCAGAAAAAAAGAAGGGAAAAACCCAACACATTGTTTGGCATACGTTATGTTAATGGCAGGTTAGGATGGCCCACTGTGCATAATTTAGCCAAACAATTGATACCAAATTTTAATATATATATATGATTACAGCTACAGAAACGAAGCACCAAGACAAAACACAGGAGAGCTCATAATAGGCACACGTGAACTCTGAAGGCCTAATTACATCACGGGGGAGGGTAAACAGTTGCTGCTGAACCAAGCAGAAAATGGGGGTAATTTGTAAACAGGTAGAGTGGCGGTCCAGGTGCGCGGCATGTGCGTGGGGCTGGAGGGGCTGGGGGCCTAGGGCTTCCATCTGGCTTTGCAAGGATGGAGAGGTTCAAGATCACTTTCCTCAGCTGAAAACGTGACCTCCAAGCCTTAGACAGGTCAGTTCCCTCCTGGCCTGCCCTCTGGCTCAAAAATAGAAAGTTGAAGACCAGCTTTTCCAGGGAAGCTTCTTCATGCTCTGCGAAATACAAAATGATCTCCATGTCTGCAGTCTGAGGCAGTTTACTGTGTGTCTTTGTTTGATGCCCTTGACGACCTGAGCTCCTGGGAGCCTCAGGGAACAGAGGGAGGCCAGTCTATAGCAGCTCAGCCCCCAGGATGGACACTGTCAGGAGGACTCCCTCGTCAGATGCTCTAGATGGGACTCCTTCTTCTATCTGACGCCCCTCTGTAGATGGCACATTGTGAATTAGGTGATTGTTCAAGTAGGCTCTGGCTCTGAACACAGAGTCTGTGAATCCGAATCGATGAGCTATCCGATTGTTTTCCCTTCACTTATAAAGAATTGTGATTCTGCTTATGTCCTGGTCATACTGTCCTGGCATCATACAGGCAGCATGACCTAGCTCGCAGACTGGGACCAAACATCACCAAGGACGTGGAGCATAGCTGCTCTGTGACACTACGTGGCATCTGTGTCCACAAACAGCCCAACAATCAAAACAAGGAAGCAAGGCAGGTTTAAGAGAAAGTCACCAAATTCTGTCTCTCCCTTCTGAGGCCTTGCATTCTCTTCATTGTGGAGGGAGGGCACATCTGGGGGAGTCTGGGTTACACGGGGCTGAATAGTGTTCCATCCCATACCCCAAGTCCTCAGAATCTCAGAACACGAACTTCTTTGGAAAAAGGTTTTTGCAGCTGTGTAATTACTTAGGACGAGGGTGGGTCCTGAATCCCATAGGACTGGTGTCCTTACAAGAAGAGAAGAGGCACCGAAACAAAAGGACAAGGGGGAATGTCAAGCGATGACAGAGGCAGAGGGGTGTCAAGAATTGGTGGCAACCCCAGAACCTGGAGGAGGACAGGGAAGACCCTCCCCTTGGTCCTTCAGGGGGAGCGTGGCCTGCCGACCCCTGACTTTAGACTTAGAGCCTTCAGAAGTATGGAAGAACACATTTCTGATATTTTATGCCACTTAGTTTGGGGGCAGTTTGTTGTCATAGCCCTAGGAAACTAATACAGTGCCATTTCGAGAATAAAACATAACAATTTTAGGCTTAAGGCAGCATCTGAGGTATCATCCACAAACGCTTTCACTTTATGGGTGAAGAAGCTGAAATACAAGTTAGATGGGAAGGTTTAGGGGACCAGGTTAGAGGTGGAGGCCGGGCCATGCCTCACATAGCTAGGTCTCCAGAGGCAGACACCTTCCACACCATCCCATGCCCTTTGTTAATGGAGAGTCACACCCCGGACAAAAGAACGATGTAGTATTTCTACACAGTATGATAGGACGGTATGGTACACAGGACAGTGCCTCCCAAAGATGCCCATCTCCTTTTCCCGGGATCTGTGAATATGTTCCATTTTGTGGGTGGAAAAACCCACTTTGCAGATGCGATTGAGTGAAGGACCCTGAGATGGGGAGATGATCTTGCACTGTCTGGGTGGGCCCAATGTCATCACAAGGCTTCTTGTAAGGGACAGGAAGGAGGGTCAGAGTCCGAGAAGGTGATATGATGACAGAAGTAGACAGGAGAAAGAGGAGGCATGGTCCCAGAAGCAGAGATTGGACAGATAGGCTTTGAAGACACAAGAAGGAGTCGCAAGCCAGGGAATGCAAGTGACCTCTCAAAGCTGGAAAGGCACGGCATGGGTTGCTCCCTAGACCTTCCAGAAGGTTCCAGAAGGAACCGGCCCTGATCAAACTTTGATTTTAAGCCTTCTGATCTCCAGAACTATAAGTGACTAAATCTGAGTTACTTTATACTACAACCCTATGGCAATTTGTTGAAGCAGCCGTAGGAGACTAACGCATGCGGTCACTCCAAGAGAAGGTTCAGGAGAGGATTGAAGATGTTTGTGGATTAACTGCATTTCTATCCCTCTGGTTTTCATAAACCTCAGTAGCCGAGGTTAACACTATTTACCTGATCAATTAATCAACCCACCAGTTGGTCAATTTTCATGTGGGCTATTTCTGGCTTGGCCAAATCTATTATCAAAACCATCATAAGCTATACAGCATTGCTGTTTAAGGTAATACAAGAAAATAACTCCGACTACAAAGACTTTCTCACACAGCTATCTCTGACCTCTGTCTGCTTCCAGTTTTGGGATGAAGCCCATGATAGTTGCATGCTTGCTCACTATGGCGCAGCTAGTAAGTGATTAAACCAAGGTATGAAACTCAGGCGGCTTTGCTGCTAATCAGTCTTTTTACCTGATAGGTTATGTGCACCAACTTATTTTGTGGCTTGCAATTCTGCCTCCATGTCCTACTGGGACACTGAGACTAGCGATGGAATATTCTCCCAAGCAAGTGAGGGAAACGGACAGCACCATCTCTCTTTCTAGAGCGATCAGCTGGCAAATTGGCCCGTTTCCTGAGAGAGCATAGAGGACGTCTCTGTGGAGTGGGTCCAGTGACACTCCAGACTACAAGCCAGAGAGTGGGGGTGGCACTTGCCAAGTGGAATGGAGCTCCCACCACTCATCATTTAGCTCACATGTCCAGGGAGCTTCCAGTGAGCCTCAGAGGCTGTATCCTGGATTCTGGACCCTTAGAGAACTCCTTCTGAAACAAAGCACATGCATCCCCAAGCACTTCATTCTAATGCATGATCACAGGTAAATACACAAATCCTGCCAAATGTTGGAATTTGAGGCAAAAGTCACATTGATAGGAGCAGGTAACCTTTTCACACAGCTTAGCATCTTCCAGAGCTCACTGGTGCTCATTTTAACACCTACCCTTTATTGGCGCACAGGGAACAAGTCCCACTCCTTGGAGGAAAGCTTTGCCTACACCAAAAACTATTAAAAAAAATTTCGAATTTCCGCTACCATGCCACTACCTCTATTCATCCGGTAGCCTTAATTCATAAAGTTCATTGTCAAGTTTCCTGGCACCATCACAGGAAACAAGTTATACATAGATTTTTTTTTCCTTTTTGTTTTAACTTACGCTGCCATTCAAAGCTACATCTCGCCTATGTTGAGATACAAGTAGCCAAAGTCAGCTCCTCTCACCTGCCCACGTGTCCAGGAAGCATCTGCCACAGAGGAAACGGCCATGCCCAGGTGTGATGGGAACTGTCTTTACAACAACAGAGGTTGTCCCATTACATCACTGAGCAGAAAGGCTCAAAAGAAAAGGACAGAGAGTGAATCGTGGCAGATAGGCAAGATGGAAGAGAAAATGAGGGGGTTTGGGTATTTGCTCACCATGGAATTCTGATTCATCATTAGAAAACCCCAGGGCCCATGAATGGAAGTATTCAAAGATATTTTAATACGAGCTATAATTCTGGTTTTTTGATATATAGATATTTGTATTTGTATGTTTCAACACCATTATCAGATAAAATAAGCACTTGAGAAAGCCGGATTAAGGGGGAACAGGAGGTGAAAAAACAAATCTGGGTATTCGGTTCCCCTCCCACAAATGCTTCCCGGAACGATTCTCGCAAACCCTTCTGCCCACTGGAACTGTGTGCATATGATTAACTGCACATGAGCCCAACAGCTTGCATATGTAGTTAATTTGCTCCAAATTTCCATGCTGCATTATAACCCTAATGATCACTAATAATAGACAAACCCACATTTTATTGAGTAAGTAATTTGAGACATTATGATTTTTATCATGCGAATAGGATCAGGCTGACCAATTTACACTGGGCAGAGGAAGATAAATAACCAGAGAATCAATTTCTCCAGCGGCAGACTCTGTCTCTTGGCAAAATGATATGCATTGATTGAGTAAGCTCTAGACCCTGATAGGCAATCGAGTCAATGAACTTCTGCATTCTAAACTAGAAGGCTGAGCAGGGAGTGAATTTCCACCCATGACCTGATGCAAAAGACAGTGGGGAAGGCCCAATTTTGGGGACAGTATAGAAGACCAACGGCTTTGCAGCCGACATACGAATGTTCCACCCAGCTCCGCCTTCCACTCACTATGTGGCCTTGGGCAAGTCACTGAACGAGCCTGAGGCCCTACCTAGGAACAGACCTGGATACACGTGCGTACGGCTTCATCAGGAGGACGCAGATAAAGTCACGGGGCACAGGGCAGGCAGGCAATGAATTAATTCTTCCCACACAATCCAGAACACAAAGGCCAGGATGGAAGAAGTACATATTATACATCCATATTGCAGAAAAAAACAGGACAAATTTCTATTTCATTTCCATAAAAGAAACCGGAGAGGTCCTTAAGAGAAGGGAAAATAACCAATGGACCTCTCTAGGTTCTCTAAGCAGGTCTGAGCAACTGGAGGGAAGCAGAGCTTGGAAGTACTTCTTCATCACTTCCAGAATATTTGCCTGAATCCTGTCTGAAAACTGAAGCAAAGTTCTTTGAAATGGAAAAACAACCAAGAAAATTCAAGCCCTGGGTTCAGATCTAAGGTCTAGCCCAGAATGGCTCATTCCCTGGACCTCTGCGGGGACGGGTCTGTCTTTCTGAGTTGGGAGGGCTCTTGGTGGCCTGTTTCTGAACCCCATCACTTGAGATCCCCATCCTGTGCTTGTGGGGTCCTGTGCTCCTTCAGCCTCACAAGCCTCAGCTCCTCTGGCCTCCCTAACCAGCCGACGATGTCTGTGGACTTAATGAGCTCATCCCTGTTCCGGTGTCAGGTCCCTAAGGAGTCTTGGTTCTGACAGGACAGGGTCCTCTTAGGGGACTGCAGAATCCTTCCATCGGGAAGTGGGCATCTCGCCAAGGGTAGTGGGGGAGATCTGAGAGGAGGAGAAAACAGAGGCTACGGGACAAAGAGGGAAGGGGGGGTGAGGAGGTGACAGACCCTACAAGGGGAGGACGCCAAGAATGAAGAGACCTCACACCTGAGTGTGAGATGGTCTCTACCTTTGTGATGGTTTTTATTTATGCTGAAGCAAGACCATGAGGCCAATATTTATATTGTATCAGATACTGCTGGGCAGTGGACATTATATGACAATCTTGGTGACATATTATGTGTATCGTGGCATTGCGTTCTTGCCCTGGTTCTGTTCTAGATAAAAGATCAAGGTCCAGAAAAGTGAGATCTACTCCGCTGATAGTCTGCTAGTAACTGGGGGTGTGCGGTTCCACACCACTGTCCCGCAGATGCCACAGTCCATGCTCCCTCCGTGCATGCAGCCTGGCCCCTTCTCCAGGTACAGCAGCTGGGCAAACACCGCCTATGTCACTTTCTATCATCAGAAAAAAATCCCCAATGCAACCCGTGATGGTGTGGAGCGCAGCCTATGAGCGTATCAAGGGTGGCTGCCTGGAGGAAGCAGCTCCTGAACGAAATTTGGGAAGACTGGTAGAAGTGAATCAGATGACAAATGAAGGACAGGGAAATTCAGACAAAGAGAACAGCACAGCCGGAGGGTCGGGGCGGGGCAGAACAGCTGAGGAAACTGAGACCAGCATCACTGGAACCAGGACCCCTGGCTCACTTGGTTCTTACGGGCTACTTCCCCACTTCCAGGCGCTCTTCTTAGAAAGATGGTGCATGGGACAATGGTACTTTGGGACATGTCTTCAAGAGGCCTATGGTAGGATGGCAAAACAAGCGTCCGTTCCAGCAGGGACCATGGACACAGCCATGAGTGGGGGGGATCGTGCCTGAGGCCCACACATCTCTGACCTGCCTCTCCTGTGAGCAAACGTGTCTCTTCTAGTTCTGCGTGGCCACACCCCGGAGGAAGTCACCTCTCTGGTTCCTGGGTTCGGCTGCCCTGTGGCTTCCTGCGCGGCCAGCGGGCCCCTTTCAAGCGTCTCTCAATCAGTCCTCCATGAACCCTCCTTCTCTGGGAGGTGAACTGGCTTCTGCAGGCAGGAGATGAGGAAGCTGGAGGGCCCAGGGAGGTTAACGGCTCGTCTCCAAGAACAAGCAGTACCTGCAAGGATCTGAATTCTGCAACCCGCAGGGAAAACTGTACCACAGTAGCCAGGGTTCCAGAGGGTAACAGGGGTGTCACCTGGAAAAAGACATCCCCAGCTGAACCCAAGCAGCCAGAATTGTCATTTTAAGTTTGGTTTGTTTTTGTGCACCAAATGCAGTTCAGTTTCTCTGCATTAATAATCTAAAACCCCAACACAGAGGACCCAACACCAAGCCATGAATTACCCCCTTGGCAGCCAGCATTAGCTTAGGGGAAAAATACTAGAAGTGGCTCAGTAGCAATATGTTGATGTGAGACGTGGCCCTGTACGTTCTCTCTGCTTGTTTCACATCTTTTTAAATCCTTTATTTTTCTGACCTGAGTGTTATCAATACTTCAGAAAACTCTGATCCTAAAAAAATTTTAAAATCATTAGGCCACCTAGCGACCAGTAACATCTCTGTAAATGTCTTTCCATTTTTGTGTTTGTTTGTTTGTTTACTGTACATGTCTGCTAGTATGTGTTTTGGTAATTTTTTTCTATAATTAAAACCTTCAGATTTTACTTCCTTCGTGTTCTACCTCATATTAAACCATGAGCATTTCTGTCCTTTTTCATCTTAAGCTCTATCTGCACTTTGAAATGTCCTTTCGTGAATTTTGTCTTAAGGAGACAATCACTGGCATCTTTATGGGAATAGCCACATAGATGAGTAAAGAAAGATATTTACAAAGGGCCAGCAGGGTGCTAGGTCTCTCTCTCTCTCTCTCTCTCTCTCTCTCTCACACACACACACACACACACACACAGTGCAGGTGGCCTCTCACCCTGCCCTGAGGCTCCCTGGGGGGACGGGTCCTTTTGAACTGGATCCTGCTCTCTCGCAATCACGAATCTGAATTTATTGTCGAGGAGGGAAGCTGTGAGAATGCTAAGAGGGTCTGCACAAGGGAGCTGGCAGACACAGCAGCCTGCTTGCCATCATGCGTTAATTAGCTTTTACTCGTTATGGAGGAGAGAAACTGCACTAGAAAAGAAATGTGAGTCCTCTGCTCTTCTCGAACGGACAGCCCGTCCTCTTTTGCCGCAGCTGGCATTCCTGTTGGCACAGCCAGCCACCCGGAGGGCAGGCAGAAGCCTGATCTCTGGCAGAGAGACCTTGTGGAGAAAAATGTCCTAGGTGACCTTGAAGGGGATGAAGCTAACTCAGCCTGACCAGAAATGCAAACCTGACCAGCATGCGACCTCTCTAAGCACAGTTTTACTGTCCTGGGATGGGGGGGTCTGTTTAATAAGCTTCCACTAGAAAGCGAGGCCTCAGGGAACGGGAGGATTTGGCAAGGTGTCCATCCCGCCTCAGCTGCTGGGGGGTGACGGGGGGGCAGCGGGGCAAGGTTTCTACTGCCGGGACCTTGTAAACACGAAGATTTGAACTTGGTTTCTGCCACTGACTAGCAGTGTGACGTCAGGCAGGTGACGAGTGCTGGGTCCGCATCTCCTATGCCAACCCCTACTCCACAGGCTAGTCAGGCCTTACGCACAGACCCCGAATCCAGTGCCTACAGACAGGACCAGTCCCTCTCCAGTCTCCTGGCCCAGGAGGGGTTCATCCTTTCTCTCCACACTAGACTTGCAAATCGTAATGTACAGAATTACTGAAATCACTATGCTGTCCGCCTGTAACTACTATAACATAATTTTTCAACTATACATCAATAACAAAAATTCAACAACAACAAGAACAACAAAAACCAGTCTGGTGTCACCCATGTCCTGGCACTTGCCGGGCAAGGAAGTGTGGGGAAAGGAATGTCCTCCCAGAGCTGAGAACGGAACTAGAGAAAGAGCTGGAAATTCCAGAGCAGAGATTACTATTGCTTTTCTGACTGTCCTGACTTTCCAGGCAGTCCTGTGTGCCTCTCTGCTCCTTGAGGGATGTAATAAACTGAACATCATTGATGTGAAGCCCCAGGCCCTGCCCTGAGTCTAAAAGGGGAGCCTAGCATTGTCAACAGGGTCTCAGAAAAGCTGTGATGGAAAACAGTCACCACATGAGCCACAATACACCAGTCTCCATGCTCATATTCCTGCTTGTATGGAAGAAGAGAGCCAGGAAAACGAATTGAGGAAAGGTGATTTCAAAACCACTCACTGCCCGTGTGGGACACTTCCTTCGACATCTCCATTGAACCTGGAATCTCTCTTCTGGTGTCTAAAATCACCTGACACTTACATCTTCAAGGTCACCTCTTTTTTTTTTTTTTAAAGATTTTATTTATTTATTTGACAGAGAGAGAGAGATCACAAGTAGGCAGAGAGACAGGCAGAGAGAGGAGGAAGCAGGCTCACTGCTGAGCAGAGAGCCTGATGCAGGACTTGATCCCAGGACCCTGAGATCATGACCTGAGCTGAAGGCAGAGGCTTAACGCACTGAGCCACCCAGGTGTCCCAAGGTCACCTCTTTTGAGATGGGATAAACTCAGAGCCCAGGGCACACTGGCAGCATTCACATCTATCCTTTCTAGTCCTCCACCCGCTGCAGACATTGCTAATCAATCCCAGCACTCTTACAGTCAAATGTACATATAGTCTCATGAATCTTCCCAAAACAGAGCCCTAGGAGGCCAATGCCGATATAATGGAGGTGATAAGCCTTTCCTACAGGGAGAGACCAAGGTATATCATTTGTGTCTTTTTCCCTCTTAAGCCAAAGTCTCCAATAATTCAGACAGGGAGGCCCTGACTCTGGTACTTCCACAGTCACTGCTCCAAGCAGGCTGCACCAAAGAAAGGCTTGTCAAAAGCCTAGCACATCATTAATAATGCAGAAAATCCAGACATTTATACGGAGATCAATTGGCAATAATTCTGTGGGACAAGACTGGGACTTAAATTGCAAAGTTGAAAATGAAGGGCATTGTCTCACTAATTCAGGAAGAGTGATGATTTTGGATTTTCCAGCAACAACAGGTACCATCTGATGGGCGCTATCTGGTGGGAGTCTGGGTACAGAGTGAGCCCCGTGATGTGGTTGTCAAGGGGCGTTGGGGACAGCTGCAGGGGATGTGGTGTTTGAGAGACCAACGGAGGAAGGAGAACACTGAGTCAAGGAAATGCCCAATTTCTAAATCCGGGAATCTTACAGCTACCAGGATAGCCCAGGAGCTGGCAGAGGGGAACTAGAAAGTGGGAAGACTGGAACAAAAAGCATGGAGTGGTCTCAACAGCTCAACATGAAGTAGCCCTTCGTGACCGTGGGACATGCTTCAAGGATCCACAGAAGACAGATTCTTACTCGTGTATTTTTCCAAGCAAAAAGCTAAGGGACACTGGTGGGAAGATATGCATGACCTTTGGGCTCCTGGAAGAGTCTCAGGAGATTTCTCTAAGGAGCTGTGACCTCTCGCCCCCAGACACTCCTTCACTCCCAAGCATGAGATATTTAAGGAACAGCCCGGGGCATACCCTCCACTTATGGATGAATCACAGACCATGAGACACGTCCCCCTCCCCGCTCCTTAGCGTGGCTCTCTCGGTCACCTTCTGAGGTCAGCCTCTGAGTCCGACTATATGTTCTAGACAGTCTGGAATTCTCCTGGATCACCCTACTACTCGGCAGGGCCCATGATTGTCTAACAGTAAACTGATTTTGGTTTTGAAGAAGTACTGTGCCCCTAGTCAGTATTACTTAGGGCACATGCAAAAATGGAACGGTGTTGGGATGAGAGGATTATAGGGTGTTCTTTTTTTTGTTTTAAGTTTATTTATTTGTTTGTCTTATTTTTCTGGATATTAGAGTAAATGTTTAATTCACAAAATGCTGGCTATTTAAAATAATCAGCAACACAATGAACCACTGATGAGTTATAGGTGATTTTCCTTCTGATTATATTCTTGTCTTTTTTATCTTTCAATAAGCCCACTAGCGGCCTGTTTACAAAGTATATTTAATGCTGTAGTTCCATTCTCTTTCATCTTTAAAATAATAATTTAAAAGACCATGCCTTGCCTAATAGACTGCCCAGGAAAATGGAAGGTATGTTGAGTGATACAATGAATAATTCCTTCATGTAATTTATGGCATTCCAGTAAGCGAGCACTGGGAGTACTGCAGGTATGCTCTGATAGAGAAGCATTTTTGTTTTTAAATAATTAAATGTCTTTCTTTTTTTAAGAAAATGACACAAAATCATTCAGTACGCTTGATATTGAAAAGATAAACGCCTTTGGGAAAGGCCAGGAAAGGATAATCGTCCCACAGCAGAATAAATATCTGGGAATGAAGCCTGGGGCACTGGGGAAGCCGGTCTTACGATCATTGGGCGAAGTCGGGGGACGGGATATTAAAGACAGAAGCGTGTCTGAACGGAGCCCCGAGAACAGGCAGCTGCTCCAGACAAACGAGAGCGGCAGAGCACACCTCGGAGAAAATGGCTTTTGCGTGCTGATAGTTTGCATACAATTTCATTATTTATGGAATCCTACCAAAACATATAGAATGCCCAAATGGATGTCAGAAAAATTATTGTCATTACTAATAATGGTGCTTTTCATTTATATAGAGTGCCTTTTTCTGAGACAGTGAAATATTTTTACATTGGGCATGAGGCTTTTTAGGAGAATTAATGCTGAAAATATCCCTTTAGTGTGGTGTGTGGGAAGGATTACAGATGGGAGAGAATAAAGACTAATATAAAAATGTCAAGGGTGCATAATCAAAGGCATTCCATCCAGGTCCCCATTACCACCAGCCCTGCAACCACATGGGCTTGGCCACAGATATGAGGTGGCAGCTGGCTCTTCCGACCTCATCTACGCCTGCACGACTGAACCAGAGGTCCCCTGAATAGCCCCTTGGCCAGGCCTGTCGATGCCACCAAACTCCCAGGTCCCTGTGACCCGGGCCAGGCCACACCTGCCTGATGGTGGAAAAGACAATCCTCAGTCTCAAGGTTCTGGTTTAAAAGGTAAAAATCTACAACACGGATGAACCCTGAGGACATTATGCTCTGTAAAATACGCCCGTCACAAAAGGTCAAATATTTTATGTCCTATATGCGTTACCTAAAACAGTCAAATTCATCGTGACAGAGAGTAGAATGGCGGTTGGCAGGGGCTGGGGGGAGGGAGACATGAGGACTTCTGTTGATAATGGACACAGAGTTTCAGTTGGGGACAATGAAGCGCTCTGTCCCGGAGGCAGAGGGGTGATGGCTGGACGCCGATGTGGAAGTGCTTTATGCCGCTACCGCAGACACTTGAAGATGGCCAGATGAATGTAGTCTAGGACTCAGATCCATAGCTTCTGTCTCTCTCTGGACTGGTAGCCATGGATTTATCTCGGGCTTTGAGAATCACTGGCATATGGGATTCCCAGGAAATTCTAAGAATTCCTTTCTGCAGCCTACCTGGATACATCGAATGCCTTTGATTTTGTGGACAAACTCAGAAGGTCCAAAGCAAAAGACGGTCCCTAGAGGCTCTCAAAGACTATAAGAGGACGGCATCGTTGGGATGGAGACATCCATACGGTGTGCTCGTTGGCACCATGCGTGTCTCCCGTGGAGCTACCCACGACACACAACCCCACGTATGGGCCTTCCAGAGATGGCAAATCCAGCTGAGAAGCTCCTGCAAGCTGAGATGCCCCCTGAAGAGAGGAAGAAGTCTGCCGCCTAACTTGAGAGCTGCCCTTCACAATTTAAAGAAACCCTAGTGTTGGTACACATTCCTGCTGGACTCTTCAGAATATCAGCATCGGCACCAAAATCCAGCTGGCGTGCAGTCCGTTAACGATGCCACTGTCCAGGCAGCCCAAGGTCTTGGGGCCAGCATTTCCAGGGCCAAAGTGTTGGGACCCCAGCACCTGATCCTTCTGAGCCATCCACGCGTTTGTAGCAGGGCACGTGTTCAGTCCTCAGAGGAGGAAAACCTAAAAGCTGATGGGCAGAGCCAGACCTCCTCTGCCGTGACCCAATGCGCGGGGATCACGCTGTGCCTGGAGTCCCAGCCTTTGTGGCAGAGTCTGTGTGAGGACCTTAAGCCATCGCAGCTAATGGGATTTGCCCCAGAACATCAAAGGGCGGGCCGGTGAATGCTTTGGAGGAGAAATGACATGAAAAATATCTGAAGTGCTGGGTTGTCTTGGGGACAGTTTTAGAGATACGCAAGGACTACATCTGTCAGCTTGCTTTGCAGAAGGTCTGTGCATGCACCAGAGGAGAGAAACCATGAGCAAGAAGTAATGAAGTCATCATTACAAATACGAAAAGGAGAACCAAAAAGGCTTTTCCCAAGTCATACAAAATCATTCTGGGGGCCTGGCAGACACACATGTGCTTTTAAGCAACGGCTATAATAACGTTAAGATTAGACTTCATTACTTATTCATAAAGTTTTGGTTAACGCCAAGCTTCATTTGTAACAGTTTACTTTCATAAATCACACCTTTTGGGCAGATGCTAGTTTTGGGCCATATAACATCACAGAAAACTGTCTCGCTGGATTATGGGCAGACCCCCGCTTGTCCTTGGTCGTAACAGTTGCTTACCCACCACCGGGATTACAAAAAAGTTCTAAAACATTCAGGCTCTTGGCCCTACGACACCACTAAAGTGACTGTGTGCATTTATACTTCATCTTGGACTTCCTGCTTGGTCTAAAGCACTATTGAAATCTGAGGACAGCAAACAATGTTTAATGAAGCTACAATCTTTATACTAAAGAGAGAGTCAGAAGACCAGTAAATCCACAGAGGAATTAATAATTGAGATTCCTGGAAGCTCTAAACGAAAATACTAAATACGCAAAATCTTGTTGAAAAGCATAATTAAGTCCATCAATGCCTACAGTTTAAAGGACAAGCGATTTCTCACTAATGTTAGAAACGTCAATTTCATATAAAAAGGTATTGTCCTAATAAGCGGGAAAACAGCCACCGACAAAGGAACACAGTTTTTCCCAACTTTGCTTTAGCCCAAGTTTACACAGTACCCTGTTCCATTTTCAACGTCCTTCACTTCCCCAACGTTCCAAAACAGACCGACTCCAGATGAGATCTAGCTAAATAAACTTACTCATCCGAACCTTGTAAGAGTTCATAATTGTTTTGACAGTGGTGCCCACTGGCCATTTTGGATTGCCTGTGTGTACGGAGGAAATTAAGAGGGCATTTGGACCGGACGCCTTTTTCTCAGGGGCTAACGTGCATCTTTTTTTCCATCTCACAGCCGAGGATGTGAGAAGTGTCCAGTTCTCGCAGGAGAAGTCAGAGATGTGGAACGAGGCTGGGCCAGCTGGGACGGGGAGGGGCGCAGGTCTCCAGCGCATCTGTGCCCAGAGCCCCAGCCTGGGGCCGCCACATATGGTCTCCATTCTTCTTGGACCAAATCTGTTTATCTTGCTGCCATCCCGAGATACCTGAACTGGCCTGTCTGTCCAGCTGAATCATTTAAAATACGCCACCAGGCTAATCAATGCTTCCCCAGGTCATCCTCAAACGTATCTTTAATTGCACGTTTTTCGAGGACGTGGGGAATGTTCTTTGTATCGTACGGTTCAAACACATGGGCACGTGTGCCGGGGATGGCCAGCTTCCTCACTTTCCTGCTGAAGGCTATAAACTTACATGGGACATTTTCCCCCCACAGCTTAGGGAACTGTGACGTGATCTGTCACAAGTTCTCACAGTCCGTACGTTGGTTTTTAAAATTGGGAAACCATTTCTATGCAAGAAAGCAAATGTAATTGTCCAGATAACATAGGAAAAATTAAATTCTGAACCTAATCTTGGGGAAAAGAAGTTGAGACTATGGATTTATTCAGTTTGCTTTCATTGTGGGTATATGTGTATTTCCAGGGGAAACACAAAATGAAGCAAATTAAAAAAAAAATCCCATTAATTCAACACAAAAATATCAGAAAAAAATCAGTGAGCTGAGAAGGGAGTGCCAGAGAGAGGAAGGAAGAAAGGAACAACAGAGCGAGGGAGAGAGGAAGAGAAGCTGGGAAGGCAGAAGGAACTGGGGGTGAATTGTGAGCCTACATTCTGGGCTTTTTCATTTCAGTGCAGGTGCTCGTTGGTGGGGGAAGCAAACAACATCTGCCAGACCCTGTACCAAATCCGAGGACACAAAGGAGAATCAAGTAAACTACCCACATTTATCCCCAAACTGAGATGCTACCTTGTCCTAACTTGAAGACATGCAGTGTCTTATATGTTTTACCCCCATCATGTGTTTGGGGTTCTTTAGAAGATACCAGAAAACCACAACACCACTTGGAGAAATACCGCTTCTTCTGTCATCAGGGCACAAGATATGACTTATCGTTGGCGAAGCAGTGAGAACATAAACACTTTCTGGTGGTATTCCTTTTGAAAGCCTGGCTTGAAGCAATGATCAAATCCACATGATTCAAAAGGAAGAGATGTGCAGATTGCAATAAATCAGGCTGCAGGTCCCCATGACAGACAGCTGCTGAACGGAACTGAATATTCTCCAGGATGGGGAATCAGGTTGTACAAAATGATAAATAGACAAAAGTTATCTGTCTTTGCTCAGTGGAAGGCTCTTCTTAGCATCAACAGATTGATGTAAAATGGTTAGGAGGGAGGTCTACAGGACAGATTACAACAAAGTGGCTTTGCTCCTGACACTCACTCCATGCAAAGAAGGAAACAATTAAAATACTGTGGAGAAAGCTAGGGTTTTCACTTCCCATAGAAGCTATATGAAATACCACCACCGTAATAATCACCATGACCCATCTTTAACACTCAGTGGTCATCAAACTTTAATTGAGAGCCTACTATGTGCCCAGGCTGTACTCTTCCTGGAGGCAGGAAGAGCCTACATTCTGGGTGAACACAGGCACCATTATTTCTGGATGGAGACTGCTGTCTGAAGCAGAAGATGGACATTGATCAAGGATCACATGAATACGTGTGTAACTGCAAACTGAAACAAATGGTAAAAGCAAAAAGAACATGGCTGCTGGAGAGCCCACAGCACCGGAAGCTACCCTGGACAGGTGAGTCTGGGAGGGCACCTCAGAAGACATAACATTCTGGTTCAGTTCTTAAGGATCAGTAGGATGGTGCAGGGGAAAGAGTATCCCAGGCAGAGGATATGCAAATGCCCTGTGGTAGGTAGGAGTTGATGAATGGCAGGCAACTGAAGCACAGAAAAGAAAAAGGACTGAAAAGAAAGAGTTGGATTACTATCTTAAACGGAATGAGGAAATGTAAAGAGGGTTGGATGGTTAACACAATCAGATGGTGTTTTAAAAAGGGCAACAAGATGGGTGAAGGTTAGAGGGTCACCAAAATGGATGTGGGGAAGCCATGAGGGGTGTCTTATTTCCTGGGGCTGTGTGGCAGCTTAAAGTAAAAAGGAAATGGACTCTCTCAGAGCCTGGAGGCCATGAACCTAAAATCAAGGTGTAGGAGAGGTTGGTCCCCTCAGGCTCTGAGGGAGAACCTGCTCCATGCCTCTCTCCTGGCTTCTGGCAATTAGCACTCTGTGTTTTGAAGGCACATCACTCCAGTCCCTGCCTCTGTCCTCAAATGGCTTTCTCTGTGTCTTCTCCCTTCCTGTCTCTACGATGGCATGTGGAATCAGATTCGGGATCCTCCCAGTTAATGCAAAATGATTTCATTGAGACCCTTAGCTTAATTACATCTAAAAAGACCCTTTTTCTAAACAAGGTCCCATCCGCAGTCTTGAGTAGACATACAGCTCATAACAGGTGCTACTTAGTTTAGCCCTTCACTGACAACTGAAAGACGTCTCCACTAATCTCCCTGTCCCCACAGCCAGCGACATCACCTTTGCGGGGGAAAAAACCCAACCATATCATTCCTCTGCTCATAAAAACCTCTGTGGCTCCTCACTGCCCTCGGGGAAAGGGAAGGAAGTTGGATAGACCCTCTGTCCTCCCTGGCAGCAGGAAGACAAGCTCCTCCCTATGGTGGGCTCTGCTCTCTTCACCTGCCAGCAGTGCCCCTGCAAGTTTACCTAAGGCTCATTTCCTAACCCTTTGGGTCGCCAGCCTTCCTGCCGGCTCCTCTCAGCCTCCCCTCATGCCTGTGTTTGATCAAAAGGTGGCCCTCCCTCAGGGAGACACAGAGTTAAGGAAGTGCGAGGTTTCACTGCCCTTGACAATATATCTAACACTTACTTCCTTAGGAAGTTCCCAGATGGAGGGTTCTGGGGCCTCGCCACGATGGTGGCTTCATGGTCAATGGGCACGTGTTCTGCACTCCAGTTCCTCCCTACGGTAGTGGGGGCTCACCAACCAGTTAGCTGCCAAGAGCACAGGTGTACACATACACGTGCGCGCGCGCACACACACACACACACACACACACAGTGTGTATTCAGGTCGGGAACCTGCAGCCTGTCTGGAGGGGCCGTTTTGGCGTTTATGATTTGGGGGCATTGCTCACGATGAGGAGGGCCAGCACTCACAGCCTCCCCCAGGCGTGGCCTCAAAAACCAAAAGCCAAAAGACCAAAAACCGAGACATAATTCACATGCCATAAAAATCATTCTTTGAACAATTCAGGAGTTTCTACTGTGTTCATAAGGTTGCGCAAGAACACCACTACCTCATTCCAGCACATTCTCGTCCCCGCCGAAAGAAACACCATTTCCATGAGCAGTCGCTCCCTCTCTCCCCCTTGCCCCAGCCCCTGGCGACCAGTAGTCAGCTCTCTGTTCACGGGGTTGCGTCCGCTGGACCTTCCGCCCACGCAGAATCACGTATCACACGGTCTCTTGCGTCTGGCTCACTGCATTCGGCGTGAGGTTGCCGCGGCGCGTCCGTGTTGCAGCGCGCGCCGGGAACCCCTCCTTCCTATTGCCACTGCTGTGTGACGCACCCCTTCTTGCGTGCGCCGGATGGTCGCGGGCCTTCCCAGGCCGCACAGGAGGCTCCGCTCCGAGTGCCCAGTGCCGCAGCCGGCAGTCACGCTGGACACAGCCCAAGCACTCTGGGATGAGCGTTCTGCTCCTTTGGCCTCTGGAACCCCAAGGCGCCACTGAGTAAATTACTCAAGGAAATCACGCACATGCCTCCTCTCTCCCGGAGTTTATACGGAGAGAATGCTCGAGTCTGATCGGTGCCCTATAAAGCATTCTGGATCCAACAGAGAAATGCGATGCATAAATGCAAAGAGAGAACAGTAATTCTTGGATTACACTGCTCGGGAGGCTTCAAGAAGATGGACGGCTGTGCTCCTACCCAATTGCTTTCAAGCTTTCTGTCAGGTCAAGTGTGTGCCATATATCTAATGAAAAAAGCCCCCGGGTCATCTTCCCTCTCCTTAAACTGAATGCGTAGTCGAACATGATTGTTGTCGCTGTGATCACTGTGGTGATCGCAGGGCTTATCATTACTTCTTCAGTTAAGTCAACAGCACCCAGCGCTTGCTATCTACCAGGCACGGTGCTAAACCCTTTATTTAGATTATCCCAATTAATCCTCCCCAACCCCCCTCAGCCACAGGTATTACGATCAGATGCATTTTTTCAGATGAGGAAATTGATGCTCAGGGAAGGGAAATATCTCGCGGGAAGGTCACAAAGCGAGCGAGTGCAGGGCCGGGGCTGTGTCTCCGGAGCCTGCCCCGTGGTGTCTCTTCCACGCTGGCCCCTGCAGGCTTCGGAGAAAAGCCGCTGACATGTGCTGCCCCAGTTCCAGGTTTGGTGGCAGGGTGGGGTGAGGGTGGGTGGGGGCGGGGCGGGGGCTGCTGCCTCTGCTTGCCGCCCCCCAACCCCCGCCTTGGGCTCCAGCCCCTCACATCAGTGCTTATTATCTGGCATCAATCAGCCCCCCAATTACATGAATGCCACAGCCACGAACACTTGTAATTAAAACTGGGACTGACATCCTGAAAGTGTGTTCCCTTCCCCATCCCTCTTTGTCCTGCAAAGATATTATTGGAAAGAGAAGGAACAATCGTCGGGAACATATGCTTTCGGAATATAATGGGACTCAGCTCCTAGGAGGAAAGGCTGTAACAGGACGCTGGGACAAAATTTAAAGTAGACAGCTTTATTTACTAGCTACGGGGGCATGTCCAAGAAATCATAGATAAGCCAACAGGCCTGATACCGACCGGGGCTGCTGTGGGGGCAGGATGCCCGAAGGTTCTCTCCCTCCGCCCTGGCCCCCCTCCCAGGCAGCGGAGTGTCCCCGACGGTTGCCATCTGAGCGCCGGAAACGGAGGCCAGCCTGAAGCTCCAACCCTCGCACTTGTGACTGTCCCCTCCCTCTCCTCCCCTGCTCATTCTCTGGCAAAAGCCGAGTGCTCCGTGCTCCTTGGCACTCAAGGCTCCCCCTTCCCGGAGGACACCTGCCACCTGCCACCCTCTCTGTCTCTGCCTCTCCCCTCCTGCTCATCTGTCACAGCTGGTCAGTAACAACGGACTGTGGATGAAGCCCCTACTGTGTACCTGCGGGGAGACCCGGACACGTGCATTTGTTCTCGGAGAACGGGGGTGGCGCATGTCCCGCCAGGTTCTGCTGCCGCTGTAACCACGACACCAGCGCACGATGGGGCAGGGTCCTTCCTGTGAGCATCTGTGGGCGCAGCTCTAGAGAGAGAGGGTGGCCCAGGCCGGACAGAATATCGCATCTTTATTTTACGGACCCCACCTGGAATGCACCGCTTCCCTCACGCGGGCAACAAGCCGCGACGCGAGCCATCTGTGTTTGTCGCTGCAGAAATCACGGATATTTTCATATGACACAGGGGTTGCAGCTGATACCTCAAAATATCATTTTTAACCACTACTTTGATAATTAGCAGTTAATGGACCCACCACTAGATGAGTTATTTAACAGGTTAATTAGGAAGAACATATATTATTAGATCACATGTTTTAATATTTGGATGACTGTATTTCAATATATTTCAATATAATTGGTTTCCTTTGTGATCCTATGTAATTTTTTTGGAATATTTTATTTATTCATTTGAGGGGCAGAGGGAAGGCAGAGTGAGAGGGAGAAGCAGACTCCCCACTGAGCAGGGAGCCCAGTGCAGGACCAGGAGATCAGGACCTCAGCTGAAGGCAGACAGTTAACCATCTGAGCCACTCAGGCACCCCTGATCGTATGCATTTTATATTATATATTTAAAAACATTATTCTGGGGGGAAAAAATAAAAACATTATTCTGAGGAGCAGTCTACAGGTCCCACTAGGGGCCCAAGGTTGTCTGTGGCTCAAAGAAGTGCAGAGCCCTGAACAGAGTGTGAGCTTCTCCAGAGCAGGGACCGCGCGCCCCTTGTCTCGGCAACCAGCAATGACTGCCCAGCGTGGCACCCAGAGACTCACAGATGTGTCGACTGAAGGAAGTCAAAGTGCCTGAAAGCCAATTCTACTGCACACAGATGTGGAGGATGCCTTTTCATTGTCCTTACAAACATGGCATTCACTCCTTCCTTCCTTCCTTCCTTCCTTCCATCCATCCACCCTTCCTTCCTTCCAAGTGTACAACAAACACCTTCTGTGTGCCAAGCACTGGACCGACATTACAGACACAGCTTTGAACCGAACAACAGCAACAAAAAAAATCCAATCACTACATCTCCTGCTCTCTCTGAGAACAAAGTTCTGAAGCTTCTGTATCCCCTTGGTCTTCTATCCTTGCAAACAACTTGGGATGACCTATATAGTTACACGCCATTTGATGTCAAAAATCCCCTTAGCTCCTTGTCAAGCTAAGCTCATTAACATATTCCTTCACTTTAAAAAAAATCTATAAACAGCAGGCTACCTGCTTTCTGTACGTTTGTCCTAGAATTAAATACACCAAACCCAAAGGTGGCCACTTATTTTCAGAGAGATTCCAAAATGGCGGCACAAAGAAGGATCTACTTGGTGTGTGAGGAGATGCATGAATTTAGGCATGGACACTCCTCCCTCATATCAGCATAGAGCTTCCCATTACAGCACTTCCCCACCCCCGCCATTTTTTGGTCTCTGAATATAATTATCTCATTTGCCTGGGTGTCCTATCTCTCTCTATACCCAGCAAACTAGAACAATGATTTGCTAATGCAAAGGATGATAACAGTAAGTAGCATTTATAGATGAGTTTCTACATGGCTGGCCTGTCTTTTCATGTTATCCCTGTATTACTGGTGCACGCAATCCTCCTCATTACTCTGCAGAGGGCATGATCATCTCCACTTTACAGAGGAAGAAACTGAGGCACAAGAAATTAAGTTATTGCTCACTGTAACACAGCTAGCAGGCGGTGGGTGTTCACCCACTGACCAGTGAGTGTTGACTGCTACGTATAAGAATGGTTGACCTCTGGTCATGTCTCAGACAAGAAATGTGAGAAACTGGTTCCTTTCTTCAGCGGGGGTCAGTAGAGAAGTGTCAGGCTAACCAGCCTTGACTAAGTGCTTGGTATAGACAGAGCTGCCCAGTGATTTAAATAACATATTTAAATACCCTCGTTAGATAGGGTAGAGAACATTCAGGATCAGAGAGGTTGCCTAACTTGCCTAAGATCACCCGCTAGTGATGAGGCTGTGTTTCAAATCTGATACGGAAATAAAAGTGAAGCCTTCTACTTTTTTTTTTCCCCCTTTTTCCTTTTATTTGACCACTAACCAGGAGCTCAAGTCTTCCCTTCAGTGTATCTGCAATACATCACACCCTCAGAGAATCCAGAGTGCTCCTTGCGTACCCAATGTACTCAGGCAGCTCACAGATAAGGATAATACCAGCTTGCCTACTTTTTTGAGTTCTTTTCCTCCCCTCTCAAAAGGAACTATTTGGAGTCTTGTGTCATTCCAACATTTGATTTGAATATTTCCATCCCCTTACTGCATAATGAATCACTGCCCTTGGGTCTATGGGGAACAGAAAATTCAAAGCACTGTATGTAGCATATAACTGTTTGCTGGAACTAGGAAAGACCCTGGTTTATAGCTCTATAGAATCAATCACTTTCTGGTTGATTTCATGTGGAGGAGGCAGCCACCATTGATTGGGTGAGCATTATATATTTGAAACAATCTCTTTGGCTTTGAAATGGTGGTGTCTTATAGACATGACCTCAATTCTGACAATTATCTATTTAATTGGATCAATACAGACAGCCCACTCCCCCAAACCACTGATTCAATTAATCAGACCATTGTCAAATCTCTTCTTCTCTTGGGTTCTGTGTAGACGCAGACCAAGTGGCAATTTCTCCCAAGACAGGCATGGACGTCAATAATCTGCTTTTGGATAAAGTATCTGATCACTCACAAATTATACAAATCACATCGATTGCCGACAAATCATAATGTTTACGGAGCACTATTTGGCTTTAGCTTCAGAGCATGACTAGGTATTTAATTAACAACCGTCAGATATAATTTACACCATTACAATGACCAGAAAATGGCTGATCGTTGATTTTAGATAGTAGAGCATACACTAGCCTTGGTGTGGGCCAGATAAATGGGGGCTCAATGACAGACAAGGAAATCAAACTGCTTTACCAGGTTTAACCCAGAAGGCCATGGTATCTCCACCTCCCATGAAGAATTGACTTCCTTTTGCCCTAATCGCCAGTAAACAACGTAAGTGATTTTGTTTCCCTTTTTCCTTTGACTACCAGGAAACTCAGAGTCAAATCTTCAGTTCAAATGCATAATCTTTTTGGATACTGCAGCCTGCAAATATGTGTTTCATTGTTATTTTTGCCTGATTTTTATTTTTATGTATATTTTACTACTTCTTTGCTTATTAGCCAGGCTGTAGCACACTCTGTCTCATAGGCCAAATCCAGCTCACCAACCTGTTATGTATAACTACCAATGATTTACTCTGCAAATAAGGGGTGGGGACATCCAAATTAAAACTAGCAATCATGAAAAGACCCAAAGGCTTTTACAGAAGGGCTTTAAAAAAAAAAAATTAAAAGAAGAACATGAAAATCAAATTTCAGTGCCCATAAATAAAGTTTTATTGGGAGGTGCCTGGGTGGCTCAGTGTGTTAAAGACTCTGCCTTCAGCTCAGGTGGTGATCTCAGGGTCCTGGGATCGAGCCCTCCATCGGACTCCCTGCTCATCAGGGAGCCTGCTTCCCCCCCTCTCTCTGCCTACTTGTGATCTCTCTCTCTCTCTCTGCCAAATAAATAAATAAAATCTTCAAAAAAAAAAGTTTTTTTTTTTGGACACAGCCTTGTTCACTAATTTATGTGTTGTATAGAACTGTTTTTATACTTCAAGGCTGAGTAGTTTCAACAAATACCATATGGCCTGGCAAGCCCGAAACATTTACTCTCTAGCCCTTTATAGAAACAGTTTGCTGATTCCAGCTCTAGGCCAACTCCAGTTTTTGTGGACTAAGCCGCAGGATGCATAGGTGGACCCCTAACATAGATAACATAGAAGCAAATGATCTAGCCTACAGGGAATGCTGGAGTCTACAGCGTTCTTTCCAGTGAAGCTTCGGGAGTAACACCCACCAGGGCCTGATCCAAACTCCACGTTTCTAAGACAAAGTGCCACTTTAGAAGAAACATACAACCCACCGTATCCATTTTCAAGGTACCGAAGGTAGCTGTTTTGGTTACTCCAAATGTCAAAAGGAAGGTGACAGACCCACTATTCCAGAAGGCACATGTGTCAACCAGGGATTCCTTGGGAGAGAGGCAGGCTGGGCATGAGGTAGGATGGACACAGGCTTAGAGGTGGAAGCACCAATTTTGGAACAGACAAAATAGTCAGACGATGAGAAAAGATACAAAGATGGGAACTGGGGGCTCCATGAAAATCCAGGTCACAGGACCTGAATCTTCTTTAAGAGGCAGGAGGTGAGGCCATCTTCTAAGAGAGACTGGTTGGGCCAAGATGGGCCTGGGGACCTGGGAAGAGGGAAAGTTCAGAAAGGGGAGTTCTTGCTCATGGGAAAGAGAGTGACCACGAGATACACCGGCGCTTTTCTCCAGGGGGAAGGCGGCACTGAACAGGGGATTGAACAGCAGTTTCAAAAAAAATGGAAGGGGAGAATCTCTAATGACATTTCATTACCCCCCATCGCGATAGGGGTGTTAGAGAAACACTCAGTCTCTGTCCTCCTCTCTCAACCTTCCTCTCAACCCCTCAGGGCCTGCTGGATGTAACTGTTAACTTAATCAGAAGACTAAAAAGACAGCCTGGAAGAGAGAAAAATCTGGCTGTGCGCTGTGTTTCCAGCTCTTGCTAGAGATGACAGAACCGAAACCCAACCAGCATCCCCTGAGCTGAGACAGGCTTTTTCCTGGAGGCACCTTCCCAATCCATCTGCTGTGCCATTTCTCTCGGAAAAGCAACTGCTCATTGGAAGGGAAAGAAATCGAGACTTTAATGTTTATGGAGGACCTTTTATGTAGGAGGTACTTGGGTTAACTCCTGAACCTGTAAAGCCACTTGAAAGGAGAATACTGTTACTAATTTACCAAAAAAAAAAAACCAAAAAAACAAACAAAAAAAATTTTTTTTTTGTTTGTTTTTCTTTTTTTCAAGGAAAACCAGAGAAGTTGCTGAAGATCACACAGCTGGGAAATATTGATAAAACTGGAATTTTGCAGCCAAAGTTTGACTCCAAAGTTTGCTTTTCTCCCTTAGCTGGAAGGCCCATGAAGTCAGGCACCTTACATGAGTCATTCCCTATTCCATGTGTAGGGCCTAAGCCTATATTCAGAATCTAATAGAAACCCGGGAAAAGCACTCCATACTGCAACAACCCAATGGCAAGTTGTAGACAAGTGGACAGAAGCGTCCAATGGCCTCTTACATATCAACATTTTGGGGACAGAGGTCCTGGAGGACAGTAAGTGGGAGAGGAAGCTCCTAGCCTGTCACGCTTGGTCATCAGTTCTCCGCCTTTCTGTCTTGGATCACTCGAGGGTGACTTTGCTACATAAATCTTTCTCCTGGTTATCGTGGACCACTACAACCTCTTCCTCGGTGTAACCATGGCTGCTCACTAAATAAATGTTTCCTGGAACAGTCGGTGCAAATAAGTACTTGTAAAAGAGAACTGGGCACATGCACACTGTACAAAAGTAAGAAACAGAAAGGAAGGAAAGTATAACTGGGAGCCTTGGAGTCAGTCAAAACTGGATTGGAACCCACTTCCTCCCTGTGCATTCATGGGAAAGTGACTTAACTTGGTGCTTTACTTTTCCTAGAATTAGGACAGTCACGTCCCCTTTGAAGGAATGTCATAAAGTGCGATCAATGAAGTATGCAAAGTCTTGGGAATTCAGTAGTAGCTCAAAAAGCAGTGGCTGGGAATCGGATTGTTTTTGCCAAGTCGGGGATTCTCCAGGTGAAAGCATCTGGGGGACTGAAAATCTTAAAAGGATTTGCAACAACTGCCAGATTCCCTGAACCAAATGTAGCAACATTTACATTTTTCATACCATGGAAAATTGAGGGATGATCCAGGAAAACATAGACATCTTGAGAAAATTTAAGGGCTCCAAAGTGTTTTTCCATTCAGGGACAATAGAAAACAGGAAAGCATTAATAATGTCTCAGTGCCCGGCTGCTAGCGGAACCCTCCCCAGGAAAGGATCTTTTGGTATAAATCACGACTCCGGCACAGCGTTCTCCAGACCGATGTGTCATAACAACCCCTCCCACGACCGCCACCTCGGGAAGATGTTGAAAACCTTTCAAACTTGACAAAACCCAGGGCCTTCATTAAACGGGACCATCCCGTCCCAGAAAGAGCCCTTGCTGCATGCCAGCTCTAAGACCCAACTCCAGCTGAATCCTGGCGATGCGGGCTGCGGCTCCGCTCCCCAGCCACTCTCAGAAACTGACATTCTCTACGTCACTGCCCGAGAAGCACAGCGCAGGCCAGCTGACAAAGGGAAGAGAGGAGAAGTCCTGGCAGATTGTGAGGCGTCCTCCTCTCCTCTCTGGGGAGCAGGTGTTTCTGGTGCTCATGTCAGCAGACCCAGAAGCCAAAGGAGAAATATATGATCGCAAACCCTGGGAGGGAGGCAGCACGAGAACGAGAAAGAGAATAGAGAGGACCCCAGCCTTCCCCAGGTAGTAGGCAATTTGGAGAAAAGAAAAATAGGAAGAGATGAGCTAATAACAGTAGCAAATGAACCTGCGATTGCTTCGATTCTGGGAACTCCCATCTGATCTCAGATCGGTTCTCCAAGTAAACTTGGGCGGATTTGTGCATCCTCTGATGCAAACCCAGCTCTGTGGGTAGAAGGGACCCAGTGGCTCGCTGCAAGATTTAACCCTTTGCGGTTGGGCTGAGAGGGGCGGGTCCAGGAGGAAACCCCTATAATAAGCAATGTCCCTGGTCATCGGTGAGTGCACATGTGTGATGCCCTGGTCACAGATGCCTGGACTTTGAGTTATTTCATGGAATACTTGTGTTTGATTCTAGAAAAGCACATAGCAGAAGAGGAAAGAAAAAAAAAAACACATAAGCGGTATTAGAATGAGGAGGGACAGGAGTGGGTCTGTGAGATCCAACAGATCAGAGCCCTCCTCCCCCCTCCCCACCAGAGCGTGCAGGTGTAACAGGCCCCTCCGAGGAGAGGCACGCATGTGGCTCAGCAGTGATGCACGGAGAAGGGAGAGGCCCCACACACAGCAAGTCCCACTGGCCAGGGCTGGCCAGGAGCCGCCTGGAAGCCTGCTGTCCCCACTGCCAGCCCAGGTTGCTTCTCAAACAGTAGCCAGAAGGGTCCGCGAACTCCTCCCAAAGGGCCAAGGTCATGAGGCCAGGACGAGAGTCAAGAAACGGTTCTGGGTGAAGGGGAACAGAGGGGTGTGAAAACCGAACGCGGCGTGCCTCTCAGCTGGGCTCTGAATCAAACCTGATCGGAAGCTATAGGGGACGGGTGGGGGACAGTCTCGGAAAGCCGAATACAGACTGCGTTAGGTAGTACTGGGATAGTGTCGGTGTTCTGGGGCGCAAGATAATGGCATTGTGGGGGTGCAATTGTTAGGTGGACGGATGTGCCCACTCTTAGGAGATGCCTGCCGGGGAGCGTCTAGGTCAAGGGTTATGGAAATCTGCAACTTTTAGATGCTTTGAAGAAGCGTGTGTATATACACAAAATACATAACCATAAATAGCAGTTATAAAGATGCAACACCCTATGTGTAAAGTTGTACGAAGACATATTAACGTATTGAGAGAAGAGAGGATCGCAAGCTGACCCGATGGCCGTGCTAGGAGGAACTCTCATACGGTTCCATCCGTTTCCCGCAGGGCAGAAGCCCGGCCCCTCTGCCTCTACCTCCCCAACTCCTGCCGGAAGACTGACCTCCAGCCCTGCAGTCCGCTTCCTCTGGAGAACCTCGGCTTCTCTGTCCCCTCTGTCAGGAGGCCTCCTCCCAGGCACCTGCAGGGTCCCCGCCCACCCGCAGCCGCCACCCAGACCTCCCTGAGGGTCCCTGCCCTGACCAGCCAGTGAACAAACACAACGCTGGCTCCTCCTGGCTTGCTTCATTTCTCTCCACCACACTCGTCACCTTCTTATGCACCGTCTCTTGCTTGTGGCTGGTCTGCTGCTTTGTCCCACCTGCCCGAGGTGGGTGTCTTATCTCCTCTGTTCTCTGGAGGATCCCCTGGCTGGAGCATTCCCTGCTTTCGCTCTCAGATCTATCCCAGACCCCTTTATGGGGCCAGGCCTGTGGGTCTCTGGGTGAAGACCATGCCCTCCCAGATGCCGCGCTGAGTTAAAGCCCTGGTCGCTGCCTGTGCCCCAATGCTGAGGGGATCCCCTGTCTCAGCTCAAGCTGCTCTCTGATGCCAGGGTCCCTCTCTTCCTGGGCATTCTTCTCATCTCTGAGTGTCCAGTTCCTCACACAAAAGGTGCTCAGTAGAGCCTTGGAGGGAAGCCAGACTCATAAGTACCCTGTGCTTCGTGGATGGATAGATTGACGCATGGACGGACTGATTTAGTGTAGGCATCAGTAAGGTACAGAGGAAACATAAGAGGGTTTTGAGGACAAAAAACAAGAATGGACAGCTGGGTCAGTCTTTTCAGAGAGAAAAGCTTGCTTAATACCCAGTATGCTCAAGACCCCATCGTTCTTTGGTTCCATTTTCTTCTGAAGAGGACAGTGAGGTTCGGAGAGGCTCAATGCCTTGCCCAAGGTCATATGTTAGACAAATGATCAAACTCCTCTCTTAACCTGAGTAACGCTACAGCTCAATCAGTTCATGCCTCATTTTCTCCAACAACCTTCCCAGACGAGGTCACAACTCCCCTGTTAGGGACAGTCTCCCGTGTATCCCTCCTTCACAGCTGTGCCCTAGTTGTAACAGCACGTGTCTTTGCATGGCTATCTGATTGATGGCTAACATGAAAGCCCCCCAGGGGCAGGCCCTGTGTTTCCTTACAGCTCATCATGCTTTCGCCAGCTCCTGGCACCGTTCTCAGGACCCAGTTAGAGATCCGTGTGTATCTGCATGTTTGGGCACTGGAGCCAGAGCACCACGGGGCAGCAGCCCAGCCACGGGGATTGTGGAAGCCCCCATTCATCTGCAAAGAGCGGGACAAAGTTCCAGGCTGTGAGCTCAAATCCCTTACAACATTCAAGCGCACCGGTGCTCACATCACACCCCTGCTTCCCTTAAGCAGCTCCAAATAGTCCATGTAGTGAGTGGGCCTTTCCAGTAGGTAAGGTGATCACCTCCTCCGTCTGGGAGAGCAAGGTGGCTCTGGATACCAACTATCCCCTCGGCTAGTTCCGCTGATTCCTCTAAACAGTACGAGATGTGTTTGTGATCAAGTAAAAATGTGTTTGATGAGGAATAAATCTGACCCTGAATCAGGGTGATCGCATTAGCATCCCGGGGCTGACTCAACACCTGGCCACGTCATTCCATTTTTAGAAGGTCATGGACATTTTTAGCTTGCCTTTTTGTGCACGTGCTGCTCATTGTACAAATATGGCTCCACCGAAAGACACTGGCGCCTGTTCAGTTCCTCTCTGCTCTGTGGATGCAGGTGGAAGCTGGAGAAGCTGGAGGACAAAGCCTGGGACAGGTACAGCTCCCTGCACTTCTCTGGAGGCAGCAAACAGCAAGGTCAGCGCCTTTAGATGAAGGCCGGGGGACGCATGTGTGATGGTGGCACAGGCTCGGGTTGGAAGCATGGACTCCTGAGCCATGGGACTGGACCTGAATCCCAGCTCTGCCCTTCTGTGACCTTGGGAAAGTTGCATCATAATATCTAAGTCTCACTTTCAACATCTGTGAAGACCAGAGTTGGCAGGATTCCAAGATGGCCACCAAGATTCCCACCTCCTAAGATATACACCCTCAGAGTTCCCTTGAGTGTGGACAAGATCTAGGAATGTGATGGGATGGCTTGCTCCAACAATTGGATTAACCTGCCTGAAAAGGAAGGTTCTGTAGTGTAATGAAAGTCCCAAAGTAGCTGGCTTTGAGTCATTCAAACAAGAGATGACCTTGGGTGGACCTTACCTAATCAGCTGAGCCCCTTAAAGGAAACGGGCCCTCACTGAGGAGAGACATTCAGATTCTCTCATGTTGTGGAAGGTGCAAATGTTGTGATAGCATCTGTGGAAAAGGTCACATGGCCAGAAGCTGGGGACAGCCCCTAGGAGCTGACGGCAGTCCCCAGCCAACAGCCGGCATGAAAATGTACACCTCAGCCCCACTGTCACAAAGAAATGACTTCTGTCAACAACCACAACCTCTGAGAAGACTCCAACCTTGGCTGACACTTGGATTTCCACCTGCTGAGACCGTGAGGGGAAGACACAGATAGGCGGCCCTGCACCTCTGGCCTGCAGGACTACTGGATAATGTATACGTGTTTTAACCTTGTTGGGCGGCAACAGGTAGAAAATACTCCACAAGTGATGAGCTCCTAAGGTTCTTGGGAGAATTGCCCACATGCAGAGTACTTGGTAAAGCCTTGGTAAAGCCTGGAATACGGAGGCACTGAGAAGGGGCACTTTTTATTATGATTACTTTCTGTACTATTATTAGTAAGATGATAAATATTAAATAGCTTCTGTATCCTGGAAAGAGCTGTCAGTTCACATCCTGGTTTTGTCGCTGAGCGGCAATGGGATCCTGGGCAAGTGAGCTGACTCCGTCTGTTTCCCCGGCTGATAACATGACCACCCAGGATCGTCTCCTTTCTATTAACTTTGCAGTGAGATTTCAGCGTATAATAATTTCTCAAGGCTTATTAGCTTACTTACTAAAGTTCCTACATGTTGGTGACTGCCCTGGCTTCCCTTAGCATCGTCTGGGCCAGAAACCGCCGGTATCTAAAGGTGGCATCTCATCGGTTGGGGCATGGGAGGGTATAAGATGGCTTCCCTGGAGGACAAAGCTCACGGGGGCCTGCAGGTAGTATAAGGCCAGAGTGAAATTTCCTTTAAAGAAGAGAAGGACTCGGGGATATATTTTTAAGCAGAAACATGAACCAAAATACCCAGGCCTCTGAGTGTTTTTATCCAATCTGATGGTGTCAGCTCCCACCATTCACAGAGAATTCCCACATTAATACCAACTATTCATTCATTCATCGATTCATTCATTCTCACTGATTCATTCATTCAGTGACTGCCTAGAGGTTCCAGGCCCTGGGCTTGATGCTGGGTCTTCAGCCCAAACCCATTGAACTGCAGGCTCACACGCCCAGAGGCTGCTGGGCCTTGACCATTCGCTCAATCTCAACACACCCCAGACTGGGCTTTCTTTCCTCCCTCCGCTTCTCCTTCTCTCAGTTAGCACCATATTCTCCACGCAGTCACTCAAGGAGGAGCCACAGGCTCAGCCCGAGTCCTCTGTCCCTTGACTCTTCCCACCTCCCCGCGGGACAAAGTTACCCCCACTCCCCAGGGTGGGTTAGCTCCCCCTTCAAGGACTCCTCTCTGTCCAACAACGCATCCTCAGCAGGACGGGTGAGTGTCCTAGGGCCATCGGGACAAACCACCGCATACTCGGCCGCTTAAAACAACACAAGAACTCTTCGGTGCTGGAGGCCAGGAGGCTGAAATCAGTTCCTCTGGCTAGAGTCAAGGTGCTGGCTGGGCCTCTTCCTCCTGGAGGCCCTAGGGGAGAATCAATCCCCTCGCCTTTTCCCACTGACAGAGGCCACCTGTCTTCCTGGGCCCATGACTCCTTCCTCGGTAGCTCCAGCCTCCTGCCTCTGGCATCACACTCGCTAATTCTGTGGTTAAACCTTCCTCTGCCTCTATTATGAGGACCTTATGAGTACAGTTAGGGCCCACCTTCCCATCTCAAGATCCTTAACTGAATCATACCCTTCAGGGCACCTGGGTGGCTCAGTCAGTTAAGCATCTGGCTTTGGCTCAGGTCAGGATCCCCGGGTTCTGGGACAGAGTCCCACACTGGGCTCCCTGTTCCACAGGGAGTCTGCTTCTCCCTCTGCCTGTCCCTCTCATAAATAAATAAAATCTTTAAAAGCAATGCCCTTTTGCAATAGCATGGGGAGTGGGGCCAGAGTATCCTTGGGTAATATGATTCAACCTGCTATACAAGGCCTTTGTCATCTCTCTCCTGGGTCACTGCAACCACTACAATCAATCATCCTCACCTGTCTTCTGATATGTATTTTACGGAGGGAAGCTGGGATGATTTTTCTAAAAGCCTCAGGACCACTGTGTTTGCTGTTCCTTTTGCCCAGAATACCTTTCCCCGGTTCTTCATATGATGGGTCCTTTCCCATGCTTTAGGATTCAACAGTAGACTTTCCCTGATGACTCTATTTATGTGAGTCCTTCCCATCATTATTCTCCATCAAGGCCCCTTTTTCTACCCACCCCCCGTCTCCCACACTACTCACATTTCCTGTAATTATAGTACTTGCTTGCTGACTTCTTCAATGCCCTTCATCCTCACTAGAACATAAGTTTCATGAGCACAAGGGTCTTGCCAGTGTCATTTACTGCTGTCTCAACTCTGCTTAGCACAGTGCCTGGCGGGCGACAAGGAGCAGGCAGAATCATGCCCCCACCCAAAAGACACCTTCAACCTAATTCCAAGAAACTGCAGATATGTTAGGTTACCAGGTAAAGGGAAATTAAGATCCCAGATGGAATTATAGTGCTGATCAGCTGATTTTAAAATAGGAAGATTATCCCGGATTATCCAGCAGGCCCCATGTAATCACAAAGGTCCTTAAAAGTGAAAGAGGGAATCTGAAGAGAGAGCCAGAAAGATGTCAGCGTGAAAAGAGCTCAGCCCCACGTTCCTGGCTTTGAGAATGGAACAAGAGGGCCCTGAGCCATGTGGGAGACCTCTGGGAGACGGGAAAGGCAGGAGCAGAGATTTCCCCCCAGGGCCTCCAGAAGGAACACAGCCTTGACCACACCTTGATCTATGCCTTGAGGCTTAGGTTGGACCACTGCCATGGGGAACTGCAGGATAATAAATCTGGGCTATTTAAGGTACTAAGCGTTTGATAATTTTTTACAGCAGCAACAGAAAACTAAGACAGGCCCTCACAAACATTCGGAGGGACATGTACACAAGCCACAAAAGACCAAGAATTGTTGGGAAACACCAGAATCCAGGGAGAGTTCTCCCCTAGGATTCTCTGCGAGCGAGCATCGCCCTGCCAACACCTTGATCTGGCCTTTCCAGTCTCCCAAGCCGAAAGACAATAGATCTCCATTGTTTTAAGCCAGATACTTTGTGGCACTTCGTGAAAGCAGCCCTAAGGAAACTCACGCACTGTGCCTCATCCCTGGCCACAGGCTATATTGTTCCCGTGACTTTGCCCTTCAGCTCGGGTACTAGGTGATACTGGGGCATCACGCGGTCCTTCTCCTCCTTGGGTCAGCAGGCAGCCTTGGACTTCGGCCGGGAACAGGCTCCTGGGGACCTTAGCAGGAGGTGGGAGTTGGATGTGTCAGGAAGCACAAGGTCGGGCCCAGGGGCCGAGAGCAGGACGGCACTCAGCACAGCGTGGACAACGGCGGGAGGCGGGGAGCTTCTGGGTCTTGCTGGGACCCGGTCTCCTTCTTCCGAAGGCTGCGCCGAGAATTAGCCGCGCCGCGTGCCCGGCCCAGGGTCTGGTACTGAACGCGGCAAATTAGTACTTCCTCCCTACTCCCTTTGCCTTTATGAAATTCAAGTGACAGGGAAAACAATGATAACTACTTTCTGAAACGGAAGGGGAGACCTCTAAAAGCATAAAGGCCAGAATTAAGCTGTGGAATTAAACAACCGATCAAAAAAAAAAAAAAAAAAAAAAGAAAAATTACCAATAAAATCTCACCTAGGTGCACGGCCCCAGCAAACATAAGGGAAATGCAAGTCCCTGCTGTGCCTTTTTATTACTTGAGGTATATGGAGTCTCTAATTTAAGGCTAAATATAAAACTAAAACATACACAGCTGGACTTTCAAGTATTTTCAAAACACATTTAATACCTTCCCGTGAAAGTCCCAGAATCTGAGCAGCCCTCACTCTGCACCAGTATAAACAGAAGTTGGGGCGGACTGAACATATGGGCTTCAAAAGGGTATTTAAGAAGGAAAAGGAACGCGCAAGTGCGGGGCATCCGGAGGGATGTGAGTGCTGACGCGTGCCCGCAGTCACACGGTGCCCTCTGCCACACCAGGGCTCTCATGAAAGCCAGCAGACCCTGGCTGATGGGGCCAATGCTAACAGGGTCTGCCTCTGCCCGCAGCTTTTCCTGCCCCCGTGTACTTCTTGGCTCTGCTCCTACACTCCTGTGCCAGCGGAAAATTAGAAAGATTCAAGCCTGCCCGGCAGACATGAATAGATTCTCTGTTATCCCAGGAATTCTCCTTGGAGGAGGTAGCATCCACGGCCCCGGTCACCGTTCAGGAGCGCCCCGGGCACTTGTGTCCACTCGACAATTACACGCAGAGTCGTCTGTGTGCTTGGTGCGGCTCCACGCGCGCACTCCGGGACGGCGGCAAGTGAGCCACGCAACCAGGGGCCGCGTGCCCAGGAACGGTCTCCCGTGGGCGGCCAGACGGTAAAGATAACGCCGCTGGTGTGCGAAGAATCACATGGGGGCCTGGGAAGCCGGGGCGTGTTGACGATGGGGCACACTCCGTGTGGATGTACTCTTTGAGGAGCCTACGGAAGGCAGAAGAAGCCCCCCCGCCCCCCCCCCCAACGATGTCTACGTCCTCATCTCCAGAACCTCCGGATGTGTGCAGTCACTAGGCAAAGGAAGATGGGGATCACAGATGGAATCATGGTCGCTCATCAGCTGACCTTGAAATAGGAACAAATGAAAGAGCTTTGGAGACAGGAGCACCCGGCAATGCGGAGATACAGGAGACAGAGGAGAGGTTTTGATTTTTTTTTTTTTTTAAACAAAGGAAAGAGCAACGGGCAGAGACCCCATGACAGTTCTAAAATCTGGCAGTGGAGTCTGTGTCCCTCCCTTTGAATCTGGTGGGTTTGGGACTGCTTTCCCCCATGAGGTGCAGAGGCGACGGTTTCCCTCAGTGGCTTACAGTGGGAGTGACCCGTCTGACTTCCAAGGCCAGGTCGGAAAAGCCATGCGGCTTCTGCCCGTGTGGCTGGGACAGGGGCCTTCCAGGAATCCACGCACACGGAGCCCACTGTCCCCTGCCAGGCTGACAAGGCACCGTGCGAGTGAGAAGAACCGTCCGGACTGCGCAGCACAGCCCTCCAGCCACCGGAGCACCACTATGACCCCAGCCTGCGGCACGTGGAGCGGAAGGCTCAAGCAGCCCAGCCTTATCCGAAGTCCTGCCCCAGAAAATCATGCTATCTAGTAAAACAGCTGTTGTTCTAAGCCAGGGAATCGTGGGGCACTTTGTTTCTCAGCCAGAGATAAATGTGAGAGGCCCCACGCGGAGAACGGAGAGGCGGGATGAGCCGGTGGCTGTAGGGTTCCCGGTACGGAGCGGGCCGTCAGCAAATGTCAGATCACGTCCCCGTTCCTCCCATTCCTGGTGACAATAGAGTTTGATTGCCTTTCAGTGCCACGGCCTATTTTTACACTATGCTACATTAAATCATAAATTACAAGCAGCTTATCCATGTCTGATTCCTACTAAGCACTCGGTTTTATTGGGCTCTCAAAGTTCGAGAATGACAAACATGTAAATTGGAGTGGCTTCTCTCTGCTCTCCGCAGAGGACGGCTCTGGAAGGAGGTTCTTCGGCAGGAGAGCGGGGTCCGCGCTGTTCCCTCCTGGATGTGTGCTCTGCGGCCCCGTGGCATGTTCTCCGTGGCGAGCAGGCATGTGCACCAGGAAGTTTTTAAGTGATTTTTGGAGCAGTATCATTTTTCTTCCCTAAACAGTATGGATCTGTGAGCTCTACTGTGTTTCTGCACTAAGGAGAATGGGCAGTCTCCCCTGGCGTGTTTCATTGTGAAGTTATTTTTCAAATCAGCATCTAGAAGAAGTCATACAACTTCCCGATTATGGGCACATGTTTTGGAGCCAGATGGCCTTGGCGTGAAGCCTAGATCTTTCCCCTTACAGATGGAGAGATGCTGGGTGTGTGGGCCTCTATAAACCTCTATAAACCTCAGTTTACTCCTCCGTGAAATGGGTATAAACATGGCGTCACCATCCTAGTTTGCTTGCAAAGAGTAAATTAAATCAGGGATGTGAAGCACTTAACAGGGGGCCCTACATAGTGTAAAGGCTCAAAATAATCTATCTGCTATAATAAAGTTCTCATCCTTAGTTCTGCTAGGGTAAGAGTTGTTAGATTTCACAAACAAAGATACAAAAGGCCAGGGATATCTGAATTCCATATCAACAATGAATAATTTGTTAGTACAGTATGTCCCCAGAATGCTACGGGATATACTTATACTAAAAGTCATTCATTGTTCATCTGAGGTTCAAATATGACTGGATGTCTTGTGTTAGTTCCTAGATTTTCCATTTGATCTGGTGGGTAGGGATTATCCCAGGCCCCTTATCACAACCTGTCCCTACTTTCTCCTTGTTAATAAAGCCCTACATCTTTTTTGCTCCCTCCAGACTCACTGTGGATGGCTGGTGATTGAGAAAGGGAGGCCCGAGGCTGCTCTAGAAAGACAAACTCTGGAACTTCCCCGGAAGAAACAGCTCTGCTCTTACTAAATGTAAGCGACTCCCTCCAGCAGCGTCCTGTGCTGTGCCCTGGAGAGGCCGCCCGGGCACCCCTTCCAGCCTCCTGCTGCAGAACGCCCGCTCCCTCCACGCTTCCCCTCCCTCTCGCCCTTCCTGCCTGAGGTCTGGCTCCATTTGAAGCCTCTCCCCCTACCTTGGCTCATATTTTTTTTTCCACGTAATATAGTGTAGTTTATTACATAAGTGATTTATTGCATGCACCTTAATGTATAAGGGGCAAAACTTGTTTAAAATAAATCCAACTGAGAGGATAATCTCTATGGGCAAAATGTACTTCGGCTTAATTTCTCTACTGGGTATTACACACTATATAATTGCCTTAAACAGAAGCTGCACACACAAATTTAGCTTGGCACCGATATCTGGCTTCACAGAACACTCAAGTTACATGCTGCGTTTTGCTACAAATCCTTCACTCCACCAGAAGAAACTCAACAGCATCCCTTAAAGAAATATTCAGCTTGCCTCCCCTGCTGAGACTGGGCGGGGGCAGGAGGGGGCCGCTGATTGTGTGCTGGATTTGTGTGTGGAGGCCTTTGTCTTGGGCGAGGAGGCAGAGCTGCCAGCCTGGGTCTAACCAGAATGGGTTAGGGACGGCACCTCCTCCCTCCGCACTGAGCAGTGTGCTCAGCAGCAAACCCGACCGCTGCTCCCTCACAGGCACCGGATGTGGGGTCCAAGTGCTGAACCACGGCTGGCAGCGGCTTGCCCTCCTTAGCCTGGGGGCTAAGTAATGGACTTAATGGACTCCACCACGCATTCATTCATTCATTCATTCATTCTACAAATGCTGAGGTCCTCCTGGGCTCTGGGGCTGTAGGGATAGCATAGTGAAGCACAAGCCAGCCCTCATGGAGCAGACAGTCCAATGGTGGAGACAGGCGATAATCATCGCACAAGTAAGTGTGAAACGGCAAACCTTGAAGGTGGGGTAGAGGAGAGGCTCAGGTGCTCTGACAGCCCCCCTGGGGGAGGTAGGAGAAGAACCTCCCGAGGAAGGGGCTTCAGAGGGCCCCTCAGTTTCCTATGGCTGCTCTGATGAATTACCTCAAACTTAGTGGCTTAAAACAACACAAATTAATTTCCCGATGGTGCCAGAGGTCAGGAGGGTAACATGGGTCCCACTGGGCTACACCCCAGGTGCCAGCAGGACTGTGTTGCCTTCTGGAGGCTCTGGGGGTTGGGGGGGTGGAGCTCATTTTCTGCCTTTTGCAGCTTCCAGAGTCTGCCTGCATCCCATGGTTCGTGGCCCCTTCCTCCGCCTCGAAGATGGCACCTGCAGGCCGTGACCTCCGCACTCTGCCATCTTTCTGGTTATGAGTCCTCTGTCTCCCTCTTACCCATGTAAGGGAGCCTGTGATTAAATGGACGTAGCCGGGTAACCCAGAGCGAGCTCCCAGTTTCAAGCCCAGCTGAGAAGCACTTTCATTCCGTTCTGCGACCTTAGTGTCCCATGTGGCCCAGGATCTCCCAGAATCCCAGGTGGTGGGGATCAGAATGTCGCCAGTATCCTGACGGCCTCGGACGGCGTCTAAGGAGGCAGAAGGAAGAGAATATTCCAGACAGAGGCAGAACCTTGTGAGGTGAGGTTTGCTTTGGTGGCGCGCCCGTGTGGGTGCAGTGTGGGAACCCAGGACCGGGGTGTGGGGAGCTGGGGCTGAAGGGGCTGGAGAGCTGAGCTCCCCAAACCCGGGAGAGCCCAGCCGGTCACACGAGGGACTCCGGTTCTTACCCAAAGGCACAAAGAAACTCTTTCAAGATTTCCATCAGGGGATAAGATACTGTATTTTAATGAATCTGAGATTGTAGATGGCATTATTTACTTTCCACTAAGGAGAAAAAAATGCTGCCAATTAAAATATGGCACGGTGCTTTTCTTTCACTTTGACTTCTTTTTTCTCTTATTGCAAGACCTTTTTTAGACATAATTAGACCTCCACTTCTGTCATAGATTAATTCTTCTGTGTCTAATAAAAAGATAAGTAAGGAACAAATGACAAGGCGTTCCTAAAATTTCTTTACACTAAGTAAAGGTCTCTCTCCCTTGAATAACGTTTCAACTCTGAATCACTGGTGCCGTATTTCTCTGTGTGCGGTCACCTTTCGTGCCGCTGAAAGCGTGAGTGATACAACTTTGCCTGGAAGAATCCTGTAAAAAAGGGGAAAACCGGCGGTGCTGGGCCCTTGAGCTGGCTCTTCCGCCACGCTCAGTAGTAAAACCTACTTTTGCTTCCTACTTCTGGAACGTTGCCAGACTCACCTGGCCCTCCACCCCAACAACCCTTTGGCTCCTGGAAGGGTACGTGCTCCGGCATTACCTCTGGGATTTTCTTCAAAGCCGGTGACACCCGCCCTTCAAGTTCCAGCGCTGCCTGGCACTGTGCATGTTTACGTATGCAAAGGCGATGAGAAATTTCATATCAACCGCCGCCTGCCTAATGGGGGCTTGGAGATGTGCTTGGATTTCAGAGATGCTAACGGGAGAGAATTTCAGAGACATGCCCTAAGGTCAAGATCAGATTGGTGCTTTCAAAAGCTACTTCAACTGAAGCAAGACCTGCTTCCGCATTTCAGGGTGGAGGATGTTATCTACTGATCACAATTAAAGATCCCTTCATTTATGCTGAGCACGGTGCTGGCCAGTATCCTATCACGTCGAATCACCTCACCTCCCTATGAGTTCTAGAGGAAGGAGGTAGTATTATAGCCACTGTATACACTAAGAAACTGAGGCTTAACTACACTAACTGGTCTGACAGCACCCGGCTCAGAGGTTACGAAGCCAAGATTTGAACTCAGAAGGACTCTGGAATTAAGCACTGTGCCTAATCACCTCTATTTCTATGTTCCAGTCTGAGTCTCTCCTTGAAAAAGTCTTTAAAATCATGAGCTTCGGCAAGTTCATTCCACAAACACAGCAGGCTCTGCTCTGGGCCCAAGGACAAAGGATGCAAACCCTTCGATGCTTCATACAAGGAGCTCGGAGAAGGCAGAGGGGGCCAGCACTTTGGACAACAGACGGCGAACTGACGTGCATTCCAGCACGTTATAGGGCACCAGTGCAAGGGAGAGACGTCTGCATTTTACTCACATTGTGCAATTTTTTCTTAAAGAATTTTGGAGGCTAAGCGTTAGGCTGCAAAACATCCAGAAATTCCCAGGAAGGCAGCGTGAAATGTGCATAGAAAATCTATTTCCGTCTCCATCCCACGCCCAGTTGACCTTACCAGCGCTGTCCTCCCTCAAGCCAGCCCGTATATTTCCTTCTAGGGGAAGAAAAAGAAAGGCTGTATAGGTGGGATGAGCTGGAAAGGGAAGGGGAGGGAAGGGGACAAGAGGGGAGGGGACAGGAGGGAAAGGAAGAAATAAACGGAAGCACAAATCCGCCATACATTCGGCTTCTTGGTGTGATCAGTAACACAAGAGTCAGTTCTCTAAGCACCATTGTACATACACAGTGACTTTCAGGTGAAAGCCAGAAAGAACACAGGATCATGAAAGTTAAAAATAAAATAAAAATAAAAATAAAGTAAAAATCTGGAATGGCAAGGTCAGGGTCCATATGGACATACAGAGAGAAGAGTGAATAAATAAATAAATATATATATATATACACACACACATATATGTGTGTGTGTGTGTATATATATATTTAAACTGTTGAATATTACTAGGATAAGAATGCAAATTCAGCAAATTCAAGCCGTGTATCTCCCAGATTACTATATACACCAAAGGTACATCGTCTCCAAAGTTTTGATCCGCATGTTTCTTCAGGAGATGACCCCATAAGGTAAAATTTCTTGCTAGGAGCACTCACTTTGGAATCCTTTAAAATTGCATTTCAGTTTAGTTCGGGGTTTCTCGGAGAAGTAGGCAGGGACAGGCGTCCTCCTCCTGCCCTGGAAAAAAGCGCTCCCCATCATACCCACCAACCCCTCAAACATATGTCTACACCGAAGAGCGGAAGCTTGGAAAAACAGATGGTATAATGACTTTGGAATCTGACAGCCCGCGCTGTGGCAGTGCTGTCAGCAGACAGGACTTGCCAGAGATGCACATTTGAGCGAGGGGCTGCCAAGGCGAACAGATCTGCTCCTTGCCCTTCGATCCGCGTGAGACACTTGTGTTTGAAAACAAGCAAAATGCTTTTTTGCGGGAGCAGCAAGTGAGGACACAGCTCTGCAGCGTTTACGGCGCATACGCTGGAGAGCGGGGAAATGTTGTGCAAGCAACGGCTCTATAAACAGTGCCTACTTTGGGGGTTTTCCACAGCAGGCAGGTGGGAAGCGGGATAGGAACAGTCGGGAGAACTGCAGAGCAGCCTGTTTTCATGGGCTGTTTACTTTCTGTCCCTGAACCGCTGCATATTTGCCAGACTCACATTCGGGGGATGCGACACACACCAGAATCCCCGCGAAGGGATGTCACCTTAATGCGATCCCGTGTCTTGATGTACACTGGCCACCCTCTCTTCGTCTGCTCCTCTCCCTCTGCATTAGGTAGGGAGCATGGAAAGTGGTGGGGAGACAGGGAGAAGCGGGGACACGGAGCTGTTCGGGGTCCCTGCCCAGGGGTCTGGCCCTGCGCTAAGTGATTTCCGTCTGTGTCGGCTTGCTGCAAACTCAGAGTAAACGGTTTTACGGGTGGGGAAGTTGGGGGTCAAGTATAAAGATTTGGCCAAGATAACATGACTCAAAAGAAGTGACCGTGGCCTTGGAGTAGTACTCTGTCACCCTGGCACACTTTCTACTCCGCTCTTGGGCCCGCCCCAGGGTGACCAAACCGTAAAGTATTATTTGCCCTTTAGGAAGAAGCACTGGGCTGGGAAGGAGTGCTGGGGGGTCTCTCTTGCTGCTCAGGATGGTTACACTCTGCCCTTCTCGGGGTTACCTCTTCTAGCTGTGAGTCTTCAAATTTCTGAAGAGAGATTTCATTAAAAAAAAAAAAAGTCTGTGTATGAGCTGCCCTCTACTGAAGGGACTACATTCTAATTTCATTTTGTCCAAAGAACTTTCGGGAGCTGGATTCTGAATCACCAGTTTCCCTCTTCCTTCAGGGAAATGAAAATGTCATTCATTCAAAGCGACTATTTAAGGCGATGCCAGCCTCCACCTCCCTGCAATTCACAGCAATCTCGTTAATAAATTAACCCAACTGTCACAGATGTATAAAGGCAAAATCACTTGGAAATGGTCCCATTTGAGATCACACAATCTCCCAAACCTACTGCAACATTTTTATAATTCCTGCAGGCCACCCCGGGTCTCCTTTACACTTGCAATGATGCCCCTTTCAATTTGCATTTAAAAGACAGTAAATTGCAGGGTTCATAAACATTTTTATAGTGATTTATTGAAGACTGGAATGTCACTGCTGTTCTTCACACTTTAGCGGTCCTGAGAATCAAATGCTGGCTGTCTGCGCAATCTTGCTGTCCCCATAACCACAGAGGAACAAGCCAGTTTGGAGCTTTATGGTTTTGTTTTGTTTTTTTTAATTCTTCTTTGCTTTCTGTCTTTCTCTTTCTCTCTCTCTCCTTTTAAGATGGTGGTAGCCATATTTATTGTTCAGTTAGAGAAAAGCTCATTTTAAACAGCTTCCAAGTCCCAACGTGGGTTCCATAATTTACAAAAGAATTTGGCTTGCCCATCAGTACCGTGAGGAGGTCATTTTTAGTACAGCCGAGGACCAAAAAAGAAAGCCTTTCTTCTTATCTTCCCATGCTGCGCCTTGCCCCAAGGAAAGCCGCCCAGCCCAAGAGGATCCTTCTCAGGGTTACGGGAGAACCAAGGCTTGCTACCATGCTCCTGGATACCCCCGTCCCTCATCCCTGCAACACACTTAGAGCAGGGATCGGGCTTGGGCTTTGAAATTTCTTATCTGAACATAATGTGAGCAGAGAGGAGCTGCGGTCAGAACATGCTTGTGCTACTTCCCAGCCGGCGAAGTCACAAAAGCAGGTGAGCAGAGCCAAGACAAACTGTTTATCTAAGGACACAGTGAACTCCTTGGCATCCTTCAGCCTTTTTACCAGGGGGACTCGAACCCTTTCTGAGCACATTGTGCATGAAGGCAAAGAAGAGAGTCTGAGAGGAAAAAAAAAGAAAGAAAGAAAGAAAGAAGCAGCAGGGAAAGAAAAAAAAAAAAAGAAAAGAAAGAAAAAGAAAAAAGGCTTGCACCTCATTTGCCCTTCCAGTGTCCAGAAGGGAGTATTTCTTTACACCTTTCTCACATTATAATAATGGCTTCCCAGCTCCTGAAAAGAGCCCCAGTGCAAAGGCAAATGGTGCATGACACGGCGAAACCCTGGTCTTTGTCACACCAGCTCCGCTCTGAAGAAAGTCCTTCTCTGCCTTCGTTTCCCTGCCATTAACTGAGATGAAATGAGTTTTTCCCCCTTTTGATTCCACCCCCCACTGTCTATTACAGTGTGACGCGATGGGGCTTCCTGGCCCATTATTTCATAGAGGATTCTTTTCTTCTGGTTCGGGAGTCCGCGCCTGCAAGGTTATCTGTGCGCAGAGCAACGCCTTGGTCTTGCATTCATTTTTGAAATCTGATCTCATTGATAAGAACAGGACCGTTCGCAGTGCATTTGTCAGATAAGGAGCTCGAGTGCCAGAGTCATAATTTTTGTGACTTCAGTCAGGGCTCCCTGTTAAAATACGTCAACCGATAAAAATGCAAGTATTATAAAAATAACCTTTGTATCAAAAGTGTCGTTCTCTCTCTCTTTTTAGACACATACGTCCTTTATCACATCAGGCAGCACCTCCTCACCCTCCCGTGACTAGTTCCTGAGGTCCGACTGTTACAAGTATTTCTTAAATGGTCTCATCTTCCAGCCTCCGGGGAGAAGGAAACCAACCAACAAACAAAGGGTTTAGGAGCAAAGACTCAAGGCGGTGCGGGTTGTGGGAGAGGGGGTTTGATCAGTATCCGTCCGGGTTGATAGGTAACATTTCCTGATCATCAAGAGTCAACGAACTCTAAGGGGCTCGGATCCTGAGCAGAGCGGAAGATTATTTAGGACAAGGGTCTAGCGTGCCCCTGCGGTAGGCATCTGGGGTTCTCAGGGACGGGACTGAGCTGTCAGCTGGCTCGGGGAACAAATCGGCATTGTTCCTGCGTGGGAAGCGCTCTGATACAGTAGGAATAACGCTCACGCCCAACGCGCGTGTAAGGCCCAGGAGAGGCCCGCCCACTCCCCGGTGGAGAACGAGCTTCTGGCAGGGTCTTATGCCATCAAAGCCGCCCCTGCTGGAAAAGCCACCCCCACCCCGCCCCGGGTTGGGCGACGGGAGGCTGGTGAGCGTGTGTTATATAAATATTAGCACGAGGTGGACCGCTCCAGCCCCTGTGTGTTTCCTCCCCCCGGCCCCCCACCCCCCCTTGGTGGCAGCTACACAAAGACGCCGGTGACAAAACTAAGCGACAGCCGTGGGCTCACGAGAGGCCTGCCAAGCTGCGCGGCGCAAGGTCCCGTCCCCGTCCCTGTTTGGGGCCCCGTACACCCGGGCCAGCAGCTGATAACACTGTAATAGTCCTCCTTTGAGGACAGAGGCTCCTGCGTGCTGATTAGTCATTTATCACACCTGGCAGCCCTGCTGAACCATAATTACTCTTCTCTTATCCTGCTGCACTGTCATGTCCGAGAGGAGAGGCGAGGCAGAGTCCCCAGTTAATGACACATTACCCTCTTGACAAGCACTTAAAGGTTTTATTGTAAATATTCAAGATATAAAACATCTGAGATTCCCTTTTTAATTATAAAAAGCAATTTCTGGGCCTCCCGACCCCAACCTCCCCCCACTCCCAAATAGTAAAGTTTCGGAGCCTTATCCTCTGCTTACCGCAAACAAACTGATTTCCCTTTGTCACGGAAACTCATTGCTACAAGTTAACTCAGTATCTCTCCGCAATTATCAGACATATTGCCTATGAAATTGGTAATTTAAACACACATCACATTTCCACAAAAGTTAAATTTCCGCCCCGAAAGAAGGGGAAAATGTGCATTTATATGAAAAATTATATATGAAAAAAAGCCTAAAATGCAGCATAAATAGTCCAGTTTTCCTCATCGGAAAGAGAGGGAGGAAATCACTGAATTTTTTTTTTTTTTTAAGATGAGTCTCTCACTGAGGTTAAAAAAAATGTATACATTTTTTTCATAAACTAAAAAATTGGAAATTTGTGCGTTGTTAAATCCTGATTGCCTACTTATAAGGTTTGGGGAGAAAGCCAGCTTAGCATTCAGTCACTCCTGGGGCTATTTTTATACCTCAAGGAGCATGCAGAGGACACTCGCCTCATGGCAAGGGGGACCCTGGCAGGCCTGCTTCACCTTGCCACCTTCCTCCTGGATTTTATGAGGTGATCTTTCTGCTCCATGAGCCTCGTTGGTTATGTTTGAGGCTACTGTGGGCCAACTTTGATAACACTCATTAGGATGGAATAATGGGAAGGGATGGGGAGCTGGTGTTAATGAAATCTTTCATTCTGACAGAGGAAAAGCACACCCCACACGGATACACATAACCACACTCACACGCAGAGGCACATGTGATGCGTAATGAGCTTGTCTGAGCCCCGTTGGTATTAACCGCCCTCCCACACCTCAAAGTGTACGTATTTTCAGATCCACAGGGACGGAGATGGATGTTCAAGTATGTTGGGTTCTATGGGTTTGAGACCATTTTGTTCCAATTGGTTGAATGCCATGGTGAGTAACAGCTCTTGGAGCGTGGGCCTTAGGGTTTAGGATCCAGGATGCAAATGACAAAAAACAGGAGAAGGTGCACTCGGGCTCCTTTGTTCCACAGATCGTCAGAGTTGATCCTTAGGTGGGTGTCTCCTTCTTTTAGGATCCGTGGTCGGCTGGGTTTCCAAATGCTTTCAGTAAAGAGCATCCCCTTCCCAGAGAAAGGAAGGCCTTCCACTGGGGAAGCTGAAGCATAGCCAAGGGTTAAGAAAGGAGCTGATGAGCATTTGGAAATCGTGACTGGCAAGACCCAGGAAGGCATATGGTGGTCAAACCAAGGATATGAACACAGAAAGAGCCGACCAACCTGAGAACAGTGAGAGACGGTAACAACACCGTGTTTGGCTTCTGAGGACACTGGCAGAAGTCCATGGGGAAGAGAGGGTGCGAATAATAGGGGGAGGATAAGGAAGCCAGCAAAATGAAAAGCAAAGATTCATCCCTGCTTTGAGAAATCTAAAAATGGGAGCACCTTGTACAGCTGTGGTGGGCCCCTGTCCCGGGACAGAACACCTCCCAGGCCATCAAGGCAGCTGGTTGTGCAGAAGAGGGAGACAAAGGCACACAAAGCCGAGAAGTACGCTGGCATCCTTGGAATTCATGGCCCAGAGCTCCAGGCAGGCTTCTTTAACTCTAAATGCTTCTCATTCACGGCTGAGTCTTTAGTGACTGGCGCACTGTAGGTATGTAAGTTTCATGAATGGATGAAAGCGTAAATGCCAACGAAGAGCCCAGGGAGTAGACGACGATCCATGGAGGTGAGTTTCCTCATCACCTGATTTTTCATTTCTTCCCCTGCGTCCACTAAGGAATACACGCCGAGGACGATTTTGTTGCAGGTATTAGGAGAACAAAGGGACTTTTTGAGGTGGTTGATCTCACGGCTTTGGAGCTGCACATGGACAGGAGCCTGAAGCGGGGGATGAAGGCAATGAGACCCTGGTATAGCAAAGGTCTGCTGGATGGCCGAGGCAATGTGTTAAATTCGTTAGGAGGCTAACTTTTCACCTTCTTGTTGGATCTTCATATGGAGCCCTGGAGGTGTGTATCTGTGGCTTACATGTCACAGAAGAGGACACTGAGGTTCTGAGTAGGCAAAGAATCTGCCCGAGTCCCCACTGCTGGTAAGTGGAGGGACCTACCTACCAGGCTCCGTAATCGAAGTCTAGTTGCCTCTCATTCCCTGAGGAGGCATGGTGGGGAAACCTTCTGAGAAATAGTTCAGGGTGACTCCCACAGCACAGTGGCAAGAATTTCTCCCACTTTCTTCTCTGACTTTGATTTCAAGGGCTGAATCTGCCATCACGGACTCAGTCAAGTCTGTTCCTTCAATTTTCCATCCCGACTTCTCCTCTTGGGGAAGCTGAGGGCTGCCATGTTCTGACTTGTCCCCAGAGCACCCTGTTCTTTTCAAAGGCACTTTATAAATTTAATGAAATAACTAGGATCCAAATAAGCTGTCCGTCCTAGGTTTTTGGTCTCAAGACAAGCTCCCCTTGAGATTTGTTCCCTTTTCTCAGCATGACACTTCCTTCTCTTAAGAGAAAATCACTCGTACTTGTTCATCACCTGCTTTGTCTCCTTTTAAAAAATGCCAAGTGAATGTGGAGACGAAGGACCAGAAAGACAGGGACAATGGCTCAGTTAAGTGCAGAGGGGTCCTGGCAGGCCTGAAACCATATGTCACCCTATGTCACCCTTCCTTCCGTCCCTTCCCTCTTTCCTTCCTTTCTTTTTTTTTTTTTTTTTTACCGTACCCTGGACTGTTCACTAAGCCATCCCACAACTTGGGTGGTAATGGAATTACCCTGGGGCTCTGGGGGCTCCCCAGTGTTAACAAAGGGCTGTTGTCAGTGTGATGTGCATTTTGGCACTGACGGAACACAGTCCACAGCATTTGCAATAACACAGCTGTTGACCTTTAGTAGCTCAGGATTCTGAAAATCCACTGAAGCTGGACAGTCACCTACCCTAGAACGAGGTCGGCCAGAGTAGTTGGGGTGTCTTATGGTGCCCTTCCCAGGTAGGCCTCATGGAAAATAAAGCCAAGGATTAGAAAGCTGGAGGCAGAAGGGAGGTCCTTAGTCTGAGAAACAGGTCAGGGTCCTGATATCTCAATCTCTCTGTCAAACACACACAGACAGACAGACACACACACACATACACACACACACCCTTTCTCTCCTACTTTGCTTCCTCTGGCTCCCTCCTTCTTGGCATACCACCTTCCTCTCTACATACCTGGTCCATTATCCTCTCTATTAACCAGCTTCCTGTTTCCCCATGGGTTCTGCTCTCCCAGTTCTCTTCCCTGAAGAGAGTCCCAAAAGAGACGTCTACTCCCTGAATCTACAACACTTCTGGGTTTCAGTATTTATCACCAACTGGCTGGTCTTTTTCTGTTTGTCTGTTCAAATCCTTGAGCACTGAACACTGCAGCAGGGCCCTGCTGGCCCCAGGAAACTGGACTGGTGGGGGAAGCATTTATGCTATGGACAGGGATCCTCAGCCTAAGGGCAGGTGTGGGCTGATCTGCGGGATGAAATACTTGTGGTGCTGCTAAGAATGGGCAGTGTGGACTGATTCTACATTAGGGTCATTTTATCTCAGGGATCTGAGCAAAGAGAGCGGAGGTCATTAGACATATCTGTACGTTAAAGCATTTAGTTCATGATATTAAACCGATCAGCCTAAAAAAGAAGCAATTTCCAACTGAATTAAAATTCCTAAAACCACTTGAAGAGGAAAGGCAGGTTAGTTGCTGGGCCTGCCCAAGATGGAACACCATTCCCAATTAATTATAAACTCAAGAAATATATGGGGAGGGTCCAGTATTGGCAGAACTCTCAATACACTGAGAATTTTGTTAATTAAGTCATCCAAAAAAAAGAGAGGGCCATTGCTAGTCCCAGAGCTCTACAGGTTAAATGATTTATTTTCTTTGTCATTAAACTCAGTGCTGATAACTTCTTTCTTGCTCTTAGAGAGAATTTAGGTAACCCCTTGGCTAGCTCCTGATAGAAAATAAAACCCATCCCATGAAGTTGAAGAGAACCACACACATCTGCTCTGCCTAACTGCCCAGTGGGCCCATTTTTCTGCCCACGGCAGTGATAGAATGGTAGCCGTCTATCAACATGCCAGCCATGGCGATGGACATGGGACAGAGCCGAGCAATGACAGACTAGGGCAGGACACAGACTACAGTCATGGCCTTTCTCTCTGGGAAGAAGCTAACATGACAGTTGGTCTGGAATCTTCCATTTCCCTGTCCAGATTTGCTACTCTCCATCCCTTTGTACTCACTCCTGGGGAAGCTGACCGATACAAGCTATCAACGAGGTCCTCTCTCCATCTGATTTCTAGCTGGCCTTGCATGATGGTGCAGAATGTTTATTACCCTGAAACCTTCCCTGGGGAGAGAGGGGTATCACTCAAGGTAGGCTGAATTCCTCAGCAGAAGGTTATAGCTCCTGCCAAGTGGTCCTCTTCACCCAGACATCCTCCCTCACCTGGTTCTAGCACCTTCTCTCTCTCCTTGCTTCTTCGGGCACTGGATGGTCACAGCGACGCTCCTCACGATCCCTGGGGAAATCCCTCTCTCTTCCGGTTGCTCTACACCCTTACCCCACCTTTATAAATAGTCTAGTCCGCCACTAAATTAGTCTGCCACCAACACAAAAGGGAGAGTTGAGGCTCTTGGCTTCCTACGGCCGTGCTCTAAGGAGCAGAGCCTACCGTGCTGCACTCACTATTTAAATGTTGGGGAAAGTCCTGCTGGAAATTTTCGGAGAGTACATTTTTGGAGAGTTGCAGAGTTCAGCCGCCCAAGAAGGAAAGGACACAGGGCCTCTGGGCCAATACACGGCAGCTCTCTCGTTAGTGCAAAATGAATTCACTTGACGTGGCTTCTGAACATGGAGGGCCCCATGCACAGATAAAGACATATGTGCCGTCATACAAGAAGCATCTTGAAACATGAGGGAGCACAATGAGAAGTCCTTGAAGAGATTTTTTCCAATTTTTCTCAACCTACATGTTTTATGGGGAAGCTCTAAACTCTCACGGAAACAATGGATTAAAAAACGAGATACCTTCCAGCTTCACAACCCATTTGTCTCCCGCTTCAAGATTTGCTTGAAACAGGGATAAAGTAAGTTGCAAGGGTTCAGGGTGAACAAACTTGAAAAAGCTTGCCTTTGCGGGGAAAATATTTTTAATTTTCAAATGCATTCCAACCTACCCTTGCTACGAGGTAGAAAAACAGCACTGTCCAAAAAAAAAGAAACTACTCACATGACAACAATCGTGGTGCCTAGAACAACAAAGCCAGAACTGGATTAAAAAGCACAGCCCACGTCCAGATTTATTCATCGCTGGGTTTGCAAGGCAAGGAGACCTCGAATCACAAAGGCTTTTTGTGTGTTTTGGGAAAACAGGCAGGAGAACGAAGGGAGGCCCACAATGCTATCCAGTTGGAAAGCTGGTTCTCTCTGGGAGCTGTACTTGAATAACCACGGTGGGAAGATCACTTCCCCCAGGAGGCCGCCTCTCTCTCCACTCGCTTTTGGATAAATACACCTTTACTGCACTCCCGGACCATCCTTTCTGTAGACCCTTGTGGCATGACCTTGAAAAACCATGTTTTCCTGAGACCCCGAGGTCAGAGGGAATCTCTTGTTCACTCTGAAATCCTGATGCTTAACATGCTGCATCCTATCTGAGATGCAACCAGCAGATCCTTGTGCAGTTAATGTTTAACTCACAAAAATAGCTACATCAAAGCAGCAGGACTTTTGAGTCTCCTCTGGACTTGTCACGGGAAAGCAAGTGAGCTTCAGCGTGTACGTGGAGCCCGGCCAATTGAGAACTTACCAGTGCACTGGGTTAGCCAGGGTTTGGGAAGGAAAGAGCATATTGACGAGCTGCTGAGAGCCGCCATGGACCCAGAATTGGGGAGTGATGTCCAGATCACCGTGCGTTTGCCCTCCCTGTTCTTACTCATCCGCAATTTCTGCAGATCACTTACATGAAACGGTACCAAGAAAACTCGCTAAAATGCAAAAAGTGGTAAAATCAGCACAGCCCCAACCTATTTAGGGTATTGTGGGCCTAGAGTCTAAAAACAGAAACCAGTTCATGTCCAAACCAATTGTTTTTCATGCAACACAGAGACCATATTAGGAATGTGCCTTCATAAAGCTCTGAGTCAGACTGGTATCCTCCAGGTGACTTTCAAAACTGTCTCAGTCTGAAAGCGCATCCGCCTATGGCGTCTTTGTAAAATTGATTAACTATTTTCAATAAGTTTTTCTATCGTCCCAGGCTGAAAATTGCAAGCGTGTTGCATATGTAAAAATATAAATGTTTGACTCATCTCGCCTGGGGAAATGCTGACGAAGCCAGGGGGTGTGTGTGTGCTCCTGTTTTGGTAAATGTCTCCCTAAGCCCCAGTTAATCTTGACGTTTTTGCCATGTTCCCATGCCATCCTAGAGAGGCCTGCACTGGATATCCTTCAGACCCTGGGATGGCCTTCAAGTCCACTCCTCAAGGAGAAGTGGAGGTCAGCATGGGGCATTTTTGGTTCTTAGCCATGACCTTTTGACACGGCACCCACATTGCTTGTGGAGTCAAGGTGTTTGCTTCATGTGGATCCTGGCTCATGGAGCCTGAGAAGGCAGCAGTTTGGAACTCGGGCCTCAACTGCCATTTTAGTGCTCTTGCTGGAAGGATCCAGATAATTCATCCGCACCTGCCTTGAGCGTAGTCTGGTGACCCTCATCACTGGTGGGGAGACATCTGTACTAGCCAGACATGTAAAGTGATCAGTGGCACAGGGACCGTGATGTGACTGTCAGCCCGGCCGTGTTGACAACCACATTTGAGACAACACAGCACCACACCCTGTGTGCCGATGACAGAGATTCACATGCTGAACGGCTTCCTCTTACCTGACATAATGGGCTGTGACAAAGTAACAGAACAGAGCATTTGTGTGTGTAAGACCCCTGCGATCAACAGGAAATGGAGAGTTCTCCAGACTTAAGTCCTGGAAAGAATCCGGTAGGGTGTCATGGAGGCCTCTGCTGCTAGGGCTGAAGTCATCTACAATTCAATAGTTGTGGAACAGCGAGTCACCAAGTCCCGACAATGGGTGGCCAGTGTTTGGTTGCTGCAAGAGTGACGGTGGAAGGACTTGGAGACGCTTGGATCTGTGTTCGAACCTGGGGTTCTTTCTTTAACCCACGTATCAGTCTGTATTCTCTTGAAATGGCACTTAAAACCAGACTTCAATACTGGAAACTAGATGAGCAAACTATAAAGAAAATATGAATTCTCCCCTCTTCTCTCTATGGGATCCTTGTTTCTCCTTCTTCCTTGTTTTCTGCTCTTCTGTTCCATCCCCTGCACACACTCGTTACCCAAAATACCAGCTATGGGTCAACAGATACCATGGTGGTGATCATGGAAACAGACATGAGAAATCTGACCTCTTCCAATTGAGGGCTCCTATAAAAACATGAAGACTGGCAAGGTAATTTTGGTAGCAGGATCCTGAGGGTCAGCCTGTATGTTGTTAAATAAGCCAGCCGACTCATTTGAGTGGAAGTATGTCAGTGTCACCCTGGAAAAAGTTGATGCCGGGACTCTGCCAATAGGGTCATCACACAGGGCAGGTGTCGGCAAACGATAACGCACAGGCCAATTCTAGACTGCCTTGCCTCCTGTTCTTGTGAGTAAAGTTTTATTGGTACACAGTCATGCCCATTTTGTCACTTATTGACTATGGATGTTTTTATGCTCCAATGTCAGTGTTGACTGTGTGGCTTAAGAAGCATAAAATATTAAATGTCCGGCCATTTAGATAAGAAGTTTGCTGACTCCTGACCTAGAGAGGGCTGCATGTGTGTGGGGCCTTCCAATTTACCTGTTAAATCTCCTTAGACCTCCTAGCTCTGCCATTTATTGGTCTCTGCCACAGGCCAGACTTAGGGCAAAAAAGAAAGGACAGTTCTCAAAAAAAGATGGAATGCTTCACCAGTGTCACTTTTCTGTATTAGCTAAGATAACTCTACCTGCTCTACCACATAAACTTCAAGGTCTTGAGGCTTGGACACAAAGGGTGTTTGTCTTTCACTTCTGTGAACTCTTACTGACCACGGGGAAGTCAGCTCCAGGAAGTCACTCAGGGATCCAGGCCAGGTCCATCCTGAGGCTCATCCCTTCCCCGAGGACTCAGTCACATGGCCAAACCTAACAGCAAGGACATGTAGGAAATATAATCCAGTGGTGATGGCCAGGAGAAAAGGGCAATAGGCCAGGGAACATTTAGCTACATGACCTATCCGTTTTCCCCTCCCGGCCCCTTTCATAGCATCATGGTCTGTCCTATCAGAAGAGAAGCCACAGGCATAATAATTGCTCGTCCGTGACAGACACACAACATGTAAACCTTCTTAGGAGGTTATCCATCCTAACAGAGGATTATGTAATGCTAAACTCAAGATGCCACACGATCAAGTTATGTTCATCGTCATTTTCATTGTTACCTGTAAAGGATCTGTTCTGGGAAAAGAAAATATTTAGTACTTTGACCATGGCATAGCACAGGGAGGTAGTTTTCTTTTAATAACAAAATTACCATAGGTTGTTATTTGCAGCCTCTCTGCATAGTATTGGTCATAGTTAGTACTATTTGACACTGAATCCTTAATTAGGAAACAAACCCAATTCAAACATTTTTATAATGTGCTAAGTTTTTTTTCCAGGAGTACGCAGAAGCCAAATGGGTAAGCTGCTTGGAGCAGTTTGGCTTAAAGTAGCCACGTCCTGGAATGGCTGTGTTCCACCTGGTTCTTCCCTGGACACCCGGACACGCCCAGCTGCTGCCACCGCCAAATCTGACCACGGGGAAGTCAGCTCCAGGAAGTCACTCAGGGATCCAGGCCAGGTCCATCCTGGCTGAGGATGCCATTCTCAGCATTCACCCCCAAAAGCAAAACACAGTCCACTTCAGCCCACACTACAGTCTCTGCCCTCAGCCCATCCACGGCAAGGCCGATGCTAAAGCTGACCCACCACTTACCCCTTACCTGGGAGGAATCAGAAAATCAATTACGAAGATTACGCTCTTAGGCAGCACAGATATTAGGACAGCTAAATAATACTGAGAAAGGGGAGCGACTGGGTGGTTCAGTCAGTGAAGCATCTGACTCTTGGTTTCGGCTCAGGTCACAGTCTCTGGGGTGTGAGACTCTGTCAGGCGCCACACTCAGCATGGAGTCTGCTTGAGATTCTCTCTCTCCCTCTGTCTCTGCCCCTCCCCCCATGTGCTCTAGCTCTCAAAATAAATAAATAAAATATTTTAAAAAAATAATACTGAGAAAGGGAAGGCAAGGCAAGGCAAAGCCATGTGAAGAGCCCAAGACCAGGCATGAGGAGATCCCGGTTCTAGACCTTGTTCTCCCACTAGCTCATCTCTAAGACACCCTCCTTCTTCAGTCTGGGTTTTCCTATGTGTTTACATGTAAACACTCCGGGCATCCAGACACCCAAAGACACTGTGGGTGTCTTTCAGCTCTTTCTGCCTCTGTGATTCTGTGGAGAAATCCCTGGACGTGAAGTTTGATGTCTCAGCGGGAGACAGACTTGAGGATGCCATTCTCAGCATTCACCCCCAAAAGCAAAACACAGTCCACTTGCAGATCATACTCGGGCTAAAGGAGAAGCCACAGTAAATAAAACAAAGGAATATATTCTCCTGGCAGCCAAAGGGAACGACAGCCCCAATTACTGCTTCTCCAGTGGCGAATGGTTTTATAAGCATCTGCTCAGGGTAATTTTATTACTTCAAGTACTGTTCACGACATCATCACAAAGAAATCAGAATTTGACGCAATTAATACAGCCATCACAGGGAGGATAAAGGGAAGCTCAGAAGGGTACTCATTTGATAAATACAATATATTTTAGGAGAGGAATATTATGGTAATCACTATTTATCAATGCAAACTTCTTTAGGGTTTGCAAGATTTGAATGCACGTTTTCTCCTAACGAAATAAACATACATATTTGAGGAGCCCTGTTGAAAATATTAACAGTCCTTCTGCACCAGAAATATTAGTCCTTCCCTCCTTTTCTGCCTGCTTCTGTCAGGAAGCCACAGAGCATACAGCCGCAGCGCCTAGCTAACCATGTAATTGATAACTCCCTACCCGATTCACTGTGGGAATCTGTCAGTTAAGGTCTAAAGATACATACACGCTGCTATGAAAATGAACTTACACAAGTCTGTCTGCGGACCAGGAAGGGCCTGAATGCAGTCAACATTCTGCTCCTTAATTGGCTGGGCTGGTTTACCAGCACACACGTGTGTTCTAGCAATGGCTCGCTGTACTATGACTCTTTTTGACAGACCTATTTAGTGAGCAGGAGGTATTTTTTCCCCCAGATAATTGCTCAAAATCAAGCTTTCAAAGTCAAAGTGATTCAAGCTTGCCTGTCTGTACTCTGCAAATACACAAGGTTGGAAGGAATGCAAATACGCACTCCTATTTCTAAGGTGGATGCACAACAGAGGCTGTTGTTTTGCTTTTTGTTTTGTTTTCGGTTTTGTGGGTTTTGTGGTTCTCTTCTTTTTCTCCTCCTCCCCACCCCCCCAACCCGGCAGAGCAATGGAGGAGAAGGAACGCAAATCCCACAGAACTTAGCCCAAGCCCGTCCTGGCTCCTATGGGGCCAGACCCTGCAGAGGGCAGGTTTCACCCACCATGGGTCCAGTGCTCCTCAGCGAGAGAGGTTCCATCCGGGATCCCATGCATGCCAAAGACGAGGGCCTTCAATGCCAAGAGCACGGGGCTGCGGCGCTCAAATCCAAGGGATGTCTGAAGGAGCCACTTCACTTTTTGGGTGGCCCCTGGCAGAATGGATAGAGCCAGGACTTTGAAATCCAGCCCTCCTTCCTGCAGTGCAGGGAAAGGACTTTGTTTCCCTGTCCTGCTGCTCATCTAGAGCTGGTGGTATACACGTCTCGGGTATGTCGTGTGCTTTAAGGATGAGGCTCTGTACGAAATCTTCCCACGTGTGGATGCAAGACGTCTCCCTCCTTTGTCCCTGCTCCCTCCGTGCTGCTTGGAAAGCCTCTGTTGGTGTTCCCTGCCCTTTTGGGGCATTTTTGAATATTCATAGAGGATCGTGAAATGGCCCAGGCATTATGCAAGCAGAGACTGCCGAATGAGGGCACAGGAAAGAGTTGCTGGGATGTGTGGGTGAAGCCATTTCAGACAGCCAGCGCACCCAGGGATGTTGTATGGACCACAGGCAAGAGGTCAGGAAAACCAGCTGTACAGGCCACTCCCGCCTAGGACAGAGGCTCCACCCAAGACACATGGATCCATAGAAAGAGCTTCATGAAGCTTCAAGAGGCCTCGAAAGTAATGCTGAATCCCATACTTGGCACGGATCCCTACGTACATCAAGAGCTAAAATGCAGGGCTCCTGCCAGGACCTGATATGATTCTATCTTCCTGTTTCTGAAGGCAAATAAAATAGGAAACGTCACCTCTACATATCACCCAGGGAGTCAAGCCTACAGAATCAAAGAACTATGCTCTTTAAAAACTAGAGAGGACTCATCCTGATACTCTCCTACTCCTCCTTCTCAGATGTTGAGAATAAGCGATCTTCCGCAAAATACTTGAAAGGCAACAGGTTTAGTAGCTAAACCAGGAAGGACTTCAGGGTCTTTAGGAGGATGGAGAGTAAGTAAATCTGGTCCCACTTTCAAAGTCAAAATTCTGATGCTGGTTTGAAATGGCGCGTACAATTCCCAGGACTCTAACTATGGGATGATCGGACACATTGTGATTATCCCACCCGTCAGAACACCCAAACAGAATCCTGCAAGATGGTCGCAGCTCTGGATGCTCTGTAAACGACTAAATAAATAAATAAACTATTAGTATTTTAATTGAGGCTAGATTGCCAGGCAATCAATTTAATTAACTGCAGCACAATTAATTGCGAAAATTGAGGTTTGACTCTGACGTTGCCAATTCAAATGGCATTGTGTAGTCTTGGTGAGAGCCAAGAGAACTAAAACGATTCCAGTGATATTGCTGGAGTAAAATTAGCAGCGAAAGTGGTTACCTAAAATTTGAGCAATGCAAATGCTGAGGGACGTGAGCCGTGTTCAGCAAACCCTGCCTCAGTTTCTCCATTGGTAGAGAGGAGCCAAGACGACCTCCTACGCAATGACGATTGATGATGCTTGGAAAGGCGAAGAGTCATGGTGGTTGAGCACGGATTTGGTGTGCCAGTCTGGAGACAGCGTGCCCACGTGTGGACTGCTCCCTCCACTCCCGGGTGGATGGGATCTTTGGGATGAAGGCGAGATCACCCACACAGTGGTCCTGCTGATAGGCTGAGTGCTACTTCCAGAGAAAAGAAAGAAAGAAAGATGGAAGCCGTGGGGCACCGGGGACCTCCCAGATTCTTCAGTGTCTCACGTGTCATACGTGCCCGCATGTGCTTGAGAAACGGGCACTTGTCCTCATCTTAGAGATGTCTGAGGAGCCAGCGGGGGCTGGAGAAGGACGCGGAGAAGCTGGAATGCTTAAACAGGGCTTAGGGGAATGTGAAACAGTGCAGCTGCTGTGGAAAACAGTTCAGCAACTCCTCAAAAAGTGAAGGAGAGGCCTGCCAACTGACCCAGTGCTGGGGATACGGCACTCCCAGGTCTACACGCAAACGAACCGAACACAGGACTCAAGCAGACCCTTGCACCCGAGTGTTCACAGCAGCACGGTGTGCACCAGCCGAAAGGGGAACAGGACACAGACGCCCATCAGTGGGTAATCAACATGTGGTAGGAACACACAACGGTATATCATTCAGTCATGAAAAAGGAATGAAGTGCTGATGCGTGCCGTGACGCGGAGGGACCTGCAAAACCTTCTGCTTTAGTGAAAGAAGACAGGTACGGAAAGTCACCTGTCATTGGATTCCATTTATATGAAATGTCCGGAAGAGGCAAATCCATAGGGACAGAGAGCAGACTGGTGGCTTCCAGAGGCAGGGAAGACACATGTTATGGCAGGGTAAGGAAATAATCTGGAACTAGATAGAGCTAGCTGGTAGTTGCCTAAAAGGGTGCATGTTCTAAATGCCATTGGATTGTTTGCCTGAAAATGGCTAATTTTTTATGTGAAATTCACCTCAATTAACAAAAATGTAGAAAAACAAACGTGCCTCAAGTTTCCTTGCTTATCCTTGCCGTGTGTCTGCTACTTCTCAGAGGAGAGCTGGCAGGCAAGGAGGGAGTGTGTGCATGGAACAGAGCCAGGAAGGGGGTCCCGCAGGATAGTCGCAGCCGGGCAGCCCACACTTCTGCCCTTGCCCCTGCTGCCATCTCTCTTCCTCTGAGCGCTCCCTCAGGCTCTGCTTTCACCAAGGTCCTTCTCCTATACCCTCACTCCTACCACGTTTGTTCATATAAAAGTTGTATATTAAGCCCCTCAGAGAAACAGGGATAACAGAATTCCCCTACGTGAGGACGCATGCAGAGAGGAGCTCCAGGTGGGCTTCCAGGAGGGAAAAATAAGGTGGGGGGCATCCTTTAGCAAATCTCCTTACGGCTCCTGGTGTTTGGTTCATGTGGGGGGACAGGGCAGAAACAGGGAGCTGCTATGGTCAGCACTAATTAGGCACATAAATATGATCTGGAGGATTCCAGGCCCTCTGAGGACCCTCCAAGGACCCCGTTCCCCATGGGAGGCCATTTAGATTCTGGGACTGTACCTTTGTGACAAAGACCACCATTTTCCCTCCTTCAAGAGCCCTTGAGTCCTGAGCCAGGTACCTGAGTAAGCCTTACCAAAAGGAGCAGTTGAAAACAACCTCTTGATTCAAAGACGTACACGGAACCTGAAATACCACTTTTGGGGGGGGGGGGTGGGAAGAGGAGGTTGTTAGCAGCTGGTAGCAAATTGCCTGAAGGCAGCAAAAGAGCTGCTTCGGTGATGTGGGTGTGGGAGCCTCCGTGAACACCTGATTCTCTCAGACCAGGGGAAACTTCCCTGATGGGCGTGTGCACCAGACTCGAGAAAACAGAACAAACAAAAGGAAGAGCCCTGTTGAACCATGGCCAGACACCTCCCTTCTGGTGTGCACAGGGTCGGCGGGGTGGGCGGCATGTGCTCTTGGGATATCAAGCCTCTGCCCTCCATTATTACAGCCGAACCAGCACTGAAGAGACATTGCGAACGCCAGCACTGAGGTTGGCTTCACGGAAAAAGTATTTAAAATGGAAGTTGCAGTGAAGACCTGGTATGGGGAAGAGAGAAGTACCGGCGACTGAGTCCAACCCCCCACCCCCAATGCCCCACGTATGTGCTCTTTGTATTCTCTTACTTCAGTGTCACACTGATCCAGGAGCCCTCTGATGGGTGTAGATGTTAAGGCCTGGAGATGCTGAGGCCCCGGCACTCTCCAGCTGAGGGCCGCCAACCCAGATCCTTGACCCCACACACTCCTTGGGACCAAGATGGCGCTGCAGTGGTCAAAGGCGTGTGCTCCTTTCCCTGCATGGCGCCCACTCCTTCTCCACCCCGTGGGTAACTTCATCAGACATGACTTGCTTGGCTGGCATCCCAGGCTGCCCGGGTTGCGTGCTGTTGTGGCTCTGTTACCTTCAGGCCCACACACATCACGTGCGCTGGATCTGAGACTCTGAGCACCCGGCCCTGGCTGTCGGGAGTGCGTGAGGATGGGGCGCACTAGAACAAAAGTGTGCTCATTGGTTCTTATTTCAAAACTACCTGAAAATGAAGATCAGAAAGAAGTAGGTGTGTTTCACAAGATGACAGCTAAAGTGTGCAAGGAGCTTTGCAAAGGAAAAAGGCCTCATTCATTCATTCATCAAAAAAAAAAAAAAAACTTATCAGTGACTTCTCTGTGTCAGTAAATGTGCAGGACATCCAAGGGTTCACTAGGAAGACACAATCTTGAAATCTATATTTGGGGGAATAGCATCCCTTAATGCTGCAGGACCCCAGAGCAGGGAAAGGAGATAGGAGATAGGATCTCCAGAGAGAGGGCTTCCCAAAGGCTTCCCCAGCACTGGAAGCTGGTAAGTCAGGAGGATGTCAAGTGCCTGGGAGTGGCAGGGGCTCAGGGTAGGGGAGCAGGTAACACGTGGCTGCGGACATTGCTAGAAGAGGACGTTTTCTCCCATATGGGGGGAGGGCACCTTCATATCTGGGAACCATGGCTTTCACCCATACCCTCCTGACTCTCTACGTGGCAGCCTGGACTGTTTTAAAAATTGAATCCTATCAATCACTACACAAATGCCCTTGCTCAAAAGGCTCAGTTGGCTCCATGTTGCCTGTAGACAAAGGCATTCTCTAGACTGTGTGCTCCCCATGGGGGGCCATGACTCCTCCATGGGGGTGAAAGTTGGTTCTGGGTGGGGGAAGGGAGGAGAAAACCTTTTTACCCCTTTAACGTGTACAACACGGATAGGTGTGCAGTATGAAACAGACACGCAGTACATCGTGGTATTAAATTCTCATGGGTGGGGGCAATTAGGAAAATCATGTCTGAGAAGACTCCTGGCGGGGGACAGTGACAATGAAATGAATGGCTGAGAACCTTGCGAGGCCAGTTTTCTTGCCTCAGCACTACGGATACTTGGGCCTGGGTCGTTCTGGGCGGTGGGGCTGTTCTGTGTGTTGTAGGATTTTTAGCAGCATCCCAACCAAGAATGTTTCCTGCTTTGCCAGATGTCTCCTGGGTGGGTTGGGGGGTATAAAATCAGCCCCATTTGTGAACTCCAGGAAGAGATGAGGTCATTCTTGTAAGTGCTCATGAAACGGTAATTATATCACAGAGATTAACAGTGTTGGATTTTTTTTTTTTTTTTAAAGGGGAGTGAAGGTGTCTTTATCCGGAATAATAAATTCTGAGGGGGTCAAGCAGGTCTAGGGTTGCAAAGTCGAATGGGCAGAGCAAAGAGAGAGCCCTGGCTGTGCCAGCATTAGAGGCCTATGGGTGAAGGTACCATCATGAGTGGGGAGGGGCTTAGGGACCAGTGCCAGAGCGCCTGGAAACGTCCATCTCTCTCTGTGTCCGGAGAGGCCTCATTAAATTTCGTGACTGCGCTGGTGGAATTTGACTTGCAGCTGCGAATTTCAAGGCCTCCCTGGGCCTCTCGTGGACGGGAAGCCAGGGTAATAAATGGCCTCTGCTTCCCGGCCTGGGTTGCAGGCCTTGGGAGGTTACACCCTCAGTGTCCCGCTCCAAAGGGTGGAGAGCTGGGAGTCCCTACACTGGGGGCGGAGCGCGGGTCTCGGGGTTTGGCCAGGTGGGAGCTGCCAACAGCATTAGCTACGCGCAAGCTGAGCGATTTCCATCAGGTAACGCTGCCTGGGAGTTAGGAATGTTGGGCTTCTGCTTAATCAAAAGCAAAATAAAAGCAAAACTGAAATAATCCCTTGGGCAGCACATGATACTTCTAAAAACTGAAATACGGATTATCTGGCTGATAATCGGAAGCGAGATGGAATCATCCCACATTGCACCTGGACCCGGTTCTGGGGAATGAAGCTTCGTCTCCCTGAAACACTGGAGTCTGAGCGATTTCTCCTTTGCTAAGACGCTGGAAAGCTCGTGCGGTGTGAGGCATGTGTTAGCGGAGAACCCACGTGCTGTTCAATTAAGATGTTTATTGATGTGACACATAAAACTCTCCTATTTTATTATCTGGACTGGGAGGTGGTTATTTATTTAACTGCTTTGCTTCCGTGCTTCTGGGGGTTCCTTCGAGATGGTTTTTCTCTAACAGGAAACCAAAAGAACAAACTCTGATGAGTTTGTTTCCCTTCCCCCCGACTTCTTCCTGTTTCTAGTACTAAGGAGGTGAACTGGGCCTACTACATGCCACAGCTTCAGGCCCAGAAGTGGGGAGGGAGCGCTTTTTGAATGCAAGACGCTTTTGGAAAGGTGAGAGATTTTAGAAAATCATTTTAAACATAAAATGTTTAAAATAACTTTTTTTTTTTTTTTTTTTTTAGTTTGGCCTTGCCAGGGAAAAGAACACAAACCAATAATATGGTTCTCTTGAAATAATCCTTGGATGGGTAACGTTACATGAAATAAGGAACCTGAAGGGAAAAGCAAAATTCTATGCATGCACATTTTTCCCTCGTTGGAGACGGAAATTACCTAGTTCTGTTTTACCCGTGGAAGTGGGGGCCCTCTGCTCAAAACCCTGCTCCCACCCTCTCGCCCCTGCTCGCTGCTTGGCATAGGAGTTTGTGTTGGAAGACACCCAGACATACTTTCATTTACTTTTTCCTCAGGGATAGATTTCTCAATCAAACTCGGGACTTGAACGTTCATTTGCTAAGACAGTGCTTTGGGAAACAAAACAGAGCAAAACGAGGCAAGGCAAACAATAACAATTTGGGAGACTGAGAGAAAGAAAAACACCCCCTTCAAAGAAAAAAAAAGAGAGAGAGAGAGAGAGAGAGAGGTGAGCCTTTCAGTTCATCAGACACAGTGTTACAGATGTTCGAGGGAATCAGCAGATACTTTAAAAATATACAAAAGTTCATTTTTGGTTAATTAGCAACTCTGTTTTGTGTTGTTAAAGAAAAAAGAAGTGGAGATCATTCTAGAGAAATTCTATTTTTCTTCCCTTTATCACCTTCCCAGTCTACCCAGCTGCTTCCACCAGGGAAAGTAAGTACCCAAATGCCAACACGGCAGCCCGACTTTTGCAAAGCAGCTTAATTACTCATTACGAGATTCCATCAACACAAGCTCCGGTCTGTGGTTTTGTAATAAGGGCCGTTATCTTCCTTTGGATTTTCACTCCTTCATAAAGGGGGATGTGGCAGAGATTTCCGCAACCCCACTTTATATGGGAAGGGAATGAGAGGATTTTAATGCATGAATTTGATGTCATTAACAATGCTGACAGCTGTTTAATCCCAGTGGAAACAACAGCTGAGTCCCAACTGCAGGAAAAATAATTAACTCTTCAGTGCGTTCCGCGGAAGGGATCGTATGAATCAATTACGTGTCTCATGCCTTACCTGCAGTTTTTGTCAATTACTCAGCCGTTCGGTTGGGAGGCTGTGGCACTAATAAAATGACAGGAGGCCCTTGCAGGCGCAGAGACTTGTTAAGTTCAGAGAACAGATTTATTAAATGGGCCTGTTCTAAGTTTGCCATTAATTAAAATTAAGAACCATTTTTTATGTTTCCACTGAATCACAGAACATAATGAACTAAAGTAAAAGGAAATAATAAAGTAGGAGCCCTGGATGACCCAGTGTCGGGGAGGAGAAGGTGGCTGAGCTGGAAGGGGAGGAAACATAGGTTCCGCGGCCGAAACAGAGCCCAAGGTGGGATGTGCGGTGCCCATGCGACTTTATGACATGTGCCATTATAATTTAAATGGAATTTAAATGGAACATTCAGACACCTGCCAATGATGGTAAATTTGCTATTTTTTCACCCTTCCTCCCCCAGAGATGATCAACCTCTCTCTTCTAGGCTTCAGGTTCTTTTTTTTTTTTTCACCCCTGCTTGCTGACATCCTTCCGGTGACTATTTCTACTGCTTTTAATTTGTAAAATATTACAGATATAAATAATGTCTGATTAAGATCCTGCTTTGAAATATGTGGCGCTCACTTAACGGTTCCCATTTAATAAAGCACTCCTGGATCCTTTCCATTCATTTATAATGCGAGACTTTGAGCAGATGTCTTAAGTATTCAATGTTACAAACAGCAACATTACATGAATTTAAATTTGGCTCTTTGTCTGAACACCCCTTCAAGCATGGCAGCTGATGTCCAGGGAGCCCTGTTTCATCTGGAAACGATGCAGCTCTGCCACCGGCCCTGAGCTCCTTCCTCGCTGGTACATGCAGAGCAACCTGCTCTCTCCTGAGAGGTCTGGGGCTGCTGGGTGTAAGGATAGACCTTCCACCCGATCCGTTTGCCGTAGTGACAGGTGGAGGGAGAAGGTCCTGCATCAACAGCAGGTGGACACACTCCCACCCTGGCCTGGGAAGAACTGGAATGCTCTTTGAGTATGTGCTTGCCATTCCTGGTGGAACGTCAGGAACAGCCTAAAGGTCCCCACTATTGCCCCAATTTTACTGATGAGGACACTGAGGTCAAAAGAAGAGAAATGCATTAGTTCTCTTTGTTAATATTCTACCTGATTGGAATCTGATGCATGTGTATGTAAAATCCTCAAGTAAGGTTTAAAACCCAACATTATAAGAATAGGATACTGAAAATGTAGCTTAATGCCTGAATTTGCGGGGAAAAAATCCTAGGGGATAGAAGAGCTAAACAAACTATAGTTTTTCCCATCTAGCACACTGGTCCTTCCTTTTTCTTCTGTTTTTCTGGGACGCATACTTGACTCCATCTGACTCTGTGGGTCAGTTGGAGTGTTCTACTCTTTTTCTACACATCACCTTGGTCACCTAATTAAATAACCTGTCTCTTGACCACAGTGTTTGGATCAGAGATAAATCATGTGATCGAAACAGGGCTAGAATCTTCCCTGAGATGCACATATTCTAGGAGAAACGTCTCCTGTTGATATTAATATTACAAGAGAAGGGCTCTGGGCTCTCCAGCAGCCATCTCTCCCACCAGGTAGAAGAATGCTGTAGAAGGGAGCCACACAGAGACCACCCTAGCCAAAGGATGGAAAGAGACAATCTGATTATATGTTGGAGCCATGGGTCCTGCCCTGCCTAAAGCCATAGTGCCAAGGCATTCTAGTATGTGAACCAACATGTCTCTTTTGTCATAAGCTAGGTTAAAATGCCACCAAGAATTATGGCTAATATGGAAGCACTGCTCAATGAGAGTTCTAGATATGGCATATCCTATACTATCTTTCTAAACCATGACCTCAAGTTAATTCTCAGCAATTTATTCATGATTCTGGCATCTTACGATGTTCTTTCTTAACTCTATGACATCCCCTATGCTGTTCCTTCTACCGTGAATGTCTTACTCTTCTGCTTTTATATTTGGAGAATCGAAAGGTATCATTCAAGATCTAGCTCAAACATAAGCTCTTGGTTGAAAACTCTCCTGGTTTCAGTAGACAGTACCAGTTTCCCCCTCAAATAAGCCATGAGCTAGTTAGAGTAGGAGTCACGGCTCATTCATTGTCTGTTCTCAACCAAGACAGGAGTACCATGAGCTTGCGGGAGTGAGGGCATCATAACCGATAGCATTAAAAAATCACAGTGAACTGGAAAACTAGGTCGTTAGGAGGTTTACACTGTATAGGGTGGAGACAGAGAATCAAATAAAAGTATTACAGTGCAAGGAAGAGTCTGACTCTATAACTGAGTCAACTTGGTGACATGGTTACCAAAAGAACTAATGGCTTCTCAGGGGGCAGTGACAGAAGTCAGATGCTTGGGCTGAAGGTGGCCGGCCAGTTCCACTGCACGCTGCTCAGGCCACATGTGGGTTTCTGTCCCAGTCCAGCCTTAAGTGGGTCCATCTGGGTAACTCAAACCTCGGACTGGTCGACTTACATCACAGTTTTCACAGTTTTTAAGAGCTTTACTGAGATACGATTGCGTATCATACAACTCACCCGTTTAAATGTAACACTGTTTTCAGTATATTCACAGACTGATACAGTGTTTCATTTTAGCACATTTTCATTATCCCCAAAGGAATCCTATCCCCTTAGCTGTTATCCCTTAATCCCTCGATGCCCTCTTTAGCCCTAGGCAACCACTAGTCTACTTTCGGTCTCTATAGATTTGCCTCCTCTGGACAATTCATATAGATGGAATCACAGGGCCCTTTTTGACTGGCATCTTTCACCTGGTACGTTTTCAACATACTGTTTTGTTGTTGTTATTAAAGCAGCAGGAAGTCCTTTTGTCATGAGTTGTCTCTTATTGTAACACAATGGAAGATAAAATAAGAATGGCTCTGGTGGAAAGAACAGGATGGAAGCCCTGCGTTTTCCTTTCTTGACTTTGTCTTCTGAAGTACCTAAGGACAAGGGCCACTGGGACAGGGTAGTTGGGCCACTCACCAGGTCCCAGGCAGTTTATCTGGATGTTGAGTTCTAATTCCTTGGACTTATTTGAAAGCAGAAGAAGCTGTGCTATTTCTAATCTTTTTTTTTTTTTTTTTTAATTTTAAGAAACTGCCTTCTCCAGGAAGGGGTATTATGTGACAAACATTCCAAGTCCCTTCTTATGGTAATACTGCACTTTGCAAATGGCTCGGATCCAATCCAATTGAACATAATAAAATGAAACAATCTGTGCAATCTCCAATAGCTTTAATCTTTACCATGCTAATGATTCCTAAAACCAATGAGCATGGTTTAAAAAAAAAAAAAAAAAGGAAGAAAGAAAGAAAGAGAGAAGAAAAAGAAGAAGAAAGAAAGAAAAGACACATTCTGCTCTCCCGTTATTGGCCTTCTTGGCAGCCGGGGCTGGTGCTTATTGTTACCATCAACAAGGTCCTTGGGAAAAGCTCACCCTCCTGCTCTGAGGTCAGAGTTTACATGTGAAATGAACTGGTCCCAGCCATCATACTGTCCCTCTGCTCATGATGGTTAACAATGAAACACAACTGCACCCATAATTAAGACTGCTGCCCCATTTTGCAATGTTGGCGAGAACCCCGTCGGGAATGGCTTGGTCGCCACCAGAACCTGGCATCTTTGCCAATTAGCAAATGGCAATTTCTGTCCAGCCACACTGAATGCCGAGGGTGTAGAGCCCTGTCCGAGCCTGGCAGCCTCAGACCTCTTAAAGAGTCTGTGTGGGTAGGACCATGGGGTGTAGTTTCAAGACAGTCTGGAAATAACCCATTCATTCATTCACTCGCCACACACTCATCTACACAGACAATCTCCCACAGGCCGTGCACTATGCTGGGAGTCGGAAATGAGGGGATGAGTAAGACCCATTCCTTATTCTTAGAGAACTCAGAAAAAAGGGACATTAAACACACACAGACGCTTTTGATACACTGGAGCAAGTGCTAAATGATATGTAAGAACAGAAGCCTGAGGGTGGGGGGAAGCGAGTTGTAAGAAGGCTGCCACCTCCCCCTCCTCACCCTGCTGCCATGACTGTGTCACTGGATGCAGCAATAGGGCCTGTTCATGTGAACCCGCTCCCATCCGGCCTACCCCCCACCTCTTGCTTCTCTAGACAACCCCTGGCCCGGCCCAGACTCAGAGCTCTATGCCACTGCCCGCAGCAGCCCGAGGTAGCTCGGGATGGTAGATCAGACTCTTCATCTGATCCTGGGATGTGGGGATGTGGGGACCCAACACCCACCTGAACCTCGGGAGTCAAATCTGTTTGGTTCTGGTCTTGCCCCATCCTGTGGCCAACCAACCTCAAGAACGCGGGTGGCCAGGAGGGGTTCACTTCCTAATGGTTCAGGGGTGGATTCGTCTGCTTGGAACATTATTTTTGATTATGAGTTTGCCTTTCTTTCTCTAATACCATTCAGTACTGACGAGCTTTTCAGAGAGGCAGCTAACCTTGGGAAAACAGGCTGAAACCCACCTGGGATATCTTAGGGGCTGGTGTGTAACTATGGGGAAAGTTGTAGAGGGGGAGAAATGGAAACAATGAATCAAGGGGAGACTTTGGTTGAGTTTTATGTATTCCACAGATCCTTCCCTGATTAAGGCAGTAATAGTAGTTAATAATAAAGTCACAGATCATATTTACTAAGCCCTGACTATGTGCCAGACACATTCTACTAGCTTTATCTATATTAATTCATTCAATCCTCACAATACCTCTATGAAATAGGTATTATTTTTCCTATATCACACATTTGGAAACCAAGGCGCAGAATGGTTCAGTAATTTCCCAAACATAGAATAGGCAGTACATGGGATTTGAACCCAAAACATCATTTTCGATGACACTGACACATCATTAAAATAATTGTGCAATATATTTAAGTCCCTAAAAAAGTATATACTCTTTGACTCAGGAATTCCATTCCTGGAAATCTAATCTTAGGAAACACTGGAATATTATATATTTATTAATTCAAAACACTCACATGCTACTTTTTAGCTTTATTTATAATAAGTAAAATCTGGATGCTATCTACATTTTCAATATTAGGGGAATGGTTCAATAAACTACCGTAATAGCCAATAAATGGAATTTATAGCCATCATTAAAAATGATATTCATGAAGAGTCACTAATATCCTGGAACTGTGTTGTAATGTTAAGGCAAAATGCAGAACTGAACCTTCTCTTGATATGATCAAATTATGTTTGGATCCTGGGGTGGGGGGCATATAGTGAAAGAAAAGAATCATTTTCCATTTGGTTCCATCCAAAGCAACTATCAGGGAACAATTTTTTTCTGGCATATCTACTATCTCCTCTTAATCCAGTGCCTCAAGAAAACTCAACCTGGTACTTTATTATTTTTTTTTCTGAGATATTTCACGTGGAAAAATAAATTATATCAGTGGGTTTAATATCTCAGTTGGATAGGTAAAGCTAGGTTCTTTAGCTCGCAGAAAAGAAAAGAAACCAAGCAAAAAAAAGCTCTGAATTCTCAGACCTGCTCACGCAGTATATCCGGAATTGATGAGGCACAGAGATATCACCTGGAGATAACTTTTTTCCACTTGTTCGCAGGCTCAGAACCGAATCACTGCACCTCCTTCCTCCAGCTGTACTTTGGAGCAAATTGAGTCCAAATTAGATCACCCGTTTCGTCCAATTGTATAAACCACGGCACTACCGTTTGGGAAAATCTAATAGTCTTAATCTAAAAACTGCTCCTGTGCCCACAATAGAATCAAACAAATAATCAATAAGCCTCTAGATATTATAACATCATTGAGTGAAGAGATAGAGAAGAGCAGAGTTCGTGTTTGCAGAGTGCTGCTTAAATGGAATCAAATCACAATTCAGCGAGGACGAAACAAACAACAGCACCAACAAAACTAGGCAGAGTCACTTCAAGGGTTCCAGAATCTTCTACTGGAAAGTGTGAGATTGTGAATCTGAATGAGGCAGGTATTTTCCTAGACATTTACAAGTGTCCTTCAGTCATCAATAACAACTTCGTGGCATTGTAGCTATCATCCCCATTTTACTCTTGGGTAAATTTCAGACTCAGGTTAGTTCACTTGCCCAAAATCACACAACTGGTAAGTGGCAGAGGTGGGCACTGAATCCAAGCTTTTCAACTCAAATTAATGTGCTGGCAAACTGGCTCTGGAGTTCAGCCCCAAGCCAGGGTTGATCGGCTTTCTCCGTAAACGTAGGCAAACCAATAGCACCTTCAAGACTTCATTTCCGTATCTCAAAACGGAAGTAAAAATATATGTACGCATGTTAAATGCTTAGTGCAATGCCTGGTGCAAAATTCATACCCAATAAATGCTGGCTCTTAATAGTTTTATCATTATATCACTCTAATTGTTAAAAAAAAGTGTACCCTCAACAAAACTGCACACAAATACCAAACTCTAGTTCAATAATGCAATAATGCAACACCTCCTCAAGTGTTTAGGAAAAAAGTGACTGATGTCTGCATCGTATTTGGAAATGAATGGGGAAATAAGATGGACTGATGAATGGATAGAGGGATGGATGGTTAGAGGGATGGATAAATGGGTAAGGTCTGAGTAGAGAGACGTTGATTGTCAAATCAACTGTCAAATCGATGAGTGCTTACTATGCAATTTTTTCTTCTTTAAACATGTTTGACTTTTTCATAATAATAAAATAAATATATAAAATATATATTTTATACATATATAAATAAATAAACATGTTTGACTTTTTCATAATAATAAAAAATAAATAATAATAAATAATAATAAATAATATGCTGGATGGATGGCATACTACACAGCAGTAGAGAAGAATGAAATACCGTGGATGAATCCTACAACCCAACGAGGAGCAGAAGCAGCCAGACACTAAGGAGTGCATGCTGGCTGATTCTCTTTATATAAAACTCAAGAGATGACAACAGTGGTTAGCTCTTGGTAATGATGGGATTTATCGATTGGAAACGGGTACAGGTGAGCATTCTGGGATGCTGGAAATGTTCTCTATTTGGATTGGGCGGTGTTTACACGGATGTGTAAATAATTTACATGGGTGTACAGATTCTTTGAACTGGCTCTAATGAGTGTGCCCCTTACCGTGTATTTGGTACACCTCCTTTTACATTCTGATTCGAGAAGCTCACATTTTCTGAATGCCCTCCTCTCCCCATGGCTGGCATTCTTTCTAGGCACTTTCTGATGCATTCACTTGGAAAACCATTTCAGAGAATTGTCTGACAGAATACATTATTTAAGCCTTTAAACGCGATGTGAAGCAATCTCACTTTCTTGGAAAATGACTGTCATCCCCGAGAGTAAACTTGGCCTACAAGGAAATCACGAATGTGTGAAACTCCTCAGCTACCTAGTAGCCCTTGTCCAGCACCCTTGGGCCTTGTCTTCTCTCCTTCATAATCAGATTATTCCCAGGAAAGAAAAATGATACCCCACTGACCCCAAATTCCTGTCCTCTGGCATGAGATTCAGCCATCAAGAGGGAGTATGGAGAAGCCACGTCCAAACCACACCACATGGAGAGTCACCTAGAGGGTGAAATCCTGGTCAAGGGGCTGCTTTCCCTCTCTCTTCTGGGAAATAATCCAGTTCAGAAGACAAACCTCCCATTCTCATTCACCCTAATATAATCCCTTTCCAAAGCTTCCTTTTGGACTGGCCCACCGGATCAAAGGTAGAAGGCACCCCTGGGCTTCTTCAGGATTATCCAAAAGGAGGTGCCAGTGGGAGAGCAAGAGACCTGGCCACCAATTCCCCCCCAAATCCCTTCCAAACTGCCTTTGATACAAATTTGAATGCAGCTCCTTCAAAATGCAGGCAAAATGGAACTACATGATTTCTGCAAAATCAATAAAACAGAAGTCAGTGTAAGAATAGAGATGAATTAGGATCCAGAAGGGCAAGACTACCTACCCATACCATGATAACCTGGGGTACTTGTTTAAAAAACACAGATCCCCAAAGTTCTCTCCAAAACTACTGAGTCAGAAAATCTGGGAATGACACCCCTAAATATTCTTATTTTAACAAGCTCATACTGGGGATTCCCTTGCATGTGCAAATTGGAGGATCAGGACTTCTTTGTGAAGATTTCCTTAAGGGGAACGGGGCTGTTCATCCAGCCCTTTACCCACCCATCCATCATCCATCCATGTACCCATCTATCATCCATCCATCCATCCGTCCTATAACTCCATAGCCACAGAGCACTTTCTGTGTGCCATGCCACAGACTGCACCTTCCCTGATGGTCAAAAACAAAATTTCCTTACACCAGTGAGTTTTACAGAGAACACACCAACTTAGCCACGTTCAACTATATGACCAACAGTCTAAGCATATAATCATCACCGCCAAAAAACACTTACAGTGGTAATGTCCCCCTTTTTCTCACCAGCCTATATAAACCTGTTTTCAGATATCACCCATCCTGTATGAAAGACTGCCTGGATTTTAAAGAGAGTATGATCTGGAACAAACCATTTTGGCTTGAGTCTCTTTTTCAAGGGAACTTGTACCTTCAGCTAAGAACACCCAAGTCTCACAGGTCTGTGGGTCGGCAAGTGCCAATCTATGCAGCTGATTACTTTCTGAGATGGCTGATTACAAGTGAGCAATTTCCTTCCCCCCAAAGATACCCTGTGGAGAATATGTTATAGATTCTTTGTTATGAGGAAGTTAGGGGCTTTGGATACCAAAGCAAATCCATAGGTTTTGAAGTTCTGTACCTTTAATGTAAAGTCTTCAAAACGTGTATGTGTGTGTGTGTGTGTGTGTGAGAGAGAGAGAGAGAGAGACAGAGAGAGAGATAGGATAACCAAGACAGAGATTCAATAAAAGATTATGCCAATTTAAAAATAAATAAATAGGGGCGCCTGGGTGGCTCAGTGGTTTAAAGCCCCTGCCTTCTGCTCAGGTCATGATCCCAGGGTCCTGGGATCGAGCCCCACATCGGGCTCTCTGCTCTGCAGGGAGCCTGCTTCCTCCTCTCTCTCTCTCTCTCTCTGCCTGCCTCTCTGCCTACTTGTGATCGCTGTCTGTCAAATAAGTAAATAAAATCTTTAAAAAAAAATAAAATAAAAAATATAAATAAATAAATAAATAAAGCAACTAAATTGAAAAGAACTCTCAAAGCTAGATATGCTCCTTTTAGATTAACTGCTGTATACCTCTGTCATAGATCCATACAGCAGTGGCTGGTGACATAGGAATTATTATGATTGCTGCACTGTATTGAGTTTCTTTATCTAGCCCCGTCCCCTCCATATTGCAAGATCTCAGAAGGCAAAGACCATTTTTCTCTTTCTTACCACTGGATCTGTTCCATGTCTGTTAGTGCCTGACTCAGTAAATATCTGCTAAGTCATGGATGTAAGTCCTTCCCTGGAAAGAATGTGACAAAATGAGACATCATTGCGATTCTCAATGGCTTCGACCTCAGCCAAGTGAATGATTTCCATTGGGTAAGAGTTGCCTTTCATGCTAAGTAGTGAGGTTGCTACAGAGTAAGCCTCTGTGACTGAAGAAAGAGTGATGTCAGCCAGGCACTCGGCCACAAACACTGATTTGTTGTTGAATGTCCCAAGGCGAGCACTAAGCAAGCAGATAGGAAGCTCCAGTCCTATCATTTTCTGTCATTCCTAATCAGAAGTAAGGGTGTCTTTGACCTGTGACCCTAATTATGGCCAGTTTTGCTCAAACATTATAAGTCAGGTATTAGCAATTCTCTATAACAAAACATGGGTAGCTGGGGTTAGTCCTGCTACCTGAGTCTCGTCTCTGTTGTGCAATTCAATGACATACTGCCTTTCTTCTCACCCTCATGGCATGTGTCCCACCAGCTGCCCATTAAACTAGTCTCCCTCCTCCCATGCACCATATACCCACTTACCAAAGTCACAGACACCACTGGTATCTCCTTTGATCATCCAGGAAGATTTCCCCCTCCCACATATCCTTTATTCCCATCTCGGTTGCAAATTAGAGTCACCTAGGGAGCTTTTAAAAATCCTGATGCCCATGCTAGAACTTAACCCAGTTAAGCTGGGCTCCCTAGAGGAAGAGCCTGGGCACTGGGATCTTTTTTACAGTTTCTGAGATGATTCCAGTAGGGCTGAGAACCACGGATGGAGCACATCTTTACCCCCACTTTTCTCAGATTCATCAATTTGTGACTCTTGCCTTGCAAGGTTTCCAGACCTTTTCATGTCATATTTATATGAGGTCTCATTAGTATCCTGGACCTCCCCTTCATTCTATAGACTTTGACAAGTTCTTTGATTTTCCAGAGCCTTCATATGTCACTGCAATTTGGCACTGATGGTTCGGACATCCTAGAGGTAGGTAGCTAGATAAATGGATGGATGGATGGATGGGAAAATGGGACAAATGAATGGTTGACCCTGTGAAGACTTTCATTCTAACATCTGAATTACTTCATCATTTTCTTCAAATGTTGTGTTCCCTATTAGACTTTAAATTCCGTAACAGAGACCTTGAACCTATTTGTCTTTGTTTCCTCAGGGCCTAGCATGCAGCACTTGGTTGGTGGGCAGGTACAGAAACAGGTGAAAAATCTATGCCTTTGGAAAATAAATGACTGTAGTTCTACACCCTTATTTGTAAGTCTACCCAATATCCTTCTAAGAATAGAATTTCTTGATAGGGAGATGAAAGAGAAGTGTGCCACTGATATTTTAATTTTATACTATACAAAGAAGTAGCTAATGGCAAATTCTAATAAAAAATTCTAATTGGAAGATGGCATTATTGATCTCAATACAAAGTGAGTAGACAGCATTTTTAAAATATTGGATTATTTGGATAGTAAGTGTCTTACTATCATAGAACTCCCTCTTTACGGTGATAAGAAAACTAAGGCCTAGCAAATGACTTGCTCAAAGTCTTGAACCCAGAACTCTTGTCTCCCAGTCCATGTTATTCTCTTGAATCAAAGGAGGAATTTTTAAATTGCACAACCCTCTTACCCTTTACCCTGCCCCAAGCATGACCTGTTTTCTGATCAAATTCTCCAAAATGGCATCAATGAGCTGGTATTTTTCATCAAGCCACTTGGATTCCAATGGCACCTGCAAAACTACTTATGCTATTATATTTGGGTTCTTTAAGAGAAAACTAGCAAGTCCTTGACTGTACCACCTGTGGTGTGAAGACTGACGCTCGTTTGTAATGGGAGAGGTACATCGCTTTAAGAAATACAGTTCAGGTTACTTTGGAAAGTACAAGGCACCATAACTTTCCAAATTGGCAAAAACTACCTGCTATGGATTGTAGTAAAGTGTGTTTTTAAATTATTTCAGAACTATAAAACCTCTCCATAGAGAGTGCTTTGAAACTGCAAATTAAATATAGAACATCTATGAACTGTATCCATTTTTACAGTAAGTATATATTTCCATGGGGGTTTGTACCATCTTTTTTGTCTAGTTACACTAGTTAATAATGCAGTGAATTTGCAGTAATAGAGTAAATGTTATTTTGATGACACTATTTGATTAAATTAAAGATGACATTAAAAGGACCATTTCAATAAAGAACTGAAATATCCAGAAGTAACCGGGGCTGAGTGTTTAAGTCAGCGAGTCTGGCGGTCTTAAAAGGACCAAATGGAATTTCCTTCACTGTGTGAATGATGAGCAAGTTAAGGAACAATAGGACCAAATAATATATGGGAGAATATGAAGGCTCTGATTCCGAGACCCAGGCAATTTCAGTTATTTGAGGCAGGTACGCTGCTCACGAGAAAACAGCTCCTGCGGCCTTGGGTAAACGCAGAAACGCATTAAGTAACACGAAAGGGAGAGGGCACTGAGATTTGCAGGAAAATGTGCTGATGCGGTGACAGTGAATTGAGTTGTCGCACAAACAAAAGAAAGTGAAGAAGTGGGATCGGCCATGCCGCACCGCAGCCCCCCCTCCGACCCCCCCATCTTCTCTGCAAATTCACAAATGCACCCTGTCCACACCCGTGCGGGGAAACCTTGGAGATTAAAAAGGGAGAAGGGAGTCCTAATTCTTCTTTCAGGCCTCTGTTCATATGGTGCTTGCCAAATAAAGTACTTTTCCTGAGTGAGAGGTTCACGTACATAAATCAAGTGACTGTTTGAAAATCCTGTGACTTAAGTTCTTAGAGATAGAATCTATCTGAAGAGACAGCCCTCAGCAACGTGACTGAGTTATGAATCACGGGCGTTTCACCAGAAAGAAGATCCAAGATTACAGGTGCACAGTGGCTGAGGCCCCTGGTTCCCACAGAAACACCTGCTCTGGAGTCTCGGCCCCAAAGACAGGTGACATCTCTATCTCCACAGCGGGCCACTGACTGTTGACAAGTTCAAGCCCAGAGCACTCACATTTGTGACTGTTGTTACAACTGCAGAGGGACAGGAAGGAAGGAAGGAAGAAAGGAAGGAAGGAAGGAAGGAAGGTATAGGAAAAAAAAATACCTTGGCTCCAGCAAATAGAATTCTTCCTTGTGATCTCAAAAGAACATCATTAGATGCTAAGTTTTCCTCAGATAATTCATCTGGCCATCATGCATGTCGATAGCTCAACACAACCACTTATTTGCTCATAGAAAGGGATGGTGGTGTGGTTTGTTAGGAAAGTCAAGTGCCCCGGTGTCAGTAAATATTTCCTCTTAAAGTGCAAATACCTCAGAATGCAACTATTCGTGGCATATTTGACTTTCTGAGTATAAACCTGGAGTGTTTATTATCTTCCTAGCAGCGATTCACTTAGAGACAAAGGATGATATAAAGCGTCACTTGAGACGAGTCTATTACGCAAAGCACATGGTAACAAGCCGAGATCTTTAAGACTGAACAGAATCCTCAAGCTGCCGGCAGATTTGTTCTTGTCAAAGATACTCAAGTACTTGGAAGGACCACAATTACTCAGAAATGATGGCAAAACTTCTTTAGGAAACACCCTATTTCTCAGAATGTTGAGCGGCTCAAACTTCCGAGTTTGAGACAGGTCCCTTGATGGCTTCTGAGCCCACCTGCCCAGACCCCGGCTGACTGTCGTCTTTCTCCCCAGGGATCTGGGGCAATGCTTAGGAGAGCTCAAACTGTGTTTGTGGTACACTTTCAAAACATAAAAACTCAAAAAGAATTTCTGATGCATGCCCCAAACACACACACACACACACACACACACACACACACACACACACACGAAAACAGAGGATTTTTAGGGCAGTGAAACTACTCTGCATGATACCACATTCATGGGTTCAGGTCACGATCCGTTTGTACAAACCCCCAGAGTGAACAATACCAAGAGTGAGCCCTGATAGAAGGTATGGCCTTTGGGTGACATATGTGTCATATATGTGACAATGACGTGTCAGGGTAGATTTTTCGATGGTAACAAATGAATTTGGTGGGGGATGTGGGTGGTGGGGAGTCCGGGCATGTGTGGGGCAAGGTGATATGGGAACGTCCCATACTTTTTTCTCAGTTTGGTTGTGAACATAAAATTTTCCTAAAAAGTAAAGCCCATTAAAAAAAAAGAAAGGAAACAGCTTTAATAAAAAGCATATTTGAAAAATACCATGGTAAAAACGTCCAGTTATTAACTGCAGTTCAGTGTCCCTATTTGAAGAGAACCTTTTACTGTCCTCACTGGAATCTGTATTCACATGGTCCAGTATAAACAAAATCTGAGACCCTAGACCTTGTAACTCCCCCTCATCTTGAGCTTGCCCCGAGTGTCACAGCACAACCCTGACCAATTTCCCGGACACCGTGTGTGGAGAAAACAGCTCTTTCAGATCATGAGGGACATTGGTGGCTCATTCTTGAAGATTAGCAGAACATCATCGCAGACCACCTCTCCTGCTCATCAGAAGCAGCCCAGGTCTGTGACACCTGCAGTCTCTCCTCCTGACCCTGATGCCTCCCCTTTTCCATGGGGCAAGTCCTATACAGCCTTTGACAGTCATCTCCTCTCTGCAGAGTTTCCAGATCAAGAAGAAACAAACGGAGGGAGTATGTGCATTCTGTGGTGTTTACATCATTGGTATCATCATCCCCAGACCCACCCCCATTCCCATGTTAAGAGACATTTGCTTGTGTGCCTCTGCCCCTATACTAAGAAGTCCTCAAGGCCAGGGTGTGTATCTTAATTGTTCTTATTTGTGTGCCTAATCTCTGGTTCCTGGCATGGGCTTGGCATGTTGCTGATGCTCACAAGTACAGAAGGGCAACTGGACATTTGGGCAGCTACGTTATTTCTAGTAAGCCAGTAGGATATCATTACAGATTTTCAATAAAATATAAAAAATCCCACCATTCATCTAACTATGCATCATTTATCCGTCTATCCAACCACTCATCTGTACATGTATCCATCCATCCATCCATCCATCCATCCATGTAACTGTCCATTCATCATCCATCCATCCACCCATCCATCCATCCATCCACCGAAAAAATGTGCTATAATACCTACTCTGCCATGCCTTTTTATGGGTGATAAAAAAAAAAAAAAGATGTCTAGAAAAAGAATAAGATAAAGTCCTTGCCTTGACATATGGCGCTGCTGAATCGGAGAAATAATACAAGAAAGCAAGGACCATATCTTGTCCATCTTTTTGTCTGCTGCAGTGTCTTGCACAGAGACTTCATTCAGTAGCACTCAGTTAAGTGACTGGTGAATTAGTGCATGAAAACAAATACAATACAGGACAGTAAGTGAAAAGTGTCAAGTAAATGCAACAGACAAAAGGCTACAGAAGAGTGGAGGGTGGGCTGATCACGTCCAGCGGGGCACCTCAGAGAAGGCGGAATGTGAGTTGGGACAGAAGGGCTGGCTCAGATTTGGAACAGGGTGATGAGAGCAAGGCATTCCAGAAAAGCTCTACCCACGCATGCGTGCAATCTCTACTGTCACGGCCCATCACAATGCTTGGCACAGAGGAGGACCTCGATACGTGTTCTTGTTTTGAAGTGAGGCACGTGCCGGGCTGAGCTGGACATTAGCCAAAACTGAAGGGGACAAAGTTTGTGCCCTCACGGAGTCCGCTGGGGCTGTACTGGAAGCTCGTGCACACTGGGTGTGCGCCATCCAACAGCACAGACGACAGTGAGGTCCGAAAGGGACTGTTGATGAGTAGGTTTCTAATGTGACTAAGTTCGAATCTTGTGTTTGCAATTAGCAGCATCCATCTGCATACAATTAGTGTGCAAAGCCCTTAAGAAGAGTTCGTTCTCTAAAGTAGGTTAAATATGCACACATACCCCCATGCAGTTGTGCCGACAGTAGTGATGGGTTGCACGGGTTTATTATTCTGTGTGGACTAAAGATGGACTTCAGTCCAGTTTAGGTCCAAAGGACAACACTTGCATTTTATTTGGACCATCTGTTCAGAACAAGGGCCGGATTTTCCAAGGGCTCTAACTTAGGAGGTCTGAGTGTCAGGGCTGGTCATGTGTGGTTCAAGTGAACCAAGTGGGTCAGCATACGGTCAGTTTCACCACAACCACTACCACCACCACCACCAACTACTACTGGAAGAAGAAAAAAAAAAAGTCCCAAGGAAACAAAGCAAAAGCATGGAAATGAGTGATTCGTCATGAATATTTAGGGACCTTTGCTGGCCCATGCAGCCATGATCCAGCTTTCTCTTTGGTTCCTGCCTCCCTCTGCAATGCCAGAATTATTCTGGAAGCCCAAAAAAGTACCTTAGAAGCATAACCTAATTCACTCGCTCATTCCATAAATATTTATTGACTGATGAGCCCTCGTTAGGGCATGAGGGAGACACCGGTGACACCTGGCCTATGGAACTCACAGTCTGGTGGAAAAAATAGGAATTGATAAGGGAACAAAAAAATATGCAAAATCACAGCATTGCTCTCAAGAGGAAATGTGTGGACCTATGAGAACTTATAAGAGGTTTAATGCTGTCCAGGAAGGCTTCCCAGAGGGAGTGACAATTAAGTTGAAATACACAAAATGAGAAGAGATAAAGAAGGGGAAAACCAGCATAAAGGCCCTGTGGCAGGAGGCAGAGGGGGACGTTCCAGAAACTAGGAAAAAGTCAGCATGGTAGGGCAAAGAATTAAGGAGAGAGCCATGAGCAATGAGACTAGGGAGGGGCTAGATCACGGCGGGGGTATGTGTGTGTGTGGACGGACTGCAGGTTATGTTCAGGGGTCTGTCTTTATCCTACAGCTATAGAATCTCATTGGTGTGATTTAATTGGGGGTAGAAGGAGCAGAAACAGCACACTCAGATCTGAGTTTCGAGACGATCATTTTGGCTGTAGTTTGAAAACCATCTCCCCACCTCCCTGCTGGCTTCAGCTATGCCCTGTCTCCTTCCATAGCAAGGATGCTGCTACTCGCCCTTGGCATGCTTAGGCCAGGGACTGCCTCTTGTCCTGTCAGACTGTCCCTGCCATCTGCAATCCTGGCTGGACTCCATCATGACTCCATGCACGCCCCTCTCTCCTCTCTCCACCCGCTTCCATGGGCCCATGTCTGGGGCCCCATCCTCTGACTCCCCGTACAAGAAATGAGTCTCTCCCAGGAGCAACAGTCTCCAGTTCCAGTGGGGGAGAGTCTAGAGCAAGATCAACATCAAGTAAGATTTTCACGGTCTCTAGGAATGGGTACAGCGGCAGCACCATAGCTGCTGTTAACGGAGGTCTGCTGTTTTCATCTTTCTAACACGCATCCCACTTTTCCCAGAGATGGCGTACCTGCTTTGCGCCCTCTCACAATCTGTGCAGCTGGTGTCAAGTGACGAGATCCTCCAGCTGCAAGGGGGCCAGGGCTGCAGGGATTGGCTCGGTGGCTGACACGTGGCCCGCTGAGGGCCAATGAGAGTCAGGCACGGGACTCCCGATGGAGCTCTCCAGAAGGAGCCCAACACACACCTTTCCCACCAGCCACTTGAAAGTGAAGGATGCGGCCCCATGTTGGGCATCTCTGCCCTCCCGGGCTGACACTGCCTGAAAACGAAGATGACGCAGAGCAAAGCTCCGCTGAAGGACGGAGAGAAACAATCATGCCAGAGCCGTTTGATCGCCTGGACCCGACAGTGCCAGATCTACCCCTCCAAGCTTCCCAGTTTTGGGAACGCATGAACTCCCCTTTCTGCCTCCGCCAGTTTGGGGGGGGGTATTGTCGCTCCCAGCTGGAAATAAAAACTTCAGTCTCATCTGGTCTCTTCTCATTGTCCTCTAGTGACTGTTACCACCCTACCCCCTTCTTGTCTGGGAGGAAGTTAAGTGGGGGTAGAATTAGGGGAGGGGCTTGGATAGGGTGGAAAAACCTCCCTCCAGAGCAGCCCCTCAGCCTTCCGCTACCAGGCCCCGCGGAAATGCACACTGGAATCCGAGGACACACTCAGACCCATGACTGTGAACGCTTGGCTCCCTGCAAAGGTGCCAACCTTCACTGTTTCCCAAAGTCCGGGGCACCATAATAGCAGATTTTGGATTTTAGAATTCTTCTGAAAATTCCCAATTTCATAACTGCACGTGTCTTTTTTTTTTTTTTAAGATTTTATTTATTTATTTGACAGACAAAGATCACAAATAGGCAGAGAGGCAGGCAGAGAGAGAGGAGGGAAGCAGGTTCCCAGCTGAGCAGGGAGCCCGATGCGGGGCCCGATCCCAGGACCCCGAGATCATGAACTGAGCCGAAGGCAGAGGCTTTAACCCATTGAGCCACACAGGCACCCTTCACTGCCAAGTGTCTTAAGAGGAACTATTACTAAAACGCTTACAGAAAGTGTAACCCAAGCATAAAGGATGTTAGCTCAAATTTTTACCCCACATTAATGGAAGTCATGTTAAGTTTTATCATTTATGGGTTTAGAAATCCACAAATCCTAATACCAAAAACCTGTGTATGCATATGTATGCGTGTGGTATGCCCGAAGAGGAAAAAAATAAACCTTGAAGAGCTGGGGTTTTTGCTTTGTGTCTCCCCCTCAAATTCAAGTGCACCCAGTATAACTTAGCTTTCCAACCCAATATCCTATTTCATCAGGAGCTGATAAGACATGCCGCTGTGCTTTGGCAGGACCGAACACTGAAAGCAGCCTACTGTTCTGCTCCCTTGTCTTCAAGGAAATAACCACTAACTCCCGGTGCCCCACCCATCTCTCTCTCTCCCTCCCTCCCTCCCTCTCTCTCCCTCACATACACGCACGCACACACGCACACACACACTCTGTGTAATGCATCTAGGTTGGAGACTACACACGCAGTCCACAGACTGGGAGGGAGTTTTGGAAAAGGATGTCTCAAGATGAAAAATACTGAGATCTCTCTCTCTCTCTTTAAAGGTTTTATTTATTTACTTATTTGTCAGAGAAAGAGAGAGAGAGCCCAAGCAGGCAGAGGCAGAGAGAGAAGCAGGCTCCCCGCTCAGCAAGGATCCCGATGCAGGATTCAACCATGCGATAGAATGATGCCATGATCACGGGGTCATGGGATCAGGACACAAGCTGAAGGCAGCAGCTTAACTGACTAGGCCACCCAGGTGCCCCTCTGTCTCTCTTTTCTAACCCAAACTAAAACACACCCCCACAGCAGTATTCCATAGTTAAGAACAAAGTCTCTGCTATCATCACCTGGGCTGAAATGTCTAAAACTCAGAGCTACTCAGCTCGGAAAAGTCTATGAACCTCCGTCCTCTCATCCGCCAAACGGGAGTATTGTCATTAAGTCGAATGAAGCCTGCAAAGCCCTCAGCCTATCCCCTGCCTGGCCTAGGGGAGACACGAAGGAAATACTGCCGTTGCCACCGAGAAGGCAGGTCCGGGCGCCGGACGGTCACGGAGATGTGGGGCGGCGCGTGCGATCTCCAGGCGAGCCTTCTCAGGCCAGCGCCACGAATTCCACACCGTAAGGCTCTCGTCACTCAAGAGGAAAACCTGCTCCTGCCTGTCCCGACCCCGCAGGGTGACTCTCGGGCGACTATGGCATTCAGCTCGGAGGAAGCCGTACACACAGCACACCTCAGTGCTTTGTCCAGATGGAGTTAACACGAGACTTGGAGAGGGGATTAAAGAATAGAAACGTGTTCATCTGTGAAATTAAAAGTAGTACAGCATGACACACAACATTATGTGTTGGGGTTAGTCAAAAGCAATAATTAGGCTGAGTATGACTCTGAACACACTCATAATCAAACAAAAGCAATTCCACCGAATGAGGCACAATGATTCTCCCGGGAGGGGAAACAGCCGAACGGGGCAGACGTACTCGGGAACAAGCGAAAGGGCCTCAGGGCTGGACAGGACCTGCCCCCCAGGAGGCCCCAGGGGAGCTCAGGAGCTTTGTTCATAGCCAAGGCAAGTGACCAGATCATCGGCTTAAACAACACATCCGTTTCTATCGCTCAAGTCCAGGCACAGTGGGGCTCACCAGGCCAAGGTGCTGACCTTCATGGCTCTTGTCTAGAGGCCTCGGGGAAAGAATCTGCTCCCAGAACACTCAGGGCAGAAGTCAGTCCCATGCAGTTGTAGGACTGAGCGCCCGTTTTCCTGGCGGCAGTAAGCCTGAGGTCCGCACTTCCCTCACGGCTGGAGAAATGAGCTCCCCATCTTCCCCGTGGTCACAGGAGTGAGTCCCCACTTCCTTCTGGCTGCCAGCCAGAGCAGGCACGCAGCTCCCAGAGGCCTGTATTTCTCGCCATGCAGGCCCCTCTGTCTTCTAAGTCAGCAACAGAGCATGGAATCCTGTCCCGCTCGCCATCTCTCTGCCCCCGTCCCCTCTACCCCGCCACGGCTCGCTCGTTCCCTCCGCTGCTTCCTCTTCTGCTCTGAAGGGCTCCGGTGATTGCCCTGAACCCGCCCTGAGAAGCCAGTCATCTCCCTACGTTACTCGGCTGATTAGTTACCTTAATGACACCCGGAAGGGCCCTTTGCTCATGGGACGCAACCACGGGAGTAGCAGCAGAGTGGAAGCTCACGGGCCAGAAGCGGCCGACCACAACCCTAGCCGTGGCCCCCCTGACAAATGGGCACTAGCTGGCACGTCTCCCGGACTCGAACTCCCACGGCTTCTGCAGCTTGGCAGACAGCACAGCTGGAGAGACGAGCAGGCAGTGGGAATCAGGCTGAGCGGCCGTGGGCATCCGTGTGACAGGGAGCAGGGTCGCTGTGGGGGCTGGGACTGTTCAGGATCTGGGAGGTCCTCAAAAGCAAAATGCCGTTAGAGCCCCACTTCTGGCCCTCTTGGAAGACTGTGCGCTTTTCAGCCTGGCCACCCAGAAAAGACACAGGCCCTGAGATCCATGAGGCCTGAGTGCTCTAAGCGCCGTCACGAAGTCATGCAGCAAACTTCTAAAAGGGCGGCAGCCAGGGTGTGGGGGTAGCGGGGGGACAGTGTCAGGTCTCCCGAGCAGCGACAAGAATAGATAGTAACTACCACTGCAGCCGTGTGTGGACGAACCTCCAGCCTGCCCGGTGCTGAACAGAAGGCCGCCCTGCCTTGCCTTTTTTTTCTTTTGTTTTTGGTTAAGATTTTATTTATCTATTTGCCAGAGAAAGCAGGGGGAGAAGGAGGCTCCTGCTGAGCAAGGAGCCTGATGCGGGATTCGATCCCAGGACCCTCCCTGAGACATTGACCTGAGCCAAAGGCAGATGCTTAACCGAATGAGCCACCCAGACACCCCAAATGCTGCATTTCTAAGGCCCGCAACACATCCATGAGGTGGGCAGGATTCCCCCCCCCCACCTTGAGTGGCGGACGAAGGCCCAGGGAGGCTTGAGCACGACACGCAGGAAGGACGATGGAAGGTCAGCTCCGTTTAATCCTAAAGCCACTCCTCACCCGCTGAACCAGCTCGCAGCCTCCTTGGCCCGTCCTGCACTTCTCTTCCTTCCTCCCTCGGCCTGTGATTTCCTCTAGAATGTCCTTGGACCCAACACCCAAGAAATAATGATTTAATTGCCGATGTTTTTTCAATGACATAATTAAATATCCACCATGAGATAAATCAAGCTGAACCTGTTCGGGGCCGCCCTGGAATATTTTATTTTGAGGCTTCTTATACACATCTTTTGGCTTTCATGGATCTAAAATTAGGTTTCCAATTTTGGCCCTAGAGGCATGAGGTAAAAATGGTTATAAATAGCATCTAGGTGCCACATTCTTTTTGGCTCTTTTTAAGGGGCTAAATAGGGGACAAAGTAATTACTTTAGTGAAAAATGCAAGGGATTATCCTCTGGCTTACTATGATCTCGGGTTATCTGATAGGAGCGTGTAGTGGAAAGACACTCTGGTGTTGTTGGGAGCCATCCCAGAAAGCCCCCGACCCAGCCCGGCATTCACGGGGTGGGCCCCAAGCTCCTGCAAGGAGGGGAAGGGAGCATTCCCTCCTTCCTTTCATCTCCCTTAACGTTCAAGAGCTAGATGCACCTGTGCTGTAATAAATGCAGGGATACAGCTTTGGGGGGGGGGGAGAATAATAATAAATGCAGCTAGGGGCTAAAAAATGGTTTTGAAGCTAATGACAGTGTTCCTGCCTTTAGAGCTCCAGGCAGAAACAGGAAGTCAGAAATCTAAGTGGCTTGAGAAAATATAACATTTAGCAAACTCATTTGCTGGCCTCCAGTTGTATTATCCTAATTTATTTCATTGTTGTGGGGTTTTTTCTTTTGGGTACTTTTTTGATCTATTTTTAATGGAAGACTAATGTGCATTTCTCCCCCACCCTCCCTTTTCTTCCCACAGGGATTTATTGAGCAGTAAGACTTTTTTTTTTTTTTTTAAAGAACTTTTCTTTTTTAACCTACTCCTTTATAGAAGCAAAGATGGGACTGAGGGGGAGAAATTCCCGCTTTGTAATCCATATTTAATGTTTCTGTTCCCAATTCCTAAAGCTTTATTTCACTTGAATCTTCTGGGAGGGAAATCTATCCTAACCAACTTGGAGGAGGGCATCAGGTAGGACCCCAGCCCCTTGTGGCTGGGGTTCTTGCCTCGGAGCCTGGCTCTGGGCTACCTTTCCACCAGGGCCATGCCAAGGCCTGTGGAATGGACCCCTTCATCCAAATGGCCCACCAACTAGATCGACAATCTGATAAATAAATGTATCAGCCGTGTTTCCAGGCCTGCAATATGTCTGCAGAGTGGAGCCAGTAATTGTTATATTTCTCCAGTGCCCCAGGATGGAGGGAGAGAGAAGCTGACTGACATCCCTTCATTGTACACGGAGGTGTGTGTGAGGACTAATGTGCTCACATCCTGTCAGCCTCGGAACTCCTGGATTCTTCAAACACAGAAAGAGAAAGTAGGCTGAGTTGTTCTGGTGTTCTTGGATGGAGGGAGAGAAAAGGAAGTAAAATTAGTTTGAAGGATTTCTCAAACAATCACCTCATTTAGGGAATCAGTGTGATGACCCGGAGTTTCCAGAGCTCAGCTGAATTTACAAGTGCCGTGCAGTGTGGGTGCTCTTTTGAGCTGCCCAGCAAGCCTGGGAGGAAGGTGGGTTAGGCACTAATTAGCCTAAAGGGACGGACGACAATGAAAAGATGGAGGGATGAAACGACATGTTCAAGGTCACAAGGGAAGTTAAGGGAAGAGCCAGGATTGGCCTCCACACACGACGTCTATGAGATAGTCTACCGGGTGCTCAGGCCATGTCAATTAAAGCCAGCTTCTCTCTCCCCCAAAAGACAGCACACATATAAAGTGAGGTCTAAAGAAAAAGAATTTTCAGGAGTTTTGAAAGTAATGAATGAAACAAGTCAAAATATGTTAAGGCAAAGGGGGAGGGGTATACAGGGAGGGTCAAATGAAGACGCCAACTTTTAAAAAAGTCCTTACAGGGGTGCCTGGGTGGCTCAGTCATTTAAGCATATCACTCTTTTTTTTTTTTTTTAAAGATTTTATTTATTTATCAGAGAGAGAAGGAGAGAGCGAGCACAGGCAGACAGAATGGCAGGCAGAGGCAGAGGCAGAGGGAGAAGCAGGCTCCCTGCCGAGCAAGAAGCCCGATGTGGGACTTGATCCCAGGACGCTGGGATCATGACCTGAGCCGAAGGCAGCTGCTTAACCAACTGAGCCACCCAGGCGTCCCAAGCATCTCACTCTTGATTTCAGCTCATGATCTCAAGGTCATGGGATCAAGTCCCAAGTCTGGCTCCATGCTCAGCACAGAGTATGCTTGAGATTCTCTCCCCCACCCCAACCTCAAATAAATAAATAATTCTTAAACAAACAAACAAACAAAAAACCCCAGTAGTCAGATCAAATGAGGAGCACAACTGAATGAACAAGAAAGGGAGAAACCAGACACAAGAAGTCCAGGGTGTTTGGGGAGGTTTGGCAGAGTACAGAAGGAGTAGCAATGTCAAAAGAGATTTTAAAAAATAATAGTGGTAAAACAAACACACAAAAAACCCGACTTTTGGTTAGAGTATATAGACTTTCAAATCTGAATTTGATACTTTTGGCATGAAAACTTCAGATGCATTAAAATTAGGCGACGAGTAAATTTCACAAGTGCAAGGACAAGCAGCCTCATTCTGAAGGCTGAGGTGACATACTTAAGAAAAGCAACCAAGGGTACCTGGGTGGCTCAATTGGTTAAGTGACTGCCTTCGGCTCAGGTCATGATCCTGCAGTCCGAGGATGAAGTCCCGTATTGGGCTCCCTACTCGGCAGGGAGTCTGCTTCTCCCACTACCTCACTCCTCTCATGCTCTCTATCTCAAATAAATAAATAAAATCTTTAAAAAAAATTTTTTTTTCAAAAAAAAAAAAAAAAGAAAGAAAGAAAAAGAGAAGCAACCAAATGACAGAGTCCAATTCTAAATGCAAACTGCCTCTTTGCTCCAAAAGATGTCCACCTCGGGATGTCACCCTTTAAAGATAAGGACTAACTTCAATATTCCGTGGAAAAGGAAAGAGGAATTCTTGCCAGCGAGATTGTTTCTTACTAGTTCTAGACATTCAGGCAAAGCTTTTTCAATTAGAATCTCCCTCTTGTGTTTTGGATCCAGCGGCGGAATCATCAGCGACATGGCTACCTGGCAGCGTCAAGGTGTCTCCCCTTCCCCCAGCAGGGCCATGCTCACTTATCTACAGAGATCAACAGCCAGGTTCAAAGGCAGCAGTGGGATCCAGGGATGTCTCCAGAGGGCCTGTCCCAGATACTGTGACTTGCAATACCCACATGCTTGAGCAAACATCCGGATTGGTGACTTGCCACTCGTTCCAGATTGGGAAGAAGTCCCTGAACTCAGACTATTTACAAGGATGTTTATCAAACTCAGGCTACAACTTGATTTGGTTACAGCAAGTGAGATCCACTGTAGTCTACAAACATCCACCAATGTTTGTAGATGTTTCAGGTTTAATGTTATTGTGCCCTCTGCTCTCCTTACTTGTGTATATAAGGTGATTCTTTTCACTGATGCAACAAAGAGTTCCTGGGCACCTTGAAGATAACATAGTTCCTGTCTTCAAGGAGTACATAGTCTTGTAGGGGGACAAAGACAAGAAATTATTTCGATTCAATGTGACAGCACTTGAAAATAGTAGAAGCTGATAAAGTAGAAGAGAATCTCAATTATGAAGGTCAACTCTGTCTGAGAAGGAGGAGTAGAAAAGATTATCCAGAGGAAAGGTTGTTTTGTGCTGAGTCTTGGAAGACAAAAATCAATCCAAACTCAACAACAATCTCATCATGGGCTGACAGTACTACCGCCACGAGAAACTCAAGAAGAAGTCTCAGAAATCAATATATCCTTGGTGGTTTTTTTTTTTTCAACCTCCTTCTCTTGAGGAGCTTCTTAAACATCTAAACACGGACCTGGAAACAGACTCTTGGAGACCAGAAAATCAGGCTTTGGAGCTGATAGTGGATATCAACAACCCAGGGCTTAGCTAATACGGATTCTAGGTTCCCTGTGACTGATGCCTCACCTTTGAGAGCACGTGCCACACTTTCTCTCTTGGGTCAACGGAGAGCCACTGAACAAACCAAGTCATGCTCTGTGGTGGGAAAGAGTCAAATGGTGGAACCCAGAAGGAGCTGTAAAGACCTGGAGAGTCCTGGCAGGGCTACTGTGATGGCCAGTTCACACCCAGCTTCTTTAGGTATCCCACTCTCATTCTAGATTTTTCCATTTGTGTCCAAGGTACTGAAAGGTAGAGCCATTTCCCTCCTTTCTGTTTATTTTCCGGATCTGATCCAACTGTGATGTGTCTGAAATAGTGAGAGAGAAAGCTCTAAAGAAGCCCTATAAGCATCTAGCTTAGATGTTCTGGTAACTCAGCTGCTCTTGAAGTTCATGTTCCTGCATCTTCCTTGTCTCTCTCTCTGGAAGTTTCTTATCCTGGACAAGTGATCTGACTTGGGGGTAAGGGATTTGCAGTCCCAGGGGTAGGACCATGGAAGAGAAATATGTAATAAGCGAGAGTATAATCTTTGATGTCAACGAGATCAGGGTTTGGAAATTGGCTTGATTTTTATGAGATGAATGACTTACTATCCCTGTACCTTAGTTTCCTCATCTAGAAAATGGGCATGATAATGCTTATGTCACAGGATAGTTTGAAGATTAAAGAGAAAAAGACAGAGGTTGTCCCCAAAGTACAAAACTGAATTCATGTCCTATAGAAAGCCCTCAATAAATGACTATTATGTGTCTTAGGCACCTCCTCTGTGGTCCCACCTTGATTCATTATTTCGCTACATCTTTTTTTTTTTTTTTTTAAGATTTTATTTTATTTATTTATTTGACAGACAGAGATCAGAAGTTGGTGAGAGGCAGGCAGAGAGAGAGGAGGAAGCAGGCTTCCCACAGAGCAGAGAGCCTGATGCGGGGCTTGATCCCAGGACCCTGGGATCATGACCCGAGCTGAAGGCAGCGGCTTAATTCACTGAGCCACCCAGGCGCCCCTATTTCGCTACATCTTTACAGGAATTTTGAATGGTTGCCTTCATTGTCTTTTTGTTGTTGTTGTTGTTGTTTGTTTTTTGTTTGTTATAAAATAGGAAACAGAAGCCAAAAAGGTAAGGAAAAATGAAGGCAGGCTTCAAGCCAAGGTCCATCTGATACAAATCCAAGACGGCTCTATTACATACATGAAAATAAACACCTATTTCCATGGGTGAAGAGAGGGGGTGGGCAGGCAGAAAAGGCACAGGCACAGAACATGTCCTTCTGGAGAGCTGGTTTTCGCCTGGGACCTCAGCCATGGTATTTGGCATTAATTCCTTCCAGGCGACCACAAAGAAGACCATGAATAGATTTCTCAATTTCTAGCTCACGTTTCCCTGAACAATGATGTCTCAAAATATCTCAACAATGAGATATTTTCCCTCTGTGTCTTGTGATGACCGTCAAGTTCAGTTAGTCAAGTTCAAGGTCCTCTGAAGTGTCCACGTAATTCAATTTTATCTTGGCATGTCACATATGTGGAAGAAATGCTTCAAATTTTTTGAGATGAAGCTACCTTTAAAATGTGACTTTTTCCTCAACTGTCTGATATGATACATGTTGGCAGGTTTTTGTTCCTTCCTCCCCCACCCCAGGGTTACAGAGGTCAGTTTTTCTTATATTCTCTATTTTGGGAGGGGGGATGCTATTCCGGGGGAGGTCGACATATCTTCAGGACTTTTCAAACCACTGCCATACATTTTCATAACCTCTCCCCAGACTATTCTCCAGGGCATCACGGGAACCTTGGACATGGGGTAGGCTGTGTTTGGGACTGTTGCTTTCTAATTAGAATGGTGACTTTTACCACTGAAGTATAATTCTGCCAGATGGGCCGGGAGTGTGGGAAGCAGCTAGACATACGTAAGAAGCCTAATTCTTTATGGGGAATGGACTGTTACTTGGTAGTTTATGCCAAGGGCAGACAAAGAAGAATCCACTTTGCCTCTCCATGCAAATTCACCCAAGGTACCAGACAAGAAGACGTTTCTCCACGTCAAAAACATAACGATCCATAATTTGGGCTTAGACATACTAAAGACTAAGTACCTGCCAGTCCTGAGATGGGGAAAGGCAGACAGAGGCAAAGGAAATCTCAGCCACTATTCCCATCTACTTGCTTTCCTAGCAGAGCCACATTCCTCTCCATGATCCTACAGAATACAGCACGAAGTCTTCAGTGAAAAATAAAACCAAAGTTCTGGATTAATGCCATCATTAAATTGAGGCCCAAGTAAGCAGGGGGGAAAAAATCACCATGATTTATAAAAAACCAAAAAAGTAGGAAAAAGCACAATCCTTGACTTACATGAAGTACTCTTTTATTTTACTACATTTCTTCTTCTCTTTACGGGGATTAATTGGCTTTTCCAACCCAGGAAAGGAAACCTGAGAATTTCTTCTTTCCTATGATTATGGGGGATGCAAATACAATGCAGAGGAGGAATAACAAATGCTCTGTTTTCTGAGCGCTCTCCCATGATTTATGAAAGGTGTACCTCACTGTGGGAAGATAATGCCATTTGAAATGGTCCATTTCATAAATCTATCCCCCTCGTCCCCAGCCGGATACAGGACTCCTATGAACTCCTGAATCCAATAATGTTTTCATCCTCTATTGACAAAAAAAAAAAAAAAAAAAAAAAAGGAAGAAGAAGAAGAAAAAAAAGGACTTTGTTTGGAGCGAGGTAATGATGCACTTACAAGGGAGCAGTGGCTAACACTCTGTCTCCAGGGCTTTCTTTGGCAATGGCCACAGAGCTTCCAAGGCGGGGAAACTTGGATAAACAAAATGAAGAAATAATCAACACGCGCGACATCCCTGATGTCCTTTTACTGCTAGTGGCATTAATTATAGCACGGGCCCAATCCTCTAAGCGACCGCGGAACCAAATGTTTTGCCTGAATACCCTCTCCACCACATGATAGATTTATCCTTTGGAACTGGGGTATTTCCTATTCATTCACGCACCGCTTCGGTGTATCTGCTTGTTTATCTAACTGCAAGATCGCGGCCAGCAGAGGAGTCTGTGCCAAGCGTGACAGAGGAGGCAGTCGGGGGCCAATCATAAACTTTCGTGAAATTCATGGTTGTGAGTTTTTCTGGCCATACGGAGGGACAAGTGATATATACGTATCAGGGCTATGCAGGCTCCGGGAAACCGTCATGAAATATGAGCAGAGAACAGAGGAAGGTTCCTTGGGATGCAATGACACGGACAGCACCGGCACAAGGAGCGACTAAAACACATGCCTGAACGGCACAGAAGAGTCATACGGCAGACGGGGGCAGCATGACGCATGGCACCCTGGTGTCATGGACATGGAGAAGCAAAGGAAGTAAATCCGCTAGGCAGGAAATGCTTCATGTTCATTAGAAAGTGGGGAAAAACAGTTAAATTTAAAAAAAAGAAGTAGGAGAGGAAAGCAAGCCATACTTGTATACATTTGGGTTTTTTAACCTCAGTGGGGATTGCTGCATTTGGGAAAACCCATACACCCACCCCTCAGATTCTAAGGGATTAGGAAGCAGATAAAGCACACAATATAAGACGGAAATGATGTAAAAATACGAATTTGAAAGAACTCCTCACATCATACTCTCCCCGATACTCTGGTATTTGCATATTTTGACTTGTATTTAAAAAGCGATTTCAAGGTCAGCTTCAGTGGAGAAACACTGAGCTAAGATGGAAAGTAACTCCATTAAAAGTCTACCAGTGTTTTGCATATTTATTTTTCTTCTTCTATAGTGAGCAATGACAACAAATAAATAAAAAAAATCAGGGTAAACAAATACCAGAGAAGTTATTTTATACAAAGTGTATACTCCTTATTCTATCTATTTATATACACAAACATTTCTATTATTTGAATTTACAAAGTGTGTAACACACGCCTGCAGGCCTTAAAAATCTACGTGCATTTGCATAAGAGAGAAAACATATTATTGTCCCAAGTCTTGGAAGACCATGGCCCAAATAAAATGATGACCTCCTCAAATGAGTTTTGTATAATGGGACGGAAGTAATGTGCATTTTTAAAAGCTTCAGGACCTGGCTCAGAGGGTTAAGCGGCTGCCTTCGGCTCAGGTCATGATCTCAGGGTCCTGGGATCGAGTCCCGCATCGGGCTCTCTGCTCAGCAGGGAGCCTGCTTCCTCCTCTCTCTCTCTGCCTGCCTCTATGCCTACTTGTGATTTCTCTCTGTCAAATAAATAAATAAAATCTTTAAAAAAAAATAAAAGCTGCAGGACCATGGTTTTAAAATATAAATAGATTTAAATTTTCCAGCTATGTAGGTTCCATCGTTTAACCATGAACATCCTGTGTGGGTGGAGACGCTGAACAGGGTAACCTTGGGTCTTCCCAACCAGATATGGAGAGCTTCAGCAGAAGCACAGACAAATATCAAAATTAGCATCTGTATCTCGATGCCAAAAAGATCATCAGGCTTATGTCTCTTGAAGGAACAGGGAAGTGGGACGGGCTGCGTGGGGGCTGGAGATCAGAGGATTGTAAATTGCCATCAAAAGGCCAGGGTGACCGCCAAATAGGGACCTCTCCCAGCAGACTTGGGTACTCATAAATCCGAACACTTTTCTATGTCAAGGAACGTCTTTGAGGTGATTTGATATTTGAGGATGTGACAATTAGATGAAAAGGCATCCTGGGCCATTTTAGAAAAATGCAAAAGTCAACCTTGTTTATTTATTGACTTGTTTTCTAAAATCTGATCTCCTACTTTATTCACGAAGAGTAGACTTAAAAGTACTACTGGCTATTTCCAAAAAAAATTAAGCCCACCCTCAAAGGACAACCATTTGCCACCAAGGAAAGAATTAAGAATTCCAGCAACTGCACAACCAGGCATTAGTGCCTACATGGAAAGCGTTATGGGGCCTGGTGAACACCTGCTCCAGGTAGGAAGCCTTTGGAGGCCAAGTACTGCCTCTCATTCATCTTTAAAGCCCAGCAACCCATTTGGGGTCCAACGGACAAAAGACGCTCAGAGAATATATGTTGACTCTAATACGCAACTGTCTCTGTTCCTAGTGGCATCGGTAATGAGCCTCGTGACCTCGACTTAGAGTCCCCTTGATGGACACAGATCTGATGGGGCCTTTGTCTTGCCCACAGCGCTTAGAAATTCTCAATTCCGTACTCAGGCTGTGAGGGCCACCTCTTCAACCTCATCAGATTTCACTCTAAACCCACACCATTACACTTCATCTCCTTTCTGGTTTTCAGCTGTGCCAGAGGGCACTGAACATTCGTGTTCCCCTGCCTGCCCCTCTTGCTTTCAGCACCCCTTTGCTGCCTCTCGCAATTCAGGCCTCAGAGTCATTAAGGGCTGTCCTGACCCCAAATCAAATTAGCCTAGTCTTATCCCCAGTCCTTTTCGATCGCTTTACCCAGTGTCATTGGCCATACGTCACTTCTCTCCGACTTGCGCCTTGCTCATTCGTTCCTGGTTGACTGTCTGAGTGCACTGAACAAAGAGCCTCCATCTGCCTTCGCGGCTCTATCCCTACAACTGGTAAAGGGGAGGTGCTCAGTACATACCTACGGAATGAATGAATGTACTAAAATATCCAGAAATGACCTTACTATTGGCTGCATGTAAGGGAATCCTGCTGATGGGGATCCTGAACACTCAGGGGGACATGATGGCTCCAACAGCTGAAAAACAAGTGGGTCACACCCACTAAGAGAGCTTGTGGGGACAGAAATATGAATGAAGCAGAGCCCTTGGCACCGAGAGGCTTCCTGCTGCACACAGTGTCCTCAGGCTTCTCTGTGTTTATGCCTTGGCTGCTTCTTCATGACTGGTAATAAGACCATCCCCATCACCATCGTCAGGGATACCCCTGATTCTGACATGGAGGTCAAGCTCTGAAGGCTGTCCATACCCTAATCTGAAGGAGGGAGAGTTAAGCAAACGCTGATCTGCATTCTCTTTCCCCACCGCACCCTAGCTCACTTCCAGACACACAGAAATCTGGCCTGAATATTTTTTCACTTTCCTCTGAAAACAGAAATCCTATGTCTTTCCTGTGATCCAGGAAGGCCCTGACACATAATGTCAGATGGTGACATTTCAGGGACCCAGGATGTGAAGTCACAGGGTGTAAGTGTGCTGCCAGCTTCCCAGCTTTCAGGAAGTCACCGAGCCTCTCAGAGGACAACACGGATGACAACTCCTCATGAGAGGTATGGGAGGACAATTAAACCAGAAAAGACAATGCCTAACACAGAGCCTGGCGCGTGAGAAAGCTCAGGAAATGTATGTGCAGCACTTCCACAGAAAATACCCACTCGAATAGAAAGGATCATTTTGTTAATGTGTAATCCTTATACTTGTATCGAATTAGCATCATTAAAAGCACAAGTGTATTTGTGAATCTGGGTAAAAAGTTGTCCATACTATTCTGGCAACTTGTTGATAAATTTGAAACACTATTAAAATTTAAAGCTCTTCCTTACCCCCAAAGCACACCCCTAAGTGTGCCCCTCTTAGTGGAAATTTGAGATACCATTTATTAAAAAAAAAAATCTAGGAACAGGGATAACTAGAGGAGAAGAGATTATTGAAAAATCACTTCCTAGTGCCTGTAGCTTAAAACTTTATTTCTATCTAATTTTCCAGGACCAGGTCCTAAGCAATCTGTGACCATATTCCAAAACCCAAATGGAATACTAATGGATTAATGTGCTTTAAAAAGCATCTTCATAAGATTTAACCATGAACAAAACTCCTTGCTTTTCTTAGCTTCCAGTTAACATGCAATGTCCACTTATAGTTCAAGTTAAAGAGCTACAAAAGCCTGGAATTTTATATGAACCTGACAGTGATGGGTGAAAACCATACTCCAGACATACCTCAAACAGTAACACTTACTTTTTCTTACTTAACTCATGGTTGACCTACTGGAGCCATTTGCTGGCGAACTGTTGTAGAAAGTCTCCTGGCCTGCTCTGAGTGGCTTTCTAAACCAGAAGGAAAAAGTACAACCAAGACGTGTTCCAAAACCCATGAAGCTTATGGGCTCCGCCCAGGGAGGAATCCAAGAAGTTCTCATGTTGTGAAAGTTTTACTCAGAGCAGGTGAAAATTCAAGACTGGTACACCCACGTTCATGGTAGCCTTATCCAAAACAGCTACAACATGGAAGCAGCCCAAGTGCCCATCAATGAAGCAACGAATATGCAAAATGTGACATATATACGCGATGGGTAACAATTTAGCTGTAAAGCGGGAGGAAGCACGGACCCAACTGCAGTGCGGACGGACCCTGAGGACTTCATGCTAAATGAGACGAGCCGGTCACAAAAGGAGAAATAACTACAGATTCTACTTATACCAAGTCCTGATATAAAGGCAGAAAGTGGACTGGTGGTTGCCAGGGGCCGGAGAGGGAGACAGGGTAGCTGGTACTGAACAGGTCTAGAACCCGGAGAGAGGGAGACAGGGTAGCTGGTACTGAACAGGTCTAGAACCCGGAGAGAGGGAGACAGGGTAGCTGGTACTGAACAGGTCTAGAACCCGGAGAGAGGGAGACAGGGTAGCTGGTACTGAACAGGTCTAGAACCCGGAGAGAGGGAGACAGGGTAGCTGGTACTGAACAGGTCTAGAACCCGGAGAGAGGGAGACAGGGTAGCTGGTACTGAACAGGTCTAGAACCCGGAGAGAGGGAGACAGGGTAGCTGGTACTGAACAGGTCTAGAACCCGGAGAGAGGGAGACAGGGTAGCTGGTACTGAACAGGTCTAGAACCCGGAGAGAGGGAGACAGGGTAGCTGGTACTGAACAGGTCTAGAACCCGGAGAGAGGGAGACAGGGTAGCTGGTACTGAACAGGTCTAGAACTGGAGTTTCTGGTGAGAGTCACGGGAACAGATGACGGTGGATGCATTTCGTACTGTGGAGCTAGATGCTTAAAAATGCCCAAGACGGTCCAACTTATGTTATGGTTATTCCAACACAATGAAGATCGAGTGGGCTGATTTTTAATTAAAAATGTTTAATCTTTTAAAAACTTACCGGGCGACTTCGACTACTTGGCAGTATCCACTCATGCATCATTTACTCATGGGGCGGGTCAGCCTACAGAGGAAAGGGTTCCAGCCAGTAAGAGCCTTATCCACCCTGGGGCGACCACGCAAAACTTGGGTTCCCAGATCTTCAGAAGGCTCAGAACCATCCAGGATAGACCTGGAAAAACCTGCTTGGGATAGACCATCACAGGCAGTCACCTGGAGCACAGTCCAAGGAATGAGAACTGAGCTCAGAGGTAAGGAGGACGCACTGCAGATATCCAAAGTCAGCCCTTGAACCCGTCACCTCCCTCCCTTCCAGCTACTGACCCTGCCTTCCGTCTTTCTGTCCATGGACCACCATGCTCCTGGTTCCCTGAGACAAAAACACAGTCGTTACTTCGTAACTTCTTTCCAGGCTCCAGCTTCTTCTTCCTTGACATCTGCCATCTGTCTGTCTGTCTATCTATCTCCATTTGAATCTTCTACAGTCACCCTTGTGAACATGTTATTGTCCTATTTAACAAGCCTGCTGTGGCCCCACCACCAACTAAATAAGATTTTAAACTTCTGGTTCTGGCACTAGAGTTCCTCTACAAATGACCCTGAGCAGGGGCTGTGGGGGAGCTGGGCACAGAGAAAGAGATGCCCCCTCTGACCGCCCCCACCACAGGCCTCAGGGTGTGGCCAGAGAGGATTCATTCTGTTTCCTCCAACCGATCTTAGCTAAGCCATCCAACCACCTTGGTTTTTGCAACCATCTTGGCACCTTTTAAAAAATCAAAACTTGGAAAGAGTGTCCCATGGGAGAAAGCACTCAGGCGACCAACTGGTCCCTTTGAGTCCCAAGCCCTGCTCCCCCGAACTAGCTAGACATTGTGTAGAGAGTCTTATCAGAGCGTTTGATGCGTCTTGTTCCCACAGAACGTCCAGGTTGGGGCGTAGGTGGTCCGCTCTTTATGCTGCTGGAAAGGGGACCTAGTTTCGTCTTCACTGTAATCTCCCACTGGTTGACATGGGAACCAAATGTGTCCTCTGGACCCAGCGCTGGACCAGTGATTGCCGGGTGCCTCCTTGCTCCTTACCTTGTCTGTTCAGTCTTCAGGAGGTGCCTGGGACCAACCCGAGTCATCAGCCTTCTGGGAAGGTTCCTCCTACAAACCACCACTTCCCCAGCTGTGAGCGGTGGGCCGCTGTCTGTGATGTGGATTAAGTCTGTTCTGATCCCACAGGGCCCTCCCAGTTCGGTGGGGGGGGGTCACCCCCTGGGGCCGCAGCTGCAGGCTTCTCTTTCAGGGAGGTCAGCGATTTCAGCCCTCAGTCGGCATCTCTTGAAGGGGGTGCCAGGAACGTTTCGAGGACAGCATTTTCCTTGGCAGGTGTGCCTGCTGGCAGGGCCCACTTCAAGGTTTGCGAGAGCAGGGAAACGGCATCTGGGATCTATCTGTGGTTGTCGGTTTGCACATTTTGAGGGGCGAAGTGAAAAAGAACTGTCTTACACAGCATGTTCTTATCCAGCCCTGGGCTGTGTCCGTAGGAGGAAAAGTGCCAGAGTGGAAAAGCGGCCGCGGGGCACCTGGGATCTTCTCAGGGGCTGCCTCAGGTCACTGCCGGGTCAGTTTAAGAAAAACCTCTCTAGGGCGCCTGGGTGGCTCAGTGGGTTAAGCCGCTGCCTTCGGCTCAGGTCATGATCTCAGGGTCCTGGGGTTGAGTCCCGCATCGGGCTCTCTGCTCAGCGGGGAGCCTGCTTCCTCCTCTCTCTCTCTGCCTGCCTCTCTGCCTCCTTGTGATCTCTCTCTGTCAAATAAATAAATAAAATCTTATTAAAAAAAAAAAAAAAAAGGAAAACCTCTCTACTTGGTGGTCACACCAGACATCTTAGTTCCTCCTGAGTTTGACCCAGCACTTTAGAAGCAGCTCAGGAAAAGGGCTGCCTCTGTGTTTGGAGGGTAGGGCTAAAGCCTCTTGGACACATCAGCAGCTCAGAATGGTATTGCCAAGTTGGAACTGCCTTCCAACTTCTGCCCAAGTATCTTTTCCTCTGTGAGCCCTTCAATGTCTTCCCCAGATGGACACAATGAAATACTTGTCCTGCTGTATTCTAGCCAGGCCTGTAGATGATCCCATGACTGCCTGTTCTGTGCTATACTATGCTCACTGCCTTTGGTACCTGCCTCTTCTATTACACTACAGGCTTCTCAAGGTCAAGGATCATGTCCTAATTGCATTCATATTCTCACCTTTGTCCCCAGAGCGGATGCCCAGTAATACTCACTGACCAGCACGCCCCCACCCAGTGATCTCTTCTGACCATGCACAGTTGGATGTTACATTTCTGGCTCAACCAACAGGTGCCAAGCGCCATCCGTTTTCCATCGTCCTTCATCAGAATAGGCTCCTTCTGGTCTCAGAGTAAAATGGGAACCTCCCTGGCTACCCCTGCTCCCTCCAGTCCAGGCTGAGAACTTCTACCTGTTCCCAGAGCACCCGACCTGGGCTCCCGAGTTACTCATCATGCAGTGGGCCCAGCCTCTTGCCGGCTCCCCATGATTCCTACGTGCGAGGACTGTCTGCTCGGGCACTGACAGGAGTCCGTCTTCCTTGTGAGACTGTAAGAACTCCTTGAGGGCAATAGTTGAACATTTTAAACCAAAACTTAAGTTCTCCTCTACCATATGCTGGTCACTATATAAAGCTGTCACGTGCATTCCCTTGTGGGACGTCCACATCAACCACGGGAGGGATATATTATTATGCCCACTCTATGGATGAAGAAGCAGAGGTGGCTGGTACCATGCCTGGGGCCATATGGGAACAAGTTAGAGGTGGAGCCTGGATGTCAGCCCAGAAATCATTCATTCCCAAGCTACTTCCACACTGATCTGCCGTTTGTCATGTCTGTGTCCTCTCAGTGTCTAGAACGGGGCATGACCTATGTCAACAAACTTGTGGGGCAGATATTTCAAAGGCACCACAGAATATTTCTAGGGCTTTTCAATTAGTCCTTCCCTTCACTTTACTCACTCATTTTTTTTTTTCATTCTACTACTTGTCCTTGATAAATCTATTAGGTAAGACTGGCTGTAATTAACAGAAAACCCTAAAATACAGTGACTTCAATCCAAGAGAAGTTTGTGTCAAAACAAACAAACAAAAATCCTAGAATAATCAGTCCTAGGCATGATAGAATTTGGGGCACCTCAGCTTTCTCCGAGCTCCACAGGGTGCCTTTATCAGCCCCTGGGCCGCCATCCCAGACTGCAGGAAGGGAACGTGGCACCTGAAGCAGGCAGGGAGGCCTGGGACTTCCCTACCATCCCGCTGGACACATATCACAGAGCACAGAGAGGGCGGGTAGGACCTGGAGCTCTTACTCTGAACCAACATGTGACCCTCAAAAAATTCTGTTGCTAAGAAAGAATGGATTGGCTATTGGGGGACAAGCAGGGGTTCCCAGGCACTAGCATCTGCTGAATCCCTGCCTTCCTTGGCTCTACTGCACCGCCTGAGGTCAGATTCTGGTCATCCCTCCCAGACCCTTAGGGACTTTGTCCTTCCATTTTCTTTTTAAAGCCACTTCCCCACGATGGCTCTTCCCCAGACGAGGTGCACTGCCTGTGCTGGGGCGCTTGGCTGACCTTCCAGGCCCCCTCCCCCACCTTCCCCCCTACCCCATTCTGTCCTCCTTCTCCACTGGGCTCAGTAAATATTTTGGGATGATAATGACTCAAGGTATGGCTGTCTCACTCAGATCCCACATCACACACTGATACGATGCCAGAATTTTGTTTTTCTCTCCTTAGCACTGGAAATAGATTTTTAAGCAGTGTTATATAGCAGTTCCTCTTCAAAATCCTTCTTTCCTTTTCTTTAGTAATGTCTTTATAAATCACCGTTATAAAAATAAGGCAAGCAGAAGGAAAAATATGCAGTACCTAGAAACTGAAAATTCAAGTATTTGCTTTTTATGGGACACTTGAGGCTCTTAAAAAAGAGAACTGCTAGAAAAGTTAAATACAAAAAATTCACTGTATGATAACATAAAAGCCCAACAGAACTGAAGAGTTTATGAAAATAATTTGAATATTTACACTTCAATTTATGGTCTGAAAATCACCCCCAAACCACGATCTTATTCTTAAATGGGTTTTTTGAGAGAGCATTAAATACATTTTGATTATTCTGACACAATGTCTGCTTGGATATTCTGTGCACTGATTTGAAAGCAAGGAGGAAATCCCCTAAAAATCGAACGTTAAGTATTTGTGACTATACATTATATATACAGAGAAGCACATTTATATGCTTGCGTATATACAAAGTTTAACCAACATTTCAACTTAAAGGCGTGCTTTGTGTTGTTGTTATTGTAGGCAGAAAATACCGTAAATTTAACTCGGATGAAGCTGAGGGCTGAAACACATTGTAATTCTCTTGACAGGGAAGCTTGGGTTCAAGTTCATATCTTTTTATTTTCTAAGACTGAGGCTGCATGATCACTTAAACTGTGTTTTATTCACAACATTACAGAAACACAGCAATGCGGGTCCATAAAATTGTTGACGAATGAGAACCAAATGTGCTCTCATTTTGTCTTTCCTATTATTTTTTTTTTCCCTGTAAGTCAAAGAAACCCCTTCTCAGAATTTCTTACATTTCATCTATTTAGGAAAAGTCTATACCATTATTTTAACAGGCCCCCAAAGCATCAAATATCTGTACCAAAAAAGAAAAAAAAAAAATCAGGATCCACTTCAAAAGGGAAAACATTTTCAGAACAAGAAAAGCGGTAGGAAAACATATGTCTAAACACTTTATTATTAAACTCATGGGTTTAATGAAACCCAAACATGGAGAATGCATTATGTAAATACATATGGACAAAGGGCTTTTGAAGTCTAGATGACCACAGTATCCAGGGTCTATGATGATTTTTCTTTTTCTTGTTTATGCGTCCTAGTAAGACTTTATCACACACACACTACTGAGACTGTTTATTTAGTTTTAAGCACAAATCTCTGCAAGCTTAAGCAAAAGGGATGGCTAAGAATATGTAAGTGTCTGGGCAGAAGAATAACTCACTGAGGCTTCAGAGTTGGGAACGAAAATAAACACAGTAAGAGAAATCCCTGCTTAATCTGTCTTCTAAAGAAAGACACTTATTCAAGGGGACATGGGCAAATTCCCCCACACTGGGGCACTGAGATGAAACTAAAATCAGAGTCAAAATACACAAACCCGGGCACCAAGCACAGTCAATAAATAAGTACTTGATTAAGTCTCATAATTATGCCTTAATTACCTTTCTTCTCTCCGGTTTGGATTTAAAGAAGAATGCACGACCACAAATAGTCCATCAGCTCATGTAGCGTCACCGTGCTGGTGTTTACGTGATTTCAGAGATCAAATAACCAGCGTCCATCTATCAAATATCGACTGGGTGCCTAGCCTGAGTCACGCTCTGGGCTGCACGCACGCTGTGTGTTCATTTCTATCTCCAATGAACTTAGAAACAGACGTGGAAACAGACACATGTGATAACAGTAGAAATAATCACATTCCCTGGTGGTCCATTCTGCACCAAGAACTTCAATAACCCTTGGCAGGTGTTATCCAGGAGAGTCCTTGAAACAACCCACTGAGTGTGACTTATTATTATTATTTCTGTTTTATACATGAAGAAGCCAAAGCCAAGAGAAATTAAATGACCTGCCCAAGGTCACCCAGACAAAAAGTGGACTGAGAGAGGCACCTGGGTGGCTCGGTGGGTTAAGCGCCCACCTTTGGCTCAGGTCAGGTCTCAGGGTCCTGGGATGGAGCACTGTGTCAAGGCTCCAAGCTTAGGGGGAATCTGCTTGTCACTTCTGCCTCTCTCCCTCTCTCAAATAAACATATAAAATCTAAAAAAAGAAAAAAAGAAAAAAAAGAAAAGGCCTCTGTTCATTCCACAAAGCTCAAACTCAAGTGACTCATGTCATAGTAACAATTGGCCACACACTGACAGTCCTGTTCACAGGCAATAGATTTCTTATTCCTTCCTCAAAACGAGACTCCTATTATACAGGAGGAAACTCAGACTTGGAGAAGTACTACAAGTCTTCCCAAGCCTCCCTTGCTGCTGGGGCAAGGTCAAAATCGGCACTCTATCTCTTGCTGCCTAGACCCAGATTCTTCCAGAACTGCAGGCTGATTCTATCACATCTTTCAAAAACTGAAACAATGTTCCCAACAGCTTTCTGGAAGATAAGAGGGTGGAGAAGGCTGGCTAATGTCCAGAGCCCCAGGCGAGGCTGCTGGGGGCTGGACCTGGAGCTCCTTCCTTCAGACCCCTCTCTGTTTCTCGAATCTTCGGAAGTCAGTGATTTGCTTGGTGTCTGTATCTCTGCTTCTCCAAACACCGCAGGGCTCTGCCAGATCTTCCCCTAAACACCTTGAACGTCAGTGTTAAACCCTCTTCCCCCCAGTACCTGGTGGCCATTCTCTGATCTGGACTAGAATGCACCCTGACTGCAGGCGGGGGCGGGCAGGTGTATTGCTCGGGGAACACACTCCAGCACAGGGCTCCTGATCCAGTAAGAATCTGGGGATGCAGCCGCCCTATTTGAAATATTACACAGCATTTATGGCACGAGCACTGGCCATTCAGAACAGACACAGCTGTTAACGTCTTCACACTGGAGCCCAGGCCTCTGCTGTGCTGGGTTTAACTCTTTAGTTGCTGGATCGGGGGAGGCTTGTCCCAGCTATTATCCACCGGCACTGCAGGCTTCTAACATGTTAACAACCGCTAATGGACATAACCGGCACATGCTGCCTGAGCCATCAGGCCTGCCGAATGAAAGGACGCAAACTACTCCAGCAGCCACAGAACATCTGCAAAGAAGAATGCGTGCTTTCTGCAAAATGAGCAAAAACAGGTGTCTAAATGCCTCTAATGTAACTGTGCTTCTGCCCCTCGAAGACAAATGCTCCCCAAACTAAACTTAAAACTCAAGGAACCGAAAGGAGTTATGGATAACTGCATTAAGTTGAATGGGCCACGCTTTACTTTCTTAGGCCCCTGTAACGTGCGCTTGAGGACAGCAGACTGTCCTTCCCTGCGATCTCCTTCCCTTTGAATCGAAGGTAGGATCTATAATCCATAGTTAGCTTTTTCTCTTCCCCTCCCCCCTCTCCTCTAGGCTCGGCTTCTTTCTGCCCAGCCACGTTCCTGACTGGAAACAGTTCCGTATTTCCCCTTCACTCTTGAGTAGGCAAGAGTGTGATCAAATGAAAAACGAAGGGACTGAGAAGTGACCAAACCCCGTTAGGACGGGGCCAGGGCCCGAGCCAGACTGCCTTCGGGAGACCAGTACTTAATTGCTGGCCAAAGCATCGCTCTCTAAAAGTGAATGGTATCTTCACCCTCATAGAGAAATGAAATACCACCAAAGGTATTGAAGGTGGAAACTCCCCTTCTAAAATGCTGGCAAAAGACATGTATGAAAGCCTGGTTCTCATTGGGAAACAGAGTTCTTTGCAGTTTGTGAAGCATGAATATACTAAAAATGTGCACCTCCTCGCTGTAATATTATCCTTTCTGTTTTACAGTTATGGCTCCCCAGTGAAAATATGCAGGAAACAACACATGTAAGTGGGTTCCTGGGTAAGATAGTGGGAACTAAACACAGGAGATTTTAGGGCATTTCTTAACACCAAGGAAGGCAATTATTACCCAACTTCATTGACATACTTGCCCCTGGAGCTTTTCTCTCAAACTTCATTAACATATTTTGCCGAAGAAGCCCGGATCTCACTTTTTTTTTTTTTTTCCCCTTGTTAGGAAATTTTATTTTTTTTTTTTCCCAATTTATTTATTTTCAGAAAAACAGTATTCATTATTTTTTCACCACACCCAGTGCTCCATGCAAGCTGTGCCCTCTATAATACCCACCACCTGGTACCCCAACCTCCCACCCCCCCGCCACTTCAAACCCCTCAGACTGTTTTTCAGTTTGATGCCATTTTAGAACTTTATGTTTCCAAGTTGAGCAGTTGAGGGGTTGTTTTCTCAGTCCTGGTATGCTGCCACCCAGTGGCAGCAATGATCAGCCTTGGTCACGTGGCTTACACAAAGCTTAGCTAATGAACATGCTTTTTATAAGACAAAGATGAGAAATGTACTTACTATTTAAAAGAAAAATAAACATGGAGAGCCCACTGCTGCTAGAATATAACGAGAGAGATATCTACATTCAGACATATGCCCATACATTTAAAATACATTGCAACAAAGGGGTTTTAAAAATGATGAACAGGAAATATTATAGGATCACTTAAACAGACCACCCTAAAATAACAGCAAAAGTTACTGACCCTTAAACCTCAGACCCCATGGAATGACCAGATTGTAAGCTTATCAAACACTTAAACAGTTACACAAACACTCAGAAACTAACTAATAAATGTTGGATGAATACTAGGGGAAGAAATTAACACTTTCTAAACACTCCATAGGACTGTGACATGTATCTTACCAACATCTGCTTCCTCACTCTCCTAACAACCATGCCAGGGTTTTACAGATAAAGACTCTGGGTTGCAGAAAGTTTTAGTAATTGACGTAAAGTCAACCAGTGAGCAGATGGGAGAGACAAGTTTTAAGGGAGATGTTTTGATTACAAAGCTTGGATTCTCTCCATTATGCCATTATCCTGATTTGTCAATAAAAATTTCTTGATAGAAATGATGACAGCAAGTTCCATTTTTCAAACACGCTTTTTAGAAGCAACCTCCCAAAAACCAAACTCAAAAGGAAAAAAAAAAAAAAGAAGAGCACAGTTGATCTCAAAGTGTTACATCATCCCTCTAACTACTTTAAAAAGTTTCTTTCTAAAATGCGTGTGAATTCTGAACTTCAAGTCAAAATCCTTTTAGAAGGCACAGGGTCGTCAAGCTTGCTCAAAGCAAAAACCCTTACAGAAGCTTTCCTTCGTTCTCTAAATGGGGCCCTCTCAATGGGATAATAATTTGTAGCAATCAATCTGGCCACCACGTATGAAACTCCTGAATCGAATCCTCCCTCTGACACTTCCGAAGCAGGTAAAAGCTAATTATTCTGTAAGAATAAAGTTTACGTGACTGATTTTCTCTAACAGGAAAAAGTGATCAACTACTTGATTCCATGGAAGATTGAGACGTCAGTCCTCCCTCAAGAGATTTCTAGATGAAAGCTGCTAGCATACTATGAGTTGAAACTGTGTGTGTGTGTGTGTGTGTGTGTGTGTAGCATTTCCAAAGCTATTTCTTGAAACCGTTGCTATGTTGCCTCTCACCCCCAAGGAAAGATAATGTACAACATATAAACTAGGTATTAGGAAAGGCAGGTATAAAACATAGCAGGATGGGTCAAGGGGTCACATGGAAGAAAACTGCCCCTTCCATTCTGGAATAGTCTGCTCTAGAAATAAAGATGCTGCTGCTCTTTCGGTGAGGTGTAGCGCAAGTGGGCAAGGTAGAAAGGGAGGAGGAAGAGAGAATTTTGACTTCCGGATGTGGAATCTTTTGTTTTTCCCTACAGATTTTAATATTTTGAGCCAAATAAAACCTTAGGTTTAAGTTCTTGCTTTTAGTATTACTATGTGTATGCAGAATACATGCCTGATAGGAGGGTCTTCTTTGGCCTGGGGCCTTGGGTCATCCTGAATAGTGTTGACAAAGCAATTCAGGGTGGGGAGCAATCACACCCAGACGGCCTTGGGGTGGGGTGAGCCGGTCCAGAAAGGCCAACAGTGCGGCAGAATGAGGACCGCATCACATGGTATCAATTGACCTGGAAACTAAGATCCACTGTGGGGTAATCCATCACCCAGTAATGCCTACACTGTGAAGGCCCAGTGAAAGCTCTGAACACGGAGGCTCGGGTAAGCGGCCACAGCCAGCAGGGTGCTCACACGGCAGTCCCGAAGAGCAACAGCGCTTCATGGGGAGAGAACCACAGAAGCTTTGCATTTGCCACTGTGCCCAGACTCTGCTCTGGGTGTCTCTTGCTTTGGTTTCTTTTAACTCATGTCCCTTCCTTGTAATACATCATTGTTGTGAATATAATGGCTTTCAGGGTGTTCTGTGAGAACTTCTCAGACCTGGGGGGGGGGTGCTGTTTTAGGGAGAACACGCCCCCCCCCCCCGCCGCCAACGTGAAGATGCTGTCAGAAGACAATCTGGGAGATGGCGGCTGACCCCCACGTCTTCCCGGGCCCCTGCTCAGCGTTAAATGGTCAGTACCTGGACAGAGCCGGCAGCCGAGTCCCTGCGTCTCTCTACCGCCACCATGACCGACACACACCCAGCCAGAGTCCCCACAAGCACCCTAAACTCCAGTCTCCTCGCCAGGAAAATGAGGAATTGAGTGAGTTGCTCAGTCTAAATGACAATGTTATTATAAGACTCGATTAAGGTAATGACTGTGAAAATTCTCGGAAACTCTTTATCCACAATAGGATATTAAGAGCGACCGTTCCTCTGACTTCGGTGTTTTGGGGTTGCAGGATGATATTCACTCTCCCGGCTTTATCGTTATTTCCCGTGGCCGGTGAACGCCTCTTGTCTTCATTGGCAGGTGCTGAAATTATGTCAGCTAGAACTTTCATTAGCAAATGATCTGAGTCGGGGAAAAGTCGCGGGGAAACAAATGCAGCGTTTTGACGTAGCCGTGTCTATCCCAGCACAGTGCGGTTTCGAGGCTAATGTCTTTTCAAACAGCTCTGTTTTGCCTGCAGACTTGAATACCCTCATTATAGTGTTTGAAAAAAAAGTTCCCTTATGTTTTTTTAAAGAGCGCCATTCTTCAAAAAGATGTCAAGAAGCTCTTTATTTCCCCCCTCGCTACAAGGTGTAATGCAGGATGAGCACAAAATCTGGTTGGAAATGTGACCTATATTGAACGGGCAGAGCTTAATATCAAGCAAACAGCTAGCTTGGGAGCTGGTTTCGCCCCACCTTGCGGCTGATATTTGTAGAAAAGTGCCGTATATTATTCGTGGGCAGTGAGAGCGGTTTGGAAGTCAATTATGATTTTAAAAAATTGGAATCATTTGCTCAAAGAGTTGATCAGAGTTTTGAACAAGTCCCTGGCCTTTCTCACGACAGCCAAAGCCAGGTCTTTGGGAAAACATTTTATTTTCATGCTCAGTGTAATCAGAAGAGAAAAGTCGTGTTTTGCAGATGAAATGGGGCTGATAATAAAAAGTAGGTCACACTTTCTCTATCTCCATCTCTCGTTACTTTCTCTGAAAAGACAAAGGAGGGTTTCTAAGATGTGAATCAAGTCGGGTCAAGCCTCTGACCTGAGTGTTCTTTGCATTATGAGTAAAATTAGGAGCACTTTCGGTCCCTGGCTGATGTTTAATGAGGGCAGGGGCCGTGAAACAGTAATTCTAAGGGCTGGGGTGGGACTTGAAGACAGAAGATCATCCAGGCTTCTGGGACAAGTAAGAACCACAAGCTTAAAGGACGGTTGGTGGCTACGACCTCGGGATCTGGGGCGGCAAGGCAGGAAAGAGGCACATAGAAGAAATGTCATATTAGTCCCCAGAGGATATGATACTATTGTGCATGATTATTTAGTCTCTGCACCAGGGGGAGATCATGCATCCCTGCCCCGGAGTGCTCAGGTCACTTCTTTGGCCAAAGAGATAGGGCTACAATGATAGGTGTCACCTCTAGCAAGAGGCTTTCAGAGCATGTCTTGTCTCTGTGTCCTTAGGAAATGAGTCCTACAGATAGGCTATGCCATCAGCCCAGATCTGTTCTGCGCATGCAGGCCCCTCTTTGTTCCTGTAAGTCATGGAGATTGTGGGACTGTTTGTTACAGCAGCACACCTAGTCTATGCGGACTGATAAGGTATCCCTTCTGTTCTTCCTTTCTGAAAGTGTGTGAGAAGGATGCAATCAGGGAGCAAGCGTATGTGGTCTGTATTCCTAAATCATTTCCTAGCTCTAGAGCGGGGCATCAACCTATCCAGAATCAACTGCTCAGACTGGACTGGAAACACAGTAACACATGGCATCTCTCCAAGATCCCCATGTTAGAAAATAAAGCTGCCTAAGAGCAACAATGGCTGTTCAACAAATGATAGTAATGGCTTTTAGGATCATCTAGTGCTGATCTCAGGGTACATTGTGGAGCAAATTACATAAGGACAAAGTCTGGATTCAACCGGCTAGATGTAAATTCTAGAATCTACCATTTGCTCTCTGCTGGCTCCTGAATGGGTTGCCTAACTTTCCTGAGCCTTTGATTACTCATCTGTAAAGTGGGTTCACAAGGGAGCCCCTATCACATACAACTGGTGAAGGAGTTAGATAATTTCATGATCTTAAAGGAATAGCACAGAGGCCAGCCATATGGTAACTGCTCAAAGTATGTTGGTCATTGTGGTTCATACTTCTCTTCTTAGCCACACCAGTGTTAATTCTTCTCTCCCACCTACTTAGTGATGGACCTCGGGTGTCCTATTAATTCGAGGTGGAAGTGATAAATGGAATAACCCATTGGCTGCTGACACCATGACTGCCCTTAAGGAACCCGCACAGGAAGTGCCACCATGACTTAGACCAGAGACTTTTTCTCTGGGCCCCTTGGTCCAAACAGAAAGCTAGTCTTTCTACCACATGTAACAGAAGGAACTATCCTTCTGTATTCTTGCAGGACACAGCTCAGGAAGGGAAACACAAGATGCTCACTGATCACAATAAGAGCAGGTTCTTTGACACAGTGCTTAGACAAGTAAGTCGATCCTTCTGAGCATGAACTTCTTAATCTGTATAATGGGGATGGTGGGAAGAAAAGCCACCAGGGCCTGAGGATAGGATAAGGTAAGATATTCAGACTTTCAATACAGAGCTGATCTCATCAACCTCGGTCAACATGAGCTGTTATTATCATTATTAATACAACTAATAATACTAATACTGCTAGAAATCCCCCAAACCATAGCAAGCATAGTGCAGCCCATGTTGGGAGGAAAAGAACAAGCCTTCATAAAAGCCAACCTACCCTTGCAGAGACCTCTGAATACATACATAACAGAGACAAGGATACTTGTCCTAAAATCGAGAATGACCAAGCCTTCCTGCAACCCTGCCAGAAAATGATTGTGGGGGTTTACATCAAGGAAAACAGAAAAGCAACAATTTTACAGATATAGATTGAGAAAGGGCTCCTTTGAGAAGATAGGAAATGTAGTAAAATTCCACCTAGGTTAGCAGTTATTTCTTGATCTATACATATTGCTTGATAAATGATAAGTAGCATTTTCATCGCATAACACAGATCTTCTCAATTTAAAAAAGAAGCCATAGATTTTGGGGAACTACAGCCTCCCCTGGTCTTGGTTTATGACCTTTTGAGGTCTGCAGTACAAGCTCTGGGGTGAATCCTGTGACTCAAGCTTTGTCAAACTTCCAAATCTCTCTAACCAAAGAGATTAACTTAGGATGGGCATGTAATCAGAGCTAGGTCAGAATGAATCCAAGGGGAAAAAGAGATGGTCTGGTCTTTTCCTACTGGTTTGAACCTAGAAAGATGTGGTTTTTGAGGTAGTGACATTTGTCTTGACATCCAAAGAATGAGCTTATCAGAAAATGGTGCCAATACTGAGAAAATGAAACCAAGGGATAAAAAGAGGGAAGTCATGTACTGATCATTTAGCTTCTGGATCAAGCTTTACCTGATCTCCCTGTCAAAGCTACGTTTTCCAGTTAGTAAAGCTTACTTGGGTGAAGTTTTCTTTCATTTGCAATAGAAAGTCCTAAACACTGGCAACTCCATACAGTGGAAAAGGAAAAGCTATTCTTGACTTTGAGTTGTTACAGTTTAAGTAATTCCCCCAGAATCCATCAGTCATTTAAGTTAAAGTCTATCCCAGGCAGTGCCACTTTGATTTTTTTCAAATCTGCGAATGGTGGTCATTCATCCCAAATGGTCTGGGACAATCCTAATTGATGCCTGTTCTCCTGGAATAATTCTTACTCACCTCTACTTTCATTTTAAACAAATATCCAAGATTGATAAAATGGCGACTTGTAAGGTTACTCTGTTCATAATTCGTTTTTACAAAGTTTTTTCCTTTAAAAGTGGAATCCCACACCCCTCCCCCAAATTCTTTTCAGTGATAATTGTAGCTAATTATACTCAGCAAATAATCTCATCTTACCAGTCTTCCCATGTTTGACTTTTGGGGGATTAATCACAGCTTTCTGCTGTCGAATGAGGTTCTTGAGAGCACGGTATTATTGTTTTATCTAAAGGAAACCCCTCTGAAACGGGACCTCCATCCATCATACCCCCTGGAGTAGAAAGAACTGATTAAAACTTCCTGGCTTGAAAACTTGTTTGTTAGCGTGTGGCTTCCTCCCTGCCGTCAGCACAAGATCTTCCTCGTGCAGCGTGTTTAGGATTCAGCTAAGGGCATTGTTTTATCAAGATGGGACGGTTATCCGTGCGGGAGTGCGCTGTGCTGGGAACCTGACCATGCTGTAAACACAATGATAACATCGTGTCTGCACACTGGGAGAAGACAATGCTCCCCGATTCCCTTTTCCTAATTAGAGTCTGGAACAATAGGTGGGAAATACGAGGCCCTGTTATCATTATCTATTGGCCTTCATTTCTGGGCATTGATTGAGCAGAGGGTGTTTTGTGTGTGTGAAGAAACAGCAAATTAAAATTCAGACTTCTTCCATTTTTCTTCCTGGAGTGTTCATCTTGTTATAAGGCTGGGATGACAGAGATTAAAAGTCGGAAGTGGAAGAGCAGAGAGTTATATACACTTGTGAACAGTAACAAGTTCCCTTTCAAAATGATTCCAATAAGCAAATGTTTGATCAAGGCAGACGCTGGGATGTGAGGTCATGAAGAAATTGTTTCGACAATTGTTCCGGTCAAGGAAAGACATAGACAAGCACCTTCCCTAAATGGCGGACGAGTCAATTAATCCTACATCATCTGTTATTTCGCTAATGGGAATCAGCAATGTCACAGTGTGACTTTTTTTTTTTTTTTTTTTTTAATTTGCAATGCTCAGTACCCTGGTGATGTTTGGTGCATTGATCTGCACAGTAGCATTTGCCCAAGAATTCGGCATAGGACTTACCTATCCAAGAGCATCTTTGGAGAGACAAAAATCATCACTAGCAATAAGCCATATTAAGCCAGATTACACTTTGTGACTGCCTTGCAGAGTAACAGTGATGCTGGTTAGACGGAAAACTCTGCGGAGCTCCTAGAAGGGGTCTTCTGTACTACAGACACGCAACATTTAGCTCTTATGGAATTCCACTGGCCAAAATGGTGGAGGATCAGGTGACCAGGTTACCAAATTCTATGCTCAGTGAACGGAACGATCCTGAAAAGAGAACCCTCTCAATCTCTACTGGCCAAATGGTAAAGAGGGGGATGGGGATGAGTGTAAAGAAGACCGAAAGGCGGTATTTTCAACGCAACACCAGTCCAACCTGCCATGCGATCTTCATTGAACACATGGGTTATGGTAAGTATCAGGCAACTTGCCACATTGTTATTGATGTGTGAAGATACTTAGGTGAAGAGTCTTATAAAATTCCAATCTTCTGTCTGTCATGCGTCCTTTCATTATCTGGTTGTCCCATCATGGCTCCCTGACCTCAGCTCTGGAGATCCTTGTCCTCGTCTTCTGGCCATCGGTCTCAGGACGGCAAACCAGAACCTGGCACCACTCAGACCTTCTCTGTATTAAAAATCCTAAACTCCAGCCTCTCCTGCTTCGGCTGCTCCATTGCTGGCATCTGACATGCAGCCTCTGGTCAGTGGGCTCTCTCAGCAAACGGACTGCCCGCCAGCGCCTCTCAATTCTGCCTTGCAGATGGCCGAACTCCCATCAGTCCGTGGCGTGCCATCTGTGCCCCTCATTCCAGCTACTGGGGGCCGGTAGAACCCGAACTGCTTGTGGTACACAGCTTCTAAACTGAAAGATGCCAAGTCAGCCTCCATCTCTGCAACAGAGCTGCTGACGGAAGCACCGCATAGGGCCTCCTGGACGGCTTCCGGAGAGGACCCTCCCTTCTTGCCCCTTCCTCCTACCTGTTGCTTGGGATGGCTGGAGTGCGGGGCTCTGGCACCATAAGGGAGAGCCGAGGACAGCAGCGAGAAAAGCACCCCGGATAAATACAAAGCCGACCCGGAGCCTGGAGAGCCTCTGAACTCTTCTGGGTGAGAACAGCAAGAGCACCCATGTCTGTCTCACTTAGGGTTGTTTTGTATTACATGTAGATCTGGTTAAGGCTTATGAAAATAGTGGTGGCCGTGCTTTATGCCACCTGCTGTGCTCAAATGTTTGTGTCCCCAGAAGATTCATGTGTAAAAATCCTAACCAAACGGGGAAGCCCTCATGAATGGGATTAGTGCTATTATTTAAAAAAAAAAAAATCTTGGGGCCCCTGGGTGGCTCAGTGGGTTAAAGCCTCTGCCTTCGGCTCAGGTCATGATCTCAGGGTCCTGGGATGGAGCCCTACATCCGGCTCTCTGCTTGGCAGGGAGCCTGCTTCCTCCTCTCTCTCCACCTCCTCTTTCCCTGCCTGCCTCTCTGCCTACTTGTGATCTCTGTCTGTCAAGTAAATAAATAAAATCTTAAAAATAATTTAAAAAAAGATCTTAGGGGGTGACCTAGTCCCAGTGACGAGGATTCAACAAGCAGTCTGTGACCCAGAAGATGGCCCTCATCTGACTGTACTGCCATCCTGATCTTGAACTTCCAGCCTCCAGAACTGTGAGAAATAATTCCTGCTCTCTACAACCCCCCACTCCACCGTCTGTGGTATTTGTCATAAAGGGATGGCACCTGAGTGAAATGGGAGGCAATGGCTAAGCCTGCAAGTCCTACTGCCAACACCACTGGTCCCTCACCGGGTCTGCTTGGGCCCTCCCTAACCTCTCCTTCCCTATTCTCAGATGACATTTGGCTTCCTACTTCCTTGATGCGCTTGAGGCCACCATGGGTGAAGTATCTCAACTTCCTGTCCCGCCTCCCACCACCACTGACACTGGCATTCATTCTCACTTTCTTCCAGCCCATCAGAAGAACTTAATCCCACCTCCCCACCTCAGAGTAAAAGATGTCAAGTGACCAATGTCCTATTTATTTCTCTAGCCTTGTTGCCTATCTCTTCTGAGCTGTAACTCATGCTCTAATAAAAGTAATTGCTCGTACCCCCTTGTATATACCAAGTGGTTTCAATTGTTGTGCCTTCTGCCCAGAATAGAAGTTCTACCAAGATTCCTTGTCTGCTGAATGTGAATGATTTAAGACCAGCAAGGAGTTCTCCACCTTCCTCCAGATCTCTACTTGAAACTTCCAGACCAGGTCGGGTGCTCATCCTCCGTATTTCGGGTATCAACCACTACCTTACACCCTAACAGATGACCTGGGAATTGCCCGGTTCTGTCTCTCCACTGTAGCCAGACCAAAAGCTGCTCAAGGGCAGGCTCACATGTTCTTCTCATGATGCCTAGCACATTAAACCATTGTTTCTGGCTCTGAGTTGGTACTGCATACATTCTAATTAAATAAAACACTAGTTCTCATTCTGTGACTTAGTTAAAGATAAAATCGCACGAAACTGGAGCTTTCTCAAAAGTGCAGCTGTGAGCTGCCACGACCGTTCGCTCGTTTGTTCGTTCATTCATTCATTCATTCATTCATCAGCAGATATTCCTACAGCTCCGCCTAGGAATATCAGACACTGTTCTACGTGCTCACGACCCAGAGTGGACAAGAGAAACACGTGGTCCCTGCTTTCCTGCAGCTTACAGTCGGTGGGAAGAAAACAAAAACAATAAGCGAGCAGGAAACGAGTGGATGGGTAGATGGATGAGACAGTGGTAAGTGCCGGGCAGGGAAACAGGGAAACAAGAGCAAGAGAAAGCGCGGGTGGTTTCTTTGCATAGCATGGCTGGGGGGGGGGGGGCGTGAGGAGATAATGTGGCCACAGCAGAACGATGGGGCCCTCCGCCATTTCCAGATGGGGCTGGCAAGTCTCAAGCTCTCACGTCTCTCAGGCTGACCAGCAAGATCAGGGAACCTTTGGCCATAATTCCTTGCCAAAACCGGCAGCATGAACACCTGTGCGAGCAGGGTCACGCTGGCCACTGTGATGTGATAAAAGGTGCTTTGCTCACGTAAAGTCCAAAATTTAATATTCCTGGCCAGTGGGTGGCTTCGCTCTGAGCGGTTACTCGGGCCTGTCTTCATCTCATGGCCCTACCGTCTTTACCGTGTGGCCTGCAGACCTGCAGGGGTGACGGCAAGGAGGGTTGTGCATGGCAGGTTTGTGTGGGGCAGAGCGAGAACGGCCAACACCGCTGCTGCCAGTATGCCCGTGGCCAGGACCAGCCGTGTGGTCACAGCTGCTGCCGGAGAAGCTGGGAAACATGGTCTAGCTGTGTGCCAGAAATCAGGGAAAGTATGCTCACGGCTTCTGTTTACACAAAACAAGAAGCACACCCCTCAGAAGACTCATTGCGAGTTTTCTGTCTCTAAGCCCGAGGTCTCAGATCTCCTTACACTGCCTCAGCTACTTGCAGTGACACGATCAAAAAATCTATTCTGGCCGAATGTCATGTGCGATGTTGGATGCAGGAAGCAAAAGCTAAGAGCTGAAATCCAACGGGTTAATTCACTGAAGAAGGAAAAAAAAAAATAAACACACAAAAAAACACAACACCCAGACCTGTTGTGCACTCAGACCGTTCCAGAGCTCGAAGGCTAATCGTCCTTCTGGGACGTTGAGTTCTTTGTGGGGCCCTCAGAATGGACTGTTCGACCTTTTGAGGTTTCTCATTGCTCTGATCTCTTGCTAATGGATAATGTTTTCCAAGCTGATGGTGTTTTAAAGATACGGCCTCTAACCAAGATAATATGTCTGACCTCTTAAGGGGGAGCCTTGTGCATCTTCCTGTCTTGGCCTCCCGTATTGGCTAATTACATAACTTGACTCGAAGTTGGTTTTAGGGAATCAATTGTACCATTGCCTAGTCACAAGTAAAGACCGTAAAGTTTTACGAGAGCCAAAGGGACTGCCTTTTACGGAGGGGAACTTAAATGAAAATTAAAGGGGGCATGAAATGATAAGAAATGAAATTCTACAAGGTGCTTTTCCCCCTGGACTGTCAGGCTGCATTTCGGTGCCGGGGGTGCGCGTCTGCTGGGGGCCTCTCCCCCGAGGCACCAAGGAACGGGACAGAAACTTGTTCCCTGGTCACCAGTAGCACCACCGAGGGCATTTCAGGAAGCGGTTTCAGGAGAAGGAACAGAAGAAAAACCCTGCAAATGACCACCCAACAGCTGTGTGACCCCGGGCCCGTTCTGCGAGCCTCAGACTTGCCAAGTGCAAAATGCGGGCAATGACGGTGACCGCCTCGTGGCAGTAGCGCCCGGGTTCAGTGGGACAATGCAGGTAGAAATGCAGAGCACAATGCCCGGGAGTCTTCCGTCATCACCACCACCGCCACCTCCGTGAACGATAAAACAAAGAGGAAAGACGGTTTGGTTCGCTTCGGGTAGATGAGAGCTAACATGGGTTGCGCTGTGTGCCAGCCAGCCGGCCTGGAACCGCCCGCCTTTCACAGGTGAGCAAACGGAGCCCGGAGCCGTTGGAAAACTCGACCACAGCAACACGTGTGATGACGCCGACAGCTGGACTCAGCACCCGGACTGCTCGGGCGCTGGGAGCCAGCGCGCTTGACGGCCCCGCCCACTGCTCTACAGTGCAAGGCCCACAGCCCAGGATGGGGGGCCTGTTCCTCATCCGGACTTGCAGGCCCCACGCTTCTCTACGGACTCAGAATCCCCGGAAGCAGGGGCTGATTCTGTGCACGTGGAACAGGTGCCACCCAGGGGACCGCGGCACACGCTGAGCTCAAGAGCAATGAACGGGGTAGTGCCTTGTGAGTCGGACACCGCAGATGGGGAGAAGGGCTCCCCGGGGTTGAATTCTGACGCCATGCCTGAAGAGCTGCCCACTCCTCCTGCCTCTGTCTCTGAGCCATTGTCCTTTCTGGCACTTTCATGTCCTCACAGAAAGCAGGGGTGGATGAACCTACACTACCAAGAAAAAGGAAAGGTCGTTGTGAAGGGTAATGCACATTATTTGGAGGAAAATCACCCCTTTTTGCTATGAGCATGGAAGGCCTCATACACTGTTGTCCCAGGAAATGGGAGGACCTGCTCCAGTCGGGACGAAGGTTCTGCTGAGTAAGGAACAGCTCCCGGAGCTCAGAGGCTTAACACGGCACAAGCTTAATCCTTGCTCAGACTACGAGTCCAGGCGAGGCTGGCAGGGGGCTCTGTGACTCTTAGTCGCTCAGGGACCCCGGATGCTGGAGAATCCGTCTCATCAAGTGACCTCATGATCCTACTCTTAGAGAAAAGCATCGAATCCCCACATCCTGGCTTTTAAACATGCTCCTTGGAGAGACAAGTGTGTTCATGCTTTCTCGGCTGAAGCAAGTAGCCTGTCTCCACCTGATTCTGAAGGGGTAGAGGAATGTCATCCCTAAGGACAGGAGGAACATTTGGAACACAACCAAGGGCAGGTACACGTATCCAAAGGCAAACAAACACACAAAAAAGATAATATAAATTCATGGTATCTGGGTTTCCTGGGGATTAAATAAAATATAAGCATACTCTGCACAACCACATCCCGATGCCAGATCAGATGACATTTCGTCCTTGCATGGACCTGAGAGGGACCAGGGATACTTCGGAAGAAATAACATGAAAACTAACTCGATCTCCTGTTCTGCCAAATGAATGCCTTAGCGATATACATGCAACACACGGGGGCCAGGCCATGCTTCTCCTGGCCTAGACACTTAGTCACTGGCTTCGGACGTGCCTGGCATCTTCCCACACCCTCCTTTGCCTGCCTCTTTGCATGCGGGCTGAGCTGACATGTAGAACCATCACACGCTTCATTTAAAACAGGGGGCACGTGTTTTCTTTTGGAGAACGGACTAGGCGCTCCTGGTCAGAAATCTATTGGCGGGTTGGGAACAGAGTTAGGGAATGTCAAGATCCCATCCCTTCAGAAGCTGGATCCTCCGCCGAGATTTCTGCAAGGGCATTCCATCGAAGACGAGTGTCATTTCCAGAAAGCCTCTGCACCAACTGTCTCGCTCGGAGGCAAAAGAGAGGCTGAGGGTTAAAGCCAGTCAGGAGGCAACTCCGGGCTTGCGGGAGGCCAACCGTGCGTACTTTTCAGGCCATGAAATACGGCTCCTGTTTTGACACTCTTGTAATAGCATGGATGTTCACTCTCCTTGTTGCCGTGGGGTTTATGGTCCATAAAGTTTAATAACAATCTTAACAGCTGAACAGAGAGCACACGAGGCTCGAAGGCCACTCTTACCAAAGGGGATCTAGATTTTCCATTTTTTTTCCCCTTGGGCATCTCGAGGTATACAGTGTGCCCATCCCTCTCCGTGGGCCAGACAGGATAAAGGGGAGGTGAAAAGGGATTCAAAAGGGCGCTCTGTTGTCTCTGAACCAGCGAAGGAGCTACACACTGGGCCTTCAGAGTAGTTCGGACCTAGGGGATCTGGGGGTTGGGGACCTGGTTACCCTGGAATTTGGGAACTACAAGGGTCCACAGGGTTAGCGTGCCAGGGCTCGGTCAGACTGATGGAACACTGGAAACGAGCACCAAATCCCTTCCCAAGGCCTGCGATGCCGGAGCCACACACAGTCTGCGCTCACGAGGCTCTCAGGCTCCCCTCCTTCCTCACCTCCTCCCCGCGTCCAGCCTCCTGCCCCTTGAGTCTGTAAATACACCAGCCCCAGCCCTGCCCTGGGCCTCAGCACCGGCTGTCCCCTCTCTCTCTGGCGACGGGTCTCCTCTTGTCTCCCTCGTACAGGCTTCATGTCATCCTCTGTCCTGGTGAAATGTGACCTCAGAGAAGCCCTCCGGACCCCAACTGAAGTAATGCCCCCGGGCGCTACTGCCCAGCTTTATTGCCTAAACTGCACTTACAAGCACTGCCCATGGCTGATGGCTCATCTGTGCACTTGTTTCTTTGTTTATTCTCTCTCTCTCTCTCTCTCACACACACACACACACACGAGATTGTGCGGAATCTGACATACTATCCTATTGTTCCTGTTTCATTCAGTGCTGGTTCTGAGCGAGGGAACAGAACACCTAGGGTAATAAAGGTAATGAAAGGTCGGGAGACCTTGTCCCGGCAGAGCTGCGGGCGCGCAGGCGGTGGGAGGAGACGTGCTCTCACGGAGGAGAATCCGCTCCTTCCAGCTTCCTTCCAGACCTGGAGCCAAATGAAGCCTCTGTCTTTCCTGAAGCATTTCTTCAGGATCTTCCCTCTCCTGCTTCCCTCATCTGCTGGAAGACGTAACCGTATTCTGCGTCTCTCCAGAACCCTGGACCGTATCTTGTAAACCTGGCCTGATTCTGCAGGGGACAGCTGATGGGGCCAAGGAGGCAGACAGCTGACAGCAGGGCTCAGGACTGGAGGGGCCTGAAAGGACCTCCTCTGGAGAGAATCCATCCCAGCTGGGGTGGGGGATCAGAGGAAGTCCTTCTCGGGGCCACCTTTACACTTCAAAGAGCCCTTCTGGCTGGGCTTGCACTAAGTCATCATCTCCTTCAAGGCCCAGAAGCTTTCCTCTGAAGCAAAATTCTGCCCTTCCTCTTCCTCCTCCCTTGGGGAAACAAAATAGTTGTATCCCAAAATACCCTGGGACAGAATTCATCTGGAAGGTTGGTTTGCTGTTTAGGTGGCTGAAGCTTTGCTGAGGAATCCTTGGTTTCCAGGAGCTACGTAGGATTCGCCTCAGACTCCAGAGCTTACCCAAGGCCTGTGACCAAGGGCGACAGAAATACTGCAGCCCAGGTCACTCACTCACTCACTCCCTCGTCCGTCTGTCCACCCACCCAGTTACCGTCCCATCCCACAGGCATGCACTGAATCACCACTAAGTCCGTAGGACAAAAGCTTTATCCTCCTTTCTGGACCTCCGGCCTTCAGTTGACTAAGGGATGGGAGAAGGGGTCTGGGATGGCTGAGGTGGGGGCGTTCCAACTAACCACCTGGGCCAAATTCTGACACTTTGGGTGGAAATGTGTTTGATGCAACTGATGGGGTTCAGGACAAGCTCCCCCCAAAATACGGCATTTTGCAATACTGAATATTGAAGCTGAAGGAGTCTGACACAATGGCAGAAACAGGAAAGTTCCTGGGACTTTCTCTTGTTCGTCTATCCTGAAAGAGGTCATAAAACTCTCATGGCAGAAGTGCCCTCCCTAAACCCAGAAGAAAAGAACATCCTTATCTCTGAAGACAAAGAATGTTTTTAAAAAAGCAGGACTCGCTACTTTCCACCAGTTTAATACCTGTACTCACACTCCTCAACCAGCCATATTCGTCCATGTTTGCCCACTTTCCTCAGACCCACCATGAAAATTCCCAAGTCTAACTACTCCCTTACGAAGGCTCCCACGTCACATAAAACTTATATTAAATAAATCTATGTCTTTCTCTCGCTGACCTATGTTTTTCAGTTTAATTTCCAGACCCAGCCAGGGACCCTCGGAGAACTGAGGAAAACTTTCTTCTCTCCTACACAACTAACATTTGAAATTCAGAGCTTCTTGGCCTATGTTCCTAAGAAATTCTTTTTAAAAATGAATACTCTTCTTCTTGCATTCAGGTGACTAACATCTTAAAGCTCATGGCCCCTCCTTTTTATTAATGGAAGGATTCTTTCCGGGGACAACATTAACAGTCTATTTGCTTGACTTCTTTTTGTTTGTTTGTTTCTTTTAGATCAGAATTTTCCTATCTCAGATTTTCTTCAAGTTGGAAGCAAATATATTCGGACCCCACACATAAGTGAAATCAGCAATTAGTCCTTCTTCTCCTCTCTTGGGGCCTGCCATCAACCTCACGCCTAGAGCAGCAGTTTGGTGACTGAGGGTACAACCTGTCATAGAGGGTTGATCATAGGATAGGGCCATGGACGACCTCAATACACAGTACTTCCAAATGACCCCAAAGATACACATCTCAGTGGTTCACAGCTCTGGTTCAAAGCAGCAGAGGAGGACAATATATTTTATCTTACACACTTATAAGGACACTCCAGGGTGGGGTCCTCAGCTGGGAGGTAGCAGTAGGATGTACAGATATAATGCAGAGAATCAATGGGAGCGACAAGCAGGAAAGAGACGTGATTATTGTGCTTTTTTTAAAGGCGGGAAAGATGGTTATTCCCCTTGCCCTACTCAACTGAGAAGGATGAGTCCTTCTAGAGTAGGACCAAAGATTAACAGAAGGGCCAGATGCAAAGACCCCAGAATTTTAGAAAGTAGGATGGGTCATAGTTAGGATGACCAGGTGTCCTAACTTATGCCCACTGTCCCCTTGCTCTCTCCAAAAGGTCCTGGTCTGGGTGATTAAGATATTGCCACTGTAATCATAGCACAAACACTTGGAAGGCAGACCAAATGTGTGGCAAAGGAACTAGTTACCTTCTCCACAACTCTCCCACCCAGAGAAAACATTGACGAGATCATCTAAGTGATGACATTTTAATGCCAATAACTGGCAACTTCTGCTTTTGAGAAAAGCCCTAACACTGGTGTTCAACTTTGTGTCTGTTGCTAGTTGGGTGACAATTTTTTGTTGTGCTGGTAGTGGTTTTCGTTTTTGTTTGTTTTTTTTTTTTATATATATATTTTTAACAGAGGGTTTTCCCACTTTGCTGTCATCAGTGGGGGTCCCTGCTACTCTCAGGACAGAGATAATTTTGATTATCAGATAAAGGTGTTGCCATGGACCAGTTAGAGCTATGGGGTTTGGACTAGTTGCCAGACGCGGGGAATCTCCACTCCTCAGCTCTGTCACTGGCAGAAAATGCCTTACCTACTTGGTACTTTCAGCTCCTCCTTTGTAAATCGGGAATGACGATAGCCCCACAGAGCTCCAAGAATGAAACGGAACAGGCCCGGTTCCTGGCGCATGGCGGGAACCCGAGGTACCATGCGGTCAATGCTGCCATCGTTATAATTGTCATTGTTCCTGTCATTACCATCATCCCACTCTTCTGTATCCTTGTTACTATCAAGCTCATTTTGCAGTTAAAGAAAATAAGCTCTCGGAGCAAATAGTAAGTGGGGTGGGGAGGGCTCGAACTAGGTTTAACTCTGGGGGTCTGTTCTCTTCGCCCCATGAGCCGCCAGGCCCCACCGCACCACAGCCAGGCCACACAGGAATGGGCAGCAGCGTAAAAGGTGTGGGTGGTATTGCTGGTCAAGTCGATGCATACATTCGTAAGAGGTGCTTACTGACCTAGGAATTTTTGAGAAATTATTGGCTAATAACCACCTTCCAGGTGATGTGTTAAGCCACTTCCACACTTCTTTGATTCCTCAGACAGACCAGAGAGGCTGACCATATCCTTACCTCCCAGGGCTGGGGCTGAAGAGGAAGCAGGCAAAGAAGCATAAAGCCGAGTTTCTTTTCCAGCGATCGTCAACAGAGCCAGAGAAGCAACTGATGTAAAACTAATGTAACATTTAGCGTAGGCTTATGTTTCCTGAATTTAATGCTTTCAGAATAAAGTATCTACAATTTAAAAAATTAAAAAAACTTCAATACTTAAAAAAAAAAAATTAGTGTTGGTCACTACTGATCTTTCTTTCCTCCCTTTTCCTCTTTGTTCAAAAGCTAATAAAGCAGGTGAGAAATTCCCATGTACGTCTGTTTTCTTGTGCGACTCCAGGAAGGGCTGAGAGCTCGGGCTAGGACTGGTCTTTCTCTGTACTTCCTCCGCATCTAGCTCAGCACACATGTCTGAGGCCGTTTGGTATCCCGCCCGCGGGTTCACGGAGCCTCCCTCTATTCTGTGCCAAACCCGTTTTCTGCACTCCGGCTTGCAGATCTATGCTCCTCAGGCTCAGCAGCTCTCTCCGCACACAGGGGGTTCTCAGTGAGTGTTTGTTGAATGAATAATTATCGCACCTGACAAATTACATCACAAATGCCCTGCTCTACTGGCATGACTAGAAAGAAAGGAGCTTACGGTGACCTACCCCACTGTCTTCATGTAAGGGATGAGGAAAGGCATCCTGAAGAGGCTGTATGCCCAGAGTGAAGTGTCCTGGGGGGTCCAGAGGGCAAACAGAACTGTTAAGCCCTGACCCAGCAGGGATTCACGCTTTGCAAGGCCCTGGGAGACACTGTCCAGTCCCTACTCATTCTTCACTTTTTCCTCAGTTGGGAAGCTAACCTGAGATGGAGAGTCGGAGGGGCAGAAACAACCACGCAGATCAAGGCTGAAACTGGAGAGGGAAAAAAAAAAAAAAAAAAGCACAAGAGATTTGCTTTCATTCTTAGAAGGCAGTGGGTGGGAAAGTGGATTCCCACTAAGAAAAGAGCTGGCCTTTCTCACCAAGCAGGAAATATTGAGCTGCTCTGGTCCCACAGCCCCCGCAGAGCTGGGCCTGATGGTTGAGCCAAAGCTTGCGGGTTACAGCCCAAGACACGGAGAGAACGTTTGGAAGCCGGTGGAAGATTTTCTACTCAGGGCATAGCCTTGGCCCAGGCTCGTGCTGCAGTCACGGGGAAGGTCTGATCTGCCGCAGTCCAATGGGCCGCCTGACATTTGAAATGCCTTCACCCCAGCTGTGCGCCCACCTCTCAGCCCTGGCCTTCCCTCCCTGCCCCACGCGCAGCTGCGGGAGGCAAGGGGCTTCCAATGAGCAGAGAAAAAAGTCGCCATCCCCTCGTCCTTGAGGTAATTAATCAGCGGTGACTCTTCACTCGGTGAATAATATTACTCAGAGCACTTTTCCTCCCTGTAATATCAATTATGCAGTGCAGAAGCAGGTCCAAAAAAGATACAAAGGGATGTGGTGGGGTTTTATTGCAAAGGAACAAGGCTCAGCTGTTGACAGGGTAGAGAGCACAGAACAGGCAAGACTGCCTCAACAGCTAGGTCTGCTGCCAGCCTGGCCGATTTTCAGCAGGGGAAGTATTTCTGGCGTTTCCCTTAAGACTTAGAAGGATGGACAGCCAGCCAGCCCTGAGCCAGGTAGCAAACGTGCAGCTCTACACCAAGAGGTTGTCACCCCCCTTCTCTGTTCCAGGCCTCCCCAAAAGTCACCGGCAGAGAGACTCTGCTTGCGGCATCCCGGCTCGGGGTGGCGAGTGACACAAGGGGGATTCCTGCTTTCCCCGCAGCGCACCCAGCGGGGACAGCATCATACTGTACCCGCAGGTGGGGGTGTTAGGGGCTGGCAAAGGGATGGCCAGCTAGTTTGGCCGGGGCTTGGGGAGGATGGGTAAGGACCATACAAAGAAGAGGGAGAACCGATGAGGAAAAGGAAGAAATCAAACAAAAATGCCCAGTTCCCCTCACGACGGGGCTCCCGAGCACCCCGCTCTAACACGGGAGCTACTCTGCGGCCTTGCTTAAACGGTCCGGCCCTGCACATACACACCCCCTGATCTGTCGCCCTCCCACATTTAGCAAAACAAAGGGAAGCCCTTGGATTATTGCTAGAACGGCTCCTTCAAAGTTCATCTCTGCATCTCTGGGTCTTCTCCCTTTCTTGCTGTCCTCTGGGGGAAGCCCAGGAGTCTGGGGAGTTTTGCACTTGGGACTTTGAAGATGGACTTTGAACACTGTGCTTGAAGGAGAAAGCAGGGCTTCTGGCTGTGAGCAAAGTCTCACAGCCAGGTTGGGTCAGAAAAGAGAGGGGTGGCTCCTTCTGTCGAATGAGTTCTTTGAAGCTTCAGGATATCAACGCTTGTGAAAACTGGTACTTTTCTGGAGAGATTAATCACCAGGCTTCTCAGGAAGAAAATGCCGAAGAAAACACACAACGGGGTCTGTGTTAATGGCAATCTCCTGCAGTGCACACTGTATTTTTTTTTTAAATGCTCCCGATTAAAAGTATAACTTTATTTAATATCCTTGAAATAAAAGAAGAGACTAATAGGGGAGCATGAGCACCATGAATATTATTGAAAGCAGCGCTAATGGAGTTGTTTTTATGATTCCATTTATTCAAAATGAAAAATGGCACAAGCCAAACATCGGATCTGATGAGTAATAAGATTTATAAAGCAACCAAAGAGGAAAGATGAACTGAAGAGAAAATCTATTTTGATTAGATGATTTTGTGGTTTGTGTACTGGTTACAAATAACCTGACAGTCTCAGAATATTCTCCTGGTGCTCCAAACAAGGATCTCTGCTCCGGAAACTCCAGTGGGAACAGGTACTGCTCCAAGCAGCTTGCACTGCCCTAACAAAAGACCACAGACTGGTTGACTTAAATCAGAGAAATTTGTGTTTTCACAGTTCTGGAGGCCGGGAGGTCTAAGATCGAGCTTTTCATTTTAAAATTCTACCTTCTTATTAATAAAATGTCTCATTTTTATAAGAAAGAAAAAAAAAGAGCATAAATTACTTGAGTGCTGAGCTCATTACATGCAGAGTTTTTAATGATAGTAACGTACATTCTTAAGTGATAGTTCACTGGGGTTTGAGGCACCGATCTGGGCATGTTTGGCATTTGGGCAAGCCAGGTTGGAAACTTTCCACGTCAGTGTCTGAGCTGACACAAAACAGGAGAAGAAAAAACTTTAATCTCATTGTAAACAAATGTACAGATCTCCTTCAACATTTATATCCAGCGTTTGCACAAAGGTGAAGGGTTTGTTACTGACTTCTTCTTCATTTTAATACTAATACTAATAATACTCATACTAATACTAATATTAACGGGATAAAATGGAGAAGGAGCAGCAAAGCTCTCTGCAGGAAAAAAATAAAAAAGGTGGGGGAGGGCTTGTACGTTGCACATCTCCGTTTTGGTAGCCCAAAGAGGGAATATAAGCTTAAAGTCCTGAATTTAACAAACCTAATTATCAAGGCTTAATTAGTACCAAGGGTACAGCTTCATGGAACACCTGCAGACTTAATTTATGTCCTGACAGAAAGGAACAAGTGTTAATGGGCTGTATTTATGTTAATACCTGAACCTTAGGAGCCAGTGGAATAAAACAGACCATGCACTAGCTTTCCAAGCTACAGAACAAATATAAAAGATTTTCATCGGAATGCTGGTTTGCATATAATTCTACAGGGATCGCACAGATCTACTTAAACTTTTTAAAAAACTAGAAAAGTGGAATGTGAAAAACTAGCGTCATCCAGGGGTATCTGTAAAGGTCTACCAAGATCATTTCCAGAAGCCCGTGATTTTATCTTGCCTTCGCCGCTGACAGTGGCCAGCAGGGCGCACGTTCTCAGTGTTCAGGACAGCTGCTTTTCATGATGCTGGAACATGCACCCCATTTTCTCCCATAAATGCCGTTATGAAAAGACTGGCTAACATTTACAGAGCACTCACTGTATGTCAGTAACTATGTGAGCCCTTTGTGGACATTTTCCAGTTAAAAGATGAGGAAACTGGTTTACAGAGGAAGTAAGCGACTTGCTGCTGGCTGTGTTTGTGGGCCGCTCAAAGATCTGGGGCTAGGTTTCCTGCCCTGACCCCTTCTACCAAGGACCTAAACTACCTTTAATACACAGGTAATAATAAGAAGGTAAAATATGTGTAACTGCCTATTTATAATAGAACTCCCAGCAAACTGAAATAAATAGAAAGTTTTCAATCTAATAAAGAACATGTATAGTCTACAATGAGCATCATACCTAATGGAAAAATACTAAATAAGGCAATGATGTCTCCTCTCTACACATCTATTCAACATTCCTACTGGCTCTACAAGTGCATGAACATAAGAAAAAGAAGGTAAAAATCCCAGTGGAAGAAGTAAATTTATCTATTCGAAGATGTAGAAATTCTTATGGAATGTTAAAAAAAAAAAAAAAGGAAGAAACTAATAGGCTTCAAGGTCACAGGATATAAGATCATTTTCTAGAATCTATTTTATTCTACGTATTAGCAAGAGACAATTAGGAAAAACAAACTTCAAAGTTTGCAATAGCATAAGAAGAAAAGGTTTAAGAATAAATAAAAAGGTACATGACCTCTATATTGAAAACTATCAAACATCACTGAGAGAAATTAAAGAAGACCTGAATAAATAGGGAGATACAGGCTTATGGATTAGGATAGTCAATATTGTGAAGATTTCTATCCTCCTCAAAACGATCAGTATATATTTAATACTATACAAATAAAAACTCAGCAGGGCTTTTAAGAAAAGTTGAGAAGCTGACCCTAAAATTGGAATAGAAAGCCAAAGTATCTAGAATACCAAGACAATCTTGAAATAGAGAGCAAGATCACAATCCTTATACTACTTACTTTCAACATTTACTGTAAATTCACAGTCATCAATAAAGTAGATATAGACATAAGAAAAAAAACATAGATCAATGGAGTATAATAGTCTAGAAATAGATGCACAAATATATAGTCAATTGATTTTAGACAAAAGAGCCAGAGAAATTCAATAACGAGATCAGTCTTTCAACAAATGGGGTAGGAACAACAGCTGAAGGTCCATATGCGGGGAAAATAAACTTCTACCTTTACCTCACACCATATACAAAAATTAATCTGAGATAGAAGATAGACGTATATGTAAAACAAAGTGGAGCTTCTAGGAACAAACAAACAAACATAGAAAAATATCTTTGTGACCATAGGATCAGTGAAGATTTTATTAGAGCAACAACAAAAACCCACTAACCATAAAAGAAAAAGATTAACCAGACATTATCAAGATTAAAATGGCTTGCTTTTCAAAAGTCATCACTAAGGAAGGAATAGAGAAGATACAGATGAGAAAATTCACAATGCTATCTGATAAAGACTTGTATCCAAAATATATATAAAGAAGCTCTATAGCTCAATAATATAAGGAGAAACAACCCTTTATTAAAAAAAAATGGCCAAATATGTGAATAATCACTTCACAGAAAGAAAACATGACTGGCTAATGAGATCATAAAAAAGAGGCATTAGTCATCAGGAAAGTGTAAAATCAAACCAAGAGATACCATTTCACACCCACGAGGATGGTTATAATTAAAAAGACTGAAAATACCAAGTATTGGCGAGGATGTGAAGTGATACAAATTCTCACACACTTCCAGTGGGAGTTTAAAATGGTAAAACCACGTTAGACAACAGCTTGACAACATCTTAAAAAGTTGCACACGCATGCCCTGAGAAGCAACCATTGTACACTTCTGTTTTCAAAAAGAAATAAAAATTTAAAGGTGCAAAGGATTCATACAAGAATATTCACAAAAGCTTTACTCAAAATAGCTTAAAACAGAAAGGACTCTGTCCTGACAAGTGCACGGATACACAAACTGTGGGATATTTCACAACAGCACACTACTTAGCATTGGGAAAAAAAACAAAAACAAAAACAAACTACTGATAAGCACATCAACATAGATGGATCTCCAAAATACAGCATCAAGCAAATGGAGCCCGATGAAAAAGAAGAGGTATGATTTCCATTAAATGAAGTTGTAGGATAGGTTAAGACCAAGTCAAATGGTGATAGGAACACAACAGTGTTTGCCTCCGGGAGTGGAGGGATTTTCTGGAAATAAGAATGATGGAATTTATTGGGGTTAGGGGAGCGCTCTACATCTCAACGGTGGTGTGTCCATATGCACATTTGTTGGAATCCAGAAAACAGTATAATTAAAATATGTTAACTTTATGGTCTGAGAAATACACCTCACTAATATGTGCATATGTGTGTATACATATTCTCCCCACCACCACCTCACACACTGGCCACGAGAGTCACTGCACAGGTCAAATTTTACATTTGTAAAATATACTTTATGTTTTAGGCTTAGAATCCAATCCACCAAAGGGCTTGGAAGTTTTATCTTAAGATTGCTTATGAAATTGGGGCACCTGGGTGGTGCAGTCAGTTAAGCTTCTGATTCTTGGTCTCAGCTCAGGTTGTAATCTCAGGGTCATGAGCTGAGCCCCACGTGGGGCTCAGTGCTCAGCCTGGAGTCTGCTTGAGATTCTCTCTCTCTCTCCCCCCACCTTTGCCCTCCCAACTCATGTTCTCTGTCTCTCAAATAAATAAATAAATACATAAATCTTAAAAAATTTTTAAAAAAAGATGACTTAGGAAATTGCTTTATAACTACTATTCGAGTAAATCATGCTTTGTGGAAAAAGAACGGGCTCAGGAGTCAGGTGTCCCGGGTCACTGTCACAGCTTTGCTTCTCCTGAGCAGTGTTGACCTTGAGCAAGTTAATGATCAGCTTCAGCAGCTTCTTCACCTCAAGAAGCCCAGGAAGCAACCTGGATCTCGCAAGACTTTGGTGACCCTTCAGTGTGATGGCTGATGCACAGGGCACAGATAAAGGGGCCCAGTTCTTGTTATTACCATCGGCAGCCCCAGCCCGCTGGTGATAACTTCGTGAAGGTAAAGTGGCTTCGGGAAACCAGTCACTGCATAATCCTTTTCTAAGCTCTCATTTCTGAGGATGACCAAGTGGATCTATGAAAACAATTTGGTGACCTTTTTCTTTTTTTCTTTTAAATGGGTAAGTACATGCTGGAAGTAATTATTTTTAAAACGTAATTTAGCATGCCTTTTTGGTGGGAGGGTGGCAAGGAGTGGTATTTCTATTTTCTTCTCTTATAAAACACAATGTTCCTAACTTTTTTTAAAAGAACAATTGCCTGTGTGTCTTTGGTGTCCTTTCAGAAATATCTTTGGTGATTACTCATCTGTGAAAAAGAATTTTATACCAAGCTAGATAGCTGTTGTTTTCTTAAAGGAAGCACCAAATCAGATATCTATGGCCTAGGATGTTAAGTTATTGTTGGGACCAAATTCATGAGATGATTTTTTTTTTTTTCCTAAAGAGAACGCAGGGGTAATGTGAAAACAAGATCGAGGTTTTTCTGAACTGTGGTTATCAGCTTCCTGACACGAGAGCATGCCATTGGCCTTGACAGAGCCAGGTACTATGAATCAATCGACATGGTTCTTCAGAAAGTTATTTTTGCTAGAATCCTTGAATTTACCAGAACTGTTTTATGTCGAAGTCTTGTGTTCTTCCACTCTGTGGCCGAGGCACTTTTTAAAAGAACAGTGGGACAAGGACGAAAGAGGAGAAGCGATTTAACTCGTAACAGTGATGCTTGCTTCGGTCCAACTGGGCAGGGTCTCAAAAATGGAAGTTCCCAAATGCCCCCCTGTTCCACTTTACAGGGGAGCAGACCTCCTCCTGTGTATGGTGCAGGGCCAGCAGCATGGTGGGCTGAAAGGGCAGCGGAAACCCCAGGATGGAAGCCTTGTGGTGAGAGCAAGGCGGCTGCCACCAGCACCATGTGACAGGACAGGCAGTGCCATGAGGCCTGGCCGCAACTAAGACAACATACAACTTCTCTTCGGTGAACCACCGCGTTTCCAGCCAACCAGGAACCAGAATGGGAGACACAGCGTGCATTGAAACTTGGGTCCTCCGGTAAAGAACACGTAATTGAGAAAAGAAGAGAAGCCCACAGGCGAGTAAAGCAAACCCACTGATGAACAGGCAGACTTTATTTCTCTTAATTGGTGAAGTCCGGCTCTTTAAAAGTGTTCTCGATCCAGTGATGCTATCAACACTGAAATGTGGTTTGAAGAAGCGGATATTACGCTTTAGCACATGGCTAATAACTACCCTCACGATGGAAACATTTAAGACAAACCAGTGAATTTATTTTCCTGATCATTCTGCTCAGATAAGACACATACTTAGAACCCAACCCCAGTGAGTTCTTGTAAACAGGTGCCTGGTGCGTGGTGGGAAGCGCAGGCGCCCTGGGTCGCAGCGAGGATGCGTAGGATCTTGGTCTTCTGCCTACCTCGCCACTGAGGGGCCTGGGTTGGTCTGCTCAAACAGCGGTGATCAGAATTGGTCCAGTCATCAGATAATTTCGGATCGAAAGTTCTGAGAAGTGAGTTACGCACTGTGCTGGTTAGTCACCGTTTTTCTCAAAAGAGCTGCAATGTGGGAAACCAAAGCCGCCCCGTCCTAGGGTCTGAAGGTCAATGTCAGGTGCTTGTAAACACTTGCTAGGCACAGTTTCAATCCTGTCTTCTTCCTCAAACCTGTTCAGCTCTAGCGTGGCCCTCACCCTCTCTGTTCTTCCCACAGCTTCCCCATCTGTCTTGAGAAGCACACTATGGGCTGGGCAGGTGTGAGTGAGCCCCAGGCTGTTCCCTGAGCCCGTGAATCAATCTGCCTCATGGAAATGACAAGAAGACAATCCTTGCGAGTTAAAAATTAGACTCAGACTGGACTGCGAATTTGGTAGAACAAAGAGTTAAGTCTCCAAAGTCCATGCACATCCAACTGGTAGAAATGTTGACCTAAAGCACAACCTAGACCCAAAACAGACAAACTAAACAAAACAGTCTATGGCTTTACTCTCTACATGCTTAAGCCCCATTGAAAGTCTGGCATTCAGTAATGCATCTGGTGAGGGCCAGGGGGTCGTGTACCGGGTTAGAGTTGGCAAAGGAACTTTGATAGGCTTGAATCCAGAGGATCCTATTAACCCAACAGCACAACAGTTAAGAGTGTGTGTGTGTGTGTGTGTGTGTGTGTGTGTTTGTACACGCTTTAATTAGAAGACAAAAAGAAGACAAAATTGAACTGGGGAGTGTAAAGTAAATATGTAAAATTGCTACAACCAGAGAAATTATTTTGTGGCATTCGGGAGTCCTTGTTATTCTACTAGATCACCAACGAGACGTCAAATTCGCCAAGGAAAATATTGTGCATCAGCTCAAAATACCTGTCTAGATAATCTTCTGTTCTGGGTTGGTGGGAAACAGAAGACACTCTCTGACTCTGGTTTCCTCTTTCCACAGAAAGTATGATGGGTGGCATTGAGGCAGGCAGGGAAAGTTACGTTAAAAAGTAATACGGAAAGGGCATTTTCTGGAATAAGAGGTATGCTAAATGAGTTTAGAGCAGTGTCAGAAAGGCCCTTTGGGACTAGGAGGGAGTCCCAAACACAGCAGTATCCCAGACAGGGAAGAAAACAGAACTGTACGTGAGACAACGGCTGTAAGCACAGATGAACACGGCAGCCGAGTGGGATGAAGCAGGAGATGAGTCTGAGCTTGGAGTGCAGGGGCTAGAAACTGTCTGGGCAATAACCCCATCCTTCACCATTCCTGGCATCTGCTTTACCACAGAGATGGTTTCTCAAGAAGCCAAAGAAAGTAACAGAGAAGTTAACCTAGATGGTGCAAAAATTAAAAAAAAAATACTGACAATGGTGAGCCCATTATGATAACCTCAAATATTCAAATTAGATACAAGAAGGGAAAGGCAAGGGGTTGACATTTTTCATGCCCTGACTCTGTGCCTAGAACAGCGCTGGGAGCTTGAAAGACAAAAGACAAGGTTATTCCTCATTTTAGGCATGGGATGGTCAAGAGGGATCTCTTTTTTTTTTCCCCTAGTTACAGTCTTAGGGCTAGTCATTCCATTTCACTTCCGTGTGTCTTTGTGTGGAAGGCACCTGTCAGGCTGAAGAGCTCCCTTCTTTGCCTGGGTAACTGCTGAAATGGGGATTCTAGAAGCTTCTCTGACCTTACAGTCTGTGCTGAGGGCCCCTGCTGTGGGTAACAGAGAACCTTGGGTCTCCCTATTAGTCTCCAAGGGAGAAATCCTGAGTATTGCCTGTTAACCTGCCGTGAGTACCTGAGGGTAGAGATGGCATCTCACCCGGCACTGGACCCAAGCATAAGGTCTGGCTTAGAATACTCAAATGAGGGAAGTACTTTCTTGACTTCAGAGCTTGGCTCATCTCTTGCATCACTTCCATCCCCTAAGTTTCCCTTGCCTGGTGAAATCAGACAGGAGACAGGGGTGCCAGATGGGCAACTTCTTTCTCATCCTTGAAGGTCCTGTATAATTGTCTAGATTCCACTGTTCTCATTGCTAGTGAAGAATTAGTGTGGAAGAGGAAACAATAGCACACAATGCTTAGATAGAAACGGGAGGCATTAGAGGCATCTGGGTGGCTCAGTGGGTTAAAGCCTCTGCCTTCGGCTGGGGTCATGATCCCAGGGTCCTGGGATCGAGCCCCGCATTGGGCTCTCTGCTCCGTGAGGAGCCTGCTTCCTCCTATCTCTCTCTCTGCCTGCCTCTCTGCCTACTTGTGATCTCTATCTGTTAAATAAATAAATAAAATCTTAAAAAAAAAAAGAAAGAAAGAAAAGAAATGGGAGGCATTAATTAAGCAAAGAAAAGAACCCATTTTGTCAAAGGCACACTTTTTTATATTATTGGAGGCCTGATTTTTTGGTAAAGATTTTTGATTGCTTAAATATCATAGATCATGACTTCTCAAGCAGGTTAAGATTTCTCTAACCTACTAATCATATCAAAGAACAGTAATATAGGCCAAAAAACCCCCAAAACAAGACAAATAAAAAAAATTTTTTAAAACCCCCAAAACAAAAAAATCCAAAACAAAAAACACAGAACCACAGAACAAACCCAAGTCTACCTATGCCTTTGCTAAAACTGATGAAGAAATAAAATCAATTATTATTTAGAGGCTCTTTTTTTTCTTTTGCCTTAATATATAAAATTTCTATTGGGCATTTCAGCATCCTTACAAGATTATCACACCATGGTTTCAGAATCATTTGTCATCTTTCAAGATCTGAGAGTCTTTCTTGACCAATTTAGAAAAGAAGGATGTTACAGCAAACAGACAGCCTCGCTGCTAATGATGGGCAACAGTTCAATATTTTATGCCACCTTAAAAAAGTTTCAGTAACTGAAGGTGTTCTCACATTAATTCTTTGCATCAATTATTGACAGAGAATTTAATTTAAAGGCAACTAGTCAGTAACCTAGGGGTAGTGTTTTAAATAATTTATAATTGCTGCATGGGTGTAATCATATTGCTATTGATTACCATCCAGTCACTTCTACGGGTCCAGTAGGTCTTATGCTAATTACTTTTAGTGAGATCACCTTTTTAACTCTGTATTCCCTGGTAACAGGAACTCATTATAAAAATAATTTAATGAAGTGCAATCTTTAAGAGTCCTTGCAGAGCTGGGGGTGGGGTGGAGGAGTGCATGAGCTCGGGGGGAAAGGCGGCAGTTGAGAAGCATTACGCAGAGATTTACAGATAACAGACCCTAAATCTGGAATTACATTCAGGTATCAGATGGGATGAATAACAGGGGTGAAAACCAGGGTGGATGGGGGGAGTGCAAAAAAAAAAAAAGAAAAGAAAAGAAATTTTAAGAAAGGGTATTTAAATAATGTCATTATTTTTTTATGTCAAAAAAAAAGTCTAAATTTCACTGTAACTATTCCTCCCCTGGGATAAATTTTGAAACAGACTAGCAATCATTTGGAGGGATTTGGGAAAGGCAACCTGTGATTTATGGCGAATTTAAAAGAATGAGGACCACTGTGTGCTCCCCCTTGAAGCCTCGAGCAGTGAGAACCAAAGAGGGGTTCCTTGCCCTGGCAGAAGGAGGTTCTAAGATCTTTATGATAAAACCTCTGAATGCATTTTACCAGATAGTGACCAAAAAGCATAAAGCCCAGGATTTCCTATACAGAGTTACCTTGAACAAGAATTACCTTTAGGTAAAACAGTGGGTGGGACACGGGGGTACTCAGCTCAGGCCTGATCTGGATGCTGGTCTGGGGGAAGACTGAATCTGGGAGACAGGGTGCATGAGCAGACCAAACCCAGACACCAGCGCTGTTCTCTGTCTCTCACTGGGTTCACCCTTCACCCAGAGAGAGGGAGCAAGGGCGGGCTGGCTGCAAAGGGAAGTGAACACATCAGCACCATTTCAGGGAAGCCAGGAGGTCTGTCCGGCTCCCGCAGAGACCTGGGGACAAGCGGTCCTGACCACAGGCAGCAGGGCAGCCTCAGAAGACCTGCAGGCGGCGGCAGGGATACTCAGTAAGAAAACAAGCGTTAAGAATGACCGTGAGCAGGAGGTCAAATGACAGTGTCAGAAGAGGGTTTTTAGCTACTTATTTCCATTTGTATTCATTCATATTTATTTTTAGTGACTTCATTTTTAAGTAGTCACATTTCAGTAGCATATTTTCTCTTTTACCAAATGCATATGGGTTTATATATGTCCATTTGCTTCAAAACGGCTATGACATTGGTTTTGTTTAGAAGCATGTGTGTGTGTGTGTGTGTCTTGGATACAATTTTGTTAATAAATACAATGCCTTTGTGTCACTTGGTTTCGTATTTCAGAAAATTCCTAACACTGAGGAAAGGGAGCGGGGAGAGTGAGGAAAAAATCCTTATTTTTGCTGGAAGAAGAAATATAAATTTGTATACATCTACTTTTCTAATTTAATCCAAATAATTTCAGTGACTTGTAAACAATGGAAGGTAATAGAAAATTCATCCTATAGTATGGACTTTCTCCAGAGACTGCAAAGGAAACCCTTTTTACTGGAGGTGAGAATAACATGTCTTTAAGCCTTGGGGTGGCAGCTATTGTAAAAAATGTGGAACAAAACACAGAGCTGCATTTGCACAAGTTAAAAGGGAGGGAAAAAAAATACCTACAAAAATTGTCACCTGCCCACACTGAGAGTTTGCTAAAAAACATAATTCTCACTTAACCTTAACGAAAAGGAAACAACAAATTTCTAGCTTATTCCATTTCCTCTGGGCCCTCTTAGAGCTTTCAGACTTGGCCCGCTTTTCTCCTGCGTGGAGCCACGTGGACACGGGCCAGTTCTCGTGGCTATTACGGCGCACTAAAATACATGCGACGCTGCAAGAGTGAGGCGTGAGCTGCCGAGAGCAAGAATTATTACTCTGAGACACGCGGACTCCGCTTGGGTTTCATAGCAAACCCTAAGACGGGGAGCCCAGTTTGCAAGGTTCAGGCTTCTGATCCAGGGTATAAATCAGGGCTGGCAAACATTTTCTGTAAAGGGCCAGAGAGAAATCGTGGGCTCTGTGAGCCATACAATCCCAAGATACTCAACTCTGCTGTTGGGGTATGAAAGCAGCCCTAGACAGAACATAAGCAAATGAGCATGGCTGTATTTCAACATAATCTTACTTATAAAAATAGATAATGGCTGAAATTTGCCAATCCCCGGCACAGATCCTGGTCTCTTTGCTAATGAAGCCGTATTCCTGAAGGCCAGGACTGAGGTGGCCCACCTGACCCCCAAAGTGAATCCAAAGAGAGATTCTCTTCTTGTGAAAGGTAGGGAAGCGAGGACGGAGGGAAATGTCAGCCAGTTTTGCAGGGAACTGAGAGTAAGGAGTTGGGGACTGTGTTGGGGGCTGACAAGTGAGGTTTCTTTGATCTCAGAGGAAAGCATTGGGAGAGGTGGCAAATTATGGGGATTGGAGAACATGCAGAAGCTTGAAGTAAGCCCTGTGAGGAACCAAAGAGAAACCAGGCTCAGTAAACAGGATTGCTAGGCAGTCTTCAGAACTCAGCTGAGACCATGAATGAATGAATGAAATGAATGAATGAATGAATGAACGAAAGAAAGAAAGAAGAGAAGAAAAGAGAAAAAAGGAAACTCAGTATTGGCTCACAACTATACCAAGAGGCCAGTTAGTGGTGAAGGGCGTAGAATTCACTGTGGGCTATTCTGGGGGAACAGATTCTGTTGTCTGTGCTGTGTCTGGAGATGAGCTGCACGATTCCACGCCGAGCCACACGAATATCTCAGAAAGCTCTTAGTGGCAACGTAAAAATAAGTTTTGGCTTCTTGAGTGGGGAGACACTTAAGCCACTGTCAGAATGAAAGCCTCCTCCAACCTCGAAACAAACAAACAAACGAAAGCGGTCTCCCAGACGAGATGAGGGGATGCTGGGAACTGCCTGGCGCAGCCAGTCAGCACCTGCGAAGAGCACCTCCTGGGTCTCGGCCTGCCGGAAGCCAGATCACCTAACAGTGAGCAGAACAGCAGCGACGCCTCAGACCCAGGGGAGCTCAGGGGCCAAAGTGGCTGCCACTGGGCTACCTAGAATCTGAGTTCCGAGAAGAGAAGCGGTGAACCAAGGGAAAGTCTTCTCCGCGATGCAGTCATGCTCGCTGAAGTGAGTTTCAAGTCACTTTCAGAAAGGGAAGGGAAATGCAGAGCCCCAAACTGCCCGACACCTCAGGTAGGGTTAAGCATTTTATGCAGGCATCAGCATCTTTATGGCGCTCACCTTTTAAAAGGAGCCAGCTTTTTGTTGTAAATGGCACTGACACTACAACAAGAAAGTTCATTTCACAAAGATGATTCATTAAGAAATAAAATATTCATGGCTGACAGCTTGAAGGATCGCCGTACAGTTATATTCTAATGCACCTGTCCTCTCTGTCAGGTCCAATGTAGGATGTCATGTCGCCAAAGTTTTATTTAGAAATTGTTTGTCAGAGTGAGCTTTCTAATGTGAATGAAAAATTCATCCCCTCATTAAGAAGATTTTACATGAAATGTCTAGGATTTTCAATGAACACTAGGACATGAACCAATTACTGTTAAACACTTAAAGGGACAGAGTCCTAAGCTCACTCAGCAAAACCCTTAATTGCACAAATGTGAAGAAAATTCAACACCCCGAAAGGCAAATGGGAATTTTGATTTGGAGATTTTCTTTCCTTTTGTCACATCCGGAAAACGCTGATCTGTAAAAGACTTGGGGGATTCAAACACCAACTTCTGTATGGAAGCCACCCATACATCATTATATCTGACCCTTCCCTGCAAACGCACACACTGCGCAGTCGGGCTTGAGATTTTCAGCCACTTGTTCAACGTCCGTGGCCAATGAGTAAAATGTCCTGGAAAGTTCTGCATTGTTTCTAGCCATTTCTTAAGGGTTTTTGTTGCTGTTTATTTATTTTTAAGTACATCTTGCTGCTGGCGCTTCATCCCTACTTGATCTACATAATTTGTGTAAATATCAAACAGGTGACTTGGAAGCAAATAGATTTAACAATTCCAAAATGCTGGTAGTTGCCAGAGAGGGGAGAAAAGCCACAACAGATTAAAATAGAGTTGAGCTGCATCGGAAGTCAGGAGAAATCCACAAGGGAATTGCTTGTATAATGAAATAGCATTTTACAGCTGTGACAATGGATTAAGTTGACATTGAGACTCTTTTTTTGACATACGGTCTAGTTCAGCTTAATCTATGGTAGAAAATAGTTCACTTCCCAAAACTAGCACTAGACTCAGGTTCCATTCCATATATATATATATATATATATATATATATATATATATATATATATATTATATATACACATGGCTAGACTGTCACTTCTAATTTCAGAAAAGGCTTGAGATTGACAATATGAAAACTGAAATTTCTCCTTCTCAACCCAGCAGACTATAAACTTTAAGGATTTCATGTGTGCTTTCATATTATAGAGGCTTTAGTGAACTAGTTCAAGGAAAAAAGTAGTTTTGACCCTATAGTGGTTCATTGTCATCCTATAAGATTCTAATGATGCTTTCCAAAAAAGGCAAGACTCTGGATAAGCTCTTTAACCATCCAGCTGATGTAAATGGAAACCAGAATTTCGGAGTCCTTGTGTTAAATTATAGCTTCCTCTATATTCTTCCTATATTTTGTTTTCATTGATGTATATTTTTCCTTTATATATATATATAATATATATATATATTCTTCCTATATTTTGTTTTCATTGATGTATATTTTTCATATATATATATATATGTTTTTCTTTATATCATCTTTTACAGTTTCTGGAAAGCAACTGGACAACATGTACCAAGAATCTCAAAAACAGTTTAGATGGGAGATAAAGTTATGGGCACCTATCTTAAAGACATCTGCAATTCAGATAAGGCTTTTTACACAGAGGTGTTCAATGTTGTATTATTAAAAATCAGAAGCAACTTAAATGTCTAAAACAAGAGGAAATGTTCCTTTGCTAAGTCACCATTCAATAATAAAAGAATGACATGTACAGAATCACCAATTTCTCATATAATATTGAGTTTAACTAGTAGGATACTAAATGTATTAAGTGTAATAAGAGTTTCATGAGGAAAAAATGCATTTTCTAAGAAAAAAAAAACAAATGTTTAAAATGGGCATATGGACAATGTTTTATTTTCTTACTTTTACTGTTTCAATTTTCTACCACCATTCCTATATATGGGTGTAATTAACAGACAAATCTAAATACAGTAAAACTCTACACACTGCAAGTCTATGTAGTAGATGAATGAGCTCTTTTTTAATATATAGGCCTTTGTAAAAAAAATAAATAAATAAAAGGGAAAAAAAAACAAATCTGATCCTTCTACTAGGTAAATCAAATTCTCAGTTAAAAAAAAAAAAAAAGATTCTCCTTAGGAACAAAACAAGTGTACCACTGTCACCACTCTTATTCAACATTGTACTAGAAATCCTAGCTAGAGCAATCAGGCAAGAAAAAGAAATAAAAGGTGTCAGAATTCAAAAGGAAAATGTAAAACTACCTCTGTTGCAAATATGATTTTGTGTATATATATAAAAAAGAAAAACCCTAAAGACTCAACCAAAAAAACACTGTTAAATCAAATCAATGAATTCAGTAAAGTTGTAGAGTACAAAATTAATATGCAAAAATCAATAGTGTTTCTACACACTAAGAGTGAATTTTCTGAAGGAGAAATAAAGAAATCAATGCCATTTATAATAGCATCAAAAACAATAAAATCTTTAAAAATAAATTAAACTAAAGAGTAAAAATTACCTACTCTGAAGACAATAAGACACTGATGAAAGAAACAGAAGATACAAATAAATGGAGAGGTACCCAAGTTCATGCATTGGAAGAATTCATATTACTAAAATGTCAATACTACCAAAAGCAATATATTCGATGCAATCCCTAGTAAGATCTTATGGATTTTTTTAACAGAAGCAGGAAAAACAAAACAAAACAATAAACCTACTAAAATTTATATGGAACCACAAAAGACCCCAAAGAGCCAAAGAAATCTGAGAAAGAAAAGCAAACATGGAGCCAGCACAGTTTCTGATTTCAAGCAAAATAAAGCTATTGTCATCAAACCAGATGGTACTGAGATAAAAATAGACAAACAGACCAATGAAACAAAACCCAGAGCCCAGAAACAAACCCAAATATATATATGGTCAATTAATATTTGATGAGAAAGCCAAGAATACTCAATAGAGAAAAGATACTCTCTTCAATAAATGGTGTAGAGATACTAGGATATTCACATGTAAAAGACTGAACCTGGAGTCCTATCTCACACCACTTATAAAAATTAAGTCAAAATGGACTAAAGATCTTAAGTGTAAGATCTGAAACTATGAAACTCCTAGAAGGAAACATAGAAAGAAGGCTCTTCGACATGGGACTTGGTAATGATTCTTGGTAATGATTTTTTCTGATATGATACCTAAAGCATGAGCAACAAAATTAAAAAAAAAAACAACTCAGACTACATTAAACTAAGAACTTTCTGCATAGCAAAACAAACATACACAAAACATCAACAAAATGAATAGACAACCTACAGAATGGAAAAAAAAATATTTGTGAACCATTTATCTGATAAGGGGTCAATGTCCAAAAAATGTTTTTGGAAAAAATGCCTATAAGTCAATAGCACAAAAACAAAAAACAAACAAACAAAAACAATTAAAAAATGGGCAAAGGACCTGAGCAGATATGTTTCCAAAGAACATATACAAAAGGCCAAAGGTACAGGAAAAGAAGCTCAACATCACTAATCATTAGGGAAATGCAAATCAAAACCAGAATAAGATCTCACCTCACGCCTGTTAGAACAATAAGATAAGAGATAAGTGACATCAAAAGATAAGAGAGAACAAATGGTAAAGAGGATGTGGAGAAAAGGGAACCCTTGTGTACTGTTGTGGGATTCTAAATTGGTACAAGCACTATGGGAAACAGTAGGGAGGAGTCTCAAAAAACTAAAACTAGAGGTACCATATATGATCCAGCATTTCCACTTCTGGGAATATATCCAAAGGGAATGAAAACATGAACTTGAAAAGCTATGTGGACCCTCATGTTTGTAGTGGCACTATTTACAATAGCCAAGATATGGAATCAAAGACTCCATCTGTGGATGAATGGATAAGGAAGTTGTGTACACACACACACACACACACACACACAGGAATATTACCCAGACATAAAAAATGAGGGGATCCTACCATTTATGACAACATGGAGGGAACTCAAAAGCATTAGGCTAAGTGACATAAGTCGGACAGACAGAGACAAATACTGCATCATCTCACTTGAATGTGGAATAAATAAACAAATGAGTAACAAAAGCAACTTCATAGAAAGAGGCCAGAGACCAGAGGTGAAGAGTGAAGAAAGAAAGAGTTGAGAAGGTGCTCAAAGGTACAGATTTCTAGTTAGAAGAGAAATCAGTTGTAGGGATATAAAGTACAGCATGATGACCACAGCTTACAATCCAGTAACACTGGTAAGGGCGTAAATCCTAGAATTATTTTCCCTTTTCTTTTTATTGTGTGTGTATATGTATACATATACACACTATATATATATATATATATATATATATATATATATATATATATTTGTGAATATGAAAATGGATGCTAGTTGAACCTATTGTAGTAATCATTGCAGTACATGTAAATCAAACCATCATGCTGGATGCCTTAAAGTTAGACACTGATGGAGGACTATTATTTCTCAATAAAACCCCCCAAAAAGGGTCACCTGGGTGGCTCAGTCAGTTAAGTGGCTGCCTTTGGTTCAGGTCGTGATCTCAGGGTCCTGGGATCGAGCCCTGTCTCAGGCTCTTTGCTCGGCGGAGAGCCTGCTTCTCCCTCTCCCTTTGCCTGCTCTGCCTACTTGTGCTCTCTATCTCTCTAATAAATAAGTAAGATCTTTCAATGAAACAAAACAAAACAAAACAACCCCCCCAAAAAAAGTAAATGCCACATCAACAATTTAGTAACAAATCAAGCTGGTTTTGCTGTCTATGATATCATAAAATCATTACCGTATTATGTATTTAATACTATATTATTTTTCAGTGACCATTAAAATATAAGGAATCACTAAAAAAAAAGTTTCCCCCTTCATCTTCTGCCATATACGAGACATTAATGTATAGAGTTATCCCTATGGAAATTGCAAAAACTATTTACATATATTCTCCGGTCTACCAAATCACAACTTGCTCAAGTAAATCAGACATTGAGCCTCTGGTTTCTGTGAATTTTGGTTAGCAGAAATCTATGTTGGAAATCACTTCCAATACATTTTTCACAATCTGCCCATAATTAGTTTCACTGGGAAAACTGTGAAGAACTATTTTGCTGCTTTTAAATTCATAATTTTGGTTCAAGAGCCCAGAATAAGATGTTTAGACAGAGTGAAAACTATTTTCTAACAAATCAATATTAATTTATCTGACTGTTATGGTCTCAGGAGCCAAAAAGTGTTCTTGTACTGAGCTGACAGGAAAGATTTTATCCTGACCAAATGTTATTCAAATATTTATAAGACTGGATAATTTAGTAAAGAAAATACAGATGGAAGAAGGCAGGAGTATTTTTTTTTTTTTTCGGTGCTCCTTTCCCATTTGCAAATGACAAGAACTATAAAAAGTAGTGCCGAGTGATTAGTGATATCTGCCTCCCAACCACCAACACCAAGAATGAGCTCCTGGAAGAGTTAGTTGAGCACGTGGTATACGCCACCCACTGGAGGAGGTCTTGAGGCCTTTGGGTGTTGCCATGACATTCGTCTTTGCACCATGGGTGCCATCTGGGCCAAGAACCAAAAACTATTACGCTGGGGGAGGAGGAGTAACTTGAAGACATGGGTGACAGCCAGAGGCTATGGCGGGGTCTCTGAGGGTGGGGACTGAGACTGGAAACAAATAGCAGAGAAGGAAATGAAATGTAACGAGTATGCTTAACATTCATTACCTTATAGGATTCTCCCCACCGCCACTGGATAAGATTATTTTCTAGTAACTTTTTATTGGAGTAAAATAGACACTCAAAAAAAAAAAAAGTATAAAATGTATGTGAGTTACTAAATGTATTTTCACAAACTGAACACCCCCAGAGCCCTGATCAAGAAATGGAAAATTAGCAACATCCGAGAGCCCAGCTCACGTCCCCATCCAGTCTCTACCTAGGGCTTCGATACGTGGAGAGTCTGCTTTCTTCCTGAACTTACTATAAGGGGAGTCACATGGGACGCGCGCTTCTGCACCTGCCTTCTCGCTGCCAGCATTGCTTCGGGGAGATTCATGTGTGGGTTTGGTTGCGGTGCCCTTGTGCTCACCAGCGTGTGGTGTCCACTGTGTGGAAATACCGTATTTATTTATCCATTCTACCTCTGGTAGACATCTGGGTAGTTCACAGTTTTGAGTCATAATTAATGCTGCTGTACCTATCCTTTTACTTGTCTTTTGGTGAACACAGAGTGGAACTGCCCTGTGCCCAGAAAGGCTAATGTTCAATTTTATATGTAGATACTGTTAACAAGTCTTCCCAAATGATTATACCATTCTGTTATTTCTATGGACTGAAACGTGCCCCTCTCAAATTCCTCTCCTGTAGCCCTAACACCCCGCCTCCCCTGGCAATGTGACTGTATTTGGAGATTGGGTGTCTATGGAGATAATAAACGTTAAGTGAGCTCATAGGGTAGGACCTTAATCTCCTAGGATGTGTGTTCTTATAAAATAAGAGAGAAGCCAGAGCTCTCTTTCTCTGCCATGTGAGGACACGGGGAGAAGGAGGTCATCAGAAAGCCAGCAGGAGGGATCTTAGCAGGAGCCAAATCGGCCAGCACCTTGATCTTAGACCTCCCGGCCTCCAGAACTGTGAAAACACAAATTTCTCTGATTTAAGTCAACCAATCTGTGGTCTTTTGTTAGGGCAGTGCAAGCTGACTAATGCAATTATCATGAGGTAAGTGGTTTTTTTTTCTTCAAATGATCTTTTTATTTCAGAACAATTTTAGTTTTACGGGAAAGTTGCAAAGATAGTACACAGAGTTCTCGAATACCCTTCTTCCCATTTCCCCTAATGTCAGCGCCCCACATGACCTATGTGCCTTAAGTGATCAACACTGGGACGTGACTATTTGGTAAGCAACAAACTGTTTGGATTTTCCTAGTTTATTACAATTTTCTTTCTTCTGCTTTAGGATCTCTTTCAGGATATCACTGGATTGCTTTTAATGTGTTTTATCTCTATATCACGGAGGAGAAAAAGACTCCAGACAGATTCATGAGCTTATTCATGTTCACAACCACAGCCTAGAGGGGAGGCTAAAATAATTTCAGCAGCAAATGCTAAAATGAAAGTCGAACCAGGAAAGTGGTTCCTTCCTTAAGACCTACAGTTTAGTTGTGATTCCTTGTGTTGAGAGCAGCCCTAGAAGCTTGTTGGCTGCTCCTTCCCCACCCAGCCTGTTGCTACACCCTGCTCACGTCTGCGGTGCCTGTACAAAGCAGGCACTCAACAAATCCCTGCTGAGTGTACGGATGCCCAAACATGAAAAAAGAATACCATGGCCTTGTGAAAACATGATATATTTTAAAAAGATTTTATTTATTTCAGAGAGAGCACAAGTGAGAGGAGAAGGAGGAGAGGGGGAGAAGCAGGGTCCCCGCTGAGCAGGGAGCCCAACTTGGGGCTCGATCCCAGGACCCCGGGATCATGACCTGAGCCCAAGGCAGACCCTTCACCGACTGAGCCACCCGGGTCCACTGAAAACTTGGTATTGAAGATACATGGTGGCAACATGACTCTTCTCCATCTCTCCGCACCTGGGATACCTTCCAGGAGGCACGTGTGATGAAAAAGAAGATCAGATCATTTTGGCTCTGCCACACGGCTGTGCCATCTTGGGCAAGCCACTTTACCTCTCTGAACCTGTTACCCAGGAGCTATAAGATGGGAAGTCTTAGCCCTCTGGACACGCTTGTGAAGGGCTTTGACCACTATAACCTACCACACATACATTAGGAAGTGTTGGCCTTATGACATTTATTTTTAACAGTAAAAAAGAAACCACAGATAACATGGAGAATGCTATTTGCTGCCAGTTCTTTCTAATTGCAGAAGAAAAGACGTATAACCATAGAGGCACGATAGCAACCAATCTGGGCAACAGAACCATTTTGGGGCAGAAAAGCCACAAGAAAAATCACTGATCATTCTATAACTTCTTGAATGATTACTAGAGATCATGCATATCAGGTACAAACATTTTCTAGGTAGGTTTCACATCATGGAAGTGGTAAGAATTCAATGCAATACGACAAAAATGCTCAACACGGAGTCCTGATTAGGCTTGGTCCAAAGCCAGACAGTCATTCCCTGAAGGACATGGACTACTCCCCTTGTGCCTAGCAAATAACAGGTACAGGTACGCCAATGTGTTTACTGAATGAATATCTGATCTTCCAGTCTAAATGGGTTAGAAACTTTGACCTCTTTATTTTCCTCGAAATTATATTCTGATCAAAACCTATATACCAGTTTTTGAGAAGTTCTGGTCTTCAGGAAAAACCTGGCTGAATCAGACGGCACCATTTTCCAGATTTTGCCTGGGCGCGGTGGTGACGGTGCTGACAAGATGTGTACAAGAAGCTCAAGGGGCCTGAAGAGGAAACACCAAATGAGAAGGAGGGTTCAGAAAAACAGAAAGGGGTTTTATAAATACTTCTGCACAGATGTCATGTGCAAGAAAGCAGGCCAGTTCTCTCAATTGTGAACTGATCTCAACTTAAAAAACCCACTCCCGTGTTGGGGGAAACACTGTCTTTCCACTCTCGATATATCAAGTTCTTTGAAATCCTCCTCTCCCAATGGTGGTGGTGTCAAAAAAACAGCGGCTCGCACTTATGTGAACTCTCAGATGGACCTCCGGCAAGAGCACATCAGCAAGTTAGGCAAGTGAATTCCCTCGCCAGTAATAAATAAGGAGCAAAGGGAATGAAGATGGACATTCTGGCTGGATTCCAAGTGCGAAAACCTGCCTATCCACCTTCAAAATGATGCAAGATTGCAGTTTGTTTAATGTTCATCTTATGTGCTTAATTACCGATAGTGCTTGACTAATTATTTCTTGTTTTGTAGACTATTTAAACAGAGAAGGAAGGCAGCTACAGACTTTTGTACACGGAATGAGGATTTGTAACTCATTTCTGTAATCGCACGATTCCCAGAGGGCTTCATTACAAACACGAAAGAAAACAGGATGCTAAAAGCAGGTGACAGTCCAATTTCCACAGGTACGGGTTAAAGCAGCAGAGTGAAGTAATGGAAAATAAAATAAAAAATAGCCCTTAGATGTTTCCAACCATGTAAAGTGTTTTCATGTTAATAAGAGAGAAAACTGCAAATACAGCAAAGTCACCTCCGTTTGGTGCCGGCGTCTTTTCTGACGCCCGATTTGATCCAACATCTCTGCAAGATTATGAAATAAGCCACAGAATAGACCCTGGTTTTCTAACTCACAGAAACAAGTGTGTGGCGGGTTGCATATGGCCCCATGAACTTGGGTCATCCTCTCTACTTTCACCCTTTTACTGTATCAACATTTTCATATATATCCTTGGTCTGCTGAAACCACTGGACGGGATTTCCAAATGTTCGGGAAAAAATAAAAGGCTTAGCTAAATAATAATACAAGAGACCCTAGAGTTTCCAGGCTGTTAGAAACCACTTATAGGAATGCAATGACAGTGTTGCCTCTTGAACAGAAACTGGATTTAGTGGTCATGTGATCCACCATTATCATCATCATTATTATTATTAATTTTTTTTAGAGTGGACCCAGTGTCCAGGATGGTATTAGATGTTCAAGGATGTGGGGGAGATTCTGAAATACTATGAGCCACAGCCTGCCCTTAAAGCATCAAGACACTATAGTTGGGAATTTGAAATAAGACAGATGAAAGAAGAGCATCGCCACCACCATGGCCGCCATCACCACTCCCCCCCCCCCCCGGATCACGTACTCGCTGTGTCTCAAACTGAGACCAAACTTTACATATCCCCTCATCGTTGTAGCAACCTGCCAGGCAAGTGCTATGGGTCCTTTTCCGGGATAAGGACACTGAGCTCTACATCCTTGAAGGCCATGTTCTTTGCATCAGACCTGCTTGATTTTCCTCCCTGGGTTTTCCTGCCTCAACAAATCCTTAGGATTATAGAAGTTATTGCTGGTATATTTCTAGAAAGCAACTTCAGGAACATAGTTGGGTAAAAGCCAGAGTGCTGGGTATTGGAGGGAAAGGGAATATCGAGACAACTAAGGAATAACATTGGTAACATTTACTGAGCACTTACATGCACCAAGCAAGGTGCTATATCCTTCATAGGCCTTATCCCAAGTCCTCATGGCGCCCTTATGTAATAAGTGTTAATAATCATCACAATAATAGCTACCATTTTAGCAAGCACACCTCACAGAATGAACTGAGCCCTTTAGATGCATTCTTCCATTTGACCCTCCTCCCAAACCTTAAAACATTGTTAAGGCTGCTATCACCCCCATTTAGTAGAGCAGTAAACTGAGGCTTAGAGAAATTCATTTGCCCCAGAAGTTGTGACAAGCTACTCAATGGCAGAGCTAGGGAACAAACCCAGTGGCCTTCTGCAAAGCACACACAGTGCCTTGCCAGACCACCACCCAGAAGGCCCTTCTATTTACGGCAACTCAGACAGGCTAAGTTGTCTGTCCTCGGGGTGAGGAAAGGCTTCACTGAGGAAGTGACTTGATTAAAGCCCTGAATCGAGAGAAACAGCCCAGGGTCGTACAGAAGATCATTCCAGGCAGAGGGAACTGCAGAAGCAAAGCCCCAGAGACAGCAGCGCACCTGGCATCTTTGAGGAATGGCTAAAGAAGGATGAGGGCAAAGAAGACGGAGACAAGTCAGAGAGGGGAGGCCGGCAGGGGAAAGGGAGGAGGCAAACAGAGAGAGAAGGTGGGCAGGGCAGACATCAAGGCTCCTGCATCCTGTTGTGAAGACTTTGTCTTTTAATTGGCCTGAAATGGGATATAATGAACAAAATCCTAGATGGATAAAGTAGGACTAACTTCTCTGGCTTCCTCCCTCCTGTGGGTAAATCAGAAGATGAAGGAAATGTCCAAATGCAAGACCTTCTGTATTCCTGATCTGAGCTCATGACTTAGTCGTGACCTGGGAAGGCTTTTAAGGCAAAGTATTTGTTTCTAGAAGAGGTATTTAAATGTCCTGGGGCTCTTCGAACCACCAGAAATAGGAACCACTTAAGTTAACAGGCAAATAATAAGACTATACAGAGGAAACTCACATTTTCATACTTTATGCCTTAATTTCAAGTAGCGTTACAAGATTTCCTGTAGGAATTCAGAGTGTTATCTTATTTTATGCCCCAAACTAGAAAGAGCATTCCACTGGGTTTGCCAAGCTGTTAAGATGAAAATATCTGTTTGAGCACAGCATAATAGATGAGGTGTTTAAGGCATTTTCCTTTAGATTTTTGGTTAATCTTCTTTTAGTTAATTTTCTGAGATAAAATCCAGTTATAAATAACCTGAGGGTACCCTAACTGGGCTGTTCTAAGAATGGCAAATCTTTAATAGCCAGAACTTCTGCCTTTCAGAGATCTCTTGGGGGAAGTGGTTCTTTGAAAATTATCCAAAGCAAAGTAAGTCGGAAGCATTAACAAATTAAAGAGTGGGAGAGAAAGAAGAAAAAGGTGAATGTGAAAACTTCTTTGACGTTCACAAGGCAGCAGGTCTTACCCTTGAAAATCCTTTTATTATTTTTTTTCATAAAGAGTCAAACATTCAAAATCTATTTGTTGATTACAACAGAGAATTGGTGAGTTTCTGTCACAGCAGGGTAAGGGGAAATGTGCCCTTTTTACAAAAGGACACAAGCTCGCGCGCGTGAGAGAGACCACAAATAGCCATTCTTTAGACTGGGTTTGAAGGGTATCACCTTAAAGGAAGTTTGAGAAGTGCCTTTAAAGATAGCTGGTGGAAGAAGGGAGAGGGGAAAAAAGAAACAGAGCCTTAAGTGTTCTACGTTATTACAATGTAAACCAAGATTTGTAAGAGGATTATAAGGTAGGATGCGCAGGGAAGTCATGTAAACTAGTTGAAATATGAACACTTCCTCAGCCCAGAAGAGGGTACGTTGGCTGCCATCCATCTGGAGTGTATATATTATCATGGAGTCTGTTTATGAAAATAAGAGAGGGTGGGAGGCCCAAAGTGAGCATAACTCAAAACAAAACCGATCTGCAGGACCGGATGAGACAGCATGATTATTGCCAGGTACTCACAGGCTAGAGAGTACCAGGGGAAAGAACTGAAACAAGTTTCTACAAAGCAGTAAGAGGGTGGGAGAATCTTAAAAAAAAAAAAAAAAATGAGTAAGATGCCCTAGAAACCTGTAAGTCAATAACCCTGTCCCCAATTGCGGGATTATCCAGGACAGGCAGAGCCTGCGCTGACAAGCAGACGGAGCGGGTATCCAGAGCTGTAATCGAGCAGGAAATTGCCACCGTGGCTTAGGAAACCCAGGTCTTGCTTACGGGTTTGCCCGCATCATCCTAAGCTTCTGTAAAAGGTGGCTGGTGAAATGTACCGGGATTCTTAGGATACTCACCTTGAGATAAGGAATATGAAGAGTCAGGAAGATGGGCAAAGTGAATTCTATATAGCCAGGAAACAGATAGGGGGAAAAAAAAAAGATGAAATAATAACCGCAAACACCCTCTCCCCTTAATGTAAAGCCTGTCAAATTGAGTTGGTATTTCTTTTTAATCTCAGCCAGGCAGATCTGACACTTGAAAATTAGAGAAATACTAATTTGGAATAGACACCGGGAGACTCTCTTATACTGGGAGAGTAACACCCGGAGAGAACGGCTTACAAAGCAAGACTGCTGTCACCGAGACCAGCAGCGGAGGCCTCTAACAGAAACCTGCTACTTGATTTACTAGCAGCAGTGGGGCCCTCAGAAAGTGGTGAACACAGAGCAATGAAATTAGCTGCCTCTTCCTCCAGAGGGTCTCCTCAGCTGCTTAGTATCATGCAATCTCCCACCAGCCCTGGATTCCAGCTAGAGAAGTGAACGGTGGGCCAGTACCCTCTTCAGAGCCCACTGATTCTGCTGGGTAGGAAGACAGCATGTCTGAGCCATCTCACTGGAAATTAATAATGTCCTGAGAGGTGTGGGGCACGGGGAGACTCCTTTAAGAGGTCAAATCTTGAAAGGCTTTCATGGAATGGAAAGCCACTGGTGTAAAATACATGGTTCAAATGCCTTTTTTTTTTTTTTAAATGGTTCGATCTCTGTGCTTAAACAGGGTTCTTGGCCTAACTGAGGTATCTAAGGGATCACTGACCAGGCCCTTTAAGGAGGTCCAGTGGAAATCACTTCTCCTCTTGAGACCTGACTCAAGGCACGCCCATGTAGAAGACCTGCCTAGAAGGGGATGCTTGGAATGGTTGAGCAGATGTTTTGTTATCTCCCAATTACCCTTCTGAATTACTACATTTAGTGGCAGGGGAGGGAGAAGAAAAATTCTTTTGCGTCCAGAGATACTGAAGACATTGCAAATCTTCTCTGCTAGCCACTGCTAACATGTAGCGGTCACTTGCCATCAGAACCTAAGTGGAAAGCATGCAGACGCCTTCTGCCGTTAGTAACGTCGAGTTTCCCCACAAGCCAGGTACAACTGCAGGGTCTGCTCCGGCCCAGAGAGCTTCCATGATGTGCTGGAAGTGGCCCAGTCGGTGGTCAGCAGAACCAGGACGGCAAGGCAGAAGACTGAGACTCTAGAGCCTTGGCAAGTGCCGTTCTTTCCCTCTGGTTGGCCTTACTCAGCCCCCTGCTCTCCCCAGGCCATGTCTGTTCAGGCTTCGGCTGTCCATCCAGGTGCCTCATCCAAGCTCTCTTTCCTGACAGGCCTCCTTCCTTATGCCCTCACGGAGTCTTCTTGCCTTTTGAACACTTAGAATGCTTACGCTGTGGGTAGTGGCACCAGAACGCAGGTTCGAGAGAGACTGGGACCTTCTATGTGATTGTCCCGTTAGATACACTCCCACTGCCTAACCACAGGGCCTGGCAAAGGCAGAGAGCCCTCCCAACATCCTAATGAGTGGATAGCTCCCCAAAGCCAAGTTTTTGTAATTGGCTGAACAACATATGTTCTTATCACTTCTGCTAGATAGCAAATATTTGTGCCACTATTAAAAAAAAATCCGTGTAAGGAGATAGTAAATTTGAAGGGTGATGACCATAGCTCTGATAATGAGAGCTCTTCCCTTCTCGATCCAAGTAAGGAGCCACAGGTCAGTAACTAATGGTATTCAAATCGTTTTACCTGCAAACATAGCTTTTGAAATCTTTTTTTTTTTTTAAAGATTTTATTTATTTATTTGGCAGAGAGAGATCACAAGTAGGCAGAGAGGCAGGCAGAGAGAGAGAGGAGGAAGCAGGCTCCCTGCTGAGCAGAGAGCCCGATGCGGGACTCGATCCCAGGACCCTGAGATCATGACCTGAGCCGAAGGCAGCGGCTTAACCCACTGAGCCACCCAGGCGCCCCTGAAATCTTTTTTTTTTAAATGGAAGTAGTATATACATGCAGGAGAGTACACATATAATAAGTGCATATCTCCAATTTTTCACAAAATGAATATACCCCATGTAGCTAAGACTCTGTTCAAGAGACAGAGGAAGACCAGCACGTGAGCCTGTGGTAAATGACGACGCTTTTGTGACAACCAGCATCGTGGCTTTGGAGGATGAAGAAGGAGGAGCTCAGACAGTATGTCTGTTGCCTCCAGTGCTGACTCCAAGCAAATGAGATGTAAGAGAATGAGAAAAAGAAAATGGGAAAAATGGGAACTTACTGAATTCCTGCCGTGAGCTCCACGATATTTTCATTAAGCTTATTTTCACACACACACACACACACGCACACACACACACACACACGGAAACTGGGGTTCAGAAAGGTTAATACACATGCTCAAGGCCACAGACACCGAGTCTATGTGACATCACAATCTTGTGATTCCTGCTCTAGCTTCTTGCCTCACCTTTAAACAACTTTTTCACCATCGAACTTCACCTTTAAGCCCCTTCTTGAAAGGGGTGGGTAGGGGTGAGGGGCTAGGTTCATAATGACAACACTGCTGAGAGTCTTAATGATACAATGGCTGAGGGTTTGCCTGGGAGCAGGCATTTTCCCTCCATGATTTCATTGTCCCCACTTCATGTATGAGGAGACTGAGACTTGGAGAAATTTAAACACTGAGGCAATTTTGCCAAGCTCTTACCATGCACGGTGACAGAGCTGGGGTTCCAACAATGGCAGCCTGACCCTGGGGGCTGCCCCGTGACCATGATGGACAGAGAGTGTGCCCTGTTTTCTGTTTTAAATCTTCACGGGGGCGGGGGAGGGGGGCGGACATGCAATAGCGCGTCCTGCCTGGAGCACAGAGGCTGGTGGGAAGGCTCAACAGAGACGACTCTTTCTTGCCAGTTGGCCTTGAAGAACAGCATTCTGGGACAAGGCTGCCAGGCCACTGCCAGGGTCTCTGTCTCTGCAGGATGTAACTGGAAAGAGACAGGCTGAGGGGCCTGAAAGCATGGACCCGGGCAGCCTGGTAAGAGCCTCTTCTCTGGAGCTGCCTCCTGATCTGTTTCCTGGCCCCCCTCAATTCGAGTTCAGGTGGGACTGTCGCCACAGGCAGAGTCATCCGTGGGTGAACTGGTTCCTTCAAGGCGGGTGTCACCCGTGGTTTACAGGACTCACTGCAGACTACCCAGCTGCGGAAGCCTCAGAATCTGCAGCGGACAGAGCCTTGAGCTTAACCAAAGCCTGCACCAAGTGCTTAGTTGCCCCCTGGTGCTTCAGGAACGCCACGCCGCTTTCCTCCCCGCGACCAGGCTCAGGCTCATCTGCCCCCTCCTCCTGCTGCGGTGACAAGGTCATTCAGGAAGTTCAGCAGTGCATACAGGTTGCGAGAACAAGGACAAAGACGCTGGGGAAGAGATCCCCTTCTCTCTTCCTGTCTCATGAGGGCAGTTGGGTTATTATTCCTGGCTGCCTCATTGAAAAAAAGAAAAAAAAAAAAGCCCCTGGAATGTTGGAAATGATCACATGCATTGTAGAAATGTCATTTGTTCATTCATTCAATATTTGACAAATATTTACCGAGTTGCTTCTATGTGCAGTTAGAGGTAATGCTTTTAATTGCTTTACCTCCAAATTAGTTTCCCTGAAGAATGAACCATAACTAGGAGTCTATGGGACCCTGGCTAAGGGGACACTGGAGACTTGTGAGGTTACATTTAGGCAGAATCCAGCAGACAGTTTCAGATTTAAAAGCACCGATTAGGTTGGTGGATGAAGAGGTAAGAGGAAGGAATATTAAATATTTAAAAAATCAGATTTTTGTTTGGAGCTCAAAGAAAAATGAATACTGAATCACAGGTCGGGACATACCATGTTTGTTGTGGCCTTCATCATGATGGTAAGTCATGCAAGCTTGACCTCAGTATTCCTACTGGTAAAATGGGAAGGTCATAGGAAATATCCTTCAATGGGCTCCTACGACTCTAAAATTTGAAAAGCTTATGATTCTGAACTTTAGATAGCTTTCTTCATAGGTAAGTTACACGTTTTCACATACAGAAATATCTATCCCTTTAACTAAAAATGTTTTTAAGAACAAAACTGCTGTTATACACACAGAATATGGGCTTTTTTACATGAGACCCTGGTTTCTGAAATACTGAGAAAATTATTTTTATTTCAAAATTAGTGAAATGCATTAAATGTATTAAAATCTATTGTTTCAAAAAATTAATATTCTTTTCAATGTACTTTGAATAAAATTAAAAATACAGCTATTTAAAACTTCTTTTTTAAAAAAAGCATATGATTCTTAGAATGGACAGAAATGATGCAATTTCATACATTTAGTCAAACAGAAACGGGGTCATTCTCATCAAACAAAATAGAAATCAGAGTCCTGGATGCATAGAGATTGAATCTTAAAGAAGCCTATCACCTGATGCCCAGAGAGCCTCTGGCTTAAGAGAAATACTGGGATCTCCCCTCCCTGTGGGATGCTGAAGCCAGGCCCTGTAAACACAGAGACCTGGTCTCACGTATGGATGGGTGACAGACACTTTGATCAATGATTACTATGTCGTTGACATAGTAAGTCCCCTGGAGGACTGGAAGACAGATCTATCCAGGACACTTTGATCTGTGTCACTCAGCTTTTAAAACATTAAGCCCACATAAACACAGAATCCTATGATGGCAATGTCAATGGCAAACACCATGTTCTCCAAAATTGGTGGCCCCTGACTTATTTGGACAAGAGAGCCTGTAAGATGGAAATAAACAAACACATACAAACTCACTCTAAAGCAAAATGGCAAGTCTCTCCTCCACTGGCTTTTGGCTCTGCTAAGAGTCTGTCTTGGGGCAAATCCTACTGCTATTCAGGGAGTAAGAATTTACAACTGAGCAGCACACATTCATCTAAACCAGGGTAGGTGATGCACTGAAAACAGGCCACCACCTCCCACATCCCCACAGATACAGCAGAATCTGTAATCTGTAATGACATCCTTTCCCAAAGAGCACATGTGCTGCTTCAAAATCCCTTTCAACACACCACTTTCACTGGCCATGTTAATGGACCAGACTTGAGTCATGAAATCAATCTGACTTTGCCTCCTTGATCTAAATTGTTACTGGGTAAGATGGGAGGGAAGTGTGTGCATGTTTCACGGGTATGTAGAGACTAATGTTTGGTGACTATCGTCTACGCAATTGTCAAATAAGGATGTAACCTGTGGAAAACCATTGACATTATGGAGACATGTGGCATGGATGTTTGGGTGAACGGGCACAACTGGGGACTACTGAAGATTGTCAAAACCAGCCCCTGGTCTCTCCTGGAGATCCTTCCAACCCTAGAGTGCCTTCACCTCAAATAAGGCGCTGGGGTGGAGCTCTGTTGTGACTGGCTTTTTCAAGACCAAGAAGGCTGTATTCCACAGGACCTCTGGGGTCCAGGGGATCTTAATAAGACAGAGGATGGTTGACTAAAATCTCTATATAATTCTAATTATCTATACTGACACAAAGATAATTATCGTTGAAACTCATGTAAAGAAATAAAAATGTTTACAGAGATTCTGAGTGATAGGTTATGGATCATTTTTATTTTCTTCCTTGGAAAATTGGTTTTGTTTTATTGACTTTTTAGAAATCACTTTGCGTGTGTCCATGTGTGCAGGTTTGTTTTACCAGAAAAGCACATTTCTTGGAGATGCAAACATAATGAGAGAACCAGGTTATACACATGCGAGAGTGGTCATCGCGGTTTCCTCCCTGCCCCAGCAGACTCCTAACGGTGTGAGGTCTAATGGCGTGAGGGAACGGGATGTCAAAATTTGGGGTCTACGCAGTGCGCAGTGAATGTCTGCACGTGCATCCTTCCTCAGCCGTCATTCATTCCAACCCTCCTCCTCCTCTTCAATCTCAGAGTCAGTCTTGCTCACCTGGACACAGGAGCAGAATTTGGCCCATTAAATACATTTAGTGAAAATCTTCCTACATCCCTCTTGCTATTGGCTCAGAGAGCTAGCTCAGTGTCCTGGGGTTCATTTTTTTAATGACTTTACTGAAGCATAATCTTCACACCATACAATTTCATCATCTGTGAGTGGTTCGATGATTTTGAGTCAATTCGTATAGCCCTGCGACCGTCACCACAGTATAATCTTGGAATATTTTCATCAACCCCAAAAGGTGAATTTCAAGTTTAAAAGCCTATTCTCAGTCATTCTTCCCCTCATTCCCAGCTCTGCTTTTTTATCTCTGTAGTCTAACCTTTTCTGGAAATTCTGTATAAATATTATCATACAGTATGTGGTCTTTGGGACTAGCTTCTTTCACTGAGACAATGATTTTGAGGTTCACCCATGTTATTAAATGTATCAGTAATTAGTTCCTTTTTATGGCTAAATAGCACTCCCTCGTAGAGCCACAAGTGTTCATCCACCCACCACGCAATGGACATTAGGGTTGTTTCCATGTTCAGCTATCTGAATAACACTGCTATGAACACTGACGTACAAGCCTTCGTGTGGACATAGGTTTCCATTTGTTTTGGGTGAATTATTAGGAGTGGAACAGCTAAGTCATATTAAGTGTGACACTTAACTTCTTAAAAAAACTGGAAAGCAGTTATCCAAAGTGGCTGTGCCATGTTCCATTCCCACTTACAGTGGGTGAGGCTCCAGTTCATCTGCCCCATGCAATTCTGGGTCCCGCCATTCCTGCCGATTAGGGCCATTCTAGTGGGCGTGTAGTGGCCGGGACCTCATTTGACAATAGCAATAAAGAGATGAGAAAGGACCCCAGATTAGTAATTTGAGAAACTTGGTTCTACAACTATTCATTCATAGTCTACCAGGGTTAAACTTCAAGTAATTCATTTCAGTTCTCTGAGTCTCAGTTTCTCTATCTGTAAATTGGAAGCCATAACACCTACAGACTATAAAGAGTCACGGAGACAATATGTGTAAGGACTGTACTGAACCTCACATTCATTTCTAGAACAATATATCAATGAATATGAAAATACTTGGCATTTTTTTTTTTTAACCAAGCAAAGATGTCCACTCAGTTTTCCTTGTACTTAAAATTCTTGTTTTATCCCCTCTGGGTAGTATACAAGGAAGACGATTTGCAATTTTCTTTGTTTCACCCTCTCCATGTTTCTGGACACTGACTCTTTTTATCACTAAGCATTCTGAGTGAGCCAAGTATACAAGGGACGGGGCCCGGCTTCGGTTGTGAACATTTACTCAAGCCCTCTTCCTTGCCGAGCGGAAAGTCAAGAGGGCTACGTCCAGCCCACAGTAGGAGCCTTTACGACACAGCACAAATTTGAAAGCCTATGGCTATACATTTGTGGAGCCCATGGCCAGACGACAGACTGGAATCTTTACACCAAAGAAAGACTTAGCTTAGGCTCTGAGGACGGTCAACTACTGACCTTACTATTTGAAGAAAAACATGAACTGCCATGATTTGGCTATGATCCTACCTTGAGGTACAGTACAGACTGCTTGCACTTCCCCGGATAGCTCATGGCTGGGAACAGTGTATCCCTGGTTGACTGCCAATGCCCTTGATCTGCACGATCTGCCATTTTTTCAGGAAAATAATGCTAACTTGCAAGCCAGGGCAACAAAAACACCGCCAGGAGCCGACCAGCTCACAAGGGATGCACGGGTAGCTTGGTGGCCCTGAACACTTAAGTGATTTTGTTCCCCTTCCAATTTCCTGTGGTACATTAACTTTTATTGATGGCTTATAGCTTCGGCAACTGGTCTTGATTTTACTAACCTGAAGGACAGAGAAACAAGAGGCACCCACACAGCTGACGTGCAAGAAAAAAAAATATAGCATGGAACATCTTGATCAGACTTTTCTTTTTTGTTCCCCCCCTTGCTACAGTTTTCTTTTAATGAGAGAGTCACAATCATTGCAGGTTAATCATGTCTCAGCCCCCAGCAAAAGGAGGGGGCTGAAATGACCATTAACAAATCTGTCTGTGGCTCCCTCCAGCAGACTCCTGAAGGCACACCAGGGCACTGGTGAAAGTGCAGGCTGTGACTTCCGTGACAGCTCTGAAGACGGAGACAACGATGCTTGCGTATTTTCATCATACATGTATTAAACAAAAGTTTGGCCAGGAGATAGATGGAAAAATCTCTGTTGTGGGAGATGGAGAGACCAATTTCTATCATTGCTTTAAGGAGCCTAACACTTCCAACTAGAATCCGTATCTTGGAGCAAGCTGGTGTGTTTTTGACTCCTGGAAGCTTCACATGGAATAAATGTGTTTTCCTTTCTCCGTGGCATGTTATCAGCTTCAGCTTTAAAAAACAGTAGTAAAAACACAATAATCGTACATAGAATTTGGTGAGTGCCTGTTAAACGCCACGCAGAGTTCTTTGCACCTTGCGTATGTATCTTGCTTCAATTCATCCATATGGCAATTTTAAGAAGCACACATTCGTACTGCCATTTCCTAGCAAAGCAAACTGAGGTTCCGAAGGTAACTGCAAATGGTCAAAATCTTCAGCCAGAAAGAGGAAGAGTCAAAATTTGAATCAGTCAAGGGATAAAACTAACTGCATCCTATATCCAAATCCAAAGGGATAAAACCAACTACATCCTATATCCAAACCCAGAGTCAAAGGATAAAACTAACTATATCCTATATCCAACTATATCCATCCTATATCCAACTAAATACTTCCATCTGAATACGTACACAAGCACACCACTTTACAATGTATGGTGTTGATTTTAACATATGAAAATGCTAGTTTTACAAAACATTGTTTGAGAGAAATACCAACACAACTCTGTTTTTATTCAACCAAGATTCCTGATCATCTAGTATGTGTCATACTCTGTGCTATTAACTCATCCTACTTGGGGAAGCTCAGAGCTGTGCCTATAGGACCTCAGTAACCACAGCCTGAGTCAATGTTCTGCAGGCTGTGTCCAGCCTTATTTAAAACACACACACACACACACACACACCAACACATCCTTCAGGTCATGATACTCATTCGGACACTGGGATGTTCAGAGGTCTACAGCGATGACATGAAAGTGACCTCATGCCACCACAGGAATGGGGAGGTCCAGGAACAGGTGTTGTGACAAAGACGTCACAGGGTGTTGCTGGGTCTGTTCTTTCCAAGTCAAGATCAAATTAGTATTCTTCCTTCTATTTTTATCCTGAGGTCCTAAGGGGTGTGACAACTTCTATTCGTCAAGTGAAAAGGTTCTATTTTGTACCGTCTGTGAATACACTACATCAAAAATTAGTACGAGGGTTCTCTGATAAGCTAAACAGAATTATCATATGACCTGGCAACTCTATTCCTAAGTATATATATCCAAAAGAACTGAAAACAGGTGTTCAAGTAAAAACTTGCACAGAAATGATAGTCAAAGGGTAAAAACAGCACACATGGCCATCGACAGATGAGTGGATAAACAAATTGTTTGGAATATTATGCAGCCTTACAGGAAACGAGGTACTGACAAAAGCAAGAGTGTCGAAAACAATAAGCTGAGTGAAAGAACCAGGTTTGACAAGCCACATGTTGCATAACACTTGTAGGAGACAGACATATCTTTTGGAGGGCCACCATTCCACCCCTTAGAACCACTAACTAAATCTGTGATTATTTATGGAGCAAAAGGAAATGAACAGCAACCATTTGTTCATTTAGTCGTTTACTGGCTGGTTCAACAGACACTGCTATGTCGAGGCACTGTGCTTGGCTCCAGGGACAAAGAGCAAATAAAGCTGACTTAACCTCTTCCTGAGTTGAACTTTGTAGTCAGGGATTTGCTCATAGGTGCTCCTCACAAAAGGCAGTCACCAAGTTCCAAGTTCCCTAGGACAGACAATAGCTTCAAGCAGCGATACTAAATCATCAGCGGCCAGTGGGCCCTTGGAGAATCTGATGAAAGACAGGGATCTTTTCTCTGAAAAGTGTAAACAGAATATAATGTTGCATATTATTTCAGAGGATTCTAGGACAAGCAGGGCCCTTCCTCAAGGTCTATCGCTAAAAATACTTGGTTTAGAGATTCTTGAGATGCCTCTTTGATAAAGAAACCTAACAAGGAGAATATGCACTTGGAGTACCCATGCATTCCTTCCAAATAAATCTTACTCAACATCATCACTGAGACAGTGGCTAATCTTATTTGTCAACTTGACTAGAGCACAGGGGGCCTGGTATTTGGTTAAGCATTATTTTCCCGGTTATGTGTGAGGTGTTTCTGGAGAATATTGTTCTCTCCACTTTGTTGTCTTTGAACTGGGGTATCTATCTTTTCCTGCCCTCAGACTCAAACTTGGACCTGAACTTAATAAGACTGGCTCTCTTGCCTTTTAGGCCTTCAGACTTGGACTGGAACTATACCATTGGGTCTCCTGGGTCTGGACATCTTGGCCTTCATAACTGTGTGATCTAATTTCTAGTAATTCTCGTTATTATATATGCATATATGTGTGTGGGACATGTATGTATGGTGTAATGTGTGTGTACACATGCACTATGGGTTCTATTTCTCTGGGGAACCATGACCAACACACTGACACATATCAACAAAAGCCAAATTGTTCTTAAAACATTAGTCCCAGAAAGCAATTTTAGCCTTGTGCTAGGTGTTACAGCCTTGACTAGAAAACATGGAAATGTGGAAACATGGTGCATTTCATTTCTTCTCTTCTTTCTTTTTTCAGCAATTTCCAGATTTTTTAAGGAGAGCGAGAATTCAACCAAGTCTTGGAAAGCCAAAGAAAAAAAACAAAACAAGACAAAACAAAACAAAAAACCCAAATCCTGATTCAAACAACAGTTAAAAAAAAAAAAAGGAAGTATCATTTATAGTATTTAGGGGACGATTGGAAATAGGAACCTTCAGAGGACATTTAATCATATTAAAAATTTGCATTATTTTGGGTGTATGATAATGATATTGTATATGTGTATATACCTGTCTATCTTGGGAGAGCTCTTACTTTATAGTGAGTCATAATAAAATATCTACAGATACAAAGATGTAATGGCTTTGATTTGCTTCTGTGAAACACTAGACATGGGGAAGTGGCCGTGGGTGGAGGTAAAACAAGACTGGCCACATGTGATAGTTACTGAAGCCAGGTGATGGGGCGATCAGGGCTAATTATACTCCGTCACCTACTGTAAATGTTTTTACCTTTTCAGTAGTAGATAAGTAAGTGGATGGCAGGAGCCAAAAATAATTCTTAACACAATACAAATTAATAGAGATGGATATAGAGATAATTAGAAGATAGATAAAGCCTGGCAGAAAAATCTTCCCTAAACACTCCAGGATGGGTCACTGTAAGTGCCTCATGTTAGCAGGTTTCCAGACATTTCTCACAAATGGATGTCCACATATCTGACAGTGTGGCAGAGAACTAAAGAATACATATTTGGCAGCACTGACAGGAAGAACATCTCTTTTTAGCCTGCGTCATTACCTGAAATTATATGAAATATTGATGCTTTGTTTATTGCTTATCTACCCCGTGATAACGTAAGCTCTACAGGGTTAGGCATTTTTCCTTTTTAGCTGTGTCTTTACCTTTTAGAACAATGCCTGGCACATGATAGGGGTTCCATTTTGGTTTTTGTTCGTTTGTTTCCTCTTTTGAGTGCCAGACGATTTGTGTAAATGAGTGAATGAAGTCTAGCCAACTCATGGGGACCTCGCTGACTGCCCGTTGTCCCTTAGGTCTTATGCAAAACGTGGAAGTAGCGTGCCCAGAACAGAAACGGTACAAAGGAAGGGTGCAAAGTGTGGGAGTTCCTCAATTCCTTTCACAAAATGAGACTGCCATTCATTCAGTGCATTCAATGAATGAGGGGGAAAAAAATGTACTGAGCGCAAACTATGGTGGCGTGGCCACACAGGATATAAATAGTGTCACAGAAATAACAGCGTAAGAGGAATACCCATTTGGCGATAATCTCTCTAATAATGACGTTTACATTTCAGGCCATGAGGATGGAGTAAGGTGGGGCTCCTGCAGAGCCCACAGTTCCAGCCAAGGATTTATGTATTTGGCAATAATGCTAATACATGGCTGAAAATTGATTACAATTTTTATTTTGAGAATTGACTGAAAAGTTTACTTGTGGAAATGCTGTTCATCTAAGCCATTAGTGCTGTCTGCTACCGCAGTCAGGATATGCCACCATATTCACCAAGTTCGTTATGATTTCTCACTCACGCAAGAGAAAAGTGTGTTTACTTGGAGGCCACCAGTTTATAAGTAAGTGAAAAGAGGAGACGTAAATGCTGTCTTTAAAAAGCAAGAAGGAAACATTCAATGGGACATCGCATTAAATTGTTCCCATACTGGTTTTGCTCCTTTGGAAATAACTCTCAACATCTATCATTTGAAAAGAATCATCAGTAACTATCAAGATCTATTTGCCAGCTGTTATATCCTCCGACACAGGAGACTATGGACACATTTGTGAAGATGATATCATTCCCTCCTTCTTCCAACCCAACTGAGTCACAGAGGATTGTGAGTTTTAATGAATGACACATAAAATGTCGAACGCTAAGGTAATTTCCGTAAAACCAAATCTATAGCGACAGAAAGGATTTGAAGTTTTACCAACAGCAACTGGCCCTCTGGAATGGGTCCTAATGATAAAAACTGAGCTTTAACACATTCCAGTTTTAATTAATTTTTAATAAAAAAAAAAAAAGCTTTCCTTTCCACCACAAGACCCACTTCTTCCTGGTGAGATTCCCAAAGGGATGCCTGCTCTTTTCTGGAAGGCATCGCTCTTCTAATTAATTAGAAATTGCGGGGGGTGGGGAAGGGGGGCAGGGGTGGAAACCAGCAGGGGATGAGAGAATCAAATTCATTCCTGCCTTCTCCACTTCCCTTCTCCCCAGTCTCAGCCCCAGCTCTCTCTTCGGAGACAGACAGTTGAAATCAGTCGAATGGATTCCAGGCCAGGTCATCCTGCAAGGCTGGCCTGGTTTCTGTGCCTCAGATTGGGACACGTTGTGGGGTCCTGCCTCCCAGGGCCACCTCATCAGTGATATCTGTGCAAGTTAGGTCTTTTGCCCTTTTGTTGATGGCAAGAAACATTCAAACATGACAGGATGACATAAAGAAAAAAAAAAAAAACAAAAACGAAAAACATTAAGTTACGTCTTCTACAAAACCTTCCCATAGCTCATGCTTCCTGTTAAGGAGCTGTCACTATTAACAGTTAATGCCTATCATTACAATCTCAGATCACATGATAAGCATATGCAAATATACACAAATATAAACATTCAGATACATGCATAGCTTTCTTAAAACAAAAAAAAGGAAAGAAAACAATCTAATAATACAGGTATTGTCCTGAATTTGCATCTTCTCACTCAGCATTGTATCACGGGCAGCCATTAAGTGTGTGTGTGTGTGTGTGTGTGTGCGCGCGCGCGTGCGCGCACATGCCTATGTGTATTCCATAACATGTATATTTAGATCTATCTCTTTAATATCCGTCTCTCTCTTTCTCTCTTTGTATATAGTACTTAAAACTTTGGAACAATTATAACTCAATTAGAAATTACTCTATTAATAGGAATTCAGAATTCACAGGTTGAACAAATAAACAAATCTGTGTGTGTGTATGTATGTGTATATTTACATATTCACATACACATATAATGCTAAATAAATCATTGATTCTTCTAATTGGGACACCTTGCACATTTTATTCAAGTATCTGTATTTTCTGATTCAGAACGGAATTGGACGAAAGGCTTAATTTTAATGAAACTGCCCACTTGCTGTCCAAAAATGACCAAAACCAACTTATGCTCCTTTTAATAGAGCATGTTCTTTTTCCCTGTTAAAGAAAAGTTTTTAGGAAGTCTATTTATGTGCATGAGTCAAGGTTTTATTGTAATTTTGGTACAAGGGAAAAGGACTCTAGCAAATCAATTCAGAGATTCACTCCTGGTAGAGACATTTTATAGAAAAATGGAGTGATAAGATAGTCAATGTTAGGCTAGATACAAAAAGAAAAGAACATTTGGTTTAAGGTCGCTAGACTCTTGACTGACAGCTGGCTAGATGGGTGACTGATTTTTCAGAACAAGCCTTAATCCCATTAAAGTTTATCAGAAAATTGCTTAAGCAATTTATCGGGAATGAGGCTGTGAATTACATCATGCAAAAAGGTTCTATTCCAGACCAGATTTGGGACCACTGTTCTTTTTTATACCCTTTTATACTCTACACACTCACCAACATGGGAAGTTACCTGTCTTCTTAACTCCTGCCAATGTCGTGGTGCAAAATGGTATCTCATTGTTTAATTCCCATTTCCATGAATTAAAAATAAAGTGGAGTCTTTTTTCATGCTTACCAATTTTCTTCAGTGAGTTTCCTGTTCATTGACTTTGCCCATTTTTCTACTGGGAGCTTCACATTTTTCTTTTTGATTCACAAAATCTCTTTGCATATTTGGGCTAAATTATTTAAGTATGTTTGTGCACGTGTGTGTGTACACATACATATGTGTGTATATGTACATTTTTTATCCTGCTCTGTATCATAAGACACTAAATTTGAAAAAAAAAAGAGATCACTGAATTATATGCTAGTATCTCGTAGTACCTGGAAGAGACTTACTCAATTTCTGCTTCAATATAAAGTCACTAATATCCTACTTCAAAGCCTTCAGTGCCCTTCTGGTATAACAAAAGTTCAGGCCTGTTGCAGGGCTTTCGCCTTGTGGTCCTTGCCCAAGTCCCTAACATTATCCTTGACCACTCTGTTCTGGCCCTGAGAGCCCCAATGACAGTATTTCTTGTGTCCAGAAAGACTGCTTCATCTGCGCACCTCGCACATGTTGATCCCTCATCAAGAACATCTTCCCTGGATACTGTCTCCTGAGTAAACTCCTATTTGTCTTCCCTCTTCTGAAGAACATGCCCCTCATTACCCGCCTTGCCTTAGTGGGGGTAAATCAGTCACTCCTTCTTGGGTACCATGTAAATGCACCAATTTCTTTGTGCAAACCTCTTTTTAATTTACTTGTTCCCAAATTGGCCGTCTGTAGAAGACATTGAGCTACTTCAGGGTAAAAGTGAGCTAAATTTTCCTAAGCCACCCGAGCCTAATACAGGGTCTGAGTGATCCAGGGTAGAAGTACGGTGAGTAACTGTTGAACAGAGAGGGAGACAGCCTTTCTCATCTACACATTCCAGGGGAAGGAGATGTAGAAGACGAGATAGTCAGTGCCCATTTTCCTCCCCCTTGCTTCCGCCAACAGACAAAAATACGCTTCAATTCGAAAATGATTATGGCTCTATAGATTCGAAGCTGGGAGAGCGCAAGTTGCCTTCCCAGTTTTGCTGGCTCAGTTTCTAGAATCTGCACAGGAAGTGTTAACACAAACATCATCGAAGTGCTGGGGGAAATTTTATTGTCTGTCAGATTTACAAATTGGGATCGATCTACATTCAACCAGTTTCGCCAAAGTTTCTGCGAAGTGAACATAGCAAAAGACAGGTGCCTTTCAGATCACCTGTGATTAAACTCACTGCATTTGTCTTCAAACAAAAGTGTTTTTTTTTTTTCCTGCCCGCAACATATAATTTTAGTCAGCTAACACTAAATTAGACACCCACTCAGATTTATTATGATAAGAACATTCAGTAAGCTAATTTCAAGATGATGACTCCTATAAATTCTTATAATTTATTATTTAGTACTTTGGTTTTTAATCATTAAGTACGTGAAGACTTTGTAGGTCAAACCTGTATTAATGAAGACAGTAATCTATTTTTCAAACTCTGCTCCTCACCCACCTTTCAAATTGTAAATTAACAGAAATAGATTTAAACACACTTGTAAGAACAAAGGCAATAATTGGGGGGTGGGGGACCATCACCCCCAATTTCCTAATCTTTCTAGGTAGACTGTCAATCACAGTGCTAACTTATTTAAGACACATCATGCTAAATCTTTAAATGAAATAATGGAGTCCAAATTCGAGAAGGCCTTAGCTCCCTAAGAAAATAAAACCCATAACCCACATTTAAAGTTTCATTAAAAAAACAAAGCTGTTCAAATATTAGCCAGTGCAATTTCATTAGGTGTTAATCTTAACCCAATGCAGCCATTTTTATTGCTTTTTTGGTGAAGTGTTACAGTTCTAGAGATACACAGACAAGAAGTAAAATATTAACTAAATAAATATTTTAGAAAGCTACTGATGTTATCTAAATGAGAGTCTTCTTTATCTCCCAAATTCATTGTCGAATTAGAACTGTTTCATAATTTCAAGCATTCAGTGCTAAAAGACTTCAGGGCTATATTTTGCTGAACAAAGATACCCTTTTTTGATCGGCTGCATGTAAATCATAAATAAAGTCACCTGCACAGTAATGTCTTTTCATTTTCCCTAAAATAAAATTAATCTTTATTACAGTAAAGTATAAGCTCAACATAAGCAAATTGAAAAACAGAGCAGGAAAGAAGAACAAGGTTCACTAGTATAATTTTCAGAGAAAAAAGTATCGGGATACAAAATGAAGCAAGTGTCCAGTGAAGTCACAACTATGTAAAAACCATCGCGTATATGTTGAGAAAAATCTAGAAGGTAATATAGCAAAGTAATGAGAGTGGTTATTTTTAGGTGGTCGTACAACAGACAATTTTATTTTTCATTTCCTCTGTTCATTTCTTAATCGGCTCTTCTGAAAAGTCCTTCAGAAATCAAAAGGCGTATGTTTGTATCCGTAGTATGGAAAGCATTTTAAATTATATCAGTGTCTGAATCTTCATAGGGTAGACAGTCAGTGTCCATTTTAGCAGAAGACTTATCGCTGAGGGGTTTGCTATTGAATTATTACATCAAGGACTGCTCATGGCATCTCTCGGTTCAGTGAAAACCTCCCTGGGACACATGTGTATGCTTACAAGCTGGGCTTCCAAACAGGAGGCGGGCTACATCCACACTGTGCTTTCGGAGCCCGTGCTGAATGCTGAATTACTTCAGAAGTACATTTCCACCTCTCCTTTCCACCTAGGGAAGGGTGAAGTATGGCAGGTTTTTAGATAAAATCCTTGATGAGAAGAACATACAAAGATTGAGCCTCATGGTCGAAAGGAGTCACGAGGAACAGAGACCACTGAGGGGGGTTTTAGCAAACTGGGTTACAGAGAGTTCGCTGCGACTGGACTTCTGGGTTTTGCTGGTCATTTACTAAATAGATAATGATTACTGGAATAGCAAAAATATCCATGGAAACAGCACCTACTGTCCACTACCTGTTTGCCACGGCTACATGTAGCACTGAGTCAAACATCTTACAGATCTTAAGTCCCCACCCTACCTATATGAATTAGTCTTGTGTCACGGATGAGCAGACCAAGATACAACATTACTGGTTGCCTGTGTGTGACTCCAGAAGGCAACACCACCTGACTCAACCTTTAGATGTCTTTTAATTATGAGGAGAAGGAAGTTTCTGCCACCTTTTTGAGAAAATGATCAATGCGGGAGGAAAATGGACTTACCAACTTGTAAAAAGTGTCTATACACAAATAACAAAAGTGTTGTTGTTAAACTCATGGAACAGGTGAACATTTTTAGGCACTTTTAACTCTTAAGGTTCTTGGTTGATTTATCCTGTAGGCAGTGCAAATTGGCACTGTGTTAATTTCGATGAGTAACATATCACCCCAAAATTCAGCATCATCAAATGACTGTAAGTATTCAATATCTCACGTGGCTTTTGTGGATCAAGGACTCTGGGGCAGTTTGGTAAATGCTGTGCCTCGGGTCGGTCTGCAGCTGCGGTCTCATCTGAAGGCCTAACTGGGACCGTCGGGCGTGCTTCCAGAACGGCGCTGTCAGATGGCCAGCAAGTCAGTTCCGGCTGTCAGCTGGAGGTTCGAGTGCCTTATCAGGTGGGCCTCTCCACAGGACTGTTTGAGCATCCTCACAATACGGCACCTAGCTTCCCCCAGAGCAAGTGATCCCAGAGAGAGCAAGGCAGACGTGACCATGTCTTTTGTCACTTAGCCTCAGAGTCATGCTCTAACATTTCCCCTGTCAGTCCTGTTCATAGTAGGAGAGGACCACACAGGTGCATGAAATCTGGCAGGCTAGGGTCTTTGGAGGCCATCGAGGAGACTGGCCACCACAGGATCACTTCTCCCTTTGTCTAGAGATCCCCAGAGCCTGGAACTATATAAGGTCGCACTCCGACATTTCAGCAATGAAATGAATTCAAAGTAGGCCAGGTGGAAGGGTGAAAAGCCACCCTGAAGAAACGCAGAGTCACCCAGCTCAAGTCACTCCTGATTATAGGACAAGCACGACACTTGATTCCAAAAATGTTATGTTTCAAACAGCTGGGGGAGAAATGAAGTGGGTATGTTTGGAAAACTCTATTAGGCAGCTCCAAAAGATGTTTCAGGGATGATGCTGAAGATGAATATGAAGAGTCTGGGTAAAATTATTTCATAAAATGCGAGGATGAAAAAAAATACCCTCTAATATTTAAAAATTAACATATTACTTATGAAAATACATTAATAAATTAAACCTTAAAGGTAAAATTTTCAACCCTTCCTCTATATCCTCTAAAGTTCGTAAGTTGTGCAAAAAAGGCGGGGGAGCACCTCACTGGGTAAATAAAGAATCATTTTGTATTTGAGGTCACCTGGTATCTGGAGATTCATTGGAAACAGATATGTGCTTGGTGCCTCTATGTACTTGACACTGGCTAAGTTTAGGGACAAAGTAATGAGCAATACATAAGACATCCTAGTGGGGGAGATGGACAATAAACAAACAGAAGTATACAATACATCCTCATTGTGAAAGTATCAGGCAACCAAATATTTGAGTCACTTGGCCAACTGACCTTTGGCTCAATTATTTGCCCACCAAGTAGCTTATAATTTTACTTGTCTCAGTTTCTGTAATTTTTTTTTTTAAGATTTTATTTTATTTATTTGAGAGAGAGAGACAGTGAGAGAGAGAATGAGCGAGGAGAAGGTCAGAGAGCGAAGCAGACTCCCCATGGAGCTGGGAGCCTGATGTGGGACTCGATCCCGGGACTCCAGGATCACGCCCTGAGCCGGAGGCAGTTGTTCAACCAACTGCGCCACCCAGGCGTCCCTGTAATTTTACCCATAAAGAAATACTGGGTTTTTTGTTTGTTTGTTTTTTCTGGCCAAATTAACAAGAGCATTTCAAGCTGTGTTATAATTATAGTCCTCCTTGAAATTTATAGTTTGGGCACTTGATTTATATATCAGTCTGTATGAGTTTGATTATTGTGAGTCTGCATCTGTAAGAAAGATCTGTTCTTGGCAGCCTGACCAAGATTTATTTTTTTTCAGATAGCAAGCTTGAGGGCAAGATTCATATTATTAATGAACTCAACAACATAATATGACCTGGCAAGCTTTTAGAAAGTTATCCACCTGGCTTTCACTGTCCACACCTGTCTTCTTCTCTCAAAAAAACAAAAACAAAAAACAAAACAAACAAACAACCTCAGACATTCTATACATTTTTAAAATTTCCTCTGGAAACTCTAAAGAAAACATACACTGAAAAAACAGGATACTAGAAAGGGTGGCATGTATGTGACTGCTACCCTCTGAATCCTCATTCAGAATTGATATTAATAATTGATCACAGAACTCTTCTATGTTGAGCCAATATGGCGTCAGAATCCTACTCAACACTGTGCCACAAATAGACACTAACAATTGATCAGCGTTCAAAAATGGCAAGGCTTCAAGTCCTGGGATATCAATATCTGTTTGTCCCTATAAAATGAGTTCTTTTTCAAATTGAGTTCATATGCTTCAAGTTCACAGGCACTGACTGATACAAGAGGCATAAATAAATCTGGGGTGAGTCTCATCATTATACAAGCCTTCAGCAATAGTGGACGGTGACAGCATCTGGTTAATACGGAGTAAGCATGGGACTCTAAGATTTCCTATGTAATGGGGGGAGACAGAAATAAACAGCTTGATATACCAGAGTTGCATTGCAACATTGTTTTAATAGTGAAGAACTATAAATAATGTAGATTCCCAACTGAAGAGTGAATAAGCAATAAGAACTATCACTTGATAGCTTTTTACCTAGCTGATGCTTAACATTAATAAAGACTACATTGTAATAGGGGAGAAACTTGTGCTACAAGTAAAATACTCAGGAGTAGCATCAGCTATAATGTCGCATAAATAATGGTGTAGGAAAAAAACAATAAACCCATTCATGGGGAGGGTGGATTTTAATGGGACTAACCAAATATCAACAGTGACTGTTGTCTAAACGATGACATATTGGCTCAGTATTACTAGTTTCTTTCCTCCTCCTCCTCTTTCTTTTTCCCTTTCCCTTTTCTTCTTTCTTTTCTCCCTTCTCTCCTGCCCTCTCTCACCTCCCCCGTTCCTTCTCCCTTTCCTTCTCACCTTCTTTCCTTCCTTCCTTCCAAGTTCCTGTTTGGTATTTTGCACACACATACGTATATAGGTGGGAACTGGGAATGAAAACTTCTGTAGAAAAAAAGTCAAGTTCCCACACTATTTTCTATAGGGTCTCTTCCATTTGGTAGAAAAATGCAAACTTCCCCCTTTGCTCACTGCATCAAGATTACAAATCTAGTTCACAGAGAAAAACAAGCTCATTGGGTTTTGTTGTAACATTTGCCCTGGAAGGCCTTTCTCAAAATTTGGCTGTGGTTTTTGACATCTTCATGCGATTTCACAACTCCTCACAGTGGGCGGCTCAGTGGCAATCTAGTCACGGATGACCGCTCCCAGCGGAAGCAGAGGTTTGCGCTGACCCCCGAGTGTGTGGGCAGGAGGGTGGCAGAGATGGGAGAGCCACACATGTAATGGTGGCTTACTATACAGATTGGTTTTGTCTTCCATGGGATGCCTAGTAGACTCTGGGCAGCTGTGCCAAGACTGCTGACCTTCCTCCAGGTGACCAAGCCCACAGCAACATGGTGGCCATCTGTCCTGCTACTGCTCAAGGCAACTACGCCTCTGTGAGTGATTTCAGCAAATGGTTATTAGCACTTCTGCTACCGAGTGGAACTACGACCACAACCAGCAGGACTAGAAGTGCCCTAACTTGTTTGCGGGTATTAAAAACTGCTAAACAGATGCATCAGGTCATTAAGGAAAGACAGACTCTCGGAGGAAGAAAGAAAAATATGGGTGTCTTTGTCTAACCCCATCTATTTTGGGAGTCTTCTCTGTGGGGCTGAGAAACTGGTGGTTCAACCTCATCATTACCTTATTGGTAGGAGGAGAGTGAACTGATCAAGGTTTCACTTTCTGCTTCAGGGTCAGCCCTAGGCAAATCTGTTAATTAGGCTAAATTTGGCCTGCTGAGCTACTCCCCTGCTTTCCTTCTCTGCACCCTCTCTCCTCTCTCCACCAGGCCAGGCTCCAAGTCCCCCCAGGCAACACCATATAAAGGACTTTCTGTTCCCCGGGGTTCACAATGCTCACCCTACCTAACGCCCAATGTCCTGAAGCTACTCAGCTCTGTCTCTACCTTGGTGTGACTCCATAAACACACTGAGCCTTGCAATTAACAGTGTTTTTTGTTTTTTGGGTTTTGTTGTTGTTGTTGTTGTTTTCCTGAAGGCACTAATCTAGTCCAAAGGACTGGTTCCAGCAGTTAGCAAAAACAGTTCTTTATAAGTGTTAGAACAGCTGGGAAGGTATTTGGGGGCAAACAAAACTTGAAGTTTTTCTCAAAACTAACAATATCAATAACAACAAGCTGTACTTCACTTAGATGCCAATGTGTTCAAGAGATACTGCACTGTTTCCCATACACCAATTCCAAGCCTTCTGTATTCATTACCATTTTTGTTTTAACAAACCATACCAGAACTCAGTGACCAAAAACAGTAATCACTTTCTTTTTTAAAAACAAAATTCAAGGTTCTGGTCATGGGCTGGGCTCTGTCTCTGGTGTGAACGGTCTTGTCTGTCTTTGCTGGGCTCACTCACCTGCCTGGGCTCAGCTGGTCGGTTGGCTGGATGACTCCAGAATGGCTTCACTAGTGCACCTGGAGGCCGGCAGGGGATCTACTGGAGCAACACAGCTCCCTCCATGCGGCCTCTTGGCCTCTGGCAGGCTAGTTCAGGCCTGTTCCCAGGGTCTCAGGGTTCTAAGCCGCAAGACAGTCCACTCCAATATCAAGCGGTTTTCTTGCCTGTGTGTGCACTGTCCTTGCTAAAGTCCTGTTGGCCAATGCCAACACCTGGCCAAACTTCCATCAGTGGTGGAGAAACAGGCTCCACTTCTTAATGGGAGGATGAACAACCTCATCAGCGTATGGGCCTGGATGTAGCAGAGGGAAGAAACACATTTCTTTTCTTTTTCTTTTTCTATAATTCACTACTTTTACAATTTACCGTATCTTCCCCAATTCCTAGAGGGTGCTTGCTATTGCCTCCACCTTACAGAAGAACATGAGACTTAGAATGGTCAAATAACATTCTAAAAAAAAAAAAAAAGCAAGAATAAACCCAGTTGTGTTAGACTGGAATCAAGTGCAAATTCATATTTAAAATACATATGTGTCGGGGCGCCTGGATGGTGGATTGTCAGGGTCTTGGTTTGGCTCAGGTCATGATCTTGGGTTTGTGAGACTGACCCCTGTGTCAGGCTCCATGCTCACTCAGCATGAGGTCTGCTTGAGATTCTCTTCCTCTCCCTAGCCCTCTCTGCCACTCACATGCATGTGCTGGCTCTCTCTCAAATAAATAAATAAATAAAATTATAGTGTCTATATTTTCAATCTATATTTTATTTTATAAATATATATTTATGTTATGTATTCTAATATTATAAATATATAAATAAATATAAATAGCAAAACTTGGTTTACATATAAATGAATATGGATATAAATACATTAAATATTTAACGCACACAAACAGACACAGAAATAGAGATATGTTTGTATGTATGTGTCAGTATCCATACAAATATTTCCAAACTCCATCCATGGAGAAATTTTGGAGGTAATGATATCCCAGTGGTAATGAGCACAGCCAGCACCCAGATCTTCGTTTCTAAAGACCATTCTCTGCTACGGAACCAGGGCTCCTTGGAAAAGTAGTTGATTCCAAGGTTAGGGTAAGGAAATAAGTCTGTAATACCTTACAAGGCAAAAAGGTAAGAGCATTCAAAAAGGATGAGGTGTGTCAAAAGGGCACAAGACCCGGTCTGAAAGAGCTCTCAGTGGTTAAAGCTGGAACAATCTGAGTGACAGAATGTGTAACAATATGACTATAATAAAATTCAGAGTGTAAAATGAATATTCACATGTCCACACTGATACAAATGAACATATAATTAAATAAACAGAGAAGAAGGGACAGCCTTCGGCAGAAAAGAATTTGATGATAAATGTAGATGGCACGAGGGAAATAAAAAACCACCTTTAGAACATGATAGCATGAATTGTTGTAGGCAAGATCAACAGAGATGCTAACTTCAGCGGATGAAAATGTTAGAAGGAAGAGTCTCAGAGTACCTCCCCCAAGATATTTAGTAGTTATAAAGGGGAAAATGATTATTTTTAGCAGCTAAATCCCGTAGACAACACTTTTGCCAAGAGATCATGGTTAACATCACCAGTAATAAGACATTTTGATGCTGTGTACCCTCTGATACGTTGGACTGAGAAGGGCAGACCAGTTCTGTGGGTTCTGATACAGTGAGAAGAAACTATCAGAGAAACCCAGGTCAAGAATTCTATAAAAGAACTGACTTCAAAAGTATCAAGACCATTACAAAAATAAATAAATGAATATATGAAGACTGAGAGATTGTGGTAGATCAGAGGAGACTGGAGGAGCCGGACAACAGAGGCAGAGTGGTACGCTCGGTTGACTCTCGGAACATCAGAAGAACATGAATGGAAACACAAGTGAACTGCAAAAGCTGTTGGTTATCAACTGTTAACAGCATGGTACCAGTGTTCATTTCTTACTGTTGGAAAATGTATCACGTTAGTGGAAGCTGGATGCAGGATATACACTGCACTCTATTTGTGACTTTTCTGTAAGCTGAAATTAATTTCAAAACAAAACAAAACTTTCCTAAGGTCATAGCTCCTCAAGGCAAAACCGTTCTGCCTGATTTCAGAGTCTATGCTTTTTCTACTCTGCCTTGCTTCCTCCATCCACGTTGCACAGAACCGCCTTTCTCAGAATTGGCTGAGTCTGGACTAGGACACTCCTTCCAAGTGAACTACTTTATGGGAAAAACTGGCGGCACAATTAGGCATAAACCCACTGACTTTAAATGGGGAAAGTGAGGCACAGGATCTTTAAAATATAGACGGAAAATATCCACGTTCAGTTCCGTGTCCTAAATGCCCATATCTGACAATTTATAATGTCATTTCTTGATTCCCCACAACTTGGTTAAATTAGTACAGGATGACACATCTCAACCTTCAACCGTTTTGTCACTTAAAATGAGTTATCTGAGAGGCCATCCTTCCGGGAATATTAGTTACCTTGTCCATTACTTACTTAATCATAGCTTAGAGTTATTTTTTGCCTTGTGGAAGCTGACTCTAAATTATGGGCTACATCACAGCAAAGCCACACTTAGCAAATTATATGGCATGGGAGAACCCTTGCTTTGGGGAAAAATTATATATTTCTTGAAAGATATGTTTTATACAATATTATATTAAGCCTATAAAACAAAAGCCACGAGCGCATTCTGTGGCCCTTAGGACCTATTCGGCAACTCACTCAAGTCTCTGACCCTCTCCTTAAACAGGGTCGGAGAGGAGGGATTCCACTCAAATTCACGTCAGTGGAGGCCACGGTCCATGCATTTCTGCACACAGACCCATAAGCGGAAAGGCTAGAAATCTTGTTGGTCTTTGCACATGATGCAGTAAATAAATTATCCAAACGGTCTTAAATTTCATTTTGAGCAGCAAGAGCAGACTAATAAGCAGTGTTTTCTCACTGTGATAAATGGATGCCTTTATTATTTTCTTAAAGAAGTCTCCTGAAGTACCTTGGGACTTGATCAAATGACGGCAAGGTAAGAAGAAAGTGCATGAATGCATGCAGGGCTTTTAAATAGGAAGGGACCACGGCCCTCTGAAATGAAGGTTTTCTGTTTGCAGCTGTGCCAAGTGCTTCAGTGGGCTGTGTCTGCAAGGTTGGAAACAGTGTCTGAGACTGGTAAAGAAAGTTAGACATCCTGCTTCAAGAGGCCGTTCTCTGCCACACGGTTAGGGCCAAAGATTCCAAGGGTCAGTCACGCCAGCTCCAACCTCCTTACGTCCGGTCCCGGTGGGCCAGAGTGAGATCATCGGGCCGGCTCGGGGGGGTGACGCTGTTACCACCAGGGCTCCGGCCAACTCCAGCCAGGCGTTCACACGAGACTGAGGAGGGAGGATGGCTCTTGAGTTCCCAGATGAACGTCATAAGACATCCAGTGGCCAGACTGAAAAGGCTGTGCAATCTTTCTTTAAAAACGTATGTTTTAATTTGGGGACATTAATTGCATGGAAATTATTGGACTCTATGATTTATGACCCCGCCAGAATTCTGCAGGCTTTCCCTCCATATGGGCCGCTGCCATTTTCCTTTTGTATACCTATCATTTCCCATTGTTTATCTCCCCTGATTGATGTTCAGGCTTGGGATGTTTTCTATTATGAGATTCATAATTATCACTGGTAATAGAGAAGGCTTCCCTATTATCTTCAGCGAGACTGCCCAAATTATTCATTGTAGCCCACTGGTACCACACTGCAGGAAAATAAGAATTTATTTCCCATCCCAGGCATATGGTAGATAAGAGGATGTATTTATTTCTCCATGTTTCAAAAGGATTAAGCTTTGAAAAAATAAATATCACTTAGGCTGTCAGTTAGCAGAACTTTATGGTTCTGAGCTTAGAGGGCCTCTCTTGGGCTAAGAATAGCGAATCTAAACACTGTTTTGTTTTTTGTTTTATTTTTTTTAAAGGGGGTGGGGTGGAGTAAGGAGGTAGGGAATCAATTATGCTTTACTTGGCTAAATAAATGAATGCTATATATTTCAACCATTATATTGGTCGACAAGGCACCCAGCACCACCTTGGACCCCAGCGTTAAATAACGCACTGGCTTATTTATAAAAATGTTAGTGAATTCCAACAGTCCTTGACCCCTGGCTATTCTGAGAGCACGCTGAATACATCATCTGGGTTTTGCCTAATTACACATAATTAGGAAATGTAATTATGCTTTTCGGTGTTACTCTGCCATTAGGAACTGAGTGGACGGCTTGAAACACTAGTAAGGATTCAGTGCTTCAGAGAAAACAAATTAAAAATATGAGCCAACCTCTAAAAATAGGGATTGCACTGAAGGTTAGTAAATCAAACTTATAAAAAACATAATAAAAAAAATTGCTCTTGGCTCCGGCTAAATATTTGATGCAACAGTTATGCTGCCTGCCTTTGTGTTGGGGACTTACTTAATGATACATCATTTGCATCCATGCTGAGCCAGGGAGAGGGAATGAATTATTTTGCTCCTCAATTACTTTGATTTGCTAACTTTCTCACATATTTATGCCTTTTCATTTTTACTTCCTCCTTTACGCTGGATTCCCAGCTCTAGCTGAGCAAGTGACTTCCAATTATTCCATAGTAAAAAATCACAACATTTCATTCCTGGGTTTGTCACATGCAAAGGCTGCTAACACCCAGTGCTCAGGCAAATCTCAGTCCCTGAGCTGGGTATTCCCATCTTAGCAATGAAGGAAGGAGCGCTTGGCTTTGCCAGTCTACAAAACAGCCACCGTCATAATGAGCGCGCCCTAAATTTCAGTGGACAGCTACTATCAATCAAGTGCTGAACCGGGTGGCTTCGCCAATCCAGAAGCTAAGAATTTCGTAGGGGAGGAAAGAGAAAGGTCATGTGCCTTAAAGGTACAACCTCATGAGGGATGTGGAATTGGGAGCCTTCTATGTTCAGATCTTAGCTTTCATGTTTATTGAATTTTCCTCTACTGTTATGGTAGCTGACAGCAATAAAGCAACACACTCCCCTAAATGCACTATTTATGGAAACATTTCCGTGGTGCCAAAAAAAATGTAAAAGAGGAATGACTGCCAAAAGCAAAGGCCCAAGCATTAGTGTGATGTTTGCAGCACTTCTGTTCTGAACAGAAGGCTGCGGAGAGATAGCCAGCCCTGTTAAAAACTGCCTCTCCACCTGCCTGTCCTCTGAGGGGTGTGTGTGTGTGTGTGTGTGTGTGCGCACACGCGTTTTCTTCTAAATCAGGTTTCTAGTCTATATTTCTTTCCTTCTGTCAAGTAAAACATTTCTTTTATGCCTGTCTTCATCCCTCCTTGTATTTTATATACAGTTTCTAATCACCTTAGATGATGTCTGTGGCACCAATTTTCACCTTCAGCCTCCACTGTCGCTGCCGCTACCTCCTCCCTCTTTCTCCTCTCCCTCGCCTCCCACTTCCTCTCCTTCCCCCCCACTCCTGCTCCCCCTACTCCCCTTCACGTTCCCTTTCCTCCTCCTCCTCTTCCTCCTCCTCCTCGGTCTCCTCCCCAGTGCCTGCATGAATCTGTTTAGAATGAACTCCCCTTGGATTATTTTGTGAGACACACTGCTGCTCATTCCAATCCCAGATTACAACACATTTCTTCTAGGCACCTTGAAGGGGAGATGCTGACTCTGACTTGGCTTTATAGTGAGACTCTTACACCCCTTCTCCCAAGAGGAGACCCGTCTACCAACCCTGCCTCGTGATTAATTAAATCAGTGCTACTTGAGCCCAAGATCCAACACCCTTATTTTAAGAGAAATATTTTATAACTCCTTACTAGGGTCCTGAAATAAAATTAATGAATAACATAACCTATCTACACATAAGCAACAAAAATTTATATAATATCCTAACCAAAAAATACAGAAAAAAATTGAAAATATGCACTGTAAAAAGGGAAAAATTGTACCAGAAGCCCATAAGAAAAGTCAATGTTTGCACCTACTTGCAGGTTTGGATTCAGTAAACATAGATTAAGAGTCACCAGAAGTTTGTTGATACGATCTCTTTACATTTGGCATTTTGAAATATGGACTAAATATATTTTTACAAAGACATAGTATTATGTTGGTAAACCAGCTCTCAGGAAAGAAACACACACACACACATACACACACACAAAACACTTACACATATGCACCCAAATCGGTAGCATTTGCCAATTTCCACAGTGTAAATACTCTCATGGTGGTCAAATTCCTGCTACCAAAATGATATCATGAGATCATTGAATGCGGATTTGGGAAGCAATGGGCAAAATCTGCTCACATGACCTGGTAGGAGGCACCCCCACTGTTTAATCACCATGAGTATAATAGTCACAAATGTGCACAAGCCACACGTTATGGTGACTCACTATGAAACACTGCATGATTTTTCAAGATGGTGACCAAATCTTAGTAGAGTTTTGAACAAACACTCCCCTTGATTTAGAAGGTCCTTGCATTTCTAGGAGATTCAGTACGCATTGTGTTTCTGTGCAAAGTAGAGTGAATTCTGGGCTCAGGTCACTGCAAACAAATTTTTCCACTGGTATGAAGGTCTAATGGTTAGACCAGGTTACCAGGATGTGGGCAACTCTTTATTGTATCGGCAGGTTCATCGGATCACAAAATGGACTTATGGACTCCAAACACTAAATGCCAAAGACCACCAAAACACCTCCACAACTTTCTGAAATTTGCTCCTCTGTTGAGAACTACATCTAGACCTTTGCTCCTCAAACTGTAGCCCTTGCACCAGCAACATGGCATCCCTTGGAGCTCAATAGTTTGTAAGAGACACAGACCCGGAGTCCCCACCCAGTCTTAGTAAACCAGAATTCAAGTTTAATACGATCCTGAGGCCCTGGGTGATTTGTAGACACATTACAGGTGGGGAGGCAGTACGTTAGTGAACTTCACGACTGACTGACTGATTGTACAGGAATCCTGCTTAATGCTCAAATGGACGATGCAAAATAAACCACTGGCTCCACAGAAAAACTACATGACACGCCTCATTTAGGAGTGGTACCATGCGGCGCCACCATCCGTCCTTCCTTGTGATAACCGTACTGCGTACTGCGCAGCCATGAGCTCTACTGCATTAGCGGCTTGGAGGATTACTGAATGAGTCGATCAAAGATGTACTGAGTCCTTACTCTGTGTTATGCCTTACACCGCCTCCCCCATAATCCACACAACACTCTCTAAGATAAGAACAAGAGATGAGAAAGCAAGGCACAGAAGGTCAAGACTTTGGGCAGTGTCACAGACTTAGGAGTGTGTCCAGTCAGGATTAGTGGTGGTAGTTATTTTACATTATAAGATTGTTCCACGAGCACACAACCAGGGTCAGCCGGGAGGCAATGTAGACAAGGGGGCCTTTCCATCCCATACTGACGATGACTTACTTTTGCAAACAACTGTGTATCTGCAAAGCATTTTACAGGTGTCAATTCATCTGAACTTCCAAACACCCAGTTACTTATTAATTCCACTGAAAGATAAAGAGACTGAGGCTCAGAAAGGCAACGGATGAAGGGTCAGCAAACGAAGAAACTTGCCCAAGTCACTCAGCTAATAAGTAGTAATAAAGGAAGTTAATTTAGGTTTTCTGCTTTTCCCTGCCTAGACACGAAGCTAGCTCCTGGGGGTGGGAGGTTGCTCCGAGCAGCATGGAAGTAAAGACACTGGGAGAAATGATCTCCAGTGCACCATGGATGGGAGGGCTAGTGGCAGCTGGGTTTTTCAAGACGTCCGCCTACCTCTTCCTTGGCCCCATTCTAATGTCCCTAACCAAGCAGATGCTTGGCAGGAACACCAGCCAGGGATGTAGATTATTACATGTGGGATATGTTGCCCCGCCCCCCACCTAACCTAATTCTCTGTGCACCCCCTCCATAGCCGTGAGAAATCAGAGAAATTAAAATGAGAAAACAAGCATGTCCTGACAATCTGGGATTCAGTTCAATTAACAGCCATAAGTAATATTTATTGCAAAATCTTAACACCTATTAGCGATTGTGGGGGGGATGGTTGTAGCTCTGCTCATAAACATGCTTCTGCTCCTTACACACAGCTCCTAAGCTCCTAGGAGGGGGTAGCTCATCGCGTCTGTCCATCAAAATCAATGCCAAACCAGCAGGTCTAAACATAGCCTTCAGACCTCTCTGAGAAGATGCAAAGGGTCAATGTTACCAAGCCTGGAGACAGACAAGGTGTAACTACATTTTTAAAGCTCTCCATTTTATATGTATGAACAGGAAAGAACGAGGGAGAAAAAAAGAGAGGCCAGAACAAAATGGAAATTGTGGCTCTCTGGGCGGAGGGTTCATGCTTGATTTAAATTTTCTTTCTGTTAAATTCTTCTCCCAAATATTCTGTCATTTTTTAAATCAAATTTTTAATTTCAAGATAATGGCAGATTGTGAGAAATAATAAATAATACGGCAATCCCGCGTCTCCTTCACCTAGACTCCCCCCATGGCGCCAACTCACAGACCTAGAGTGACATATCACAACCCAGAAAGTGACATCGCTATAGTCTAGAGAGAGACCGTGGTCCCTCGTGTTGCCCTTTATGGTCACCCCACTCACCCCAGGTCCTCCTTATTCTTCATTCCTATAAATTTGCCATTTCAAGAATGTTACATAACTGGAATCATGTAGTATAGGACCTTTGGGGACTTTTTCCCCCTTCACTCACAGTTCTTTTGCAGCCAAAGAAAATACTGGGTATACGCATGAAGCCTCACCATCGTAAGACTAAGTTGTTCCTTGAGTTGTCTGTCTCACGCAATCTCTAGAAACCACTAAAGTCTCCTCTCTCCTGAGAGGCCCTCCTTGACCTCTGGGGACCACGGAGTGTTTCCATCGCTCTGCAGTGCAATGGCTGAACTGGCCACTTTCTGGTAACACTCTGCCTTGCTTCTGCGGGTAACGAAATCACACCTGCAGCTCCCTGACCTGCTTCCCTCCGCTTCTCCACCACCCACAGGACGTGAAAAGCTGCCTTCCAAAGCACAGCCCCACCGAGTCCGACAAGGAGGCCCCTAGCCACCTGCATTCCCCACAACCCAGACACGGAGAGAGAGAGGGACACGGCCCACCACCTAGGGCTTCTGGTGTCTCAGTTTGCTAGCTATTCTCCAAACTCAGCACGACACAATAGAAAGAACTTTGGAGACACTTGGAGTTCATCTGCGCCCTTGAGTGGGTCTCTGGGACTCAGTTCTCTCATCTGTAAATGGGGACGATAAAACTTGCCTTTATATTTACAGATGTGTCTATATACTACGATTATGAATAGTAATTAAACTAAATTTAATGCTTGTAATGCCCCTCTGTGATACCCCCAGATATATGTGATCGATTTGGCTGTTATTACAAATAAATCAGCACAATAAATACAAGTCCACCCTGGAAATTCACTTTGGTCTCTAATTACTCAATCTTTTTCTCTCTCCTTCTCAGTATTTACAAAACACTCTCTTCCCCGATAAATTCTTTCCAGTCAAGAACCATGCAGACTCACTCCTCTCTAAGGGGTCTGTGTTAAATCTCCACTCTTACGGCACTGGGGGAAAAAAAGAGCGTTTCACTATAGAGAAGTATTCGGGCTTTGAGTGATGTCAAAGGCCTTTGAACAGGCCTTATAAATGACATCCATATTTGTCCATTTTTGACTTAAATTGCTTTTGGTTCAACCACTGCCGTGAATTGCCTTGATGCAGTATCATACAGAATGACACAAAACACAGAGCAAGAAGCAAGTTGCTGGCGAGGATTAGGAAATGAAGGAGTCACTGCCTTGTTCGCTTCTCCAAGCGTTGGAAGAAATGAAACTGCACTGAAAGGTAATCTCCACGAACCGTGATAAGACCAAGTGACATTTTACACAGCTCAAGTCTTCTGGTGCAGCCTTGCAGTTATAATAAAAGCCATTTACATACAGCTCCCGATTTTATAAGTTTGCACGTGCTGGTTCTTTTCTTTTTTTCCCCCCCTCTTCTTCTTCTTCTCTCTCCATCCCTAAGTGGCAGAGAGCAATTTGTGATTCTGGAACATCTCGTTAAGATGCCCTGGCTCGGGTTTCCTTTGTGCGAGACGGAGAGGCAGCATGTGCGTTCTGGGGCAGAAGCTAGACTCTCCTCACCTTCCCTTCCTGCAGGCCTCACCTCCCCTCTTTCCTCTCTTCCTGCTAACTCCTGATTCTGGGGGGAAATATGGGCTTGGCAAAGGCCCATCTACTGCCTCGCTCCTTAAGCTAAGAAATTCTATTTCATCTCAGTCCTGTGATGAGTGATCCAAACCACGGGGGTCTCAGATGTGTAGAATAATTAAGTAGACTGAAATTTAGATAAAAAATCTCGGGTTCCAGCCTCGTCTCTGCCACTTAGAAACTGCTCGACCTTAGGCCGGCTGCTCTAATACCCTTGCTTCTCACTCTCTGTATCCAGTAAAAGGCCTAATGCCACCACCTCAAGGGCTTTCGGGAGGGCTAAAGGAGGCACTGCGTTCGCAAGGCCCTGGCGTAGCACCCGGAGGTCGGGAATGCTTGTTCCCTTTCCTTCCCATCCACAGGCGTGACGTGTTGACTGTGGTCACTACGCTGGTGGGTGCTGTCACTCAGCCGGGGCCCTGGTGGTGTACCCCTGGGTGAGCTAGCATGAGGAAAATCCAGTCCTGCGGAAGCCACTGACCGAATGGCAAAGGGAAGCTCCGATCTCGGGTCAGCACCATGGGCTCTTGCAAATGGAACCCGGGATTCCAGGCCCCACATTCGTCCTCTGCCAGTGTCCTTGTGCAGGCCACACCTCTTGGCCTCCTGAGAAGCCTTCCCTGGTGCTCGCGGGCAGCGCAAAGGAAGAGTGAGGTTCGGTGTGAAGCGGATGCCTGTTATCCGGGGCTGTTCTCATCTCCATACAAAGAGGCCAGGCAGTATAGATCTCTTCATTTTCATGTGTACATACAAGGTCACTTTCTCAGCAAATCAATAGCACAATCTGAATACACAATTTTCATGTCATGGTGTATTTTGGAGTTGAAATACATCGAAGGGAACAAGAATAACAAGGCTTTGAAGGAGGGGCAGCATAGGCAGGAACACAATTTCATGCTTTCTTGCTGCTGGTCTCGAATACATCTGAGGCTACAACGGAGATCCTTCCTTCCTGAAAAGTCAGAAACAAACCAACCAACCAACCAACCGAAGAATACTGAATTATCAGATTTGAATTTTGCTTGAGAGAATTTTCTGAACATCTCCAGGCAATAGTTTGGCAATGTTATGTTTCTTTTTTTCCTGCCATGTGGATTTCTCTGTCCAGCCTGGTTTTCCCACCTCTTTATGAAGTCAGACTGGTGAGTGATGAATCCTGGAGCTGCTGTGGGACTTCAGATTAAGTCACTTAACTTCTCTGTTTCTTTCTCTATAAAGTGCAGGTGTAATAACTGGGTTAGCCAATAGGAATGCTGTAAGGTCCAAAGCTGACTTACATATGAAAAACTGTGAACCTTCTTAAGTGTCTGAATTATTTGATTTCACTGTGTGTCCGACATAAGCCCACCTTCTCTTTCTTCCCCATACAACTGCTTCCTCAATAAGCTCAGGAATGCTTTTTATTTTATTTATTTATTTTTTAAAAGATTTTATTTATTTGGCAGACAGAGATCACAAGTAGGCAGAGAGGCAGGCAGGGGTGGGGGGGTGGAGAGCAGGCTCCCCGCTGAGCAGAGAGTCCATTGCAGGGCTGGATCCCAGGACCTTGAGATTATGGCCTGAGCTGAAGGCAGAGGCTTAACCCACTGAGCCACCCAGGTGCCCCTGCTTTTTATTTTAAAGGGAAGTTTCCCTTTTAAAGCCATGTTCCCTGCTGGCCCCCTTCAGGAGGATGTGGCCAATATTAATATGTGGGTTTTAGAGAATCTGAGGACACTTTTTGCACATCACTTTAAATGTTGTAGCTAAAAGAATAAAAGCTAGATTAAAGTATTAAATAATTTGGCTGGGCGAAGGCATTTGCCAGCAGCCTGGCTCTTGTTTTCTAGATAATAAGAGCATTGCAATAATGAGAGGCAATGCTGGATAATGAAGAGAAGGATTACAAGAGGAGGAATAGCTTCTGGAATGAGATAAATCGAGTCAAATCCGTGTGTTAGCCCAGAATCCCTGGGCTTCATTTTTGGGAGTCTCACTCTCCTCTCTGTAAAATGGGTGCATGAAAAATAAAATAAAATGGGCATATGTATGGCAACCCCCTGCAAGGATGAGTCTTGGAAAAGCCTGGAAATAATATCTGCAAAAACCTCAGCACAGGGTGCGGTTCCTGGTAGGCCCTCAATAAACTTGAACGGTCATTACGATCACTCAGATGAATGCGGCATGTGTAGGCGATTACTGTAAATAGTCACTGTATCCATACAAACTAAAGTTTCACGTTTTTAGACTGAGTAACATTTTTGGTTCTGGCTAAACTAGTCTCCTAATTTGACACGTGCAAAATACTGAGGTTGCCATTCCTCTGTCTGCACACCCTCCCCACCATAAATTCCCCCTGCAATACACAAAATCTTTAGTCTATTAAGAAGTCGGGGAACATTCAGGAATAGGACAAGGGTTCTTGGAGCCCAGTCTCTGCAACAAATGACACCATGCTTTCGAATCCGCGGCAACGGGGACTTTTACATTTTGGACCCATGTTGCATCTGCCAGCATTCGTACCTTGTTTACAGACCTCCCGAGGATACACTTTTCTCATTTACTATGTTTCTTTGGATGGCAACCTATACACCTCCCAATAAATTTTGGTTTACCTAGGCGCTGACGGATACAGAAAGCTAGATTCAATTTGTGCCGATTTATGAGACATGGGCACAGCAGTCCTGGAAACTTTCCTGTGGCTCACTTTATAAATTAACCCCTTATTTAAATATTCTGCAGACTTAGCACAGGGCAGCATTTGATGGGGACGCTATCCCCGATCAGCCTTCTGGGCCTCTTGGTGTTTGCTACCACGACACAGGGGCCCCACTCGGCACAGACAATGCTGATTTACAAGATTTACGAGACAGGGCAAGTGTTTGCATCCCGTTGCTATTCAGGCCACGGCATCTTTGGTCTTGCTGGGCTTTGTAATACTAACGTGCAGATGTCCTTAACTGAGGCACACGTGAAAGCCAAACTCTGGGCTGCGCGTGTGAGCAGCGTCTCGATTTGACGGATGGCTGCACCCATGCACGTAGTCTCTCCTTCAGCTGATGTGTTCCAAAGCCCTAATATGTGCAAGACACAGCTGCAAAAGGCAAAGCGATGCAAAGTGGAATGAGGCAGGATACCCACCCTCGAAGAGCTTATATTCCACCTGCATGGTACTGTACGAATTAACAAACAAAAAACAAAACAAAACAAAACAAAAAAACCCATGAAATTTATGAGCCAGCAGACTCGGGCTTGAGAGCCACCTCGTTCACTTACGAGCTGTGTTAACTCTGGGCAACTTACTAGATCATCTTAAGCCTTAGTTTCTTCCTCTGCCAAGTGGGCACATTCACACCCAATTTTACAGAGGATGGATAGAGGTAAAAAAGCTCAGTAAGTTGCTGTGAAAACTCTAAGGGCCACACACGGCGCGGATTCTTCCACACGTGCCGGTACCGCACGTGCAGTAAAGGGACAAAAGAGGAGTCACAGGAAAATCAGATCCAGGAGCTGAGAGCCTCAATGGGTTGTAATTCCCCAGGGTTGTGGCGGCGTGTCTGCATGTCCGAGGAGCTGTGCTCCGGTGTTCCTCCCTCCCAGTGAAAAATACGAGAGGGATGGGAGGCAGGGGGAGGAGAACAGGGCGGGCAGACCAGACCGCTCAGGAAGGAGAATCAGGGCTCTGCTGAAGGAGAAGGCAGAGCTCCGGAAAGGGTGTGATGTAAGGACTACGGTTTCAAAAATAGGGAAAATGCTGAGCCCGGCCCCCTTATGGGTTTGTTTTTTTTTTTTTTTTTTTTTGTGGTGGCTTTGTTTGTTTGTTTGTTTGTGTGCATGCCCCGAACAGTCAGTTGAAGACACCGATGGGGGCGCCCACCACACTGTCCAAAGGATGCATCCTTCAAGGCAGGTTTCTTGCTCTCAGGGAGGAAAATAAGCAAATCAAATTTGTGAGTTCAAAAGGGAGGGCTGTGATGATTGTAAATGGATGTAATATGTATGTGGCGAAGTCCTTTAACATGATGGGGAAGTTCAAGGTTCCCCTGGTGAAGTTAGATCCTGACTACATGGCTGCAGATTATCCCGGTGGGCAGCCCTCTTTCCAATCAGAACCACCCTAGCAAGGATGATGACTTCTCTGCCCAGAGAGCGAAGGGGCAGCTGCGTTTTCCCACAGTTCAAGCCTTTTCCAAGGGCTGGTCCAGTAAACCAATTAGGTGTTCAAGAAAGGCCAGGGGACACTGAACTTGCAGGTCATGGCGATTTAAAAATATGCCCACAAGGTCCTTGACAGCATCTCCCTTCAGGTAGTGGAGCGGGTTGCCTCTCCTTAAATACGGACTAGACTGGCTCACTTCCCATGAACAGAAGAACGAAGCTGGGGTTACGGCCTCGGATGGCATGTGATGTCCCAGACTGATGTTGAAGAGGTACCATGGCACCTCCTCCCTGTGCTCTCTCTGATGTCACTCCAGTGCCTGGCTGGCATGCTGTGAGGACACTTAGGCAGCCCTGTGAAAGGTCCATGTGCTGCAGAATGGATGCCTCCTGCCAGAAGCCATGTCACACACCAGTTCGGAAGTCACGGCTCTGGCCCCGCCAAGCCTGCGGAGCCTACAGCTTGACGGCAACCTCAGGAGCAACCCAAGGCCAGAACCGCTGATCTAAGCTACTCCCTCATTTCCGATCCAGAGAAACTGTAAGATACTAAATATTTATTGTTTGAAGCCACAGTGTTGGGATAATTTGTTAGGCAGTCATTGGTGACTGCTACAAAGACACAGGGATAAATACATGAATTCAAAAAGAAGAGAAAGCAGCGATAGAAACAGCTACGCCCTGAGCGAGACGAAGGCCATTTGAGAAAGAAAAATTACACAGGGACCAACAATGCTAGGACCTGCCACACGGGATCCCCCACCTGGAGCCGTACCAGCTGCTGTGACTTCCAGCCGATTCCACTCCCGGGCTTGGCATGCACTGCTACAAATCGGTACTCCTTGAGAGCTCTCACAGTAACTGTAGTCATCATTGTTTTTGCTGAAACTTACCGAGCAGTTACTATGTACTGGGATTGTGCTCTCGGCCTTCTAAGAGTTATCTTATTGGATCCTCTCGATGCTCCTAAAAATGTACATAGCATTATGATCACTCTTTCTCAGAAGAGAGAAAACTCAAGAAGAGAAAGGTTAAGTGACCTGCCTAAGGCCCACTGCCTATTCAGCATGTGGCCTGCCTCCTGCTGTGGAGGTCAACAGTGTGGCTCCAGGTGGGGGACCAGGAGGCATTTAAAGCTACAGGGTAGACCCAGTGTGTCCTCCCAGAGCCTCAGTTTCATTCTTGGCTAATCAAAGTCACACACAGTTTTTACATGTACGTGAGCACAGATATTTTGAGGAGGATGCAGGCTTCCCCTGGAGCTTTTAAGGTAAATCTTAAAGGCTCATGGAGGGCTGCCTCAGGTGGTGTCCCAGATCCCAAGAAGCACATGTGTGTTCTCCGTGGAAAGCACTGGCTAAGACACAGCTTGCAGATGAGGAAATGAAGCTGGGACAGGGGCTGTGACTTCTTCCAAAGTCTCCTGTCAATCAGAGAGCTGAGCTCCGGCTGCTCCAAATCCAATCCTGAGTGCCCCCTTGCACCCCGCCAGCCCCTCCATCAGCCAGGCTGTGGCATCTGCAAGGCCTGGGGAGGGACCGAGCTCCTACTTCTCTTGGCCCAACTCCCCAAATATTACAACCTGCCCCTCCACTCCGATGGAGATCCTGATTATGGCTGCATCATTAGCGTCCCCAAAAAGAACAGTTTCCAGATCCTCGTAAATGTATTTGCAACAATTGCAATGTCGTTTTTGATAAATAATTGAGGACCAGATGCCTGACCTGGCGATGGGAGGGGGTGGGGGCAGGGCTGGAGGAGGCAGAAAGGAAGCTCTGTGAAAAGGACAGAAATAGTCATTTGCAGTGGCAAGGAGGGAAGGAACTCTCTGACTCCCAGGGGGCCCGGAGCTGCTCAGATGTTCCCTCCAATACAAGCTGATGCCGTCCCACTCGGCCAAATCGACCTGAACAGCCCAGAAAGCTGCGCGGCCGCACCTGTCAGCCCCAATCGGCGCTGCGGAAATTTTGTTAGGAAAATAGATGTACTGAGATTCAATTTTTCGATTGTCTGAAGGCTTAATTTAGTGACCTTGGAGAATATCTCCTAGAGGTGAAAGAAGATGCTGGGAATCTGCTGGGTGGGGGAGGACGGGGCTTCCCTGGTAATGGGTAATTTGTTTACTGTAATTCTCAGGCCTCTTCAGGAAGCCAGGGAAATAGTCAGATCGGTGCTGCCATTTTCTTAATGAAAAAAAAAAAAAAGGCACAGGGGGCAGGAGAGATATGAGAGAAAGAGAAAGAGACAGACAGACAGACAGAGACAGAGAGAAAACCCCAGCCGTGTATGCTACTTCCTTAGAAGCAAGTAGACATTAAGGTTACATACACACACACACACACACACAAAGAGAGCATATAAATAAAATAAATAGATGTTTATTATGAAATTATAAAATACACCCTGAAGTAGAGAAAAGGGCACACCATATGCCGGTCATCTAGACACAAAATGACTTCGTCCGTCCCCTCCACCGCCTCCGCGGCTCCCCGTTGCTGCTGCCGAAGCCCACAGCTCACGTCACTTCACCTCTGCTGACGGGGCATGCCGGTCGGTGTTGGGAGGAGGCTGGGCCATCTGGCACCGCTGGTTTGCTTACTAACGAAACTACCCAAAGAAATCTGCCAGTAGGAGGGAGCGGCTCTGCAACTGGGCCTTCGGATTCTGTCTCCGGCCCTCAAAGGTACTCTCTCGGCTTCTGGAAGTCTCAGCTTCCCTAGACTGGGGAGGACAGTGGCACATAAATCTATGAGGGGACCAAATGGGAAACGATCCCAAATCCCATTACAGAACCTGGTACAGGCTAAGGGAATGGTCATGTCTAAGTTTTGCTGCTTATACCCCATGTGATTCCAGTGACTTTCGTCAGGCTGGGCCTCTAGAAAATCCTCTAGATCATGGGTTGGCAAACCTTTCCTGTAAAAAATGAAACAGTAAATATTTTGGTTGGCTTGGTGGATCTCTGTGGGAACTACTCGATTCAAGCTTGAAACTCTAGCTTGAAAGCAACCATACACAAAAGGGCATCAATCAGGCAAGGCTGTGCGTTCCAATGACAATTTATTTAAAACCCAGGCAGTCAGCTGGATTCGGCCCGTGGGCCGCAGTCTGCTGACACTTGCTCTCAGACCAACTGCACTCAGGATGCGATCACCCATCGCCAGCATCGGGGCCCTGTGTGGCTGGTGAATCACACAGATTCCTGGGTCCCATCCCGGATCAACTGAATTCTACAGAGTCACGAAATCTGAGAGACGGCCCCCCAAGCAATCCTGACGCGTGCTGAAGCCTGGGAACCTCTGTTCTAATCTGATTAAGGGGTAAATGGAAGTATGCATGCGGAATGCAGAAAACACTCCTCCAAGGACAGTAACCATCACTGGGTCTCAAATCTGGCCCTTGGTGCCCTACATAGCTCAATTACAAAACAGAAACAGTAACAATACCCAAATTGGCACCATTTGTTACCCAATGATGGTAACAGCAATTAATAAAACATAAATGGCACAGAGCATAGTGTAACTGATAGAGGGCACAGCTGAGGTTTGGCATACAATAACAGACAGTATTGTTCATTATTAATCCATGTGTCTAATAGCATTTGGTGCACAGTAGAACCCAGATAAATAAGATGCATTATTATAAATTAAATTATTATATATAATTATATGCTAGTGATAATTACAAGTGGCCAGCGCAGTGCTGTGCATATCACAGACACCTGGCAGACTGCTGATCACAATGGCGGGGACAGTGATGAGGTCAGAACCCTGTGTGCGGCACGCGCCGCCGGAATGTTAGTCCTAGAACCCCTCCTTCTCTCTCGTCCCTGGCCTAGAAGCTGCTCTTTAACTGTCATCACGGCTGAGGCTGTGACAGGGAGCAGGAGCCCAGCCTGGGTGTCCCCAGGCCCCAGGCCTCCGGTGGGGCGTTCAGATTAGATCTGCCGGCAGCCCTCTTCCCTCCTGTTACCTCTGGTGTTGTAGGCAGCGGTGTCATTAAGGCCTCATGGCCTGAGGAGCTAACAGAGACACCAGGGCCTCCCAGTCGCCGATGCCTGAAGCAATCTGCACCTTCTGGCACTCGGCAGCTACCCCCCGCCCCCATGACCTGACAATGGCCACTGTGGCTCTGTCCCCGATCCTGTCAGCCAGCCCGGCCCCCTCACTCCGGCAGATGAATCCATCCAGAGCCCACTCCTAACAAGGAGGCTGGCGGCAGGCGTGCCTGGCTCCTGGCCCAAAACAACCACGCAGGCTGGTACCCACAGACCTTCCCTTCCCTGGTTCTTTCAGCCTAGGAGTCTCCCTGCTGGAAAATGAAGCGAGAGAGATGCTTGAGGGGAAAAGTGTGGAGAACAGAGGCGGGTGTTAGAAATTATAGGCCTGGCGCTGGAATGGCACCCACTTCAGCTCCAGCAGTTTCTCAGTGAGTTTATGCCAGTGACCTTAACTCTCCTCATCTGCAAAATGGGCCTGGCTGGCAGACTTCTCCTCCAAAGGCTGCCCTCACCGTGCAAAGCTCTTGGCACCCAGCAGTGCTCAGCAATGTCAGCGCTCACTGGTTTAGAGGGTCAGACATGCTGGTTTCCATTCCTTTACCTTTTCAACTGATGCTTACTGTGCTTTGCAGATAAATCTGCTGCAACTCCCCCAGAAACACCTGCAGCCAAATCCCCCTGACAAAGCTGTTAACCACAAGCTCTCCGGCTTCCTTTCCACCAGCTGTAAAATAGGGGGGCATCACTCGAACCCGGCTGGCTAGTCCTCAGGAGGAACGGTATCTAGAACCTGGCTCCGTGTCTGGCCCATTGTGGGCATCCAGGATTCCAATTTCCACTTAAAGAGGGAGACCAGGGCCAAGAGAGCAACAGCAAGGCTGAGGAATTCCTCGAAAATGCTCTGTCTTGTCTATTTCACACCAGCATGCTCTGCACTGTCCTTTAAACGCACGCATTTGTGGGAATGGATGCATACATTGATGCAAACTCCCTGACACCAGGGGCCAGGCTGGTTTACCAAACAGGGTCTGTTATGTCAGAAGAATGGACTCTCTCTAGCACGGTGTGGGGGCTCACGTGGACAAGCGGCCCCTCTCCTACGGCGTCCCAAGACGCGGGTCATCCCGGCAAACACTCAGGCGATGGTGGCTTCCCTCACCTCTCTCTGCTCTAGGAGGCACCTGCCTCCCGTTTCAACGTGGAATGGGGGGGATGGCGTGGGAGTCTGTACTTCCTCACACACGCAGGCTGCTGATACAATAATGTGACTGCCAGGCCCCTCCCCTGCCTCAGTCCCCCACCACCCAGCCGCCCCAGCTGCCCAATGCAAACATCTGCCGGGATCATTAAGGCGTTTCTATACAGCGCCAACCAGGGGCTGACCCTGTGACCATTTCCACCATTAGATCTGAATGACCTCAGCAGCGGGGCTGAAAGGCCGGGGTATTAATTCACAGAACCACAAGCTCAATTTAAGATTTAATTTGAGATAACGAAGAGCTACTGAAAGTGTATTCAAACTTCTAAGCGTGCAGTAAAAGGCCTTTCCCTGTTTTTCAAGTTGAATATGAATCCAATATTTCTGTAACAGGATTTATTTGCAAATTTACAAACAACATGCAAGCCCCTTTTTTCTTCTTCCAGTTCCTTCTGTTTCATCGAGCCCCTTTATGATGTTCCTTTCTAGGATTCTTTCCCCCTTTCATTTCCTAATTTACAAATGGTTGCCTCTTAGGGATTTACTTTTCCACAGGCTTTTAGAATCTTCCCCAACATTCAGGTTCCCTTGGATTCCAGCTTAAAAATCCCAGTTGTTGGCTCAACAACGACAGTCTCCTATAAAAAGCTTTGGCCTACAAGGTAGCTAACTCTCTAGGAGGGAAGGCGATGACAGGATCCCAAACCATATGCCACCCATTTGGAAAACTATGCTTCCTGGCTCTGCTGAATGTCTAGACGCTAAAGATTTTATTTCTAAAATATTTACAATTCTGTTTGGAAATGGAAATTTTAGTTGGTTCAAGTATGTTTCAAGATACCAAAAAGGTTTTTTTGTGTGTTTTTGTTTGTTTAGTATTTCAAAATGGAGCTGAGGATGGGAATGGCATACTTTGGACTCAGAATCTTCCCTGGTATTTACTGAGTATCTATTTTGTGTCTGGCACTATGCTGAGTACTTTCTTTGTATTTTCTCAAAGACTAAGTCCAGCTTTAGAAATACAGAGATTTGAGCTTAAATCCCACCAAGCAATGCATCTCCTCAAGCCTTTTTTCCTCATCTCTGAAACGTCACATACCTTGGTGCTTCCTGAAGTCAACTTTGAAAGCTATAAACACATAAACGTACGGGCATAAAAATACCACTGGGCTCAGGGGCAGCTGAGCATGACCCGGGGACACCATCGGGCGTGAGGATCCCTTCCACAAGCAGCACAGCAAACATTCTGATTGCTGTGAAGATGGCACAGTGGGCAAAGGTGGGAAACAGGGCACTTCACAAACTTGCGATTCATTTACTTTATTTGGCTTTGGGTTTTCAAAGTGAAAAGCAAGAGGTGGGTGGGCCGGTAGAGGAAGGATAGGCCGGGAGACCAGATGTAGCAGGGCTGGCCGGCTTCCACCTGGCCCCCAGCTGCGTAACCTTGGGCAAGTCAGTCTGCGTGTCTGGGTTGCAGTTTCTCCACTTCTATTATTCTTTTGCTCATCAGGCAGAGATGAGGCTCACCATAGGGGATGGCTGGGGAGATGTTAGACCACAATTCCTGACATGGAGAAGACGCCCAGGAGAAAGGATGTGAGAAATGACCCAAGTGTGTGTAAGGCTGTGAAATGGGTTGACTAGTATTCCCCCCCAATTCATGTTCGTTCACTCACAACCTTAAAATGTAACCTTCTTCAGAAATAAGGTCTTGGCAGATATAATAAAGATAATGTATAATAATATACAATATATTAATATATTTATATATAATTATTATAGTATAATATTTTTATATATGTATATATATATATATATAATGTATATAATAAAAATAAGGATTGAGGGAGCCTGGGTGGCTCAGTGAGTTAAGTATCTACCTTCGGCTCAGGTCATGATCCTGGGGTCCTGAGATCGAGTCCCACTTTGGGCTCCTTGCTTGGTGGGGAGCCTGCTTCTCCTTCTCCCTCTGTCTGCCACTCCCCCTTACTTGTGCTCTCTCTACATATCCAATAAATAAAATTAAAAAAAGAAAAAGAAAACAAAATGTTTCTAAAGGATTAGTGTGGGTCCTACATCCAACGACTGGTATCTTTATGAGAGACTGAAAGGAACACATAGGGACATGCAGACGAAGGGACTGTGAAGACACAGGCAGAGATCGGACGGTGCATCTGCAGGCCAAGGAACACCAATGATTCCAGCAATGCAAGAAGCCAGAAGAGAGGCAAGGAACAGATTCTCACTCAGAGCCTCTGGAAGGAACCAACGCTGCCAATTCCTTGATTTTGAATTTCTGGCCTCCTGAGCTACAGGAGAGTACATTTCTATTGCTTTAAGCTGTCTCGTTTGTGGTCATTTGTTACGGGAGCCCAAGGAAATGCAGCCAGGCCGTGCGGTTAGTGTTAAAACAGGAGGCACTTTCCCGACGACAGACTTGGTATTTTTACTTTCACTGAGATTCCAGCATGTCTGGGGGGGGCAGTCGGTACACTACTTCTGAGTCTGTTCCACTGATCTACAGAAAAAACTGTCCAGATAGGTAGTCAGTAGTCCATTTTACTAATGTGAATGAGGCCGAGTAGAATTTCCCAGTTCATCAGTTTGGAAGATTTTCTTTTAAGGATGGAAAAGTGATTTGGGTGTCCCCAAACAATACCCTTGGGCCTTATCTGACGCCATCATGATTTCTAGCATGGGGATGGCATCGCCTGCGCTGGTTTTGGGCGTGGAAGTCTGCGGGGGCCAGAGCTTCAGCTCGCACTGGGAAACTATCCCTGCACCGCGCAACTGGCTCCTTGGCTCTTAAAACACAGGGGCACCCATTATGGTTCTTCTCTATTCAGCCGTGGGCTTCAGTGGTTGGGGGCTTCTCCTACAACTTCCGCCAACAGGGACTGGATCTCTGTGCGTCTAGAGTGCCCAGCAGAGCACCGAGTCCATCCCAGGGGCTCGGAGGTGTCCGAGGAATGGAAAAGGTTGCACGTGACAAAGAGACCTTACTTGCTTTATTTTGTTTCCACCACATTGCCACGTTATCATCCTAATTTTACAGGTACAGATACCAAACTAAGAGCAGAAGCGACAGACCAGCCTATCTAGAAAGAGGCAGACCCAGGGCTGAGCTCAAGCGTCACTGCTTCAAAGGCATGAACCCTGAACCATCCTCAGATACGCCCCCAAGCTTCCCCTGAAGGATAAAAATGCCAGGGGCCTGTGGTTCTCAAGCATACAGAGGTCCCCAGCAGCACTGAATGACATCGGCAAACAGGGGCCGACTGGCCCACTCCCCACGAGTCGAGTCGCCTGCCGAGCTCGGCTCATTTTGCCCGGGGAACTGGCGGGCGGAGAAGACGCAGGAAGGAGCCGGACCCTAGGCAGCCGAGTAGGTGGGAACGCACAGGGGTCATCGCTCGCAAAGGGACAGTGAGTGCCATGGCACTGGGACAGTGCTGAGCTCCTCCCCCACTCCGACTTCCAGCAGTTTCCATGACAGCCCTCCGTCCGGGCAGGGCACTCTGGGGTTTACGGAGATCGGGTGACTTACCTACGGACATTCTGCTTAGGAACCAGGCTGCCAGCCCGGGCTTAACGCACACATTTTACCTCCACTTTATACTCCCCCTCCCCATGCTAATGTATTTCTGCCAGTATCCTCCCTTAGACATAAGCAAACCTTGCAATTAAGAGCGAAAGGCTCCACTTTGGAGAAGGAGAAACTGAGGCGCCGCCCAGTTAACGTGTTGGCCGGAAAGCCAGTTCCACGGTAGAGACAACACTCCCGGGTCTGCCCTGTCGCAGGGCTTTCTACTGTACTTCAAGGTCTGGCTCAACCGGGGCTACAGGACAGCTCACAGCAGCCCCGCAGCAAAGAGGAGAGCTGCCTGTGCTGCAGAAGTTGACGGCTGAGGCGGGGGGCGGGCGGGGGGGGCGGGGGACCCTGGTGTGTGGCGCAGGTCTCCCTTCCAGGAAGGTGTGGCCTTCAGCTGTCAACCCCCCTGCCCCGTACCAGGGCTGCCTGACTTGCACGGACTCTCACCCTCCTTGGGGCAGTCTGCCCAATGACTGGTCAAGGCAGGGGTCTAGAGGCCTAGCCATGTTAGCCCGATGGGGGTCACCACTGTGGTGGGCCTTCGAGCATCCGAGCTCTCCCTGAGGCCTTATCCTATCAGCTTGGCTGTTCCCTCTGCCCACGCCAGCTTCATTCCACAGGCAGTGACCCTTAAAAAAAAGTTCTGCAGGATACACTTCCCTTCAGAGTCAGCTCCCTGTAAAGCTCAAGGAGAAGAGTTCTCATTTCTAAAGAAAACCATCTAGCCTGATAAGAAGGCTCAGTCTGGGTGACTGGAATGTCTGGAGACCCTTTTTCATCCAAGTCAGAAGGAGGAAGCACATGTCTCCGAGGAGCAGCGAGGGTTGGGGCCCGAGAGCTCCTGCGAATTTCAGAGGGAGCCAGGGGAAGACAGAGCTCGTCTGAGCAGGACCTACTTGCCTACACACCAAAGACTCACCCCCGACGCCCACAAGTGCAGGACACAACAGGGGCTAAACTTGAACTTCTTTGTTGACATAATGAGTGCTGGCACCAAGCAGGTGGTTTTGTAGCCAACTTGGCGTGGGTTTGTGAGTTTTGATTGGCAAATTTGAAGCAAAGTTCAGCCAAGTTCTATATCTATTTTGCACTGTGCCTTATGCGCAACTAAAGAAGCCAACTCTTCCGATAGGCTTTCAGTTTTATGGCTGTTGGTAGCTGAAGATATTAGCTCTTTAAGTGGACAAATGCTTCTGGCAGCCCGGGCTGCACTAGGAAGAGGAGAAATGCCTTCGGGTTCCTCCGAAAATTAATGTAATAAGATGCATTAATCAGAATTCTATCAAGTCTACACACTTGGCCTGGGCTTAAGAGGCAATACTTTGAAATTGCAGTTGGCTAAGCTTCCCTATTCTTTGCAAATCAGAGTTGGGAAAAAAAAAAATGGAGCAGAGCTAATGTTTAAGAAAAACTGGCAATGGGAAAAAGGTTGAAGCAACTTTTAATTCCTTAGGTCCGCCAGGGGCTACGGAGGGTAATGGGCAATTTGACTTTTGTATTTCCGCACAGGTACTTTAGACTGGGACCAGAAACAGTTGGTTGGACCCCTGGCCAGCTCAGGACCCGTTTGGGCAATGGCTTGGCCCCAAGTTAGTTACTTGTTCAGTTTTGGCTAACAATAACTTACTTTGGGACTTGCAATGGAATCTTGGCTCTTGTTTGCCTTCAAATGTTTGTAACCAGGTGATGAGAAATTCTGGAAGCTCAAACAGGTTACACAGATGAGCATGTTCGCACTGTGTGACTCGTGACTTAAGGATTAGCTTCTCAGGAAACCAAAAACACTGAGCCACAAAATCAGAGCCAGAAACAGTTTCTTCCTAATTGCGCACTTTTAGGTGACACCACATTTTAAAGTGACAGGACAGTGCCCTGAAGATTGTACTACAATTTGGTTGTGCTTTTAACATGAGACAGCTACATCTGTATTTACCATTATAACTTAGTACCCAAGAGATGAATATTTTTAAAGACAAAGGGCCAGGCTTTTGTGGAAACATTTTTCCCCTTGTATTTAAAAAAAAAAAAAAAAAAAAAAAAAAAGTGGCTCCTTCTTGTCTGGTAGACTTCAGTAATTGGCAGGATTTTGAGTAAGCTCTTTTAAGAGCCCTCTGTTTCTATTTTCACATTAAACACACTTGCAATATCTATTAAAAGCACAAATACTGAAGCACACACCAAGACTATCAATGAGCTTACATCTGGAGGCCTCAATCTATCAGGAGAAATGAAGCGAGCATTCATAGGGCTTTATTTCTTGGGGAATTCACATGTTGGAAGAGAAGAGGGTGCCCTCTTTTTCTTTGCCTCCTGGACCTGGCCAGTGTCCCACACTTTATATCAATTCCATACCCGAGGGCTTATCAGAAGGGGTCAAGTTCAGGATGTGATTAAAACAACAAATACTGGATTCTGCCTTCATCTTGAGGAGTTTTTCCATTAAAGCCTGGGGGATTCCACAGGGGAAAGGCAGAACAGACACATGGATAATTCCACCATGTTCTGGCTGGGACCCTGTGGCCTTATAATTCTAGGATGATTGAGCAATATCCCAGGAAAGACACACAAGGTCACCCGGGGGACTTGGGAACATCTATTTGGGAGACAGGCTCTGAGGCCTGAAGAGATCTTCAAAGTCATTCTCAAGGTTATGCCCGAGCATGGATGGGGCCAGATGTGAGCGTGGATTTGCAGGCAGCCAAGCAGCAGGATGAGAGGTCTGCCAGCAACGGCCCTTGGCCTCGGCCTGACAGTTGCACATTTAGCTCTTTAGCTCCTTTCCAGATTTTGTTTAAAGAGCAGGAAACAAAGAAGGATTAAAGCCCAGGGGAAGAAAAAGGAGCCATAACTCAATGGCAGTCTTCCTTCACAGTTTCCCCCATTCCATAAATGTATTTTGTATGAAAGTGTATACACTGGGCAAGAAGAGGACTGTGGTTTCAGATTTTACACCCTACCCATGGGTCAGGCTCCTGGCAGATACAGACGGCGCACTCAAGATGGATAATTTGAGGAGTATTTAATAAAGGTGCTACTGGCCAAGATCAGCGTAGGGTCTAAGGAAGCAGTGAGGTGTTGTGCAGTGACCTGGGGTTAGTAACAGAAGGAAGAGCTCCCTGCCCTTGCCAGCTGGCCAGGGAGAACCTGCTATGGAATGAGGCTGTCCACCCGCACCCTGCTGGGAGCAAGCCTAGGGATTGAAGAGCATAACCCTGCTTGGTTCTGAATTCCTGTGGGTACAGGCCCACCACTGGTGAATCCAACCTGAGCATGAGAGACCAAGAAAGCCCACTGAGGGCAGCCTCCCAGGACACAGGGGCAGGGTGGGAGGGATCCCGAGGCACAAAGATAACTAGGGCACAAACCATACTCTAGAGGGGCTTAAGGGGCCTTGAGAACCCTACTGTCTAGGCAAATGAGAGGTCAAGTACCCATTTTTCCCCAACGTCAACCAGGAGAACATGGCTGTTATGGTTATACCACTGATCCTTAAACACCACGGGGGTTAGGCATTCCAAACACACCCTCCTGGGTGCAGAGGAAAACCTGCGTGTAACTTGCCTCTCTCAAACCTTCACTACTTAGTACTGTTGACCAAAAGGTCCTACCAGTCATATAAGCAGTCAATTAACATGTCTCTTGTATATTATACTGCCTTCCTACAATGCACTAAGTTAGAGAGAAGAAAATGTTATTAGGAAAATTATAAGGAAGAGAAAATACATTTTCGGTACTGCACCGTGTTTATGGGAAAAATTCCACGTAGCTGTGGACCTGCACAGTTCAAACCCAAGTCGCTGAAGGGTCAACGGTGTGTCAGCATGCCACGTGAGGTGTTACATGAAGGCACAACTCTCTTCCCAGAAAGATCTCAGCTAGAAACCCCTAGCCTAGATGTTCTCTCTGGTTTCTTCCAGGTCTGCTATACAGGACTCCAAAGGACAAACTGGTAGTCCTGGGGTTAGTAACAGAAGGAAGATGTCCACACGGTGCACATCTCAAAATCTGTAAGGTTAGCGAAGGGCACTGACACCTTCCGCTCAAACCCATGGAGGCAGCGCCTTTTGTTTGGTGTGTACATAGAAAAGTCAACATTTTGAAGTAGAGGTTTATTTTAATCTTTGTCTTGGTAGTTTTATTAGACGGTGGGGCATATGGGATCTAAAGATCAGAGAAAAGAGATAGGACCATTTTTAAACAGCATTCCATTGAATTTGCATAGGAAAAGGAATATTCATTTTAAGATTTCTAGAGAAAAGGAGGTATTTCAATGGGAAGATAAAAAGAAGGAAGGGGGCAGTGGAAATGAAACTCCACGAAGATGAAAAAATTATTGTCTTAAGGACACACAGAATGAAGGCACATTTTCTGCTGAACTTCTCTAGGAGAAAGGGCTAGAAGGGCTTCCCAGGATTGGCTCCATTGGCCTGTAGGAGTGGGTCTCGCTGAACTCGGCTTCCCCTGTGATGGCTCTTTGTCGGACAGAGAAACTTCAAGCTAGTGTGCCAGGCGGTGTTATCGAATGCAGATATTCCATCAGGAAGAGAAAAGGAAAACTCACCAAAGAAAACAACAGCTACCTAAGCCAAGGGAGATCTAATATAACCCACAGATTGGGGGGTGGGGGAGGCCAGCCTAGGAGAGGTTGGAATCGGGGCCCTGCCTTTCCTAATCTAGATTAATGACTTGCTCAGGCTAGCAGCTACAAACTTGCCAAATGTGCTGACCGCCTGAAATTAGCGAAGGTGGTGTCCACGGAAGGAAGGAAGAAAAGAAAATGAGGGGAGCCTGAATGCGCCTCACTCATATGCCTGACATATGACAAATGAAATTAACGGTGACAAAGAGAACAACGAGCATTAGGTAGTAGAAAACGAACTCCAAATGAATATGGCTGATCTCAAAGGGGCCATCCACTGTGGTTGACAAGACCTTGGGATTACAACAGACACACGCGCTCACAAAGCAAAGACCCACATGCAGCGCTGCTCACATACATACGCACACCGCAAGCCGGGCACGGCCGAGTTACACAGGCAGATCACATCGCTTTCAACCGGACAAACTGCATGTCCCTGGGAATCAGAATAGATTATCCTGGACTGTGGCAAAACTCAACTCAAGTGTCTCACTCTGTTCTGGTCACCTGATAAAAATTATATTCATGGGACACTTGAACGGTATTAGGAAAAGCACAGACGCTGGTTCTCAGAGTTGAAAGTCTGAGTGTTCATAAAAGGGCTATGTACATATAGTTCAGGAGGTGAGAAAAAAGGGGAAAAAATTCAGTGAAAATTATTTTTGGCTTCAGACACCTATGTGAGGTAGGTTACTCTTTGTCAGCAAAATAGCAAAAATCAGGAGCAATATTAAAGGTGAACTCGAGCAGCTGAATATTTTTTTCTGAAAAACAAAAACAAACCCTAATTATCAACTGACCATGGGGAGGGGAAGACAGATGTATATACAAATTGCAACAACAACAATAAACAAGCAAAAACAAGTATCTCGGTATTCTCCTATAACATAACGAAATGAAAGAATTTTGCATAAATTTAAAAGGAAACAAAATATGTAAAAGGAATTAAAAAGGAAAGAAAGAGAAAGAAAGAAGGAAAGGTAGCAGATGCAGTGAACATGCATGATGACAGTTGCTAAAGGGCCTCTAATGACAGGAATATACTAGTTAATACATTTCCTAACAGAGGAAAATCCAACCCAGAGAGTCTATGAATCAGGAGAGCATAGAAGACCATGAATTAATCGACAACTGCGGAATTCTTTATGAAGATTTACCTGCGTGTGTACGTTCTGAGTATGTGTGTACACACAGGCATGTTCCAACCCGAGCGGTACAGAGCACTAACTCTCCCAGACTGTGAGTGACCGAAGTCCCTCCAGTCTTATTTAACTGGTTGTGCACACGCATTCTGGTGCAGGTCAGAAGACAAGAGAAGCCAAATGTTCCCCCTTAGGTCACTGCGTGCCTGTCCCTTTCTTTGCCATTCTCTGAAACATGGCAGAAGTTACTGAAAGATCAGGGAAGGCTCTTGACGTGCCTGGGGTTCCCTAGCCATGCTTCCGGCGTCGGAAGCCCGTGCTCTGCCAGTGATATTTTCCATGTCTGCGGGTTCACGCAGCAGTACTGTCTCTCCTGGCATTATGACAAAATGACGGAGCACTTGTCTTTTTGGATCTTGTGCTGTCATTTGTCTTTTTCTATGGAGGTTTTTTTTTCCCCCCTCCTGCATAAGATGATTTGTCTCCAAAAAGAAAAGTCTTAATATAGTTATTCCTTCAGAGGAGAGCAAATCTGGTTGACATCCCTGCCCTCTTCCACACTTGCTATTCTGGCCCACTTGGGTCGGGATTAGGCAGGTTTGACAATTAGAACCGAGTGTCCTGTTCAGCAGACAAGCGGACATGGATGGGCAGAGAGTACGATTACCTGCCATTGCAGAGTCCATCCAGGCAACCGCAGCGGCACTGAAAGACGCTTTAATCACTTGTTGGCTGATTTTGCTAACAAATATGCCTCTAGGAGACCTAGGTGACACTGGGGCTTCCCTGATACGTCCTAAGGATGTTCTCTGGGCCGGCATGTCACAGTAGATGGCTTACTACCAACTGCCATAGTGCTGCGGTTCCATTACATGGGAAACAAGGGTGGCTTTCTGGGGGGACGTAAATATATCCGCTTACTCTGTGTCGTGGGGTGTGCAATTAGGCAGAACCTAGTATTTCTGAGATTAGCTACCATTTAATGGATCTAGGTGGAGGCTTCAAATCAGCAGGGAATAAAACTGCGTTCTGCCAGGAATTTCTTGAGGAACTCAGCATAATGTTGAAGACACAGGGCAGTGAGCCCCGACAGCTCTGAAGGAGAGTATCCAAGGACCACTAACGCAACTGTGTTGGCTTGCTCTTCCCACGACTCTCAAGTCCCTGGCTAAGGGCTTTGGAGATTTTTATAAGGGGCCGAGAGATTGCCTGGAAGCAAAGGAAATAAGACCTTAACTCTTTCCCTCTGGAGGATCCCTGTTCTTAATGCTTCTCCAGTACTAAGAGATTTGCTAAACAGATTTCCTTGTCTTCAAGGAAGAACATGCTTTGGGGGAGGTGAGCGTGGACTGCGGACCCAGGGGAAGAGGGCAAGTTTACAGGCATGTTTGCGTGTGACTGAGCTACCCCAGGTAGTGGTTATCCACTTGGGAACGCGACCCAAGAGCTTTACAAGAGCTCCAACGTGGATGCAGAAAGAGCGATACCATCCTCCTCCTCCTTCCTTCCCAACGGAGTTTTAAGAAACTGTCACTGCACTCACAGGGACAAATGAAGGCAAGGCAGCCGGCTAAGCAGATCCATTTGTTCCCTTACTGGAAGGCAGTGGAAACAGTAAGAGCCCCTGTGTCCTGGATTAAATCTCTGAAATTCTTTAAAAAAAAAACCTGATGGGAGGAATAAAAGAAAAGAGACACCAAGGAGAAAAGCTGGACTTCCACCTACTGGGGCAAGAAGAAGGTGGGGAAAGACAGTGACAGGGGGCAGCTGAGTAGCTGGGGTGGAGGGACCGGTTTCAGTTACTAGCCTGAAAGTTAAGGATAGATTATCTTAGTTGTACCTGCTGCGGAAGCAAATCATATCAAACACAATAAAAATATTTTCACTAGAAAATGATGTTTTGGGGGCTACCTGGCTGGCTCAGTTGGTAGGGCATGCAACTCTTGATCTCCAGGTTGTGAGTTCAAGCACCATGGTGGGTATAGAGACTACTTAAAAATTTTCTAAAATCTTAAAAAACAAAAAACAATGTTTTCCTCTCCAGATTACTGTGGTGGATTTTTTTTTTTTTTTTTTTTAGATCTTCCTAGGCTTTGCTTTGCTTAGGTTTCTGTTCCCTCTTCCCCCAGAAAATGTCTAAAAACATTCTGTTCCAACATCCATTCCAAGTAATGGGGCACATGGTCCAAACCATCCAGGAAAAGCATTTGTACATTTTCTCATCAGACTTAAGATTGGCTCTGAAAATGAACGAGGGCAGGGGGAATGGGGAGAACTTACTCTCTCCACTCGGAACACCATGTATCCTTGGTGCTTCATGGCGTCCGTAGCTCATTAGCTACAGTTAGTAAGAATCCTGTGACCTGTGGGGCCATAAAATTCCCCATAATAATGCATCAGGTCCTGAGAGTTCCCCTAAGTACATTCAGATCAAGTGCATGACATTTCCCCCTAATGGTGGCATTGGCTAATGGCCTAACAGAATTTCGATGGCTCCACCAAGCCACACAATTCTATTACGTAAGTTCAACGAGTGGCTATCGTTGGGGTTGATGGGTAGACTCGGAACAGCATTTAGGCTAGTGGTCAAGAACACACATGAGAGCCCTGCGAAAATTAAACTCTTGGAACATCAGTCTACTCATCTTTCGAGTAGGGACATTAATACTGACTGCATAGGTCTGGGCTGGGGATTATATGGGCTCAGGAAATTAGACATGCTGGCTTATTTTTCTGTTGGAGACTATGTTGAAATTAATGATGCACTGAAGAAGACACCCCTGCTTCTTACAGTTATAAACAGACTTGTCTCCTTTCCCTAATGGTTGCACGCTTTCCTACTACGAGAATACCTTTAATGGCATCAGAATTTCAGACGCCCACACTTTTTGTAACCACTGATTGCGTAATACATAATGATCGAATAGCACTATGCATTCCGTAACATGGCAAAATAATTTCTCTTTACACATCACAATTGCATTTCTCCACATTTGAAAACCATCGTTACCCACGTAAAGACAATTCTTTACTTCATGTGAATACCATCCTCACAGCATGCATAGATTTAAAGAAACCAGAGAGTAACTCTGTAGTCCAGAAGGTTGAAGCACTGAGGTCTGGATTCTTTGAGGGTGTCCAAGGAGGAGGACATGGAAAGGTTGGCAAAGGACAGAAGACTGAAGCTGGATGTTATGGGTGCCAAGAAAAAGGTTGGGGGGAGGGTAGTTGCTGCAGGGAGTTTAATCAGTTGGGCCATGCCCTAGAAGGTTCTCCAAATAGAGTAAGGGGATGCCTTTGGGCATCAGGACTATGTGGGAAGATGAAACATTTGAGCTGGTTGATTAACCAAATGAAGATGGTAAAGAAAAAATGGAGAACGAGTCTGTAAGGCAGTGCTTCCCAATAATACTTTTTCCAACGATGAAAATGTTCTGTGGTGAGCTGCCCAATATGGTAGCCATGTGCAGCTCCCAAACACTTGAAATGTGGTCAGTGTGACTGGAGTAGTGACTTTTTAAAAAAACTCATATAATTTACAATAATTTGAATTTAAATAACTACATGTGGCTACTGGCTATCATGTTAGAAAGCACTGCTCTGAAGTTTGCTCAGGGCTGCTTAAAGAGATCCTGATTATATAATACTAAGTAGTTCCCTCTGTCTGAGAATCAGCTAATGGCTGATAAAGGCTGGGACCTTTCAACCCAACGAAATATGTCTTTCTAGAAGCCATAAAATCCTTCTAGGTGAAACTGAGTTGCTTTATCCCATGGTGCCCTGCTTTTGTCATATCTGAATCAAGTTTTAGCCACTGTTATTAATTAGAAACAGGGTAGAAGCAAAAACATTTAAAATAAACCCAAGCCCTGGATGTTAAAGCTGTCATTTTTTACATGGCCTCATGATTCAACGATTAATGGACCTTAAAACAATCATAAAACATCAAGGCCCTTGCTCAAGCTTAGGAGAGCAAGAATAGCTTTACTTCTGCTCCGGTCTTCTTGTTTTAAATTCATTGGGTGTCACCAAGCTCTGTAAACACTTTTAAGTATTTTGACATTGTGGTATGAGATGCTGTTAATCTGTTTCCTCCCTGACCTTCATTGGCCAGCAGCATGTTGCAACTCAGAGGAAAATTCATGAAAAACAGCAAGGATGTACTCAGTGACATAGATTAGGACACAATAAAACTAAATAATGGCTATAATGTACACAGATTCTGATTCAATAAACTAACTCACCCACGATTTATTGAGCGCCCAGTCTGTACCAGGCACTTGATGGACACTTGCCCATATAACATATTTTATTTGCACAATCCTCAACATAAACACACGGAGCCAGCATCAGTGTCCCCATTTTATAGATGAGCACAATAAGGTCCAACTGTGAAGTTAGTAATGGACAGAACTGGGATTTAAAACCAGGTTTTCTGACTCCTAAATAACATTTTTTTTTCCTAGCATGCCACTTCAGGATAGTAACCTTTTGCTTATGATCTGTGGCAGATTGTATTTTTCAGAAGTGGCCATGGCAGTATTTCTAGTCCCACATTTTCTTCCAGAACCCTTTCATTGCCCCATCAAGAGGTGGGGTGTCTCTCCTCTCCCTGCATGCCTGGAAAGCCCTGTGTAACCACCTGCACAAAGAGAATGCAGAAAAACCAAACTATGTGACTTCTCTGGCTAAGGGCAACAGAGAGTAAGTGTGACTCTCTCTTGGAACATTCACTCCAGAACCAGCGGCCATACTGTGAGGAAGACCCAACTGCCTTATTGCAAGGAAGTGTAGGTGTTCCCGCCAACAGTCAGGATCAGCCTCGGATTCATCCGTGAATAATGCTCAGATGACCTCCTCACACCCTCCACCCCTGTCCCTGGTTTATAGGCTGCCTCAGCTAACGCCGACTGGAGCAGAGACAAGCTGTTTCTTCCAGCCCTGAGGAAACCACAAATTCATGAACAACGTAAATGTTGTCATTTTAAACCACTAAGTTTTGGTGTGGTTTGTTATGCAACAATAGCCACTGGAACCTGGTCAAACTTTAATCAAACTCTACAGAATAGGCAAATGCTTTAAGTTCCTCATCAAAGACGTCCAAGGGCTAGCTAATGTGTTGCCATGAAAGAAATCCTGAGAGAAAAAAGATAAAAGCTTGGCTATGGAGAGACACTAAGAAGCTGGAAGTCCTACTATACTAGGGAATTGAACGGAACACTTGAAGGAAAAGAAAACAGAATGCCTAAGGAATATACCAGAAAGTTCAGATTTATGGGACTGTACATTTATTGCTTTGACTGCTAAGATCTATCTAGAGCCTCCAGTGGCTTTGGACTCATTTCCTAGTTTGGCTCTCAAAGACTTCATGGCTTAAGTAGATCTTCTACTTTTGTCTCTTAGGGGTATGGGATGGTACTGGGTTTATTCCACAATGTTCAGAAGATGAGGAAAATATTCCCAGATGCTAGAAAGGGGACCCTCCACAGGGTACCCGACAAGGCAGTAGAACATCTTACTCATTTCTATATTCACAAACCCTGGCACCGTCCCTGCCAGTTTTTAGAGTAACTGAGAAAAAAACCCAGATATCCTCATGGACCTACGGTCATAAAACCGTTAAAGAAGGTTGGCAAAGCATGACGGTGACTTCTACTTGACACTTAACACATTTCACCAAAGTGAGAGGTTATTTACATCTTAGCAACCAATCACCTAAGACCCAACATGGAACTCACCACTTTCTAGATACCCTCAAGGTGGCCCCTATCCATGTTCGAGGGTTCAGAGGTGCTGACTGACGAATTGGGCATCCCACCGCCCCCAAATACATTTTTCCTTTCCTGGGTAAGATTCCTTTGCCTATCTTAAAAATTCTACAATCTGTCTCCTAAACTTTGATGTTTTGGTAGTAATATTCTTAACTTCCACTGATATGACCATATGCACACATATATTTTTATTTTTAAGACATCTTGCAAATATCAGGAGAAAGAGACATTTTGTATGAGCTTCCCAAATACAGATGAAAACCACCCATAGTTATCAGGAGCGATACTTAAATCTTTCAGGAGCTGCTACCTTTGAAGAAATTTAGATTAATCGGGCTGCTTTTAAAACCTGTAATACTTTCACGGTTACATTCTTAGAATCACAGAATGCCTAAGGTATAAACAGGAATTTTTTTTTCCTTTTTATGGATGGCTGTGAATTTCCTGTGCACACCTGTACTATCAAGGTAACTTTTGCTATAAACAGCATTTTTAAATTATCACATAAAAAACTATCAAGCACTAAATTAGAAAAAAACAGAAATTCGAAAGTGATAGTTAAATTTATGAAGCAGTTCTGCTACACTCAAAGGCTCATTGCTTGACATGTAAAAAATTTTGAGCTGCGTGTAAGGCCTGAGTATGAATTTGACTCCAGCGGGGGAACCACAACCCACACCAGGCTCCAAATGAGAGCCACATGCAGAACATATGCGCTTCGGATGCGCGCTTGTTTGCATGACTAATGGTGATAATATTAAAAGTCTTTTCTCATCATTTCAATTCTTTCATTTTTTATTTTTTTTTTATTTGGCTGAGTGCCTTTTTTGCTACCTCCAAGAGCTGTTAATTTTGCTCGCTGCCGAGCAAAAGTCAAAGTCAGAGTCTAAACAGCTTGTAATGAGTTTTCAATGGCCCATCTCAATGAAATTGAGGGCAAAGACCAGCCGGCTCAGGCAATGTCAGCCCTCGGAATTTATTAGTGAGGGCAAGTAGTGTTGGGGGGAAGGTGCAGAGGAGGGACAGAAATTCCTGAGCTCTTCGAGAGGAGCCCGGACCTTATTAAAAAGCGGTGACAGCAGACCGTTCCAGGCAGGACACACAAAATCAGACCCATCTGCCATTAGCCTCCACTGGGGCAGGGTCACACATGGTTGGGGAATGAACGAGAGAGGGGTCTCTTGTAAGAAAAGGAGAGTTTCCCTCTCACTGGGGATGTGGATGTGGTGATGCCTAGCCCTCACGTCCATCTCTCCACAGAGAAGGAGATGCTCCTCCCTTTCTCCAGACCCTCTGCACACCACCTGCACACTCACGTGCACACACACACACACACACGAATCTCAATCCACTAATGGCGGTTTAGGCAAAACGGGGCAGTATTCAATTTCCGAGTTCTGACTTTTATTTGTTCAATTCTGTTTGAATTTCTCCATCGTACATGTTTCCTACAGATCCCTTATGATTTTACTTCCAGGAATATCCTTTAAAATCACACAATGCTTTTCTGCCCAAGCACAAAATCTCCATATAAAACAGAATTCTGCATGAGCCTGACAAATAAATTCTACACTTGAGAGCAGAGATCAACTTGACAATAGCTTCTTTGGCCACAAGAAATGTACCATAAAGCCACTAAAATAATACACTTGAGCAAGGTGGTGGTTTGAGGGGGTAAAAAAGGTCTTATTTCTGCACAGCCACACATTTTTTTATGTTAGGAGGGACCTGGGGGGTATGTGCTAAGAGTTACATATCCTGCAAGTGGAATAAATTAGGACTGTTGGATCTTCTAAGTTGGATTTTATAGAATTAATATTATATATTAATTGATATTAATTATATTGATTGATATTGATATTAAATCAATTGATATTTCTATTGAATTATGTTTTGGTGCTGAGATTAAGATTAAATTATCATTGATTCCTATTTTTTTTTCTTTTCTTTCCTTTTTTTTTCATGGAGCACCTACTACATGCCAGCCCCAACGCTAAGCACTGAGAACACCGTGGCAGGCCTGGTGAAGGAGGTCAGCTCATTTTTCTGACCACCGACTTATTTCCTCAACGATTTGTCATCTACTGATGCCGTGCTGAATCATTACAGTCACTAAGTACATACGAAGTATGTACATACGAAGAACGAAGTGATGGGCTAGGTTCAGGGGAGAAATGCATGGCCTCCATCCTCAACTAACTTAGACTCCAGTGGCACAGAAAATTCCAGATTAACATAGTGGATTTGCAAATCTTTTCACAAACCACTACCTGCTTCTTTATTGAAACAGACTTGTTTTCCCAGGATTCACTTTATTACTCTCACTTGCCACTGGCACTCACAGAACTCCCCTCCCTCTCTTTGCACCAGCTCAGGTCCCTTCCCACAAAGGGAAGGGAAACTGAACATATCTTGAATATCTCATAGAGAATTTACATAAAGAATGGGTTTGCATGCATTCAACAAATAGCCAAAAAAAAAAAAAATTGGGCTTTGTGTTTAATATAGCTGTGTATTTAAAAAGCATTTGTGATCCAAGAGTGAGAATTACTCGTGGGCACAACCATAGTCATTTTCACAATGACAATCATGCTAATAACAATAACACTAAGAAGAGGCAGCAGCAGAAGCAATTACTCTGGGCCAGACTTCATGATAGGCTGTTTACATGCATTACCTCATTAAATTTTTATTTAACCTGCAAGTCAGGTACTATTTTTAACCCATTTTGCTGATAAAAGGTTGACAGGTGTTAAGTGATTTCCCCTAAATCACAAAGCCAGTGCATTTCAGATCAGGGGAATCTGACTTCAAAAATCTATGAAATAACAAAATTCTTGTTTAGATCAGAAATCCAACACAGCTTTAGTCTTTGAATCAAAAATTAAAAAGTCCTTTTGTCTGAAAGTGAAATATAATTGACCCATATACTGTAAGAAGAGGGCCTGAGGGTGTGTGCGTGAGCTGGAAAGAGGTCTCTATCCAAAATTCACTACTGCCAACTTTAAAACTGCTTGATGGGAAACGAAGTGAAGGGAGAGAACCACTCCCCACCCCACGCACAGCATAAGTACCCGATTCCTTATCAACTTCAACCGCATTCAAATGACGGGGGCGTAAATATCCTCGCTGGAAGTTAAAATGCCAACAGTTCTTGAAGAATAAGAACGAGGGGGAATTACATACCCAATTACCCAGAAAACTGCACCGGGGAAGAAAGAAACTATTACATGGCAATATGCATGCCTACAAATATTGCATTTTATAAAACTTTCCTAACACAGCTTGCTGCTTGATGCTTTATATTGGGGAACACCCTGCCACAATGGTCTGAAAAACACCAGCTCATTTGTTGATGAAGAAAAAGAGTCAAGTGAGTGCAGAGGAGAAAATGTCATCTACAGAGGAGTTCGGCTACAGCGGCCACAAGCCTGATATGGACCAGACACACCCACTGTAGCCAGCTGAGCATTTGGGTTTTTGAACAATTCTCTCATTCTGAAAAGCGATCTGAAGTTAGGAGCACTTCCACACGAACCCCCTTGAATATCTGCAGTTTTATCTTCGTGGTCCAGCTGCCCCACGGGTTGTCAGCTGATGTTGCACATCTTTCAGCAAGGAAGTGAATGACGAATCCTATCAGCGAGGACAGTCTCTGCGCGGCGATGCCTGCCAAGGGCTAATTCTCATCTCCCACGCTTAGCCCTGTTCCCCGAACCCTAGAAATTCTTAGGAGAAGGAAGAAGCTGAGAGCATCACCTCCTTCTAGGTGATTTTCACCCGGTGTCTAGAGGGGCCTACGGGAATTAACCTGCACACGCCGCGCTGCTCCATCAGCTCACCCTTCCCCAAGCCAAATGTCAGCGCAACATGCTCGGCTTTGTGCTGAAAGCACATGGCATGCGTTTATGGGAGACCCAGCCCTTCCCTGGCATTCTTCCGTAATACTGTGGCTGAAAAGCACGACTTCTTTTTTTTTTTTTTTTTGCCACGGAACAGTGAACATTTATACAATCATTAAAATCGCATCTACCACCATATTTTTTCTCCTTCTCAGTTTTAATACATTTTTATAATTGCACTGAAGATATTCTAACCCTGTTTTTAGTGCAAAGATAAAATTTATGAACCGTGACAAACGTATCATCTCAGAGCCAACCCAAAGGATAACAATGTGTGTGGTGAAACCCAAGTGTTAGCTCCCTTCTGCCCATTTTAATGGGATGGGAGAGAAAAAGAGTTACTCCGAACCCCAATCCTCAAATTCCAGACGTGGCAGAAGAACTTCCCAACTGATGCCCTCGAGCCAGGGACAAATCTCAAGGAAAAGTATTTATTCGCACAAAAATTTTTCTAAAGGTAACAAATGTATTTGAGACTACGATTAATTAATAGGTACTTCTAGGTTTTATGCTGTGTATAATTTCTGCAGTTTCTCCCAACACAACCAAAGGTATTCAACTGTATTTGTTTTCAGAATGACTTGCGCCCCCTTCCCCCTTTATCTTTTTCCCTATTTCCTTCAGAAGGTGTTTTTGAAGGGCATAATGGGCAGGGGCCACATGGGGAGCAGGGAGGATCAGCAAGTAAGTGCTCAGCTGGGCCACCAGGGAGCTAGCTGGATGACCTTGAACAAGTCGGTCTCTGGGCTCCACTCTCCTCACCCTTATAAGGAAGGATTTGGAGTAGACTTCTGAGCTCTAAAATAAAATGTTACAAAGAGATTATTTAAAATAAAATAAAATACCTCCTGCTCTCAGATAATATCATTGATGAGACCATCACTTTTAAAAGGAAAATCTTAAATGTTGATGAGTTCTTAAAAATGTAGCAAACGCATTTGCATGAACGTGTGTTTCCAAACCCAAACGGACACCTTGAAGTTAAAAGAGAGAGGAAAAAAAAAAAAAAAAAGGCATGGAGGGGATTTTGGTAAGCGCCTACCCTAGGGTTTTTCTTCCTCCCTGTAGAGTGCACCCTGGCCCTGAACCGTCCACCGATAAAGAACACCAGAGACCAGTCTAACTCCGACGAACTTTTCTGTACTGCCTCCCCCTTTTCTCTTCGGGAACGCAGAGTTTTAAATATTTCCCAACTTTACATAATAGCCTTGAATAAGACACCAATGCTAGGGACCATAATGAAGTGGAGGTAATCTACACAATTTAAAAACACTTATTGTGACAAAACGGATTGACGAGGGGCGGACGATACAAGCACGTATAAATGAAATGCATCCCACCGGAAAAGCATTTTGCTCACATTGTCACTTACGGCTCCTGAATTAATAGACCAAGAAAGGCACCACCAGCCCCAACAAAATGCCGTAAAACCACTGGCAGCTAGTGGTGTCTCAAACTTTAATTCCCCTGGGGAGAAAAGGACACTGCCTAATCTGTATTCAGTCCTGACATTGGCCACATCTGATATGGAACATTAGCTTCTAAGTCTCTCAATAGACTAGTGTCCTTCAGTTTATATTACTTTATGTTAATAGTAGAAAAATTACACACAACATCATTTATCATTGTTATACTCTGCTATACATCCCATAGCTTATTTTAATATATTTATTTACCCCTGAGACGATGAGAAATTAAAAATATATATGTATCAAGAAAAAACCTATAGGAAAAGAATCATTGTAAATCTCTTCAGGGAAAAATAAAAAACCTCCCTTGGTGGGGGAAAATGTATTATATAGCTAAGCTGGTGAATGATAAGGTGCTTTCTGCCTAAGGACGTGGGTATGGTCTGTACAAAAATTCCTGGAGCATGAGTACATAACAAAAAGCAGAATATTAATGATAATATATCTTTTGTTCCCTCATCTCACTGTTATTTTTTTTTTTTCATTTGTCGATTATATCCTTGGGTCCCTCTCCTTCTGTTACTAGCTTTTTTGACATCTGACCTCCAGCTAAGCAAAGGCAAGTTTTGTTTTGTTTTGTTCTCCATTTGAAAAGCACCGTCAGCCTGAACCTGACTTTCACTTCACGTGACCCCGATTCCACAGGAGCACCATGGACCTCGTTTGGACTGAAAAGGGCACTGATGTCCTTGTCCTGAGAGCCTTCCTCCACTTCAAGCTCCAGTCAGCTCTCCCTGTGGAAACGGGCAAGTCCCCCGTCCCTCTGGGCCTCAGTTTCGGCTTGATGGGCCAAGATCTCTTGCAGCTCTGGTGATTTTTCTGGCCCCGTGATTTTCTGTTCTATTATTTGTCCTCATCACATTCTCTCAAAGTTAGATGGATCTCCTCATTTTTTAGGAGAGCAAACGCAAGTTCAGAAGTATGGACCTGACTAGAGTCTGAGGATGGAAAACAGCAGAATCAGGAATGGGATGGAGCCCGGGTCTGTCTGGCCATCACTCTTGCCTGGATGTCACGCTGCCTGGGGAATGTCCCCTCCAAGGAGGGTCTCTGCAAATGGCTCTACCACAGAGATTTGGGGAAATGATCTGATTATCAGCTTGAGGCTGAGGACCTCTGTGTACTCTGATGTTCATGTATTTCCACCACTTTGCCCCTTAAAAGCAAAAAGGCATGTCTTGAGTAACACATGGTTATGCAACATGTTCTAATTGTGTCTTATTCAGGCTAAGAAGCTGCTGACTTGAGACAGTCTCTCCTGCGGCAGCAGATTTTCTTGGTTACAAGGTACTTTCGCAGATTATGTCGTGTCATCCTCACCCAACACAGGACTGGGGCAGGTACAATTTCCTCAGTTCTACTGATAAGGAAACTTAAGACAAAGAGATCTCCTGCAATGAATGGCTGAGAGGCTGATCTGGGAAGTGAGAGCACAGTTCTGGCTTCTGGCCCAGGCAGGGCTCTTTCTAATACATTGCAGTGACACAAATAAACAGATATATTTGCAATGCACATGGACAATAACTAATTATTTTCCACCAAGCTGAAGCTGCTGTGGTTTATATAAGACTGTACAATCTCATTGAGCAACAGAGTAGGGGCGCCTGGGTGGCGCAGTCCGTTGAGTGTCTGACTCTCAGTTTCAGCTCAGGTCTTGATCTCAGGATCCTGAGATCAAGCCCTGCACTGGGCTCCAAGCTCTGCCGGGGGTCTGCTTGAGATTCTCTCTCTCCCTCAGCCCCTCCCACTCATGCTCTCTCTCTCTAAAATAAGTAAATACATCTTTAAAAAAATAAGAATAAAAACAATGGAGTAAGCAGCCGATGGCACAGAGAGCAAGGAGGAGAAGGCAACGTGTCCCTGAAAACATTTCTCTTGACTCCTGGTGGCATCACAAGATGACATTTCCCAGACTCCCTTGCAGCTGAGTGTGACCAGGTGGTTGAGTTCTGGCCAATGGAAAGTAGGTAGAAGTGGTCCCATTGTGTCTAGGCTTGCCCCATAAAAATCTCCTAGGAGGCCTGCTTTTTTTTCTTCTCTCATCCAGCATCTGGTTTTGGGGATACAGGAGAAGATCTGGAGGCCGAGGGGATGGTTGACCCCAAGATGTCATAAGCCTGCGTCCGAGGATCACAGCTGCTGAATGCCTACACTGATTTGTTACTTGAACAAGAAATCAAAGTCAGTTCTGGGAGTTATCTGTTATGGTAGTTAACGAATCCTGATTAAAAGAAGAAGGTTCTGGAAGGAAGCTGAGAAGTGCTTTTCAATGTGATAGCTTGGTAAACATTCAAAGCCATGCTCATCAGCAGCGAAAAGTATTTACCAAACCCTACTTGGGAAAGCATAAATAGGTCTCCGATCCTTAAGATATAAACATTCACAAAACATTTTCCCCCTTATCCTAGACCACGTGATTTTCTTTTTCATCAATTATCTTTCATTATTTCCACTAATTTGAACCTTATGTTTCTGTATCCATTTGGTGGCTATGGTAATGATGATGATGATGATGAGAGCCACTATCTATTGGGTTCTTAGTATCTACCAGTCACTTTACAAGACACTTTGAGTACATTGTCTCATTCTACATTCAAATATATTGCGTGGATGTCACTGTTATCCCCATTTTATAGATGAGAAAACTGAGGCTGAGAAACATAAGGGATCTGCCCACTAGACTGAATTCCCAGAGGCCAGCCCAATGAAGGTTGTGTACTTGGTGAATAAAGGAATGAAATTCAAGAGCCTGGTTTGGAAATCAGTGTTAAATGGACAAGTGAGGCTTGGTGCTCCCTGGCAGTGTTTTTCCAGACATCTGTGTGCACTCTGGATACTGTTTTAGAATCAGGAAGGCCCAGGAGTGGCCTAAAGCCCCAGGTTTGATGTAGAGGAACTTTTTTTTTTTTTTTAAGATTTTATTTATTTATTTGACAGACACAGTGGGAGAGGGAACACAAGCAGGGAAAGTGGGAGAGGGAGAAGCAGGATTCCCGCCGAGCAGGGAACCCAATGTGGGGCTTGATCCCAGGACCCTGGGATCATGACCTGAGCCAAAGGCAGACGTTCAGTGACTGAGCCACCCAGGTGCCCCTGATGTAGAGGAACATGTAAGTACTCACTCCGCTGAGGTTGAGGTCAGAGAAAACATTTTGTTGCAGTCTGCGGGTGGCTCTCAGAATTTAAGGGCTTCCTTCCCACTCTATGCATTGACAAAATAGCTGCACAGAGAGAGGGACACACTGGTCAAGAGCCAGCTTTCTGGGGTCAGACTACTGGACTCAAGTTCTCTGCTTGAGTTCGGGGCTAAGTTATTTAAAGAGTTTGTGCCTCGTTCTCCTTGTATGTAGAAAGAGAGTTATCTGTGAAATGTAAATGACATGATGCCTGTAAAGCATTTAGCACAATATCTACCATCTTTTGAGCACTTGATAAATTCAGGCTCTTATGTAATCACAATCAACATTATCACTATCGGCGCCACAGGGCCAGCACTATTCTGCAAAGAGGGATCTCCTTAGCCACCAGCATGCACAATGGGTTGACTAAAGAAACTGCCAGCTCAGGCATCAGCCCGAAGACCCCAACTCCTATTATTTACAGACTTATCAGAATGCTCATATGATAACGTCAAGATTAACCGATCAGCCGTGCGCACCTGCAGTATGCCAGGAACACAGAGTTAATATACAAAAGGCAAGTGGGTTCTTTGTCACTGACCTAGCCAAGGGCAGACGGGGACAAGCAGCCACAGCTGACATTTCCATGCCCTACTGCTGAACCTTCTGCGATGGGCAGGTCCTGCCTGGGCTCACCGTCTAAAGAGATGGGCCCCCAAGTTCCGTGGCCAGAGCGGCACCAGCAGTGCTGCAGTGCGTGACTCGAGTCAAAAGTCAAAAAGGACAAAAGCAGTGGTAACAGCAGCGGCTCCGAGTTGCTGGGAGTTCAGGATGGGTCAGGCATTGTGCTGGCCACACGAGGACCTTCCCTCATTAACTCTCCAATCAACCCTAAGAGGTAGGTAAGTTTACCTTTTGCGGGGTGGGAAAATTGGTATTCAGAGAGTGTAAGTATTTTGCCCAAGGGGACATGGGGACACAGGTAGGGGGATTCGAATCCAGGTCATTGCTACTCAAAAGCCTGAGATAAGAAGAACTTAACCAGGGACGCCTGGGTGGCTCAGTTGGTTGGACGACTGCCTTCGGCTCAGGGCGTGATCCTGGAGTCCCGGGATCGAGTCCCACATCGGGCTCCCAGCTCCATGGGGAGTCTGCTTCGCTCTCTGACCTTCTCCTCGCTCATGCTCTCTCTCACTGTCTCTCTCTCTCAAATAAATAAATAAAATTAAAAAAAAAAAAAAAAAAAAAGAACTTAACCATACGGCATGAGCCTTTCTGAGCCCTACCTGCTGTAGGCTCTCTTTCTTGTCAAAAATTTCCCTGTCTCTGACCTGGTTTCCTCTTAGGAACTATTCTGGGCAATGTTTACCCCACTGAAATGATGAACTGTATTTGTAACATTTCTGAATGAAATCACAAGTCATTTCCATAATGCCTGAATAGCCTGAAAAATATAATTTTGCTGTGCACTGTGTGAACACACTGCATAGTATTTAAACAATAAAGGTTACCTCTCATGTACTACAACTGTGTTTTATGCTAATAACCAGAATCATTTAATCATTACGGGCTAATGACCTGCAAAATTTCATTTTAAAAATGAAGTCATATCTGGGCCTCTGGAAGGCCAAATTGGATAAAAAATGAGGAAAGCCAATGTTCAATTGATATTCTTGAGTCAAGAGCAGCTGAACGGTCTGTGTTGTATCATTCCAACTTTGAGTAGTAAAAGAATTTGTGCATTTGAACTAGAAACAAGCTGGAAATTCTACACCTTACGGGTCATCCTGGTATCACAAAGTGTCACCGGAATACGGAGATCCCTGTTCCAGCATCCTGGTTATCAACAGATTTGGATATGTGTCTTCCCTCTTCTCTCTGCAGCAGCTCTCTGTCCTTCTCAGCTGCAGTCTGTTACTGCTAAGCCTCAACTGTGCGGGGAGAGCAGAGAACAGAGCGAGGGACAACCCAGCTCTCTGCTGGGGATCCTGAGTGGCTTGGCCTTCCTGGGCATTTCCTTCCCTGACCACCCTCTGCTTCTCCGGGAGAGCTACCAAACACATCCTCAGCCATCCCACAGTGCTTTGGTCAACCTTGATCTTGGGTTCCTATAGGTAAAATGCCCCAGAAGACTTGTGTTATAAGCTCTGTTCACTGCCTGCCTGAAGCTGTCCTTTCCCTTCCTTGCTAACAGAACTGTGATTCTGTTTGATTGCCGAAGTTCTTGGGGGATGTACTGGAGTGAATCCAAGCCAGTCAGGGTGTGATTAAACTGTACGAATGGCCCCAATTCTTCACTACACCCTTACCGGTACCCTCTGCCATGAAAATGTAGAGTGTCTCAGTCTGTAGGTGGGACATAATTCCTCACCCCCGAATACAATCATATAATTTGCTTTGATACATAGATATGACACCAAAAGCGACAAAAGAAAAAAATAATAAACTGGACTTGCTCGAATTTTAAATTTTTGTTCTTCAAAGGATATTAACAAGAGTTAAAGGATCACCTACAGAATACAGGAAAATATGTGCAAACCATACATTTAATAAGGTTCTAGTATCCAGAATAATACAACTGAACAAAAAATATAATAATCCAATTAAAATATAGATAAAGGACTTGAATAGACATCTCTCCAAAGCAGACATGCAAATGGCCAGTAAGCACATAAAAAAATGCTCAACATCATTAGTCATTAGGGAAATACAAATCAAAACCACAATGAGATACTGCGGATAGCTATAATAAAAACAACTAAATAGCAAAGGTTGTTTTGGCAAGGACACAGAGAATTTGGAACCCCCTCCCTTGTGAGTGAGAATATAAAATGTTGCAGACATGGTAGAAAATCATTTGGTGATTTCTCAAAAAGTTAAATAGGTCCTGTGATCAAAAAATTCCTGTCCTAAGTATATACCCACTAGGATAGAAAACAGGTATTTAGAAAAAGCTTGCATATGAATGGTTATAGTAGCATAATTCATACCAGCCGAAGTAGAAACAGAAGAAACTCGACATTCATCAACTCATGAATGGATAAAGAACATGTGGTATATCCACACATATGATGGAATATTACTCAGCTGTAAAAAGGAACAAAGTACTGAAAGATGCTACCATGTGAATGAAATTTCAAAACATTATGTTAAATGAAATAAACCAGACATAAAAGGCCACGTCTAAGAGATATTCTATACCAAACAGGTAAATCCAAGAGAGATGGAAAGTACTTTAGTGGTTACTAGGGGCTGGAGATGAGGATAAAGGCAATGACTGCTTAGTGGATACAGGGTTTCTTTGGGGGAAGATAAAAATGCTCTGGAATTTTTGACTGTTCAAATGGTGACTGTTCATAAGAAACAGCACTGTGTATATTACCACTATTTGTCAGTTACGGGCTGAACATTTGTTCTCTGAGCACATTAAACTAATGTTGCACGTGTGTATATCCATAAACGCACACTTCTTTTCCTCCCAGACAGCCAGCTATTAAAGCATTCACCAGCACACCTCTGCTGCAGGGCTCTATGCTCCAGAGTGAGACCTCCTCAGGCCACATAAAAACAGTCTTAACGGAGTCTTTCTCCTCTCAGCTGGTGCCCAAAGAAACATTCAGAGCAAGGTACCGAAAGCCCTCCAGAGAGGTGAGAATTCCTATGGCTGGCCGCAGGTGGCTCTTGACCTTCAAAGATGGGGCGGGGGAATCACTGTGGCCCTTGAGCTCCCCCGAGGGCAGTGTCTGCCAGCAAAAGACATTTCTTACTTTGCTGACATCTAGACAGACAGTCACACTTGGTTACTGCTTTTAGTTGTACATACTAGTACTGAATTATTTTTTATGGATGTTGTTCCTCAATTAGTGGATTCCCTGGAGACCGAGCAAGCCTCTGGAATTGAGCTTCTCCTGAGCTGTAATCACTGCTGCCACATGGACCATTGGGAGCTGGTTTTATGCTCCTCCACCTCTCCTGCCCAGACTAACCCATGGGCCTGACCAGCGGCAGGAGGGGGACATGCCTTGCCCATGTGGCATCACAGCTTGCGAGTAGGATCTCAAACTTGTCAAGAGGTGGTGGCTGGACACTGAGGAGAGAACATATAGGCACCTGAAGCCCTGAATGCTCTTTGGCAGTCCTTGGAACTGACAGACGTTGGTCATCAGGCACAAGGTCAGAGGCTGACCTCGGAGCTGCTTGCCTGTCATGGTGACTTCAGGTAGCCTACTTCCAGACTACTCATAAGGCTTCCTACCTCATGAACCTTTTGGCTAAGAGCAGCTAAACAGCACTGCCAGTGGCAACCACTGATTGAGAGCTGAACACTGCATCTATTACCTCATTAAAACTGCTGGCAGCTCTGAGGCAGTTGTTATTATCTGTCCCTGCTTTGGAGATGAGGAAATGGAGGTGCATGGAGATACAGTTATTTGCTCCCAGTAACATGGCCAGCAGCTTGCCTCCAGAGGCCATTACGCTCATCACTACTTACACAACCTGCAAATGGGCAAGAACGTCATCACCAGCTTCATGAGGTCTCCTGGATGGGGAAAAGCCAGGAAGCACCAAGGATCACCCTTCTCTACCTTCCAGCTCCAGAGAGGTCCCTGGAGAACAATGGTGTGATCAGGGTCACCAAAAGAAGTCAGGTTGACTTGCCCTCCCATTTTTGTCTGTGAACTTGAGCTTCTCTGGTCTGACCCTTGGCTTACTGGTCTACAAAAGGGAGATCATGGTATCTACCTATCATGAGGAATGTGTGCTTGCATGGTTTCTGTGTAATATGGGGATCATAATGGCACCGTTCTTCCAGGGCATTGTGAGGATTTCGTGTATTCTTGCATATAAAAGGTCACAAAAATCGCATGGTGTAATACAAGTGCTCAGGACATGTTACCCACAGATATCCCCATGATCATGACCACCACCACCATCATCATCATTATTTAGAAGGCAGTATCATCATCATCATCGTCATCATCATCATCATTATTTAGAAGGCAGTATTTACATCTTTGTAAAAGATCCCATAGGGGATACCTGGTACATCAGGGGCACCTAATAAATAGCAGTTCCCATTTCTACCTCCTAAGGTCCCAAGGCTTGCAATGTCATGCCCACCAACCTTGCACAGACCCCTTCCACACTGTCCCAGTTTTCAGCTGGAGGCCCTGGCTTTGGTGAAGAGTGATCTATTTCCCACGAAGAGTTCGTACAAAGCACAGCTGGATGGTGGAGGCGAACTCCTTCCTCCCTCTCTCTCTCTGCTGTGGTGTGCAAGAGTCCACCTCTTCTTCAACGTCGGGCCCCTCCACCAGCCCAGGCTTGTCCCCAGTCGCCACAGTATGGCTCACTAAAGTGCATGATGTCACAGAGACAGTAAGAGGAGCTTAGTAGAAACTTGTTGATTAAGAGAATAGTTAAGTAAAATCTGGCATATACACACTCAACTAACATATAGCTATCATGAACAATGGACTACCTTTGATCCACTTTCAGATTTCTTTCCCTGTATACTTGTTCATAACTGAAATGCTCTGCATTTTAGTGGAAATACGTGCATTGTTGGCTCTATCCACATTGACTCTGAGTGACATTTAAAGATGTCTTCAAGAGGATCATGCAATGATTCAGTATCGTAATTTTAGTGGAACACAGAATAACAGCATGTCTTATAATTGATTATATAATCACAAAATACATTACAGGAGGCCTTTCTAAAGCTGTAATAATGCTGTCAAAAATACATCACAAAATACATTACAGGAGGCCTTTCTAATGCTGTAATAATGTTGTCAATAGTACCTTAAAATTCTCTATATGACATGATTATTACTACAACTAGAAAAATGTATGACAACTACAACAACAACAACAAAACACAGGGTATGGAAAAGAAAGACTGGAAAGAAATAACCCTAAAAGTTAATGGAGCTTATATTTGGAAAGTAAAATAAACATGGAATCTTCTTTAGCTGGCAGAGAGTAGGAAATGCATTAATAATTTTTGGTCCATCACTCTTAAACTCAATTACAAAGCAGTTTGGATGACTCTTCCTTCCCAAACTGGGGGAGTTTTCAGAATCTCTGGAGTGCTGCAGAATACAGATGTTGGAGGCTTTACTCCAGGATAAAAGAGGTGAGCTCTATGCTCTGTCCTAATCCACACAAAGGAGAAGTCCACCAGGGGGAAGTGGAGACTGTGGCAAAATTGGGGCTCACAGAAAAGAAGGTAAATGGACAGGGAGCAGGAAGCATTCATGGGTACCTTCATGTACCTTGAAGGTAAATGCACAGTCACTGGGAGAGAGATGAAAACAAAAAGTGGACCCGTCTAGCTGGTGTTTGGGCGGTGTGAGAAGTGCATATAGAGGGAAGACAGAGTGATGGTGAAGGCAAAAGTGTCCAAAGAGGGAAATGAAATGAAGGTGAAGATTTACAGCTGCTACCAAATGCTCCAGCCCCACTGATTTTCTTTTTCCAAAAAGAAAAAGAAAAAGAGTTCAATAAAGTTTGCTGGTGATTAAGAGATCCTATTTTGAGCCGTATTTGAAACCCCTGCCTTGTTTTACATATAAAATGAGGATAAATGGTCTTCACTTTACGGGGTTGGTGTGAGGATTCAAAGTTATTCCATCTAAAGAGCTGTGCACATTTCCTGGAGCAATGTCAGTGCCCAGTACAGGTAACCCACCGATACCATCATCATCAACACGGCCATCACTGTCATCATCATAATCAACAGCATCAGCAACACCACCACTGTTTTCAAATCATTGCCACCACTGTCACCATAATGACCACCACCGCCATCACCACCATCCTCCATTATCACCACCATCACCATCATCACCGTCACAATGACTACCATCGGTACCATCACGGCCATCATCATCACCCCCACCACCGCCGCCACCACCATTATCACCACCATCACAATGACTACCATCAGCACCGTCATCCTCACCGTAACTACCAGTCATCATCACCACCATCACTGCTCCTCTGAGGGTCATGTCATCTATACCTTGGGACCACTGGGTCATGAAATAAAAGTTCTCGGAATGAATGTGGTCTCCCTCCTGGTGAGGACTGTGCAGAGGTACAGCAGAGACAGGACAGTAGAGAAAGGCTGATGGAATCCTGCTGGTAGATAGCAAGGTGGGGTGCATATTTCTGAGACCTAAACCCAGCTCCCCTTTCCTGAACATCTAATTTTTTAAAACCGAGATGCAGAACTTTCAAAACAGCTCGCTTTATAGCCAAGTGCCCAGTTACCGGCAACACCGAAGAAGTCCCAGACACGTAGGCTTTGGAACAAGCCAAGGGTCCTTACACGCCCAGCAAACACTTCAGTTGTGGTGAATGTGTCATCATTTCCCTGTCTTCATTTACCTTTCAGAAACAATAGCATTTGTTTGGCTTTAAAATGCTATCTGGTATCTTGGGACAATCTGTTTTCATAAGGTTGCAGCTGCAAAAGATTCCTCCAGAAGGGGAGGGTGTGGCAGAGGAGCGTGGGCAGTTATTCTGCCAGTCCAATCTCTAGCCTGGCCCTGTGCTCATGTTCTAAGTTATCTGTGTACTTCCACTCTCCGCCTCTGAACCCAGGCTCCCTAAAGCAGATAGACAGACACAAGTCTTTGGATCCTGTCACTCCCCTGCTTAAAACTCTTCAGTGGTTTCCTTTATTCCTTTAGAATAAAGTCCTAGCTGGTGACACTGCTCTCTTAGCCCATCCTACTTCAGTCACATGGGCCCCTTTTTGCTCTGGCCCACTTGTCCAAGCTCCTTTCTGCCTCAGGGCCTTTGTACTTCTGTTCACCTTACTTGGAACGTTTACTGTTGTTCAGTCCCCTTTCTGGTCAAATACCACCTCCTTAAGGAATAGGACTTCCCTGACTTTCCTCCTTCCTCCAGCTGATACTTCAGGGCAAGTTTAGTTTATTTATTGCACTCAGCACAGTTTCTTATTAACATGATTATGGGCTTCTTCCTCCTATGTCTCCTAAGTCCCCTTAAGACAACTGGCTCTTCTGGTTTTGACTTGTTTACTATTTTATTGTAGTACTTGGCTCAGCAGCACAGCATCCAAAAGACAGCTTAATGAATCAACCATTCATTTAATCAGTGAATGAATGACCCAATTAATTCATGAATGAATGGATGTGACTTTAGCTTTTGGAGGTAGGGAAGACAAGTCCCCTTAAACCCCATTCCACTGACCCCCAGCCTCCAAAAATGTTCAGAGAAGGATGTTATGTGTGTCTTGTCTTGAGAAAGGAAGAAAGCCCCCAACAAACTTCACCAGTGAGAGGAACTAAAGAGGGGATTCGGTTAGGAAGAGCATGACTCCAGGATTCAGGACCCTGGGGCCCCAGGAGCCCGACAGGGGCCTGAAATACCAGGAACACTGGCTACATCATTAATTCATTCCAACAATCAAACCGAACCAAACCAAAACAAAAAACGTTATTGAGCTCCTACTGTATACTGCCTCACTGGCTGTGTTCCAAAGACACTGATAAAGAAGCACACAGTCCAACTCAAACAAGGCTTAGTCCAGTAGCTGCTCACTATTGCTTTGTGCTGCAACCCAGAGCCTTCCTTTTAATCTATGGCAGGAAGGATAGAGCTGGAAGAAATGTTTTTTTAGACCCAGCCAGTTCCAAAGGCCCTCTTCCTTCTTTTTCCCTTCCATGGGGCCAGAGATGGTCCAGACAGAGAGCCTCGGTATAGGTCCCACCTCTGCTTCCCGCTTGCTACATGGGACAAGAGCAGCTCTTACTTCCCAGTTAGGAGAACAGGCTCCTGGATCAGACCAGCTGTGTGTGATCCCCGCTTCCATCATGTCCCAGCTTCATAAACTAGGGCTAGCTGCTAAAATTCTCTCGGCTTTGATTCCCTCATCCCTCAAATGGATATAATAATGCACTCTATTCATAGACCTGTGAAGATTAAATAATCTGGGCAAAGTGCTGAGCACAGAGCCTTGTACAGAGCAGGGACCTCATGGCAGCCACCCTTGGCAGCGGCAGCGGCTCACTTTTCTGGGCCTTCGGAGCTCACTGGTAAAAAATGAGATGGGCTGGAGCCTCCTTTGTGTTTGCCAACAGTGCACCGTGTAAAGAGATCATTTCAGGTGATACTGTGATCTCTGTGATTCCCTTCCGGGTAGAATATCCCACAAGTAGACGGAGCTCATTGGTTTAATTTCAGGTCTGTCACTCTTCCAAAACGGCAAGAATCTGAAGAAGGATTTGGAAGGAGTCAAGCAGGGTGACTGCCAAGGCGGGGGTGGGGGGGGGTCATCACATCCCGGTCAAGTGCCACCGTGTGGGAACTGCACCCTGCTGGGTAGATGCAGGTATTTCCTGGAAGGGCAGCCCCAGAGCGGAGAAGGGGTGCCAGGGGTTTAGGACCCCGTAAGTACGGCTCGTTCCAGGGGACACAGCGGCACTAGCCCGGGGCTGGGAAGGGAGATCCGCACAGTCATAGAGCTTTTCAAGAGAAGTCTTCCTTCAAACCAACATGTGAACCTTCACGAACACTCAAAATGGGGAAGGGGGGGGTAGATGGGGAGTGGTGTTCTCATTTTACATACTGAGAAAACACAGCGGAGAAGTTGTTAAATAAAATGACTCTGGGACCGCACCTTGAATTTCATACCTTGAATTTCTATTGCGTTGGTCTTCTGAGAAGCTTGGAACGCTCACCCCAATTGTGAAATGACTTGGCCCCATCCTAGCAGTCATACTGAGACCAGGATCAGGGCAAGAACATGTGACACCCTCGTCAACAACACAGGCATCAATCACACGGAGGTCCGACATTATGTAAATACCGGCGTATGCATTAGTTTGTGGTCTTGCTGTCACCTCATTCCTGGCCAAGCAGCGAGCCAGCTATGTGAAATCTGGCACCAGTCGAAAGTGCAGACAGATGGGGGCATATCAGTGGCCACCGATCACCAGAACACCGGACCGAGTCCAGTGAAGGGAATGGAGGAGAGGGTAACCTGGCGTGGTCTGGGAGTCAGAGCTTGACTGAACTGTACCCTAAGCTGTGTGACGAGACGGCGGGGGGAGAGACACGGATTTGAATCTCACACTTCCCATCTGTGGAATGGGTGGCAAAGGAACGATAAAGGTCAGAGGTTGACAGCACCTGTGGGAAGTGTCCGCGTATCCGGCACCTCCTCGGTGCTCACAAAATGAGTCCCCCAGGGGAGGTCTTCAGGGAGAGGCCGGTGCGCTGTGCTCCAGTCTTCTGTGAAGTCATCCGCGGGGCATCTGGCAAGGTTAGATCCTACTCTGTCCTGCTCCCTCGGCAACTCGTGCCCACCGCCATGCAAATGCGTATCGTGCCAGCTCCGACTGTCCCTGTAAACGGCAGCACCCAGTGTGACCAGGAGCTCCTCATGGGCAGGCACAGGGTCCTTTTATGGCTGTATTTCCAGGGCTCGGCTGTGCTGTCTGGCAGGACAGTCACTAGCCACAGGTGGCTATTAAGTGAAGCTAATTTAAATGAAACTTCAGTCCCTCAGACACACTGGCCACATTTCACCTGCTCGGAGCGACTATACTGGACAAGACAGACCCAGAACTTCTCCACTGTTGCAGAAAGTCCTAGCGGACAGCCGTGACGCAGGAAAGCACGGAGTCAATGGTAATGCTGACCAAGCAGGAGGGGAGGCAGGGAAGGCAGGGGCTGAAGCAGACCGTGTCCGGCGGGGCCCCATACGGGCTTCCGAACCCAGAAACAATGGTCCTTATTAATACTCCCAGAGACTTTCCTGACCTTACCTTCATTCCCAATTTTCCCTATTTTCTTCACATTTGTCTTAAAATGTCACGTAAAATTTGAAAATACACACACTGTGTAAAAGTAGGATTCGGTGAGGTACACATCCACACTGGTTCCAAATTATTCAATTCATAAAGATCACAATTCTTGGCACAGCACGGACCACTGGTGCTAAACGAGTAATAGGAGCCAATCTCCCTGGTACCGCTGGCCAGGCATTGTTTGTGTATCATCACAGTGACTTCTCATAATTCCTACTGGAATGCCCATTTTACAGATGAGAAGACCAAGGAACAGGAGGTCTGCAGGTCACAGAGCGAGCAAGTGTCAGCCGAGACTCAACCCATGGAAGCCTGGCCCTGGATGCCAGGGTCCCCACCATTGCTCTTCCTGTCCGGCGAGAGTCAGGCCAACGGGCTCTGCTGGGGTTGCTCACCCAAATCCCCCCACACAACGGTGGCCTCTAGAGAGGTCTGGAGGAGCCATCCTGGGAGTGTGGGATCCCTTCTCTGAAATGGCCAATCACTCTCTGCATCCCCCCCTTCCCCTTCTCCTTCCCAGGGTCCTGTCAGATTGGAAGCTGGTGAAAGGTTTTCAGAACTAGCCATGATGTGCTCCCGCAGACCCAAGACCATGTGTGGGGCACAGCTGGGTCCTCCGGAGCAAAGTAAATGGAGAAACTAGTGCACGTCATCACCTGGTCTGGCGGTCAGAGCAGTGACGGCCGCCCACCGCCCTTGCGTCAGGACGACTCACTGGGGCTCCTGCGAGGCTCCTGGTATTCTGTATCAGTGAGACCAGAACAAAAGGGAGGTGCCTGTCCACTCATGGTTTAGCACAAAGCAGTGGGCCGAAGGCCAATGTTCTACTGCCTAAGGAAACAAAAGGTAGAGGAGGAAAAATAAGTCTGCTTATCAAAACACCCAACTCCATCAGCACCGGCAGCCGGGGTGACGGGTGGTGGCTCCATACTGCTGAGCCACCGGAAGTCTGCTCCGTCCTGGCTGGGGCAGGGCGGGGTGGGGTGGGGTGAAGGTGATAAGCCCGGCTCTCCCCAGCCATAAGCGTGAGCTGTCTGTCCTTGACCTCCCCCCCCCCGCCCCCCACCCCCGGGGGTACCGCAGTGACTTCTCTGTTTCAACAAGAGATGAGGAATGAGTCTGGGTATTTCAATTCTCGGAGTAGACAAGCCACAGAAGAACATCACTTTGGGGTAAAAGTCAGGTCCAGGTTTACTCATCAAAAAGCTGCCACAGAACTATACGGGGAGATAACACAATGCGACTCTCCAAGGCTTTGCTGTGAACAGTCAAAACACTCCTAAGTCTCAGAGCCATGAGATATTTTTGTTTCGTGATATTACTGGAGAGGGCTGAATATAGCTCTGGTATCTCAGTTCGCTGAACGGGCAGGAGAGAGGCAGGGGGCTAGGGAAGCAAGAGGAATTGAGGTATTTCAAGACCAGATGCTTCCAAAAATATGGCCAGGTTTGTTGGAGGGAGTTGCCACTCCTTTTCCCTGAAGCCTGAGATGGCTCCCCGCTGTCCTGACGAGGGGTGTGACGCCTCCCCATCCGCTGACTTCTCTGTCTCTCCGGTGTCACCTGGAGCTCCTCTCCCCATAGGAACCTGATCCACGACCTGTGAGGATGACACGCTGTCCCCTGGATGTGTCACACGTACCTAGGTTCCCCGGGCTGGCACATGTGCTCGCCTCCGCCTGCAAAGCCCTTTCCCTCCCTTGTCCGACTGGAACAAAAATCCATTCATCTTCCTGGCATGCTTGGAATGTGGCGGCCCATGTGAAGTCTTCCCAGGCTCCCTGTCGGTGCTGGAGGCATTGATCTCTCCATGCTTCTGCTTCGCTGCCCGCCACGGCACATGACCCCGGCATTCTATTTAGTTGTACATGGCTCTGTCTCCCTCTCAAGACCCATGAGCGCTTACGAGCAAGGGTGACAATCAATTTATCTTTGTACTCTGAAGTAAATATTTGCTGAATGAGGAAATAGATTTGTTGGATGTCTCTGTGATAGGAAACACAGTCTCTTGGGGGTACCCCACAGTCCCAAACAATGCCACGCACTAGCAACTGCCTTCTTCTACGGCAGGCGCACACATGCATGTGCATACACATACCCACACAACACACACACAACGCACACACCACTCACACACATACACACACACACAGCAGTCTCTCAAGGAACCGGCCAACAAACTTTCAGACATGGCAAGAGAGATGCCAATGCCTATCATTTAAATTCCCAGCTCTTCTTTTCAGAGGACCCGGAATGGCTTTTTTTTTTCTTTTTCCAAGAAACAAGAAGAAATTAAGTGGGACGAGGATGCAGACACCAAGATATCCATGCCCAGTCTTCAAACATTTTGAAAGGATCTCATTTCAACCGCATGCTTTCAGAATTATGTTTTCAAATTCCATTAGAGGCCTGGAGAAAATGTGTTAAATTCAAATTCTGGATTTTTTTGTAGAAGTATGTGAAGTATGCCAACAAAGGTTGAATACAAGAATAATTTTGCTGCCAAGCTCCCTATTCATAATTCACGTGCGAAGGACAGCCTGATCCCAATTAGCTCAAACTTGTTTTTGCTTTTCTTTGTTGTCGCCTGCTGCCCACCTTCCTGGGACTCCTCGTTTTGGGTTATTTGTTCAGACTTCAGCTCCAGACACACCACTGTGATTTCCTTTTTAATAAACACTATCCAGCGAGTAGCGGAAAACAATGAGAGGCACCTGCACTCTATTATAACTTCTCATTCCACCCACAGACGCGGAGCTATGAATAAGTGAGAACCGCCACCAGCCTAAGAATAGCAACAGCATTTTCCCATAAACACAGTATCATACAACTTCAGCTCACACGGAGCACAAAGTACCCCGCTGCCCCATTGTATTCAGTCGGGTAGGAATGCCACGAGGAGAGCCCAATGTCTGTAGTCTGTCTGCGGCCAATGACTCTGTCAAGGGTGGGGCTGTGGGACAGTCCAGTCCATGTTAGGAAGCAGCTGAACGTTCCTCAAATCCTAGGGACGGAGGCACAGTGCTAATTCACGGCAGCCCAAGCACCAGAGGCAGAAGTTGCAGAGGACAGAGCAGGAGGTGGGGAGTCACCAAATACACACCCAGGTTTCAAACATGTACGTACGCGACGCCTCCCGTGTGTGCAGACACTGTGCTCGGGGCTCAGGGTGAACACCGGTGAGCAGCAGCCCAAGACTTGGGCCCTCATGGGGTGTATGGCCTGGCCACTGGTTAGCTGTGCCGCTTTGAGCAAGCCACCGAACCCCACGGAGCCTCTGTTTCCCGCCTAGGACGCGGGCTAAGAACAAGCCAGAGTTCCAGCCGCTGGAAGCCTGTAATGACCCATGGAGGCAATAACGCTCACACTCTCTTGGTAAAACTGCCTTCAAAGTATGGATTACCTGCAGAGAGGAAGATGGAAGGTCCTCCTTTACCAAGGAGGACCCAGCAGACATCACACTGACCCGGCGACCACGATGAACATGACCAGTAACGCATGCACACTATTAGTCCCTCAGTACGACGCACTGAGAAGCAGAACACATAATTTCTGTAATAATCTTCTTTTTGTACCTTTTTAAAAAGATAACATTTGCCGTTTTAACCCTCATTAAGTGCACAATTCCATGGCGTTAATTACATTCACAGTGTCATGCGACCAGCCCCGCCAACTACCCCCAAATCTCCTGCATCGCCCCAGAAAGAACGACCACCGTTCGGAGCCGGTATTTGTGTTGGGCTGAGGCTCTGCAAGCGAATGTCTGCTGCCAACTACGTTCAGTCACTCAAGGCCAAGCTGGTGCCACCATGCCAGCTGCTCTTCTGTCTCCATTCCACTTCCGGTTCACTAGCACAGCTCCTCTCTGACCCCTTCTCAAGGCTGCCATTGCTACTTCTCACCCAAGCCACCTTCGTCGGTCTCTTAGGAGTACCACAGCAGCTTCCTCACTGGGTCGCTGCTTCTGTCCTCACCGCCTGCCCACAAATCTATGTGCCATAATTATGTGCCATGTACTTTGAAGTACAAGACAGTTCATGGTGCATCTCTGCTCAAGACGTGTCTCTTAGCCTACCTGCTCTGGCCAAGTGCCAATTCTCGGGCACCCTCTCCTCCCTCCAACCTTACCCACTGTGCTGCACCTGGCTCCCTGCTGTTTCTCAAACATGCCATGCCAGCTCTGACCTCAGGCCTTTGTGCCTGCTGTTCCCTCTGCCTAGAATGTTCTCCTTGTAGCTATGACTTCCTCGGGGCTCTGCTCAAACATCACCTTTCCAGAGAGGCCTTCCCTAAACATTCTGTGTAAAGCAGCACATCTGACCTCCCTGTCCTTCCAGTCTACTTATTAGCATCCGTGCCAGTCTTTCAGAGGTTCCCTCTCAACATCAAACTCAAGGACCATAGCCCTGCTGTGACAAAGGCACCCCTCCCTTTTGCCACAGGGCTATGTCAGGCTTCACCAGTAGAGGGCGTGGGAGGGACACTGGAGGATCCGTTCTGGTCTCTTAGAAGCACCCTCCCTGTGGGCAGCTTACTACTACCCCAGTCCAGGGCCACTTTCCTGGCACATCCCCCTCACTGGCAGAATTACAGTGACTTTAATGGCAGTGCACCTTCCATTCATGGCCTTTCCTCGCTCCAGGTTAGGGCGGCTTCCTAGGGAGTCCCACCAGGACACACCCGCAGGGCAAACACTGCAACCCATGGACCATGGTGGCTGGATCCCAGTGCTGGGGGTGGGAACCCCGCTTCCTAATTCCTTCCTTCCGTGGGTGTGCTGGCTCAGCCTTCAGAGTAGAGGCTGCTCCCAGACCTGCACTCCCTTTAGTAGCCAATAATACTTTACTGTAGTTAATAGATCTTTATATTAAATTTTCCTGATTAAAATCTGTGGGTGGTTTGTTTCCTGATTGAATCTTGACTGACATGGTAACAGAAGGCAAGCAAAGACTTTGCTGTGCTTCCTAAGTTACTAACGACTTTATTTATATTTATTATGTTTGTTTGCTGTGGTGTGCTCGACATGTTATAGGCCTTGGTAAATCTTGGCAGATAGGCAGGTAACAAGGAAGGAAGGGAGAGAGAGAGGAGAAAGGGAAGAAAGAAGGAGAAGGAGGCGGATGAATGGACCGATGGCTGGATGGTGACCCCCCACCCCCACCCCACGTGGCATCACATGGTTTACAGCAGGGCCTGGGATGCAGTAAGCACTCGTGAAATAGTCATTCGCGTCTCCAAAGACCTTCCGGGACTTCTACTGAACCGCTTCTGTCCTTCCACCAACTACCTGGAATCCTGAAATGCCCTACTATCAAGTAAATGCCAGAGCCTAAAGTCTGGGCCTGCCTTGTGACTCTCCTGAAGAAAAACAGCAACAACAACATGAACAGAGGCAGGAGGAGGAAAGAAAGCCTCTTGGGACCAGATCTGGAACTTCTGGTGCTTGTTTTCAGACTGATGATCAAAAGAGAATGGAAACAGACCGCCGCCCCTACACTGTGGTGCACCCAGCTTCCTGCTTGCAGAGACGTGCTCCTTTCTCTTTGATTGGAGAGCTTCGTCTGGGTCAGCACCTAATTTCTGGTGTGAATATTCTCTTTCCCATTCTACAAAAAGACCTACCGGTAGGCTGTGAAATGAGCATTTCACGAAAGCATAAAATGCGCCTGATAATTAAAATGCTCAGCAATTAGAGTAATGAACTACACTCCAATCTCCTGAGTTAATTTCATAACCTCAGAAAATTATAAAGAAAAACTATTTGGAGATTAGAAACCTCTAAAGGATTTTTTTTTTTCTTGTTGACTCATCTATCATGTTTCGCTTTGTTTAGAATTTCATTCTCCTTCAACTGTTTTTCTTCTGTGGCCCCGTTGCTTTGGAATCAAACTGGTCATCCTTGTCTGCTCACAAAATAAACCAAGGAGAAAGCTACAAAATCCCAAAGCCAAGAGTTACGATTAGCTAGTAAAACACATAATAAGAATATAATACAGCTAATGAAAGAGCACAAGGGTATTTAATACCAAACCCCTGATGTAAATAACAATTGTCTATTTCAATTACTGTTTTTACTTCAAATTCCAAACAGTACTAGAAGAAATTAGCACAGTAGTAACTCGTGGTGCTAAAATGTAGCCATGAACCCAAAGAAAACAAGAACAAAAAGGCATCTGAGTGTCAAAATGGATGTGGCTTTCTTCAAAGGAGACACACGAATGACAAATAAGCACATGAGAAGATGTGTTCAACATCATTAGTCATTACAGAAATGCAAATCATAATCACAATGAGATATCACTTCAACTCACATTAATAGAAGGGCTATCATAAAAAAAGAGGAAACTAACAAGTTTCAGTGAGGGTGTGGAGAATGACATACTGCCGGCGGGAATGTGAAATGGTACAAGTGTTGTGGAGAACAGTTTGGCAGCTTCTCCAAAGGTTAAGCCTACAACTACCACGTGACCCGGAAATTTCATTCCTAGGTATACATCCAGAAGAACTGAAAGCAGGGACAGACATTTGCACGCTGGTGTTTACAGCGACATTATTCACAATAGGCAAAAGATGGAAGCAATCCAAGTACTCACCAGGAGATGAACAGATTAACAAAATGTGGCATAAAGGCATACAACGGTACACTATCCAGCCATAAAAAGAATGAAATTTTGATATATGCTACAACATGGATAGACCCTAAAAACATTATACGTAATGGGGGTGCCTGGGTGGCTCAGTTGGTTAAAAATCTGCCTTTGGCCCAGGTCATGATCTCAGGGTCCTGGGATTGAGCCCGAAGTCCGGCTCCCTGCTCAGTGGGAAGTCGGCTTCTCCCTCACACTCTGCTCCCACGCCTCCCCCTACTCTTGCATAAGTTCTCTCTCTCTCTAATAAATAAACAAAATCTGTTAAAAATAATTCTGTGAAATGAAATAAAATAGACACAGTTGGACAATATTGTAGATTCTACTTACAGGAGATACCCAGAATAGACAAATGCACTGAAGCAAAAGGAAGAGGTCAGTGGGACCTCTGGGAGTGGAGAAGGAGGAGCTCTTGTCTAATGGGCACAGAGTTTACGTTTGGGACGATTAAAACAAAACATGGGACGATTGGGATGGTTAAAACAACAACAACAAAAAAAACACAAAAAAACAAGAAACAAAACATTAAGAATAGACAGTGGTTATACAACACTGTGACTAAAATTAATGCCACTGATTTGTACACTTAACAATGCGTAAAATGAAATTTTTGTATTATGTATCTTTTACCACAACAACGGATGCCACATGCAGGCACGCTAACTTCTATGTACCGTCTCATGAAAGAGCTGGAGGCCCTTACCCTGGGCCTGTTTACTCTCATTTTACAAAGAACTCTAACGAATTTGATTAATTAGATTCCTCATCTTAAAGTTCTGGTAAGAGCTCACTCACGAGGCCCCTGCATGTTTTCGTAAGGTTGGCATATGGCTGGGAGGGAGGAAGAAGAGCAGGGCTCTCTGCCAGTCCTGAGTGAGTCAAGTGTATCTGATGAAATCCTTTTTAGAATAGCCTGGGAAATAGTGTTTTTAGAATAGCCTGGAAATAGCCCGGGGTGAGGCATGTCGTCTGTCTAATCTCCTGCACTTGGCATGTGGAGGCTGACCCGGACAGCACCCATCCCATCAACTGTCAGGGTGTGTGTGTGTGTGTGTGTGTGTGTGTGTGTGAACTTCTTGGCCACAGTTGTTACCTACCATGGAAAGGCTTGGAACAAAAAGTTCTGGAGATGTGAAATTTCTGAACAACAACAGCAAGTAAAAAAAATCTCCAACTGGTGACCAGAAGGAGCTCTAAGTAGAATAGAAACAAAAAAGACCCAGCGAGAGCAGCAGGATCAGTGGGAGAGGGACATGAAGCGGAAGGCGGGCTGCGAGGGCTCTCCACGCCGGTCCAGGGGAGTCCCCAGGCCGGCAGGTGGGGCACAGCAGGAGCGTTCAGGCTGTGGTCGTGGTGGCCGGGGCAGGGGCTAGGGCGGTGTCACTCACAGTGGGGACCACCTCCCCCAGAAGCTCGTGAGAAATGCAGGTTTCTCCTACAGAGGGGATGATGCTTTGCTGCTGGTTTCTCTCCCTGTCAGTTCCTTTTTGGGGCCACCGCCAGGGTGAATCCACTAGAAACTCTGCCTGATCTGACTCTGACTTAGAGCCTTCGGTGTTCTCACGTCTCAGTGAGCAGATGTCTATGCCCTCAAGGCACAGCTTAGTATGTGACCACTTGCACGGACGACAGTGAATTCCTTCAGAACGCCGCTGTGTCCCATGGAAGGCCAGTACATCTCTGCTATGAACAACAGCGAGGAACCGCCCACGGGTAGAGTGGCCGCCACTGCGCCCCCCCATGCTGCGGGCGTCACCTCAGTGAACGCGCACGGCCTCCCCAGGTCGGTACTAGTCTTGCCCCCATTTTGCAGCTGGGGGCACTGAGGCTTAGAGAGACTCAAGCAGCTTGTCCAAGGTTACTGCAGGTGAAAGGCAGGAGCCAGGGACCCAAACAGGCAGCACCCTGGGACCCCACGCGGGTGAGTAAAGGATGAGAGGAAAGAACGTCAGGGCAAGAGGGAGGAGGGACGAGGGTGCAGTTTCTGCAGAAGCAGGCAACGGGCTTGTGATCCTCCAAGCCCACTCCCAGAAGGGGCATCTCCCAGCAAGAACGAATTCCCACCCACCAAGAGGACAAGGAGGCCAAGTGGGGCTGGCGGAGCAGGCATCTCGGGTCAAGCTCCCAGAGAAAGTGGCACTTGCCAAGTTCTGATATGACTGAAAGGCAATGCTGGCCGGGCTGGAGGCGGCCCCCCTCCTGCTGGCGGGAGCACGAAGCTATCTAACAACACCCAGCCTCGTTTCGAAACGGGCTGAGGCCGGAAGACCAAAAACACTGTGGCCCCCGTAAACTGCTGAGTGTGGGAGAAGCACAGTGACTTCTCAGCAAAGATGGTGAAATGATTTTTATCCTGGAGCACCAGCTGATCCTACTCACAGTGCCACTTCTGGACTATTTGGAGCAAATATTTCACATACCCTGTGCAGCTGGTGCCACTCCAAGCATGATCTGGGCAGAGGCCCAAACGTACAGTGGGTGGGAGGCAGAGGGAGAGAAGGGCTTCCCTGGCTCCAAGGTGGGAAAGGAAACAGATCAGAGTCTTCGGGTGCTGGGGTGTGCACAATCCCATGGACACCTCCAGAGCACTCGGCGGGACAATTAGAAAGAGGAGAGAAAGCTCCACTACACTAACAATTAAGATTTGGACATGCCATCCCTGAATATTGGGGAAATTAGTCAAAATCAGATGAGTTAAGAGAATAATCAAAAGAAGACAAAAACGCATGGGTACCACAGAACAACTCTGTTGAACAAACACTTAGAAGTACCTACTATGTGCAGGGCGGCGTGCTAGAGGCTGCACGTACTGCCGTGACGGGATAAGGCTTTGCTTCAAAGGCAGCAACTGAGCAATGAGAAATTCTTCGGAAATCAGAGGAACTGGGGCTGAGAAATTTGGAATGGAGACTTCTGCTTGTATTGTACGTGAAAAGAGTTCATGTCCGTCTTCCCAAGCTAGACGATGCTTCCTACAACCTCCCGGAGGCCCGAAGCTGGGCCTAGGCCACCGCATGGTGCGTGGCAAGTACTCCGCAAGTGTCGGCTGGGCTGAATAGGAATGAGTCCACGTGGACATAAACACGCGAGGGCCAGAGGAGAAACCACGGGCAATGCCTGGGATGGCTGAGGACGAACACGGAGCATGCCGGCACGGCTGGGATGCTGGGAAAGCAGGACTTGGAAGGAAATGTGAGGCTTTCTCATAACCGTAGGAATGATGCCCGGTGACAGTGGCTTTCTGGCCCTATAGTACGAGTCCTTCAGGTGGAGAACTGTTTTTTGGAAATTCAGTTTTGTGTCCTCAGAGTCTTTGGTGGACTGGGAATGTTCCATGTGTTTCCCAGATGGCACACTCAGTTGGGCTTCTACACGGGGAGAGCTGTTGCCCCCCCGGTCCCCGCTGCCTGGAAAACCGTTCCCCGCCTTTGTGGTGGTGGTGGTGGTGGTTTGTGGAACATTCAGCCTTCAGTAGCACCTAACATTCATTAAGCTAAGTGCAGTCCATTGGGTCCCTCACGAGTATCATCTTGTTTCATCTGCACAAGAAGGGGGCACTCATATAATCCCCCAGAATGATAATAGTACTTGCTTGTTGTGCAGATATAGAAACTGATACAGAAACTGAGGCCCAGGGAGGTTAAGCGACTTGGCCCACATCACACAGCTGGGAAGTAGCGGAACCAGGACCTGAAACCAGACAGTACGAATCCAGAGCTGTTCTCAACCACAGTGGGCTGCTGCCTCCCACTCAGGTGAAGAGGAAGCTCCAACAGACAGTTTTCCTGGTAAACTGCCCCTCCTCCGTGCTCCGTGAACAGCCCGTGACTACTGTTATTACTGCTCTGCCACTCCCACAGGGTGGGTGGTCTGCGGCCTTACGCTCTGAGTTTCTCATGCCAGGGGTGGGTCTCACTGCCTCTGTGGCCTCACGAGAGGCTCTGTGCGCGGGGATACCCAGTCACTGTCTGCTCAGCTCAGCTGGAGGCGGGGGCGGAGGCACACAGCTTTTCTTAAGCTTTAACTTGCAAGCGAGTCACCTGGAGATTTTGTGAAAATGCAGATTCTGACTCAGCAGCTCTGGGGTCAGCAGGAGGCTCTGCATCCCCAGGGGTGCTGGGCAGGCGTTTGGAGTGGCGATGGGGGAGATGGCAGGGTAGTGACAGAGCTGCCTCGGGCCCCTAACTGAAAAACTCCTGACTCCGTGATCTTGGGCAAATCAATTCATGGCTTGGCCTCAGTTTCCTGATCTGTACACAGAGAACAACTGCGCCCACCTTATAGTGACCAAGGGGGTAAAATCTGAGAACTCTTTAATCTGAGAAATTCTCTTGATATTTATTCATTGACTCATTCTCTTTGTTGGAGTTTCTTGAATCTCTCCTGGATTGTCTTTTGTGTCTTGCATGGCACACGCATGTACACAGGCACGCCCACACGTACACACAAAAATGAAGCAGCAATGACCCCCTTTCAGGTTGGCCTACCCTGACCTTGGCTTTATGGCAGGCTCCCTTCCCTAACTCGGAGGCAGTTGTCTTTCTCCTCACACCAAGGAGGCGGCTATGGGAATTCAGCAAGGAATGTGCGACTTTAAAGGTGATCTTGCGCCACAAAGAGGCTACAGCGCCACCAAACCCAAATCCACAGAGGCCACCAGTGGTTCTTGTTAAAGACCAGATGGGGGGGACCAGATGTCGGGAGGAACCCAAGTGTGTCAGGCCGTCAGCTGTCCCAAACCAACCAACCTCGGCTAGACCGGTGGGAGGCCTGAGGTCAAGAGCTGTGCGCCCACCACAAACCACAGAGAAAGTCCGGGGGTAGCGAGGGGAGAAGGAAAAGCAACAGACCAACCACAGGCTCAGCAGACACACATTTCTCCCTGGTGACAAGAGGCATGTTTGTTGGCCCCGGGGCCGAGAGAGGGCCTTGGACAGGTAAACAAAACGGGATGAAAAATTTAAATGCTAAAGAGTTTGCTCTGAAAACTTGTGTCTTTTAAATTTGTGGGGAAACAGGCTGAGAAAATGCAAACAGATTAGGAAAGACAAGCAGACCGAACTTTTCAAGGGCTTTTCTTTCCGGCCCGTTCTGCTGATGGCCCACTGCACACCGAAGCTGGACACGATGGGTCCCTTACCCCCTTCAGCGGCAGTGTAACAGAAATAGCTGAAAACCTTTTGGGACAGAACAGGAATGTAATCATTGTTGTAAGAACAGCACAAGAAATAAGCCCATGCTAGCATTAGCGTATCATGCTCCCCAAGCTGATACTGGGCCTCCCAGAGTCTCATGGGCTAACTCCAGAACCTGGAGCTTGAGGAGAGCTGTCTGACCCTGAGGTCAGGATCTTGGCTCTTGACCAGACACAAGGGCAACTTCTTGGAGGTGAAATGCAGACACAAGACCCCCATACCACTGTGGGCATTCCCTCCTAACCGTGAGACTGGGGAGAGGGGTATATTAGGCTAAAGAGTGCCTCCTAAAAGGTGTCCGTCCATGTTCTAGTCCCCAGAACTGAAGAATGTGGCACTTTACGGGGCACAAGGGATTTCGTAGATGGGGTAAAGTTAAAGATCTCGAGGTGCACAGATTATCCTAAATTATCCATGTGGGTTCAATGTGATCACAAGAGTCTTTATGAGAGGGAGTGAGCAGGGTCAGCGTCAGAGAGACGTGAAGATGGGAGCAGAGGCTAGAGGAATGTGGCCAGGAGCCAAAGGAAAGTCACTAGCCTCTAGAATCTGGAAGATGGAAAGAATGGATTCTCCCCTACAGCCTCTAGAAGGAAGCACTCTTGCAGATACCTTGATTTTAGCTCCGCTGGATACATTTCAGATGTGTGACCTCCAGAACTATAAGAGAATCAACTTGTGTTGCTTTAAGCCACAAAGTTGGTAGTAATTTGTAACAAGAGCCATAGGAAACTAAGGGTGGGAGCATACAGTCCCAGGCTCAAATTTTAGCTCTGTTTCTTTCAAACGGATGACCGTGGGCCTGTGGCTTAACTTCCTCCCATGTCCATTTTCTTGTCCATAGAATGGGGATTCTGTGGAGGGTTAGTTGGAAGAATCCAGTGAAGACCTGGGTTAGTGCCTGAAATATGGGCAGGCTCCCCGCTGCTCCTAGATGACAAAGTGTGTAAGAAGGTTCAAAACCAAAACCTGAGCCAAAACCAGTGCTGGCTTTGTCTACAACAGGTGTCCACTCTCAGTGACAGTGAGGAAAGAAGGCACAGAGATAAGAATGGAAAACAAACAAACAAACAAACAAACACTCAGATCCTGTCCATTGGGAACACGGAACGTTTTCGTACCCTGGCTCCTAGTTCTATACTTCAGAATCCACTTCTTATCGAGTGGGGCTAAGGGACTAACCTTGTGAGTCCCCTAGCACGCCCACCATCAAACTGCCTTGGCACTTACACGACATGTCAACCAGTTCTCCTGTTCTTAGGACTTCTTCATGTATTCTTCATGCATTTTCCCTTAATCACCACTAAGCATCACGCATGACCTCACTTAAGCGTACTTGGATCAGCCCTCAGAGGGCAACCATATTCAACGTGCACTGTCTTAAATCAAAAGTGGGAATGGGGTGATGCACAGATAGAGGGGTGCACTGCCAGCTCCCAGCAAGAGATAACGGGACCTAGGGACCAACACATCTAACATATGTTCCTGGTTTTATCTGCAGAAGGAGCTTTTCCTTTCTTCTTTGAGAAAGAAAAAATGCACGTCTAGGAAGAAGAGTCTCTCCCAAAACTTGAAAACAGAACCTTCAAATGGTGATGCAAACACAGCAACAAGAAATAGCGTCTTAACAGCACATGTCAATGTCTTACACATATCATTGCCCTTGACTCCCAACATCCTGATGAGTATACACCATCGCCTCCTTTTATCGATGGGCTCAGAATCAGACAGTGAGGAGAAGAGGCAGGATTGGAACCAAGGCCAGAGCTCTGAGCTCCATGCTGCGGGACAGGGAAAGGCAAGATAAGAAGGGAGCCGCATGGCGGATGGCCCCTGTGGAGATGGCACTTAGAATGGTGTTGACAAGCCCGGAGATATCGGCACCACAAGGGAAGCACGCTTAGGGGAAGCCTGTTTCTGATCTGAGGCACGGCACTGCCTACCAACCTACAGGAGATCACAGCTGGCTCGCGGACCCTGTAGCACGTTATTTTGGTGAGACGCTTATTCCTTTTGTCTTGTTCAATCCTTCCAACTGAAGAGAATCTAGGTTTGGCTTGAGTTTATCTTCAATGCCTCTCTGCAAATTCCTTAAGCCCCATTTACATAAAGAGGTTTAGTGTCTTCGCTGGTAATAAAACTACTTGGAATTGATAATATTGTTCTATCTCCACGGTATGTAGTTTTACCCTCATCTATTTTTGGCCAATCATATTGGTTTTCCCTTTATGATGGTGATAGGAGATTTCCTTTTAAAACAAAGCTAATGAAATTATGAATTGACTTAAAGATAAATTGTAATATTAATTAAATATTAACTGCTTTAAATGTTAATTACATAATAACAGGGGACACCGTGAAGGTGAGAGAAGCAGACAGGGCTTTGGAACAGGGTGGCCGATTCAGCAGAGGGTCAGCCATGACTCGGGGCTCTGATGATCATGAAGTTATAAATGTTTCCCTTTTGGAATGCGTTAAAGACCAGCTGACAGGCTGGCATTGGAGAGGCATGGAGAAGGCCTCCAGGGCTGCCACAGAGAATGATACCCGCCTCCTCGTCCACGGGGTGTGTCTCTGCCCCATACTGCTTGTACCTTCTACTTTTCCTGCCCACACTTCAGACCTCACAATAATGGTAAATCTGGAGTCATCAAGCTGCAAGATGTGCTCTATTTGGGAAGGCAGGGGAGCAGGTGGTACATTTTAGGAAGACATAAAAGCTAAAACAAATTTACATATTTATAATATGGTCCTTTTAAAGGATTAGGCCAACTATCTGTTAAACGTTAAACCCCAACATTCTATGAAATGTAGCAGTGCCACAAGCTACCGTAGCCAGGGTTGGGGCCATCTCAGCACGTCACCCCACAGACCGACTGGGGGGGTCCAGAAGCAATGGACGCTGTCTGATAAGGTCACATTTGCCAGGGCAAACCTCCTTCTATAGGTGAAGAGGAAAGAGACCTCAGATTCACGCCTTTTTCATGAACTCGGAACTAAATGGTGCTGAATAAATAATCAGTAGTTTGGACCCTGAATGGAAAGCTAAAAATAAGTTTCTCCAATTGTATTAGTTATCGATTGCTGCATAACCAGTTATCCCAAGACTATGTGGGCTGAAACGATTATCAATGTTTACTAGCTCGCACAGTTCTGTGGGTCAGAAATGTGGGAGCAGTTCAGCTTGGTAGTTCTTGGCTCAGGGTCTCCAACATGGCTCAGGTCAAGGACATAGCCGGGTCTGCAATCATGGGAGGCTTGGCTAGGGCTGGACATTCAGCTTCCGAGATGAGCCTCACACAGCTATGGGCAGGAGCCTCACGACTCCTTGCCACAGGGCTGCATGAGCGTCCCTACAACATGGCAGCTGGCTTCTCCCAGAGCAAGTGATCCCAGGCAGAGCAGGGCAGAAGCCTCAAGGTCTTTTCCGGCCTCTCCTCAGAAGCTACACACTGACTTCTGCCCCCCCTGCTGGTTACCTACAGAGGTCAGGACTACTCCGTGTGGGGAGAAGACTACCAAGAAGTAGGGATCACGGGGGCCACAATCCACAGCCTGGTCCGCTTCTTTAAAGTATAGTTTCATGGAAGAGCGAATTAGCCAAAGTTTCATGGAAGAGCGAATTAGCCAACAGGGTGAAAGTGCGGGCCAGGAAGAACTGTCAAGTGTACCCTACTGCCCAAAGGGCCAATAACTCACTCAACTCCCGCGGGAATAGTAAGGTGGCGCAATCTCAGGGCACTAAAAATAACCCCTCCCCCAACTTTCCTCTTGGGTTTGACAGTCTGTTTTGGCGAAAGCCCTTCTAGTAATGATCTAAGGTAAACTACTGCCTAACTAATCTTTTTTTAGATTTCCAGACTGAGTAAACTCCAGAGCTTCCTGAATAAGGTCTGCAAGTCCTGTGGAGTTCTGTGCTTTCTCAAACGCCTTCACTCTGGCTCCGAAAGCTGCTCTTTTTATTGACTTTTCTTTGTTCCAAATTCATTAATAAATGGAGTCTTAAAAGTGAGTAAGATTGCCCACAAGCATGACATCTGCTTTGCACTTTAAGCGAGGGGCCATATGAAAAGGGAGGGAAAGTGCATGTGCCTGAGACACTTATCTGTCAAGGTGGTTCATACCAGAGGTTCAGGTTTCCTCCGTCCCCTGCTCCTGGGTCACGGACTCTACCTTTCCACGCTCTACCAGTCTTCCCTTCCTCAGGCAGAGGGCTGAGCAGGAGGTGAGTCCCAAGACTTCTTCCTCATGCCCAAGATTTCATACATGAGGCCCCCTCCTTCCAGGCAGATTCTGTCATACAACTTAAAAGCCACCACTTCTAACAGATCCATCCATGGTATGTTGGGAATCTGTTATCCTTGGCACGTGTTCATCTCAATATATAGCCCTGACAGCAATCCCACGGTGCTGTAATAATTATCAATATGACCACTGTGGAGAGGAAAAAAGACCCGAGGAATTGACTCGAGGTCCTAAGGCTATGAAATGCCAGAGTTGGGGGCTGGAACCGGGTATGTTTTGGCAGTTACTCCCACACTCTTTATCGGGGATGACACAGAATGTATTTAACAATTGTCACCGGCCAATCTGAATGTTTGTCCCAGGGCCAGGTCCCTCCTCCATGAAAGCAGGCATTACCCCTTCAGGGGATGACTCACTCTGCATTCCCAGTGGCCTGCAGACTCCTGAGGGGCCTGCAGCAGGACCACTTACCAAACAGTGTGGAAGACTGTGATATTCCAACACCAGGATGGCCACCCTGGTTGGTACTGGCTGAAGAATGTCCCTGTTTTCTGCATCATGTTGCAGCTTTAAAATGATTAGTATCACAAGGCCCCATCACCCCAGTATAGGAGGACATGGTTCAAGGGAAGAGGGGCAAGTCCTGCTTTACGCAAACCCGGCGTGGGGGGCCACCCACTGTGTTCTTTATCACTTTTGGCAAATGTCTAAGCCTCTCTCCTCAAACTCCTAGGATTGGGTCCTTCGAAGAGAGGCCTCCTTTTTGCCTGTGTTTTCTCTGATAGTATAAAAGGTGCGCTCTCTCAGACAGCACCCCTCCCTGGGCTCGGCCACCTCACCCCAGCAGCCAAGGGACACAGCAGAGACTGTGGGTGGGTTACAGCCGGTTGGCCAAGTTAGCACAGCTCCCAGTCATGACTGTTCAGCTCTACAAAAGGACGCGAGAGGCCTTCTCATTCAGAGTTGCCAAACTCAGAGGCCCTGGTGATGAGGGACAAGATCTCTTTTCTCTTATTTCAGAAAACATAACCAAAACGGTGCATTTATTTGTGTCAAGGCTGTGCTCACTAGTTCAAGTATCCAGTCTCCATCCTTTTGTATGTAATTAAAGCATCTATAAGCAAAAATTAGCCAGTCAGGAGAAACAGCGAGAGCGTGAGAATGCTAGAGTACGGTGCTACTTCAACAGACATCATTAAAAAAAAAAAAAAAAAGAAAGAAAGAAAGAAAGAAAGAAAAAAGTTGAACTCCTAGAAACAGAGAATGGTGGAGCCTGGGGAAATAAAGAGATGTAGGTCAAAGGGTACCAAATTTCAGTTCTAAGACGAATACACTTTAGGGATCCAAGGTGCACCATGGCGACTACAGTTAATAATAATTGTATTTTACACTTGAAATTTGCTAAGCCAGTATACGTCAAGCTTTCTCACCATTAAAAAAACAAAAACAAAAACAAAAACCAGTTAACTAAGTGAGGTGATGAGGGTGTTAATTAACTTGATTGTGGTTATCATTTACAACGTACATGTATATCAAGTCCTCATGCACACTTAAATATATGCAATTTTATTTGCTGATTTTACCTCATAAAGCTGGGTGGGGAAGGAAATAAAGGACATGCAAAGGGAAACTGCTTAAAAAAAAAATCCCAAGGCTGCTACCCCTGATTGATATGTAAGAAAATGCATCTCTATTTAATAAATACCAATTTATTGGTAGAAAAAACAAACAAACCTAAGAACATGGAATCCATGAAGGGATTAAAAGGAACTGGTATGTGCAATGAGAATGCTGGCTGGCACATTCTGGGCCAGCTTCCTCAAAATAACAATCTGAGAAGTCTTAATGACTGGGCCATTCATTCAGTCCTCCATTCAATAAACATGACATGAAGATTCACCAACTTGCACTCTGATCTTAGGCTGTCTGAAATCAGCCTGAATGTATGGATTCTCCCCTGAAGATTAATGGAGCACTCATCAGACGAAGGAACTCCAAATGTTGGGAAGGGAAGTGGTGCTCCCAGAGTTTCATATCCAGCAAATGGATACAGGGAAGATGGTCTCTCCCGAGGCCAAGTCCTCCAGAGAAAAAGCTGCCACAGAGCAAAAGAGAATGCCTGGCCAAATCCATTTATAATCACAATCTAATAACGCTTAACAATGCCCTATGGGATGAGCCTAAAGAAAATTATGGGAGTAATTACAAGGGTTCACATTAGTGATAATTTAATAATCATCCTCCTTGGCATACCTCTCTTCTTGAGATGGGTAAGTTGGGTTGCATTAGGCAGATTTCTTCTCTCTCTGCCACTTACAAACCATGTCACCTTGGAAAAGTCCCTTCGATTCCAGGCTTTCTTACGTTTGCATCATCTGTAAGTAGGAGGATTTACTGCAGTGAAATTCTATAATAATACTTGCTGTGATAAAGACACCTTTGGAGAATCTCGAGGAAGAGAAGCGGATGGCTCCCCAACCCCAGGGTTCCTTCTGCTCATTCTCTCTCCATCTGGCTGCTGAAATGAGATTCCTACAAGGTTCCTGGAATCACTGCCACTATCCTGACAGAACCAGCCAACCAAAGGGCCCAGAATTGTCCCCACTGATACTAAAGCTGGAGTGGGCATCGAGGTAGCCCCAGGTGGCATCAAGCCAAGCTGGAACCGGGATGGAATTTGATCAGAAAGCATGACCTATGGGATTTCTGGCCTGTGAACTACGCTGGCTTGCCAGCCCATTTCAATAATTATGTGACTAAATTTACTGAATGCCACTTATCTCATCAAGTTGTCACTGAAGAATAAGTAAGATAATGCATATACAGCCCTTAGCATATAGTAAGTGCTCCATAAATGTTAACTAAGATGTTTATTATCATGGGACAAGAGAAGACAAATATGTTTATCTTACAGTTTTTATCACGATTTAAGAGTGAGTTTAAAAATCTGTTGCGTGTGTTAACTAAATTGTATTAGAAACAACAGTCTTGTAATCTGGCTTAGTACCACGAAATCTATTACATAACATTTATCAAGACTTCAAGTCACTCAACTACTTAGAGGTATATTTTCAGTTATGGGTCCAAGTGAGTCCCTCAAAGACAGGTGTTGTACAAAGGATGGAGGGTGAGGCCAGTCAGGTTATTCCTGTTCATGTGGGCGACCACGGTGCCTCTAGTCCTAATCTAAAACACGTTCATTCTTCCTTGTCTTTCTTTTTCTTTCCTCCCTCTTTCCTTCCTCCTCTCTCACCCCCCTCTCGTCAGTCTCATGATGCTGGCACGCCGGGAAGGAGCGAGGCCTATGTATTTGTTACCTCTTTGCAGAAAGGACTTCCTGAGCATAATTGAATATTACACCCTATTATTTACTCTAGATAAATACAAGGCAGGCATTAATGATAAAAGAATGTTCTTCAGTAAACTCTATTCTAGGATACTGTATCGTCCTCCAAGTCTGTCTGTCTGTCCTCTTTTTTTTTTTTTAAATAAATGAGGGTTTATGTGATAAATTCTTACAATCATGTTCCAGAATAAAAGCCTGTCACTATACATCCATGCTTCTTTGTATTGGTGAAGGAGAACTTTTGTTTTAAAGACTCCCAAGAAACCCAGTTGGATTTAACGTTGGTTGATAAAAATAAATTAGTTATGTTCCTGGTAAAATGCACCTCATTTTTTTCAGTTCTAATTAGTTTCTAATAGGTAGTTCAAAACCAAGAACAAATACGTCCTATCGTCTTTTCTAGGTACTATGCTATTCCCTTTTGAGTCAGTACAAACCTACTTCGCAGGAATGGGTGGTGTCCATTATCTGAAATGGCACCGGGCTTTGTCCATGTTTCTAAGTCATCTGGCCCCTCCTCGCCCTGATGGGCCTTTCCTTCTCAGGTCACACAACTAGGGGTCCTGGTGACATCAACCTCTCACGGCCCACAAGAGCGATGGAAGAGCAACGGAATTCTGTGCTTGGCATATCTACCCTCCAGGCGGACTGAGTGTAGGAGGGACTCAGTGGAGATCACCCAGTGGCCGTCCGGGCTGCGGCTTCTCCTCCTCCCTTCGGATCAGGCTGCAGTCGACCATACAGAGACATAACCTGGCCGAGAGTAAACGCTAATTTCTCTCTTCTCTTTCATTTCCTTTCTTCTTTCTTGATGTTAAGACAAGGGAAGGGCACTTAGAAATGCTTTCCACTTGCTGTCTTACTTCTCTCTTGATTTGGCCCAATTTGGTCTGTTTACCACTGAAGGACAGAAAATAAAGGCACGGAGCTGCCTCAGTCACTCTGCCCAGAGCTTTTGGCTTATAAACCGTGACAGACCTTCAAAAGCCTGCTTTCTGATCTTCTTTTTTGAGGACCCTCAAAGGGAAGAAAGTCAAATTCGGTATTAAATAACTACCCAAGATGGGGCAGTCAGTTTGAGGGTTAAGAGGCGAGGTTTATAAAAAGCCTCGTTAAACACAGGGAGGACAGTTGCAGTCCAGGCCACCTGAGACTCCACTCCCAACATGACATGGACAGAGGCAGCCTATCTGGCCCATTTTCACAGATGAGTATTACACCTATTTTAACACTGCAGTGTTCCTTCCCTAGAAATAGACCTTTCTCACGCAGACCAGCAAACACTTCCTTTAGCCCAAGTCATGCTTCATTATCCTCCAGAGATGTACCCCCACCTTTATTTTAATCGTGCAAATATTAATACACTCATTTTAACATATTTTATCCATTATGTATGTATTTTTAAGTATGATACACACTCCTAATGTTAGGGGGGAAAAACACCCCCAAACATTAAGTATTTTGTTATGATTTAATATTTTACTACCGGAATCCCAAACTTTGAGAGTTTTTTGGTCTTTCTTTTCTTTTTCTTTCTTTTTTTAAAACTTAAAATAGCAATTTCAACCCAATAGTCTTTGTGTAGTTTTTGGTAACATTTCAATGTTTGTCATTTTCATTCTTAAAATTCCAGTTTTTCCCCTTCTCTCTCTGTAGGACAGAGGCTTTGACTTCTCTGGGGTTCTGCTTCCTCATCTATAAAATGGGGATACTATCTGTCTTACTGGTAACTGTAAGGATTTAAAGGTAACCTCGCCACGATGCATGAATAACATGCAGAGAGCAGGTACCCCACAAAAGCAGAGCTGTTTCGCGTTTGCCTCTCCAGGCAGGCAGCCTCAGCTGTAGTCCACCCGCCCCACAAGGCCTAAAACACACCTAGGCTGTGTGATCAGCAACTGATAATTTTAGAATGCACTTGGCTAATTTCTCGGATCCCACTGCTACAAATAGGCCCCGGTTTCGCCCAGGTTCGAATTTCACGATGGCCTAGGGGTATAAAGATGAATTATTTGATTCTGAGAAGAAACAGGAGACCGTGTGTCAGGCTGGTTTGCAAATCAATTCACCTCCCCCACCAAAGATGCTCCTTGCCACGTAAGATGTACGGCTTTACAAGGATCTTGGCAGCATGCGTGTTCGCCATGTCAGAGGGCAAGGTGCATGCAGATGGAATATCACCGAGCGGTGTAACCCGAGCGCGCATGAAACCTGACTGCAGAGGGCACGTCTCCAGCCTGGGGGAACTCTCCTGCCACGGGCCCTGACAGCGCCTCAAATAAGCATCTTACCTAATCTCCCTTGTTGATTCCTATCTGCGCCCAGTGATTTCATGCAGCTGCCATCTGCACACCGGTTGGGGCATGTGGATCGTCGCTGCGCTGTAATTAGAGCCGGGGTCTCAGATGGTAACATGGACTGTCGGCCTGTTGCCGCGATGGGGCAAGAGCCTTACGAGACCAGAGGGAGGGAGCCAAAAGGTGAATTTTATAGGCAGCATGGCTGGGTTCCACTTCTCCTATGTTATTTAACTCTCTATCCCCAGGGCTTGACATGGAGGCATGCCCAGTAAATACTTGGGATAGAAATGATTAAATGACTGCCCCAAACAACTAAGCTCTTCCACCACTGGGCAGCGGTAATTGTCTGCATATCATCTTTGGGGCTATTTAGTAGATATGTGTTATGAGCTGCTTGTAGTGAATGGACAAGATTCATTCATTCATTCATCAGATATGTATGGAGTGGCCACTCTGCCCAAGGTCTGGTGACCTTTGTGCCACCACATAGCCCAGGACATGGGGTGGACCAGAATGAGTGAGGCAGGTCTGGGAGAGGAAGAGCCAGGTCTGCAGAAAAATGAACTGTGGGAGAGGCAAAGAACACTCCTGTCATCCCTCTAGGGTCTGCAGAACCCAAGTGCTCTGACCAAGTTCAGCACTTCGGTGCAGAAAGACAGAACTTCCCGGGCTGCTGTCCACGAGGGCTTCCCGGAAGGCCGGCTATACTGGCTCAAGAGTCTCTGGGAACCAGGGGATGTCCAGTCACAGAGCGACCCAAGAAATCAAGGACAAGCCTCTCTCTGACAGGTGGGGAAACCGAGACCTGTTACAGAAGTGTTGCAGCTTACCCTCGGTCATGGAAGGGACTGTAGATAGAATCAGGACCAGGGGGGTGTCTGGGTGGCTCAGTTGGCTAAGTGTCTACCTTCAGATCGGGTCATGGTCTCAGGGTCCTTAGATAGAGCCCCGCATCAGGTTCATCGGGCTCTCTGATTAGTGGATAGCCTGCTTCTCCCTCTCCCTCTGATGCTCCCCCTGATGGTGCTCTCTCTGTCCAGGGCTCAGATGTTGAACTATCTGCCAGCTGTGGCCACAAGGCCTCCCTGGAAGCTATCCAAGCTCATGGGCTTACACTCTAGGGAAGAAGACACAGACAGTAAAGGAAGAAATGGATGTACACATACTCAGAGAGTGAGAAGTGTTCAGAAGAAAAGAAATAAAGAGTGGGGAGGGAGGAGGAGGGTTTGAATCCAACTGCACCGTTTATTAGCTGGGTAACACAGACAACTTGCTAAGCCTCTCTGCACCTCAGAGCCCCTCATCTATACCCTAGGACTAATTAGAGTACCTGTCTCATAGAGAGTTTTATGAGATGCCAAGATCAAAGTCTGGAGTATATCAGCACTTAGTACATGATGAGATGATGATTACTGATAATGCTTTTATTTAGATAAGAGTGGTCAGGGTAGGCCTCTGAGGAGGCGATATTTAAACTAAGTCAGAAAGATTTGAAAAGAGCAGTGTGTGCAAAGGCCTGGAGGCAAGCTGAGGTTTTTGTGCCCCAGGAACAGGCCGAAGACCAGACTGGCTGGAGGGAATTTGGCAAGACTGTGCACCATGTGAAGAGAAGTCTGAGAGGAAGGCGGAGGTTCAAATCTGCAGAGCGTGTAGGCCCTGGTAGAGAGTATGGATTTTTACTCTAAGTGGAATGCAAAGTCCCTGCAAGGTGTCTTAGTCTGCAGTTGCCACAATACTGCTGCATAACAAATGATCTTGAAAACTCATTGAGTCACAAGAATATTTACTTTTCTTGCTCACTGGACTAGGAGTTGGTTGGGGCTTGGATGATACTGACTGGGCTTGGCAGAACTTGGCTTCAAGTTGTCACTCAGGTTCCGGGTTTCCCGAATGTGCCTCACTCTGGGGCTTGAGCTGCAGAGGCACTGGGTATAAGAAGTGCAAGGGAGCGAACCTAGTCAAGCCAACACATTTCAAGACTCTGCCCACATGGTGTCGGCTGATGTTCCCACCTCACCATGGGGAAAAGAGAATCACATGACCAGGGCTCCGAACCCAGGAGCAAGGAAGTTCACACCACTCCCAGCGAGACATGGCAAGGGATGTAAGATACAGCATTACTATCACAGGCTATGGCTGGGCAAAGAATCCATATCACGCATAGGAAACTAGGCAGCTTTCCCCGGGCACCCACTGTGCCCATCAGAGTCAAGGCTTAGCACACCTTCGACTGCCACTGCTCCACACCCCCTTCCCCTGGTCTCTGAGCACCAGCCTCACCTTGTCCTACTTTGGACCAACCTAGGTGAACTTCCTGATGGGTCTGGCTTTAATGAGCAGCCAAACCGACCACGGATCATCCGATCAGAAAGATGGCCCTTGACAAATCACATGCTGGCTTGTCCCATCTTAACACTGGTCTTTCCGGGTCTCCTGGCTTTCTCAGAGTCAGCCCTCCTGCAACTCTGCCTGGGAGAGGAGACGCACGTGAGGCCTGCCCAGCAGCCGACACAGGCCGGGCATAGCGTGCAGCCTCACAGTGGCTCACGTTGGGGCTAGAAGGAGCAGGAGCGTTTGCAGAGCTCTGGCACACGCACATTCCTCGCCAGGTTAGAGTACAGTGTGCTTTTTCGAACTGGTGCCTTACATTGCCTGTTATGTATTATCTGGAGTGGAGCCCCCCGACCCATCCTCAAGGTCGGTCTTGGGACTGTTTGAAGGGAAAGAAAGAGAAAGAAGAGGAGGAGGAGGAGGAAGAGGAGGAGGAGAAGGAAGAGCCGTGGGGACAGAGAGGGGGAGGAGGAAGGAAAAGCATCTGAGGAGGGTGTGGCAGCGAAGGGGCGGGTGACTATGAAAATTTACGTGCCGAAAAGCAGCTGTAAAATGTTTAATGTTTCAATGAATGTTTTATATTTACAATAAAAAATCCTCCAGCCAAGAAGGTCTTTAAAATGCTACATTTCCAAGCAGATCCACGGAAAAAAATGTCAAAGGGAGAGGATTCCCACAAACCCTTCTCCACGGAGTGAGCCCCGAACACTAAACATTCAAACGAGGCCTCTCCACGCTATGCATTTTAGCAGCCACTTCGACCATGAGCAAGGAGGGAGTAACAGCCCCGATACACGGCGAGACTGGTAACGAGAATGAAAAACACGCTCGTTTTTCTCAAAGCCAAGTACCCATGGCATGAAGCCTCGGAAAGTCCGGCTTTGGAACAGGATGGCAGGAGTGGGGGAGGACGCCGGGCTCAGCCCAACGTTTGCTGAAAGACTCGATTGTTATCAGTCGGTCCAGAGCCGCTGACCAAGTTCCATGAGGCCGGGTTCTTCCAGGAAAGAGCCTGGCTTCCACACAGAGGCATGGGTTCAAGTCCAAACCCCTCTTGGAACCGGTTCTGTCTCCCTTTGGTACGTTCTTAACCTCTAGTGACCCCAGTTTCTTCACCAATAAAATGCAAATGGCAGGGATCGTTGGCCAGAACCAAAGAAATGACAGGAGCTGGGGAGCCAGACGTGTGATCACACGGGCTCAGGGCAGGCTGTGCCTAGACGGGGTAGAGGAATTGAGACTTGATGTGGCAGGAAGCTGGGGGCTGCTTAAGCTTTGAGAAAATATGTGAGTTCTGTTCTTCCTTCTTTAACTGATGACTTCAGTCAAGTCATCCTGTGGGTTTTCAGGCGAGAAGCCAGTTTTACTTTTTATCTCCTCTGTAATTCATATTTTCCACATTGCATTCAGGTAATAGAAACGCGGCGCAGCCCACAGCCCCCTCCTCATCGGGTCCCTTCTTGCCTTTTCATACAATGCTCATGCAGCTGCTCAGAATAAACAAATATAAATAAAAAATCATGGTCAGCTTCTCAGACCCACGCTGGAATTTTGAGCCTATGAGCTTGATAATTCCTGACCCTTCTGCTTATTACGCTCTTCCCCTCGTCCCTTCTCCTTTAGCAAATTCCTGCTCGGGCCTCGAAGCCCAGTTTAAGCACCACCTTATCTGCGTCAAATACCCCCTTACAGTCCTCTGACAGCACATGCGGCTTTCTGTACCCTGATACTCATCAAACCACCTTCAAAGCATCTCTTGCTTTTCTGATTTCTCCTCTACATGTTGTCTCTTGAGAGCAGCTGCTGAGTCCTAACACCTTAGGTGTAGCACAGGACAAGATGTGGACGGACCGGGTCTCCAGCAAGTTTTCTCGGTGAATGAAGGAATGAATGAGTGAATGGTAGAAAACACTCTTTCTTTTCTATGATGAGAGAAGATGGGATTGTGACCTCCAAGGGACAAACAGGGATAGGACAACTGTTCTTTTCAACTCGTGACTGCCATCACGCACCCAGAGATGAGACGCCCTTTGCTCTCCTGGGCAGGAAGAGTGGTCTTCCTTTGCCAGCCTCCACCTGGCACCTAAGTACAAATCAGGGACTGACTTGTTGTGTAGCAGGAATCTACTTCGACCCCTGTGGTCCCAGGACAGAGATGCTCGGGTGCCTCCCCCCAGGAGAAAGGTGGCCGGTGCAGCTTACTTCCTGCTCCTGAGCCTGAGGGTACATCTGTGGACTGGGGCATGGTTTGCTTGGGAGACCCCCAAGCAGTAGGCCCCTTCTGTTCTCCCAGAATCTAGGACCCTGTCCTTCCTCTCTCTGGGACATCCAGGAAGCGGCCACAGCCTGAACAGACTCCAAGCTGGGGAGCCCCCTCACTCTTATCAAGAACCCTGACAGTCACGGCAGTGGTGGCTCACTGGACAATTTCAAACGAACCCCCAAAGTTTCACAAGAACCCCAGGTACAAAAGAGATGAAGGATGGAAACTCACACCATAAACCAAAGTGAAAACAAAACCGTGTCACCAAACCCCCTGTGAACTGAAACCACAGGGCAGAGTGCTCTCTCCTGACACAAACAGTTAGAAAGTTTCTAACTCAGAAGCATGATGGCTCACGGGGTCTAACGCAGATGTGGCGCCTTACTGAGAACAGTGGGAGAAGGCCCAGGCAGAGGCCCCCCCAGGGGGACAAAGGTGGGGCTATGCCGGCTGCCTCTCAGTACTTAGCTCCTGAACCAGGATCTCATTTGGGGGACAATTTGGATCCCCAGAACAAGGCTAGGCAGAGAAGGCCCACTTTGCGGGGGAGGGGTTCATGCCTGGTATTGCAAGGACCTTGGTCCCTTCCATTCCCTACAGATTTGAGAAGGAAAGAAGGCATTTATGAGCCCTCCCCTATGCCATAGGCTCCGGGCAACACCGTAGGTACAAATAACCCACTGGGCTTTCACAATAACCCTATCTAGGAATGAACCTAGAGATCAGCCAGCACTAGAATTTGGGATCTTTCCTCCCGAAGTGAGAGTCACGGGAGCAGGAGCTGTTCCTGCTCTCCTAGCAGCCCTCAAACTGCTTTAACACTCGACCACTGCCAGCCAAGTTCAACTTTGAGCACACCGTCAAAAGCTGTCCACGTATTAATCATATGTGATATCAAATATCATATATCATTTCATACATCACCCATGACGGCATATGCCGCTAATTATGGCATCACAAAACACTCGAAGATATAGGGAGTGAGATGAACTGAGATCCAAGTTAAATGTAAACAGAAGCTGTAATTTCTCTTCCCCTTAGCGCACTTCAGGGGTCACAGGGCATCCAGATTAAAGGAAAAAAAAATATATAAGCTGCCCAGTTAAAACTAAGGTACAGTTTTGCTAAAAAAAAAAAAAAATTATGTGCTATTTATCTTAAATTAAAATTTAAACGAGCACCTCGTATTTCTATTTGATAAATCTAGCAACCCTAAAGTAAGGGGTCAGCAAATGCTTTCTGGTCAAGGTCCAGAGTGAATATTCTAGGCTTTGGGGAACAGATGGTCTTTGTGGCTACCATTCCAAACTCCACTGCAGGGTGAACACAGCCTCAGGCAAGTCCTACACAACAGGGATGGTGGTGTCCCAATAAAACTATTTATAAAAACAAATGGTGGGATAGTCTTGGCATGGGCTGTCCTTGGCAGACGCTACCCTCCTGAATCACCATGGGCACATCTCACTGAGGAGAACCCCGGCCTGTAAGAGAGAAGGGCCTGCATCTGTACAGTGCTTCAGCAACATGGCAGAAAAGAACAAGCTCTTGTCTTGTGTTTTCTCTGGGGGCTGGGAGAGGGGGCTGGGAGCAGGGGCCGGTGAGCAGCCAGAGGATGGTAAGGACAACCTCCTGCATAACAAGGCGGCGCCAAAGGAGTGAAAGCAGGAGCGTCCGTGTGCCGCAAACACATGGTGCACATGCACCCGGAGAAAGGGCCGTCCCCGACACGGCAGCCCCGTGGTCCTGCATCCAGCATGTCGAACTAAATGCTTCCCCTGCCCCAATTACTAGCAATTCAATCGGCCAACTGGCAGCCATAACAACACATTAACCTTTTTGCCAAATCAATTCCACCAAGTCCCCTTCCAGCACTAAGAGAAATGAAATGGCACCCCCACACCCAGGAGAGGGGGCACACTCTCAGTTACCACACACGTCGGAATCCCCTCCTGCACCTGGAGTCCTGAGCCGGGCCTCCGCGCCATGGAGAGCACCGGAAGCCAGTGTCCGGAGCCCACCGCCCACCCCCCGCAGCCTGCCGGGGCGCAGAGGTCCGAGGGCAGCCCCTGCCAAGCACTATTAACAGAACCATCTTCACAAACCACGCATGTGCTCTGCACCAGATGAAGCTGCTTGACTCAACTTTCAGGAGCCCCCGATGGGTCATTTCACACTGAAACACGTGGGCACAGCACACCTGTGAGTCACGTCGGGGTTTGAAGCCTGCCCCGAGACCCCGGCCCTTCCCGAGCCTCTCTTTCAACTGCAGCTCAAGGCTTGGGTGTGTTTTCTAAGAAACAGAGTTCCCGCAAGATGAAAGGTTCTAACTCAGAAGCATGATGGCTCACGGGGTCTAACGCAGAGGTGGCGCGTTACTGAGAACAGTGGGAGAAGGCCCAGGCAGAGGCCCCCCCGAGGGGACGAAGGTGGGGCTATGCCGGCTGCCTCTCAGTACTTAGCTCCTGAACCAGGATCTCATTTGGGGGACAATTTGGAAGGAGTGAGTTGTCTAACTTCACTGATGGGAGGGGTGTGTGTGTGTGTGTGTGTGTGTGTGTGTGTGTGTGTAACAAGAGATGCACAATTCTATTTTGTCTGATCCTAATTATTCAAAAACTCAGTCCTTATTTCTTCTTGTGTAATATGGGGTCTCTCCCCATCCATGCAAGCCCAGTCCTCTGCTCATCAGACCCACTGTCATGCGGCTCACTTCGACAGAACTTTCTCGGAGCTTGGAGGAGCACCAGGACAGCTGAAGATGGGTAGTTTCCTTTCTGAAAGCACGTGGCATGTGGTCACTCCTCAGTGACAGTTACCTGAACACGGTCTGCTGTTCTCCGCAGGGAGGTACAGAAAGGGAGGTCTAGCTACCAAAACCCACTATGACCAGCTCGCTCTGACAGGCTAAGCAAACGTCCTTCCTTGAACTACTTTAAGAATCGTCTTCGAAATCACACACTCATTCAACAAATACTTCTGGAACAGGTACATAAGCATCCAGAACAAGACTTATAGCCTTAGCCTAGAGGAGGTTCCACATGGCTGGGAAGTCACCCAGGGTACAGAGGTTACCCCTGGCCTGCCGCAAGCCCCCATGACTTTTGGGCCGTGGAACAGAATGCCAGGCCTTATACTTGAGTCCTGTGATGGAGAAAGTACAGCCAACCAGGAAGCCATGGCTCCTAGCCATAGAGCTATGTCCCAACATCCTATGTCTTCCTGGGGTCAGGACGCCATTGGTGATAGAGAACATGGCATTTAGGGGACCCAGCAATGAGGGCAAAGAAACAGCACACTTGAATGAACACAAAGCCATGGAGAGTGGCATAATGTTTAGAGGAAACTTCCTGTCCGCCCCCCACCTGGTCTTCAGGGTGAGGGGAGGGTGGCAGCGTGGGTAGGGGCACAGACTCCAGGACCAGGCAGCCCTGCTCTGAGCCCAGCTGTGGCCTGTGCCCACATGAGCCTCTGTCAAATGAGATCATGGCTGTGAGGAGGCTTCCAAAGCCTTGAAGTATAACCAAAAATGGGAGGGAGTGTGAAGGGGCCAAACAAGGAGCTGTTTTAAACAGATATACACTTATCTAGTAAAAGTGAGAAAAATGCAGATCCGTTCAGAGTGTAATACGCCAGTCGTTCCAAAGTGGTGGGATCTGATTATTTAAAAATTCCCTTCACATTGTGACATCTCATCGGCCAACTGCACCCAGATTCTGATTTGTAAAGTCCAGAGTCGTACATAGGGATAATCTTCAGATTAGCAGTTATACATAAATCCCGATTTTGTGCCCAATTATTTATAATAATGAAAAAGCAATAATGACAACGCTTCTATGTCACCCGGTGGCAAGAGCGCACTTCATATATAATATCAGGAAGGAGCCGCTTCTCTTTTCAACTCTGGCAGCTCCCGGAAGCTTGCGATGGCTGTGTTCTCCTCTCTGACAACCTCCTGAACTTGTATGAGTCTGACACACACACGAGGGCTTAAAAATGTCACTTTTACCTAATAGAACTGTTCCTCAGAAAGACATACTCAGAACCTCGAGCTTTCTGGCAGGCGGCAGCTGCCACTTAGGAGCCCACCTGGAGTTGCTCAAGGCCACACAACCCAGCGTGGCTCTGACAGTGAGGTCCCTGCGACAGGAGAACTCGCAGAATCACGTTAGCGCCTTTCTCCTGGGACAGGGGAGACGGATTAAAAGCAATAAATACTGATAAAAGGAACTGACTGACTGGGAATGTGAGGCCTTGGGGAGGGACAGGTGAGGGGAAGGAGGGACCCTGAGGAAAGTCCACCTAGGATGCACCCCAGGGCCTTACAGACGTCTCTTTTGCAGACGCTACGTATCCGTGTCTGCAAGATGGAAGCGAGGTGAGGAAGAACAGAGGAAGTCAGTGAAGGACTGGGCAATCATCTGTGATACCTGGAGTTTTATACCTTTTTCTCTTCCAACAGAATCCAGTAAATTTAATTACACTGAGGCCTCTACTCGTCACTGTGCAAATCTAGTTTCTGCTCTTGAATCTGTTTTATGGGCCTCTGTGACTAAGGCAATAATACAATGTACAGTAGATATACGAAAAACATCAAGAGCTATGGATAATCATAAATTTGAGTACATGTCCACTTCTGTGCATGAAAACAGAAGACACCAAAGATGGCTGAGAAGAGAGCCAGGGGACGGACTAGAGGGGACATGCAGAAGATGTTGGTGCCGCGGGCAGATCGTATTTCATCAGCTGTTAGACCATCTCTGAGTTTTGTGACCTTCTCTGGGGAGGTATCCTTGGCCACTGTCTCTGCTCGCTTTGCCAGAGACACCTGGGAAGGTGAGGCCCCCACCAGGGGATGGATTGTGATGTCACAATATGGGGGTTTGTAGCCTGGCCCTCTGTCTCTAGGTGGAGTAGCTTTAAGGTGCAATTTACATGCCAGAGCCCCCTAAGCATTAGGACAAAGGCAGATGTCCCCCGAGGTCACACCTTCTCTTGATTTCTTTCCACTCTCCTCCTTTGTTTTCCTCACCCATTACTTCTAAGAACTCTCCCTCCATCAAGTATGTGCAACCAAATCCCTGTCTCAGGCTCTACTTCTGGGTGACTCAGGCAAAGCCAGACTCTCTTGATTACCAGGTATTGAACAGGTAAGTTGAGAGGGTCCCTCTACTGAGAGGTAAGAAGAAGAGATCAAGTGGGTACAGGACTTAGAGGTGGACAAAAATGGGTTGAGATCCCTGGTGCAGCTGTGCGTGGACTCTGCGGCGTGTGGAGCAGCCTGAGATTCACAAGGCCAGGAACAGACATGGCTCCAGAAGCCCGGCAGGCTGGGGACTGGGCTTCAGTCTGCGAACGTTCTGTGGAGTCTGAGACCACTGGTGCTGTGCTCGAACAGGACTGGTGCACAGGGCACTTACTGCAGGAGCTGAGGAAGGCACGGTGCCTCTGTGAGAAGATAAAGGTGCTAAGGACAGGGCCACTGCCTGCTCTCTCTTCAAGTATAAAGCAGGTCCATCCAGGCCTGCAAACCCTACTAATAGGTGCTCTGAAGACCCATATGGCTGAGCATAAAATTGGTATGTTTATAGTTAACATCTGAATGACTCTTAGAATCAAAGCACCTCAAAGCAGGATATTGCCTCTGTATTAGTCAGGGTTTGGCAGAGAAGATGAATCAATAGGAGGGAGAAATTGGCTCGTGTGATTATGGAGGCTGTGAGGTCCCCAAATCTTCAGTAGATTTCAGATATCTGGCAAGCTAGAGAGCCAACAGCATCAACCTCGGTCTGAAAGGCAGGCTTGAGGCCCAAGAAGAGCTGATGTTTCAGTCTGAGTCCTGCAGCAGGAAAAAGAGCAATGTCCAACTCAAGAAACTCTGACAGGGGGGAGTTCTTTCTTATTCCTGAGAGGGTCAGCCGTTTGTGCTATGCAAGTCCTCAGCTGATTAGATGAGGCCCACCATACTACAGAGGGCAATCTAATTTACTCATTGGACAGATTCAGATGTTAATCTCATCCCAAAGCACCCTCACAGACACTCACAGAATACTTTTTGGCCAAATAGCCGAGCACCCCACACTCAGTCAAGCTGCCACAAAAAATTAATCATCACAGCCCCAGTCACATATAATCTAGCTCCGCCCTCAAGCTCAGCTAGCTCAAGGACCCTACGTATTTCCCAAATAGGTATAGAGACGGTTACATTTGCTAGAAATGTCAGCCAACAGCCCTATAGGAATGCAAAAGACAAATAGGTTCATTAACACAACAAATATTTAAGAAATTCTGATTAGGAATATTATGGGAAAGGTGTTATGGGCAAAATAGGCATACAAATATTGAAGGTAAAATTAAGACTCCTGAGACTATACTCTTTCTTGAGACATACATGGAGGGGAAAAAAATACCCTTTTCAATTCTCTTATAATTCTTGTACTTAACATAAAAATTGACAAGAATCCCATCTTGGTGCATCTTTAACACCTAGAGCGTCAGTTTCACTGGCAATCCTAAATACCAAACTGGCAATCCTAAGTACCGAACTAGAATTTAGTATCACTGATTTCTTTCCTGGATATTTATTTTTATGAATATTTTGTATTTATGATAAACGATACTGCTCTTCCATTTACATTAGGAATACAAAATTTTCCTTATAAATAGCTTCACATAATAATCTAAGTACATATAAAGATAGGTCACAACCAAAAAAATGTGACAGAGGAGCAAACAGGCCAACCACTGTGAAAGGGGATAAAAATGAAACTTGGGAAACACTATTTTACATTATTAATATCTGAAAATTTTTAAAAATGGGGGGAGGGGGTGGGTAAAGAAACTGGTCCTGGAAAGTCTAGCAAGGAAAGATAGGAAGAAAACAAATAGTCATCTATTCAAGTTCATAATGACACAGAATAAACGCTGCCTCCTTATTCTTGATAAAACATTACCATGTTACTCCTCAAGAAGGGAGGGAGTCAAAACTAATGCAGGCAGCTTCTAAACCTTTGCTAAGAATTACAGAAACAATTACTTCTACCTGCCAGAGATTCAAAAGCCATAGGGAAACAGGCCAGCTCAGGAGTATCTAAACGAATTTCCATTGATTTACTTCTATTTTATTTAAATTAACTAAAGGATTTGAGTCAAAGTTCCTTAAAGTCAGATATGCCCATACGATATCCAGGTGGTTAATTAAGTATAAAGGTTTAATTTCTGATTAAAAAAATTAGCTAAGAATATTGATGAGAGCGTATTCTAGGTACTAAATCTTTGTATCAAATTATCCCCAAACTTGGAGGTGTAAGACAACCACTTACTCTGTTCATACATTCCGTGACTCAGGAATTTGAACAGGGCACCAAGGGGACCATCTGACATTTAGAAGGTGGAATCGTCTGAAGGCTTGGCCATTCCCCTCACGTCTAGGGGGCTGATGGGGGCCTCAGTTCCCTGTCAGGGGGGCCTCTCTGTGTGGCCTCCATGTGAGCTAGACTGACCTTCCTTACAGCATGGCAGCCAGGTTCCAAGGGTAAGCATCCCACGAGTAAGACAGAGCCAGATGGAAGCTGTATCATCTTTACCACCTAACACTCAGAAGTCCTACCATGTCCCTTGTACCACATTCTAAATAGTTGGAAGCGGGTTGGAAGCGGGTCCATAAGGGTAGCCCAGACTCAAGGAAGGCTAGGATTAGGCTCTACCTTTCATGGGGAGAATGTCAGAGAATTTTCAAGCAGCCAGAACAGAGGTGGAAGAACAGGTTTCTCTGCAGCCGGGCCTTACCGCCCTCTCCCTACAAACATCCCGCCTAACGGTGGCCATCGTGGTCCTCAACCACACGCCGTGTAACCTGCCTGCCCAGCCAGAGGGCCTTACTCTGCCTCTTCCCCATTTCAAGGGCCTGACCCTTCACAACCCTAAGCCCAAAGAAATGAGAGCTTCAAGTAGGTGAGAGAGAGAAAGCCAGAGATGAGAGAAAGAAAGCAGGAATGTGCAGGAAGAACAAATTCAAATCCTTCTTCCTGGTAACAAGTTGGATGTTCAAAGGAATCAGTGCCACAAAGACGCCCTGAGGGGACACGGCATGGGCGTGCATCTTTGAAGTCACACATTCTATAAAAAGGCCTGGAAAGCAGTGAGTTGCGCGCCTTAAAAGGGAGAGCCCCTGACGCCTTGATGAGAGCGCGCCTCTCGGCTCAGAGCCGGAGCCTCGGCTCGGCCGGGGCGGGGGCCGCCGGGACGCCACGCCAAGCGCCGGGCCCTGTGTCTGATGAATACAGGCAATAAAATATCAGCCAGCGGAAGAGCTCCGTGAGAGGAGATGGGAGGTCCTCCTGGGGCTTATTCAGCTCAGTCAAGCCAGATTCATTTAAAAGGAAGAAAAAAAATTAAAAACAAGCAACTTCCTACCAATGATGGCAAATAATTTCAACATTTTCTTAAAGTACTCCCAAACATCACAGGTTGGATGCCACGGGCATGGGCGCCTATAGCCCCGTAGCTGCTCTGACGCTACAAGTGGGGGACCTCGTCGATGATGACCATTTGTCATTCCAGAGGAACAAACAGAGCGACTGGAATTTGGTAGCCACTGCCCGGTTTCTGTATCTCCTGAGGATACTGAGTTCCCAGGATCCATGAGTTCCTGGCGCTCCTCTCACGGAGCACGCTTCCCCCATCCTATATGATGAGCCAAAAGAGAGGGCTGCTTGTGTGCTTTTCCTGAAAGCTTTCTTTCTCCTGGACTCATGTGAATGAGTCGTAAGAAAATCTGCGTTGTGGAGTTGGTGCACTTAGCACAGCCAGCACATGGATTACAAGAGGAGGTTGGAGGGAAGGACGGGAGGGAGGACAGGGAGGGCGGGGGGAAGGGCGGGGGGAAGTGCGGGAGGAATGGATTCGAGGTACTAGGCTTGTCATTAACATCACCCTAACATATATACTTTCCGGTAAGCAGTTTGACAATATGTAACTGGAGCTTTGAAAACTAGGCAACTTTATATTCATGGCCCAAGGAGTTCCATTCCCCCAGTGCCAAGAATTCCTCAAGAATTTATGGTAAGGGGTTAAAAACCAAACCAAACAAAACAAAACGAAACAGACAAAATGTAGGCATCCTAAAGTCACCATGTGGTTTACCATAGAAACACCGGAGGCAGCGAACGCCCAGCCACGTGGCGTTAGAGTCTCGCCGGGTTAGTAAGAGGGGGGCTGCGGCTTGACCAGCTCTGCGTCTGGCATTGCCATGCACCCGTTCCCGTCCCCAGTCTTGCTCAGACCTACCTGGAGTCCCGCGGGTTTGGCACCACAGCGGTTTTACTATCAGGGGAGATGCACTGCACAGTGGGCTCAGGAGTCAGAGCCCTGGGTTCTGGGCCGGTCACTGACCCTCAGCAGCTGGGTGACTTTGAGCACAGTCTCTAGCCTCTGTCTGAGCTCCCCGGCGCTGCTGTAACAGGGAACCACAATTGGGTGGCTTAAAGCAACAGAAGTGTATTCTCTTACGGTTCTGGAAGCCAAGAGTCCAAAATGCAGGTGTAGCTGTCGTCAGGGCTCTGTTCCTGCAAAGCCATTAGGGAGGATCTGCCCCTGCCTTGTTCAGCTGGGGGTGGGTGGCTGCAGGAGGTCCTGGGCTTGTGGCCACATCACTTCCTGACCTCCTCTTCCCTCAAGTCTTCCCCTACATTTTTCCTGACAACGACACTTGTCCTTGCATTTATGGCTCACCTGGATAACCCAGGAATAGCTCCTCGTTTTAAGATCATTCACTTGATCACATCTGCGAAGACCTTTGTTTTCAAAATCAAGCCACATTCACAGGTTCTGGGAACCAAGGACATGCATGTATCTTTCTGGGGAACCACCATGTAACCCACTACATTCTTCCTGAGCCAAATTTCCCTCATTTATGAAATAGAGACCATCAGAGTGGCCCCTGCACTTGGGGAGGACTAAAGGCCATGACCCCCGCACCATTTCTGTTCTTCCTTTGACTTCCACGTTACAAAGAGGGAAACGGGATACAAGAAGGTTCAAGCGGCAGATTTAAGCCCCCACAGCCTATCAGCGGATGAGTCTAGGTGGGGACCCGCTGGAGTTATCCTCAAAAAGGAGGTTATTTTTCCTCTTGGAATTAGAGGGAAAGCTGGAAGACTCCAGAGACCGTGCAGACCAGTAGGTCTCAAAGTGTGGCCCAGGGACCCTATCAGAGGCTCTGTGAGGTCAGAATTTTTTTCATAGCCATGCGAAGGTGTTATCTGACTGATTTTATTTTATTTTTTCATTTTCTTACAAGTAGATGTAAAGCTTTCCAGAGGCCACATGACATATGATATCGCAACAGACTGAATGCAGAAGCAGATGTGAGAGTATGGCTGTTTTCTACAAAGCCAAGTGTTAAGGAGGTTTGCAGAAATATATGATGACGCTACTCTTACTCTTCATTCGAAAAGGCACTTATTTTTCATAAATACGTTCTTCATGATTTTTAAGTGAATAAATAACAATGTAATTCAAATGAATAATAATATAACAATGCAATATAATAATGTGTTTTCTATTTTAATTGCTAAGATAATAAATAACAACAGATATAATCCACATAAGCAAAAGTTCTTTGAGGTTCTGGATAATTTTTAAGAGTCCTGAATCCTGAGACCTGTGTGTTTGGGAAGCGCTGATACAGACCAAGGCTGGCGGGCAGTAGGACGCATGCTCTACCTTCCTTGTCTCCACCACAGGCCATACAGGAGTGACTCCTCTTTCCCCCTGCATCCTGCCCCAAGTTCAAAGTCCTCTCCACATAGCATGACTAGTAGCCAGGGCTCTTCCCATTGCTAGTGAGAGACACTTGACAGAAGCAAAAGAAGAGAAAAATTCTGGGAAAGCTACAGGAGAGTGCACAGAACTCCAGGAACAGTTCAGGAACCAGAGCAGCCCCAGGGAACCCCAGGGCCTGGCACTCTGGGCTCAGGTCTCGTTTGTGCCCCCCGGCCCCGTCTCTCTCATCCCTGCATTCTGCAGGGTGGCGGAGGGCTGGGAAACGAGCCCCTGGTGGCTCCGGGTGATGGCTTTCCATCCCCAGGACAGAGGCACGGAGGTGCTTCTGAAGAGCATCACTGTCTACACCCCACGGACGCACCGAGGAGTCTCTCGTGAGTCAAACACACACATCTGTGGCTGAGAGCCTGTGGCCTCATGGCCTAGTTGAATGACGAGGGAAACACATTCTCAAATGAAGATGCAGGTCGTAAGACAAGAAGGGGAAAGCATGCATGCCAGGATGACTAAACCCACGCAGGCCCTCTGCTGTGCTCAGACCGGCCCAACCAGCAGGGCTACGCCGTCACACCAATGAGCGCCGCTGGGCATTTCTATGTCAGGTCCACCTCCCCCACCCTCTTTTCACAGATGGAGAAACCAGTGTCTGCTGCTTCCACAGAGCTATTCTGGACTCTTCATGGCCACATGCAACTGCCACAACAGAAGGGAGATAAAACCCCAGCAGCCCCTGATGCATAGAATCTGGGGCCTAGGATCTTAGGTACACAAGCAACGGCTTGCCTGGCCCCCATTCTCCATCAGTTTAACCACCATCCCACAAAAGAAACAAAAAGCAATATTGTGTATCAAATTATGATCACATAAAAGCCAGCTTCAATCCAGCTAAAGAACCACCCATTCCATATCAGGGGAGGGTTACTGAAGGCAGGAGCAAAGGGCAAAGAGAAACTAAAAATTCACATACCAGCTCTTGTCCATTCCATTCAAAAATGTCCACTATGGGAACCTGAAGTACATTTGCGTCTCGGGGCTTGGTTCTAGACATGACTAGGAAAGGTAAGCGATCCTGTTTCCCTCTTTGTGTACTCTGCCAGGAAGCTCAAAGGCCCCCTTTACCTGATTTAAAGGCCCTTCTGACACTTACTTTATGCGCTAGCTTTGGTCTTGATTTTGTGTTGTATTTCCTACTCTCACGCTACCTTTCCTTGATTTCTCTATGCTCCCCCCACATTTATTACACTCCTGTTGGGCTGTCTAACTGTTTTTTACTAATCCTGCAAAAGCAAACAGCTCCTTCCTACATTTCCTCATTTCCTTAATGCGCCTACGTGTTTAATGACAAAGTAAAGCTGACTGACCCAGCAGCAACGAGAAAGCCCTGCATATCTAATGCAACCTCTATCTTCCCATGAAGGCTGTGTTAGCAGCTGTGGGGAAACCAAGGCTAGTGTGCCTCCCACCTCCCTGTGTGCAGCTGTTCTGGAAACCAGCTTGCCAAGGAGCTTTGCCCAGGAGTTAGCGCAGTCAGTGATTTGATGTGGGGAGGGCCTGGCTCAGAAGAGTCACAAAACCTGAGGGTCTCTTGCCTTGCCTCATCCCTCTTTTGAAACGCTCAAATCCAGAATAAAATACGAAATAGGATAACAGATGCCATTAGTGAAGACCTCTGTTAATGCACTAATCTTGACATAACTAACCAACAAAGCAAAGGATGGGGGGGGGGGAGGCAACATGGTGCGGTGCTGGCAACAAAACAGAAGACTGAACAAAAGACTGCCGGCAATTTCCAGATCACCCAGGGGCTGTGGATGTCTCTTGGTGGCCATCAGGGGACAGGACAGACCCCCATCTGCTCCCAGGACACCGTGCCCCTCAAGGGCTCACGCCACAGCTGACCCATGCCGGGTGCCGGCAGCAGACCCCACGTTCGGCACAGAACTGAGACACCGCGTCGGCGGGAAGATGGGAGTCTCTGGCTCTGCAAAGCCCCGGGCTCCAGGCACCGTGCCCCACACATCGCGCCACTGATACTCCTGACGCCCCCTTTCGATGAGGCAAGATCAGCTGCAGCCGTGCTGGGGATCCTGTCCGAGGATGAAGGACGCCACACATGCCGAGCAGACATTCAGGCCCAGGAACGATGGGGGCACGCCCTGGTCCGTGTGCCATCCAGCCAGGTCCCTGAGGAAGCCTTCCCAGACCCCCAGCCACCCTGTTTCTTTGTTCACCGGCTCCTTTGCCCCGCCACACCCTCCTCCAGCAGACAGGTGTGAGCTCAGGTACGGTGCGCACTATCGGGACCGAAAGGCTCACGAGGCGAGGTGCTTCTCCGAGACGGGTGCTGCATGTCACGGTGGAATCATGTCACCACAAGTGACACACTGACGTCCTGACTCCCCCTATCTGCAAGTGTGACCTTATTTGGAAACAAGGGCTTCGCAGATGATCAGGTCAAGAGGATACCATACTGGAGTGCAGTGGTTCCCAATCCAAAGGCTAGAGTCCTTGTCAAAAGAGGAGAAAAGACAGAGACCCACAGGGAAAAGGCCATGAAATGCCCGCAGCAGAGAATGAAGTGATACGTCTCTAAGCCAAGGAACACCAAAGACTTCTAGCAATACCAGAAGCTGAGAAAAGCCTGGAACAGACCTCCCTGAGAACCTTCACAGAGAGCAGTGCCCTGCCAATGCCTTGATTCAGGAATGCCAGGCTTCAGAATTCAGAGAGGATGTATTTCTGCTGTTTGAAGCTGCCCAGTTTGTAGGACTTTCCTAGGACAGCCCTGGGAGGCCCTTCCAGGCCATCGATGCAGAAAGCACCTGCCGACCACCTACTATGTGCCCAGGCTGGTCGCTGGGTGTGCAACCTCCTGAGATGCAAAAGGAAACAGACAAAACACACCATTACCTTGAGACACTCTTAGGGGAAAGAAACAGGGATGAGATACATCTAGAAAATTCCATACACACACAAAAGCTCATCCCATCACTTTCACTGCTCCCCAGAAAATGTCTCCTTGAGGGAGCAAGAAATGGTTGTGTCATATTTATTCAGAGCTTACAGAATGTGGTTTTCAATCCCAAGAGCAATGAGATGATTTCGATGTAAGCCGAGGGGGAAACTGCATGGAAATGCTTTCTCAGCTCCAGGGATATTCATCATTTTACCAGGGGACTTCACATGAATGCATCTGCTTGTCCCAATTCCCAAAACCAAGGGGCTTTGACCCGCCCCATGAATAACATAAGGGCATGCCGATAACTACGATAATCTGTTACAGACAGACGATGCTCATCGTGGGTACAACATGCTAAAAACTCTTTGCTTTAATTCTGGAAGAAGGAGGGGCATGAATGAAGGAAAGAAAGAAAGATCATTCTCAAGAGTTGTTGCTAAAAGTCATGTTCCTGAAAGCTCTCTTGTTTTCAGAGAACTCAGGAAAAGCTGAGCTGCAAGTTACCGCTGAGATAATGGAATCCAACTGGGATTTATTTTCTCAGTGGGGACTTTGCTCATTGCCGGTAACCAGAGCCCCAAGAAGAGTGCCCAGTCTGTGACAGGCACTCCTGAAAGATTTAATCCCAGATTAAAAACGTGCGTTCCAGAACAGGGGATGTGGCCAAGACAGGTTAGACCTTCGCTAAGCCTGTTTCCTTCCTGGACATCCTCAACTCTCACAGCGGAATGAGGGTGGACAGGAGGTATGCTGCTTCCAGGCCTGGCTCAAAAGAACAACCTCCATGGTTCTACATTTCCTTTCCCTCCTCTTCTGCTGAGCCTAGATGAAAGGGTCCCTTGCAGGGCCCTAGGGGGATGAGTGGTGGGTGAAACTCCTGGAGAGCTAAAATTTAGGTCTCTGAATGACCAACAATAGACTATGACCACAGCAAGAAAGAAACCCTTATCATATTAAGGGTTAATATGTGAAACTTTGGAGTTTTCTGTTACATTAACTAGCTTACTCTGATATAAGGAACAAAGAGTAAATCCCATTTTTGACCTTGGCAGAGACAGAAAAACAGTAAGCACCTGTGAGGGGTAATCTCAGAGGGAGTGCCAATGGCCAGATTAGCAGAGATGCTGTGGACATTACTGAGAATCCCTGAGAGACAGACCAGGGGATGCTGGCTGCGGGTAGAAGAACGTCTGGGAGAAGCAGGAAAGAGTAAGATGGGAAGAGGGAAACATGCAGAGAAGAACAAGGAGACAGATTTATCTTCTGGCTTATTATGTTCATTTTTAACCACAGCCTGGCACAATCTGGGCTTCCTACAGTCACCTATACCTCTCCTACCTCACACCACACGGGGGAAAGTGTTTTAGCAAAGCCCACGCTGACGAATATGGGAAAGAAATGGGAAATGAGAAAAGATACCCAAAGCGCTCTTGCCTTTATGTTTTATGGGGCTCGGTTGTTTAAAATCTTCCCAGGTGACCGTAACGTGTTGCCTGCGTTGAGAACCACTGCTACAGAGTGAACCCGAAACATAGAGAAGACAATAAGGGGCCCTGGCTGGCTCAGTTGGTACAGCATGGGACTCTCGATCTGAGGGTCTTGAGTTCAAGCCCCACATTGGGTGCGGAGCCTACTTAAAAAATAAAAATAAACAAAGAAGAAAATAAATGTCCTGTAGCTACCAAGAAGGCCTGACAATCACAGAAGGATACTCAGTTCTCCATTTCCGTTAACCAGCACAAGTGGCGGGAGACCAGCTTTGTCTCGACTCTTCCTTGCTCAGAATCTCGTTTCACCCAGATGCACACAATTCCCAGCTTCTATCCCTTTGCTTATTGTGGAAAAAGACTACAGTTTATTTATTTATTTTTTTTTTAAATCTTGGCCCAGTTACAACCTCTACCTCCAACTCCTGCTAGTCTCTCCACTACAGTGACCACTGGTGGCCCCCGGCGGCCCTCAAACACACCACAGCCACTGGAAGGCCGCCTCGCTTCGTGCACCCACTATGTCCTGTGCAGTAAGATATGATGGTGGCTGCCAAGTCTGCCACTGATTACAGGTGCCTCCCATGTGCCAGACCACTGGGACAACTGCTGTTTATTTCAGAGTCAGGTTCAGATGGTATCTCTCTCATTTGCCCCTCAGACATCTCCACGAGTTAGACCCTGTGATCACTGCCGTGGTACCGATGAGGAAACAGAGCCCGAGAGGACTGATTAAAACTGCCCAAAGTCATGCCAGGCAACGGGCAAGTGGCAGAGCTGGCCCTGGACCACAAGTGTGCCTGACTACAAAGTCAGTGGCCACGTGGCCTCCAGGAGGCTGTGGTCAGTACCTCTGTCCCCATGCCTTGTCCGTCACCTCTGCTAGGAAATACAGGGAGCGCACCCCATGCAGACTGCTTCCTCAGTGTTTTTTGCAAGTCTGGGCATGCTGGGGCTGCTCGGTCGATGCCAAATGAATAACTGAACAAATCGTTCTTAATTCTGACGGGACCAGAGTATGCATAATCACCATCTCCATCAGCATCTGTGAAGGACGGTAAAGTATTGGCCAAAAAACTGCAGTTTCTTCGGGTGCCTAGGTGACTCAGTTGGTTAAGCATCTGCCTTTGGCTCAATCATGATCTCAGGGTTCTGGGAACAAGCGTCGTGTCATCGGGCTCCCTGCCCAGTGGGGAGTCTACTTCTTCTGCCCCCTCCACATTGCTTGCGCTCTCTCAAATTAATTAATTAATTAAATCTTTAGAAGAGAAACTGTAGTTTCTTCATTGAAACACACACACACACACACACACACCCCAATTTCCAAAGTGCCACCTTCTAGGAAAAAAGTGGCTAGGTCCTAATTTAATAATTGATCTAAATAGCTCCTTAATGGACAACAGGCACCAAAGGTCAGTCCCGTGTACACGGCTGGGCTTACCGGGATTACAGGGATGGTAAATTCTGGCTTCTGCACCCATGTTCGTATCTGCTCAGTATGCTTTATTCACTGGGACAGGAAGCAGGGCCTCTTATTTGCCAGGGTTGAGAAGGGAAGATCTGTGGGGCACGTGCTCTGTGTCTGACAGTGGGTACACCTTCGCTCATCAACCGTCAGCGCATCTCTGGGAGGAAGCAAATGGCCACTTGTATTTCAGAACGGGCTCGGGCAGGGCGAGCTCTTCCTCTAAGGTCACAGAGCCAGTGACTGGTAGAAGCAGGCTTCGAATCCAGGTCCTTCTGATTCCAAAGTGCATACAGAGCATACTTCTAAAAGGAGGGGTTTGGACTGCCCTGAACTTAACAGGTAGGGCTTCTGAAGAAGAGAAATGCTCTGTGCTCTCCCCCCAGCCCTCGGAGAACACGTGGCCGGCCTGACAGCTCCACAACATGGGGCCTCCAACATCCCCATGTGGTAATGGCAACAACTGTTATCGCCATACAGATTCTGTAAAAAGGACCTAGGCATCAACAAGGTAAATGTAAAAAGTATTATGACACATATAAAACCTGGAGGGGAAATGCGAGATAGAATATTGGGAAGAAAAAAAAATCATTCTTTTCATTATAGGAAAATACTATTTTTTTTTTCCCTTATAGACACAGGACATGTCAGTTAGACCCGATGAGCTGTGAGATATTTATGGCACTTGCCGGCTGAGAGACACAGACCATGTGGTCCCCAAATCAAGAACCACAGTTTTAGGAGATGCAGGGCTAAGAGATTTATATAAATACACATCCACGAATGATCACCAATAAACCACCCCAATCACACAGACTAACAGGAAGCAGGCGCTGGCAACAGTAAACCCAAAAGCTGAAAGGGAGCGCTCTGGGCACATCCTCATCAGGGATCCTGATGGCTTTTCCGCCGCTGGAGACGAGCTCTGGGTTTCATTCCGAGAACTGAGGGGGATGTACTTATCTTTCAGTTAGGACCAAATTAATTTTAATGCAGCTTTGTGGCTCCTGCTTAAACAGCTGTTTATTCTCTCCCCAAGAAATTATCTAATGTGCTTTTGGAACGGCCACTTGGACGCTGCTTGGATAACAGACTTGGGGAATAACCCCAAACCCTGCAAGAGACAAACAAGTAGAAGCCAGTGGAAATTTATAGCGTAACCCAAGCTTGCGGAATCATAAAACTCGAGTGTTTTCCTTAATATAGTCAGAGTCACACATTCAATTCAAGGGTCAAGAATTTGAAACATTGGCAGGCTTCCTATGACAAATATGGTGGTCTGAAATCCTAAACATCTGGCTCTAGTTCTCAAAGACACATTATAACAGCAGATCCTGAGGTAGAGTGACTGGTTCCTAAGGACTTTTCTAGAACAATAATGGCATTTTAGAAGAGGAGAAAGAAAAGAAATAAGAGGAAAAAAAATTCCAAACAACGACAACAAAAAAACATTGCAAATTTTGAAACATAAAGTGAGGTATAAGTTGTGTGTGCATGTGTGTGTGTATTTTACCAGATATGGCCACAGGCAAACAAAATTTCTTGGGAAAAGAAAGAAAATAATTTAGAAAGAGCCATATACCTGTCATGCTCAGACTATTATTAAGATTCTCCCTGTCTTACACTTGCACATAATCTTCAAGTCTATCAGACAAATCACAGTGGGCCTAGAGCCTTACTGGTGGGGTCTAAAAGAAACACATCAATTTTCAAACACTAACAATTTTAAATTAGGACAAGAAGGAATATTGTTAGTAATACCGAGAAGCAAGAGGGAGGCATTTCAACTTGCAGAATAACAATACGATTAAATTGAAATCGTTGTTTTCCGAACAGTCATTTTATAAAATGTACAGTAACGCTTTTATATGTAAATTATCTAAACTCAAAAAAACCTTTCACTTTAAATTGAATTGAGACTAGCTTAAAGTAGAACACTTTGGTGAAAACGTGCTCAAAATGAATAAAACTGCAGTGAAACAAATAATATTTTGCAGAAAAATACTGCAAATAAATGCTAGGTTTTTCTTTCTTTTTTGTTGTTGTGGTTATTGTTTATTTGTTTTGCTTTTGATTGATGTGTGTTATACTAAGAGAAACAGGTAAAACTCCTGCCTGCAAATTCATTTTTACCTTTGCTGCTGTTTAAAGTTAAGTGATATTTTCCAGTTGGTAAATTATAAATGTTACTAATACATTTCAGAGTAGGTGAAAATATGAGGAGCCAGTGTAAGGTAGGACAAACTAACTTATTTGAATAAAGATGCTTATTCCAAAATGTCCTTTCAATGCATCCAGGGGTCTCACTTCCTTTGTAGAAAGTCTTGTTTAAAACCCCTCTCTCAGGGTGCCTGGGTGGCTCAGTTAGTTAAGCATCTGCCTTTGGCTCAGGTCATAATTGCAGGGCCCTGGGATCAAGCCCCGCATTGGACCTCCTGCTCAGTGGAAAGTCTGCTTCTCCGTCTGCCTCTCACCCTGTTTGTGCTCACTCTCCCTCCCTCTCTCCAATAAATAAATAATAAAGTCTTTAAAAAGAGAAAACCCTCTCTCTTTCCTTAATTAACCACACGCGTGTCCCCCATCGACGAGCATCTTGTCTTGGCGCTCTTCCGTGGGTTGCTGTTACCACATCTGCAGTCTTTTTCAGTGCACGTGTCACCATCTCCCCAGTGAGACTGTGTGCTCTTTTAAGGCAAGCTTGGCTATCTTTGGATTTTTGCTCTTTCCCTGAGCTGACACAACAACCTGGTAGAAGATTTAGCATCTGGTGGTCTCCCAAGAATGAACGAGCAGGGATGGTTGGTGAGACTCTCCGGGGGCTTTCTCCTCCACCACGACCACTCCCACCATGGTGACAGCTAGGGGCCAGGTACTGTGCTTAACACAGTATGTGTCGAGACTTAGAAAAATGGGCTTCCAGAGGAAAGTGGTTACCCACATAACCAAACAGTGAGGGGCGCGGGGGCGGGGGATGGGCAGAGCTTGGATCTGAAACCAGGTATGTGCGTGCGATGGGAGGCTCATAATCTTAACCAATCCCCTTTAGGTCCGTGGGACAGGAATTCTGCTTGTCCATTCATTCCCTGCACACTACTGTTTTCTATAGTGCCTGGTACCTTACAGATTAAAAAAAAAAAAAAAAAAAAGGGAGTGTGAGTTCAAGGTATTTCAGAAGAGCCCTGGATGATATTTTCCCCGAGTCATGGACCATGACCATGGGCCCACACTACCTCCCTACCTCCCAGTCTTCAGCTTAGCTTCTCAGTTCTCTCAACGCCTTGTTTCCCTGCTCCCCCAAATCAACCACCACAACAATTGAGAAATATTTGTCACCCACATAAATACTTCCTTTACAAAAAAAAAAAAAATTCTTATGAAAACTGGGAGTCTCCTGAGCTATATACCTTTTCCATGGAGAGTATGGAAAGAGGCAGAGAATTTTCTATGTATGTATTCACCAACTCATACTGTGACAAGTAGTAAAAAACATGCTTTCCATTCAGGTATGGAAAATAGGCAGAAGCTACACATTTAGTTTTAAAGTCTGACTGTTAACTCTGAGGTTGGCAGAGAAAGAATCAAATTCATTTAACTCCAAACACTGTAAAAACCCTGTGATAACTCCTGAGCCAGTCTTTTTTTTTTTTTTTTTTCCTTTCCTTTTCTTTCTTTCTTTCTTTTTTTTCCTGTTTGGCACTACAATAATTCTTTTATGATGGTATCCAGTGAGAATCCCTCATGGAATTTCCTCTTACCATGGAAATGCATATGGCCTCTGTGGTACAACAGCTGTGTAACTACATAATTGTTTACAAATGCGCAAAATAAGTACCCAAACCAATAAAAAATAATAACTCGGGCATCCATAAAGAAAAGATTCTATAAACATGCAATGGCCCATACTTTCTCTATAAATAACTGTTGAGGCAAAAATACAACCACCAGAACCCCTTATTTCAAATCCCTTTCCATAAAGTAAATAGCGTTGGCAGTCTGGCAGCCTAATACCATTGTGCTTTTCCAAGCAAAAATGCTTTTTTATTAACATTTATCATTTAGGCACCATTAAAGGAACTGCAGCAAAAGTGGATCCATTTACAGTAAGACTCTTGGTGTTGAGACCACTGTGTTCTGAATACACTTCCCACCAGCACACGGCTTCCCGCCATCACTTAGGAGATGGGGGGCCACAGAAAGGGAAATACTAACACGAAGTGATGGTGAGGAGGAAGGAGAAGAAAAATATGGATCCTTTCAAATAAGCTTCAGCTACTGCCCATCAGAATCCTCCACTAGATCCGCCAGAGTCCAACCCTAAGGAATTCTGTACTGAGTCTCTCAAAAGAAATGAAGTCTTGTCCTTCAGGGTGTCTTCCTGGAATACTCGTCCCTCCATCCAGCCCACCTCCTCAGTGTGTCTGGGGAAACTCCTATTCACTCATCAAAACCCAACTCGACTATCCCCTCTCCCAAGAAATGTTCCTTGTCCAACATCGGAGAGAGGAAATCATGCCCTTCACAGCGGCACCTCTGCATCTTCTAGCAAACTGTACTCTATACACAGTTGCTGCCAGCCGAGCAAGACCGGAGCACTGTTCAAAAGGCAGGAGCGACATAACAATGAATAAGATGGACAAAAAGCGAGTAGTCTATAAACATGTGGCTAACTACATACATAGTATACTATCAGGTAGGATTGTAGTATTCAGGTTCTGTACTTTTTGCAATTATTACGCTCTGTCTCCCAGAAGAGACTACTGACTACTGTGTTTCTTTCTTTTTTTTTTTTTAAAGATTTTATTTATTTATTTGACAGAGAGAGATTACAAGTAGGCAGAGAGGCAGGCAGAGAGAGAGAGGAGGAAGCAGGCTCCCTACCGAGCAGAGAGCCCCGATGCGGGACTCGATCCCAGGACCCTGAGATCATGACCTGAGCCGAAGGCAGCGGCCTAACCCACTGAGCCACCCAGGCGCCCCTACTGTGTTTCTATACTCACATGGTTTCTCAACTTAACACTCTCTACTGAACTGAGTTAAATTTTAAAAAACCACATCAACTATCAGCACAGAGTGGGTCAAGTGTAAGGCCTAGTGACAGGGACTGGATTTGGACAAAATGTCCCTGCCCTCTCGAGTCAAAGCCTGGGCAACAGTGGTCGTGATAGTTTTGACCACGATGTGATAAAACTGCTTATCCTTTTATACTTTCCAGAGCAAATGTTCTTTCCCATCCTCACAACCAAGAGAGGTGTCATCAGTTCGACTTTACTGAGTGTCAAGGAATTCATTCCCTATTCCCTGATATGGAGCAAGGGTGCAGGATATACCCCTCTGCAACAAAAACAGGAGAATGAACATGAAGCTAGTAAGGCTGGTTAAGGAAAGCCGACTAAAGGAATGGTCCACAAGAAGGGTGATGGCCACCCAGAGGGGGAATGAGGATACAGACCAGGAAGATGCTGGGTCGAAGATCCAGAACAAAAGAAAGGCCCTGCAGTTGGATGGGGCTCCTACCTGCTTGTGGCCCATACCTCCAATGAAATCTCCCTAGAGAACGTCCCCTGGGCTCTACCCTGATGTCACCGGAAAAGTAGCATGGAGACGTGAGAGTTGCCACAGAGGTACAGACATGTGTCCAACAAGGGCTGGGAGGATAATGGCGTGGAGGTATGTACAGGGTAGCACGGGTACCCCAGAGTATGGACTTTGGTGAAACTGAAGGTGCATCGAGGACAAGGGTCTTGGGAAGATTCCTCTACATGTAATTCTAGTCTTGAAGGGCAAGCAGAACTTGTTGGGTGCACTGGTTCCTAGAAAGGCTACAGCAAACTACCGCAAACTGGCTTAGAACCACAGCAGGGTTATTGTTTCACAGCTGTGAAGGCTAGAATTCTGAAGCCAACGTGTCGGCAGAGCCACCCTCCCCCTAAAGCCTCTAGGGGAGAATCCTTCCTCCCCCCTCCAGCTTCTGGTAGCCCCAGATGTTCCTCAGCTTGCAGCAGGGTGATACCTATGTATGCCTTCGTCTTCCCATGATGTTTTCTCTGTATCTCTTCACATCGTCATCCTGCTCTAGGTTCACCTCTGTGTTCACATTTCCTCGGTATATAAGGACACCAACGACCTCATTTGAACTTGATCACCTCTGGAAAGATGCTATTTCCAAAGAACGTCACACGCTGAGTTCCTGGAGATTATGCTTCAACTTGTCCTCTGGATCTTTATTTGGGTGCCACAATACAACCCACAGCAATAGAATAGTGACAAGGGCAGGGGAAGGGGGAGTAGTAAACAATATAGTAGGGAAAGGGCATGTTGTCCTTTCCCAAAATATCTGTGTTGGGACCTGTCTCTTCCACTTATTACCTGTGCCCTAGAGAAAGTCTCAACAATGTTGTCCCTGTTTTTTCATCCGTTAACACATACCTCATAGCCAGTTATGAGGATTAAATGAGCTAACTCAAGTACCAGGTAGATGAGCAATTGATGGACTTAAGAGATTTTCCCCATTTCCTTTCTTTTAGACCTTCATCTTGGTGATAATGTTCATTAACAAGCATCCTCTCTAAGACCCCATGCTTTCTCACTCAGAGCCATGCAAGACCTCCTACGGCAGATGCCGTGGTTGGTGACCCACCAGCCTTCTCCCCTGCACACTAACACGTGCTACCCAGCATCCCCTGCAGCCCAGGAGGCCACGTGACAAAGTGCACCTGCGAATCAGACATATGCAGAAGTCACTTGGGGGATTCCGGAAAGCTTTTGCCTTTCCCATTAAAAGGGTCAGACCCTTCTCTTTCTTCCCACCTGGAACCCAAATGGTATGTCTAGTGCGGTGATGGCCATCTAAGAGCCCAGAGAAATGACCTAGAGAATCACAGGGCTGGTGACCCCGAACTCTGACAAGTGTCGTGCTGCTGAGCCAGCTGAGCCACTGCCAGCAGCTGCCTCCCTCTGGGCTTCTTGTTAAGCAAGAAAAGACAGAGCCCTATTTGCTTAAGCTAATTTTACTTGTGTTTTCTCTAACCTGCCACTGAACTCACTCTTCGATGATAAACCTTCTAATTAGTCTCTCTGTTTCCAGTCCTAAACCATGATGATCCATTCAACACCCAACAGCCATCATGTTGGCTGGAGTCACATCATAATATACCACGTCATACGTGATACCTTATATCAAACATGTATACCATATTATCCTATCGTATCCTATCCACCTCTCTCTAGCTGAAAACCAGCCAGTGGCTCCTTACTGAAACCAGAATCCTGTGTCAAGCCCTCCCATGGTTGACAAGGCTCCGTGTGATTTGGCCCAGGCCTACCTCTCAGCTTCCACCTTGAACCTCCCCCTTGATTTATTCTGTTCTAACTCCACCAAGTCTCTCTATTTCCTCAAACATGGCCAAGCTCCCTCCCACGTCCAGAGGTCTCAGCCATTGTTTCTTCCGCTTGAGACACGCTGCTGCTCCGTCTCTGACTGGTTCTCTGTCGCCCTCCATGTCCCTCCTACAACAGCACCCTGCATGGACATCAGGTGCTGCCAGGACATGACGGGTGAATGAAGGAGAGTAAACCTGACATTCTTTGAGCACAATGGTGTGACATGGCCGCCCTTTAAGAGGACCCCACGGAAGAATTTTGGGTTTGTCCCGTTACCCAACGTCCCCCATTTTGTTTTCTTTTTCCCACTTGCCTTCTCCTCCCATCAAGTACAGTCTCCTGGAGATGAAACCCGGAGGTACCCACAGAGCCCTCCTACTCAGAGGTGCAGCCAGGTGGTGGTCCCCTGCTCCCTAAGCCTCAGACCTTAGGTCTTTATTCTTCTCCCACTACATTCACTTTGGGACCAATGCATTAGTCTGCCGGGGCGGCCATAACCAAATACCCACTCTGGGTGGGCATTTTCTTCCTCGTCCTGGAGGCTGGAATTCCTAGGTCAAGGTCTTGGCGAGTTTGGTTTCTTCTGAGGCCTCTGTCTTTGCCGTGTGGATGGCCGCCTTCCTGCTGCGTCCTCACGTGCTCTCCCTGCTGTGCAGGAGCACACCTCCTGTCTCTTTGTGTGTTCAAATTTCCTCTTCGGAGAAGGCCAGTCAGATTAGATTAAGGACCACCCTCATGGCCTCATTTTAACTTAAATCACCACTTTGAAGTCCCTCTTCCCAAACACATTCACATTCTGTGGTAGCGGGGATAAGGATTTCAATCTATGAATTTAGGGGAAACACAGTAAACTCATCACAGGTGCCAAAAAAGCAGCCTCAAAGGACAGAGCTTTGCTGGTCCAGTTAGCACGAATGATCTGTCTCCTACGGCTCACACTATGACCTGTCTGTCATTCTTAGCAGTCTGTCTCTGGAGATGGCTAGATGGTATTTTATTATAGAAAATTTCAAACATACCTCACAACAGAGAAACTAAAACTAGTTAAATGAGCCCATAGTGCCCCTAAGAACTATAACATTCTCTAATCTTGACTCATTTACCTTGCCCTCCAACTGTTTTTTTTTTTTTTTCCTAAAAAACAATTATTTTAAAACAAATCCAAGACATCTCACTGGTACATTTTTTTTAGTATGTCTCTCTCATACAAAATGAATTTTTATTTGAAATATTATCATGCTTACCAAATGAACGGTACTTTCTCAAAACTATCGATTACCTACTCCACATTCAGATTTCACCCACTGCCCCAGAAAATTGTCTTTGATAGTAGGTTCATTTAAATCCAAATCAAAACAAGCTTCACGTACTGCTGTGTCTCTCACGTCTCTTTTAATCCATGGAACATTTTGAAGTCAGATGCGTATTGTCTTCGCACTCAGAGCACTTCCTCACTTAAGACATCACGGCAAAGCATCCATCATCCAAGATCCGGGAGCCCGAGAACGCAGCCCCCCATGAATGGGGGTGGTGGTGGGGGTGGGGTTCAGGCTGCTTCTTCACCGAGCGCGCACAGATTACGGATGATTTAATGTCCAGGAGGGCAGCTGCTGAAAGACAGGTTCTTTCTCTTTCCAAGTGGGCTTTGTTCTGAATTTGGATTAATTTAAGTGGCACGTGCACAGAGGGAATTTGTAAGATATGTTTACGGAATAGTTGTGATCGATACTCATGCGTTTATCAGTGGGAGTGTGTGTGCAGTAAGCTTCGGGGAGACTCCTGTGGGCTCACTCTTTAGCAGTGATCAATACTCATAGTCAATCACCAACAGGGGAATCGGAGCACACATTTATATTCGAGCTGGGCTGGGTCGCCTTCTGGAAAGTTCTTTCATTTGGTCGGTTAGTCGCAAATACATTTGTCAGACGATGTTATACAGGGATGGAACTATAAAATCACATTTTTAAGCATAAAAGGTTTATCATTCCATCATCTGTTCACACCTCCATCACCAAGATCTTTGGGGCTGGTCTTTTAAACCATTATTCCCGAACAGCTGTATGCTCTAAAACGGATAGTCTTCTTAGTTGACGGATCCATAGAAAAAAATTTTAAAGATTCCACAAAACTCTCAGTGGCCGCAGCCACCTAGTCCCAACACTTCCCTTCAAAGCACACACCCCAGTGTGGTAAGAGCCTCTTACTCTTATATGGTGAAGCAATTATTCAGTCCACTTATTACCAAATAAGTCCCAGAAATGGTACCTTTCTTCAAAAGGGGACAGTGATATATTTTACAGTGCAGATGCCTGCACATCACTTTGAACGTTACCATTTCCATGTAACACTGGAGGATTCCTGATCTGTTTGTTTCTCTAGCACACAAAGGCCAGACCAGCAAGAACAGAGCCAGGCACACTCTCTGGCTAATTTAGCCAGCTGGCTTTAAAGAAACTCATTTGAAATACTCCCCTATCATGACCCTCCATTCTCTAAAATTTGTATCCAGTGGTCATTAGGTCCTAAAATCTGGCCTCGACAAACAGAGTAGTTACTCGTCAGTAAATGCACAAGCAGAAAATAATATTACACAGAGACAAGAAATGCATACACACTATAACTTTAATCATGTCAAGAGAATCGGAGTGCTCAGTCGTCTCCCCGGCATGGACATCCCACCAGAGCGGTGCTGGAAAGGCTGGGTGGTGTGGGCATGTACTGGCGGGGACCAGCCAGAGGCCAGGGCAGCCGTCCCATTTCCTCAACGTGCTGCTTCCATAAGCAAGTCTCCGGGCAGTGAATTGTGGGTGCAGTTTGTGGCTCCCTGTGCCGCCCAGGAAACAAGTCCCCAACTGCCCCCAGATGCACAGGCCGCTTGCTGATTGGATGGAGCGATGAGAGGTGAAACACCTGTTCTCAGGGCTCCGGGTGGGAAAGACAGGGTCAAGGCGGGGGACATGGCTATGCGAGAGCCACTGCTACGGAAAGGAAAGGCACGGACTGCATGAAATGAACAGGGCTCCGGGCTTGGGCTGGCAAGGAAGCACGCTGTCTCTCTGGAACAGGAGGCCACTCGGAGCACGTCCCGAGGAACCAACAAGTGCTGAATCACACCGCACTTTGGTTTTGTTACTTGTTAAGAGGCCCAAAACACGAAGGGCACAGCAGCACGTTCAGTTGAGAAGCTCCTGGCAGAGCCCCACAGACAGACAAGGGCTGTAAGATGTTCTAATGAAGAAAAGGCAGATAAGGTGAGAGGGGCTGCGTGGGCGATGAGCCGAAGCCCCTTGCAATACCTGTATCCCGGGAGGGCCCCATTGCTTCCAGCAGGCTGGGCCTGCTCCCCCGGCCCTGTGCCCCGAGGGGCCGGGAATCCGCAGGCTCTCCTGCAGCCAGACACGGCCAACACGCTTCTCCCTGTGATCACTGCTTAGCTTAAATGAGTTAATCTTGTTTTCCAGATGAATTGTTATTTTGTCTCCCGCAGGCTGTGATTACCGGATAAAAGTATTGTGTTAACAGGAGTGGGGGGGGGGCTTTCAGCGCCCAGCGCCGCATCCCAGGCCCGCGGAACCAGCTATACGCCTCTCACCTTTTCTCCCCTTACTGTGTGTTTTTTTTTTTTTTTTAAGATTTTATTAATTTATTTGACAGAGAGAGATCACAAGTAGGCAGAGAGGCAGGCAGAGAGAGAGGAGGAAGCAGGGTCCCCGCTGAGCAGAGAGCCGGATGCAGGACTCGATCCCGGGACGCGAGATCATGACCTGAGCTGAAGGCAGCGCGGCTTAACCCACTGAGCCACCCAGGTGCCCCCCCTTACTGTGTTTTAATGGGGTTAAGAGAACGGGGAGAGAAGTGGGGAGCTGTGGACCGACACCCGCAGCGGGAAACCCTTCAGATGAATTATGGCCCCTCACAAGAGGTCAGGGGGCCATCTTCAAGTTTTGAAACACAGTTTATAATCCTGACAAAATTTAAAACACATCTAGGGCAAAAGACGTGTAAATGACGCTGAGTTTTCAACTCCTCCTTGTGAGCTGCTCTTGAAACCCAGCGGCCAGCAAACAGCTCTCGCCTGAGGGTCCAAGACCTGGAGTGCATTTTTGCTGGGACATTGTCAAAGTTCCTTTGCCTGCTTGTTTGTTTGTTTGTTAAGAAAGGCCAATGCCTGGGCTCTCCCCTCACGGAGCTCAGTGCCTCTGTGACTGATGGTGAGAGCTACTTCTCGTCTTAATTTTTAAAAAAATTACTTTGGAGTGTAGAGAGTAATTCATGCCATTGGAATTGTAGACATTTGTCCTAAGTTCATTCCCCACCATCTTTCACTGTGAGGTCTGCAAGCCGCTTATTACGCCCTTTGAGCCCCGGCTTGACAACTGGTAACAATTACCCCCAGCTTCCAAGGTGATTGTAAGGATACGCAATAAAGCACGCAACGCTTTCAGCGGGTGGCGAGTGTTTAATGAGGAGCAGCTCCAAAACCTATTATTATTTTCTAAGGTACTTACTAAATCATAGACTGATACCAAGACTGTGTGGGAGAGTAGGGGAGAAACAAAAAGAGGTCATGGGTGGGTGTCAGATTTTGCAACCCCAAAAATACTAGATGCTTAAATTCTAATTTCAGATAAACAACAAATAATCTCTTAGTGTAAGTGCATCCTACACTATATTATAGTATTTTTATATTTTATATATATAGTATTTATATACTATAAGCATATATATATTTTTTCCATATATATATATACACACACACATATCCTATACTATATAGGATACATAGTATACATACACAGTGTGTGTGTGTGTGTGTGCGTGCGCGTGTGTATAAACACACACACACACACCCAGTATAAGCATGTCTCAAAGACTGCATGGCTGCATTTATACTAAGAAACTATTTGTTGCTTATCTGAGATTCAAATATAATCCAGGGTCTTGCATTTTATCTGGCAGGACTAGCTATAGGATTCGAGGTCAGAAGGCCAAAACTGAGACTTTCTTACCAGCTATGTAACTGCGGAACAGATATTCTAATTCCTTGGGCCTCAGTTTCCTCCTCTGTGAAATGAGGCTAACTCTAAGAGTAATGCCTGCATAACTGACACCAGTGGGGGTGGAATCAAGTAATGTATGTGAACGTGACTTGTAAGCTGCAAAGTATCATTCTTTTTCCGCTTCTTTCTTGTCCATTTATTGCTTGAGACTAGAAACAGCCTAATCAGGGAAATACAAATCACCACCACAAAGAGATACCACCTCATACCAGTCAGAATGGCTAAAATTAACAAGTCAGGAAATGACAGATGCTGGCAAGGATGCGGAGAAAGGGGAACTCTCCTACACTGTTGGTGAGAATGCAAGCTGGTGCAACCACTCTGGAAAACAGCATGGCGGTTCCTCAAAAAGTTGAAAATAGAGCTACCTTACGACATAGCAATTGCACTACTGGGTATTTACCCTAAAGATACAAACGTAGTGATCCAAAGGGGCACGTGCACCCGAATGTTTATAGCAGCAACGTCCACAATAGCCAAACTACGGAAAGAACCTAGATGTCCATCAACAGATGAATGGATAAAGATGTGGTACACACACACACACACACACACATAAACAATGGAATACTATGCATCCATCAAAAGAAATGAAATCTTGCCATTTGCGACGACATGGATAGAACTAAAGGGTATTATGCTTAGTGAAATAAGTCAATCAGAGAAAGACAACTATCATATGATTTCCCTGATATAAGGAAGTGGAGATGCAATGGGGGGGTTTGGGGGGTAGGAAAAGAATAAATGAAACAAGATGGGATCGGGAGGGAGACTAACCACAAGAGACTCTTAATCTCACAAAACAAACTGAGGGTTGCTGGGGGTTGGGGGATCAGGAGAGGGGGTGGGGTTATGGCCATTGGGGAGGGTATGTGCTATGGTGAGTGCTGTGAAGTGTGTAAACCTGGTGATTCACAGACCTGTAACCCTGAGGCTAAAAATACATGTTTATAAAAAAATTAAAAAATTAAAAAAAATATATATAGACTAGAAACAGCCTAATGTGCCACGGGTTTTGTAGAAGGCCCTTGAGCCTGATCCCAAATGTGGAGGGAAGAATCTTTGCCCAAGGCTTCCCTTCACAGGGAGGGCCAAGGTGTCCTCCCTCTCACCAGGAGGGAGTGAGAGCCTCCTCCATGCTTCTGTGCCGAGGTTGACGGCAGACAGCCAGGTAAAGAGGCATTTCCCATCAAAACCACAGATGGCACGTTTCTGAGAATGGCCTTTCCAAGGATGGTCTCCAACTCCTGAAGTCTGAAGTGGGTGTCTGTTTCCCAATGAGAGGCGCCCCATGGTCCCACACAGAAGCTGCCGAGAATAAACGAGGCCTATAGCCCTTATGCTCTCCTCTTCTTTGAGATGGCGATTAGAATCTTCATTAGAATCTGGAGAAGTTAGAGGCTTCAGAATGGAAAATGCTGACACATTCTGAGCATTTCCACTTCACCTGCCCCCTGGTTGCGTACTCTCCAGCAACATGCGTAGTCTCCATGAACTTCTGGGGATGCGACAGGAATAACCAGGAGGCCTGGCTGACGGGATCATATGAGATCATACATGGAAAGCATCATAGGCGTAAAGCATGATCTCGCCGCCCTCTTTCCTGGCACGTGCATCGGTGTGAAGTGACGGCTTGCAAAATGTGGGAGAACACACCAACCAGTGAACTCGTAGTTCCTTCCACGCGGCAATTCTCAGTCCCCAGGGACAAGAGAGCGCCACGCGCAGAAGACGGGGGAGACGCCCTCCCACCCGGGAGGCCCGAGAGCCACTGACTTTGGACATCCCCAGTGCTCGTTCCCTAGACGGGCCCTGACCCGGTGGAGGAGAGCAGGGATTCTCAGACCCTTCCAACGCCAAACCTTCCCCAGCGAGCGGAGGGGCAGCCGCAGGGAGACGCCGCACTGCGGGGGAGGGCGCACGGACACACACCCACCGCCCGTGTTTCATCCACTGCACACGTGTTGTCGCATATCTGGGGGGTTTACACAAATCCTGGGCAAAAAAATAAAAATAAAAATAAATTAAGAGATTTTTTGCATGCAGGTGAAGTCTGACTGTGGTAGCTTTTTAAGACATTCAGGGAAATGCGTTTGTTCTCAGACAAGTAATATTCTGAATGTGGTGAGGAGTGGAGGAGGGAAAGGAGTGTGCAAGAGACCGCTTCACACTGAGACTACGTGAATGATCAGAATCAACACCGCGGCCCTGCGTTCCCCACAACCCAGGATGTCAATTATGCAAACAGTTTGTTCATGAAAGGACAGACGTTTCTCTTGAAACATCCGATGGCTGGCATGGGAGGTGGTCTTAGGCCACTGTGGGGCCGACGGAGTCACCTCCAAAGGCAGCCTGTACCTCAGTCCGCAGGAAGGGGGGACCCTGAGAAGGTGGACGAGCCCGTCGGTACTGAGTGAGAGCACCAGCCACAGGGGGCACCTCAGGCTGGAGAAAGGATGTGCCCTCTGGTGGCCTGGACAGTCCACGGTTCCGTAACTGGGAGGACCTGGGGTTTGGGAGATGTTGGGACCCAGCGCTGAGGCAGAGACGCTTCGGAGACATGCCTTTCTCCTGCTCCTTCTGTCTGCTTCTTTCTAGCTGACAAATGCGGAGGCTGGGAAAGAGAAAGGAAGTGACTGAAAGAGAAAAGGGTTAGGACCCAGAGACAGCCACAGAGAGCCCTGGGCTCTAGAGAAGGAGAAAACGAGATGAAATAGTGACAGACTCAGGATGCCCCCGACAAGATTCTTGGAGAAAACACCTAAGCCACGGGCGGCGGCAGACCGCTGCACAGGTTTTAGCCTGGCTCTGGAAGGAAATAATCAGTGCGTGTCAGGATGCGTGCATGTGTGTAAGTTAAAGTTCAAAAAGCCACCCTGATGGTCTGAGAAAGAAGAGGGGGTCCAAGGAGGCAAAAGTTAGTCGAAAACAGTACACATCTATATCGAAGAATTTGCTCTTCTGATAATCTTACTACATTATTATGGGAATTTATAAAACGTGGGGCTTATCAGTGGGAATGTTTTAAATAAAAAAAATTTTTAAGATTTTATTTATTTATTTGACAGACATCACAAGTAGACAGAGAGGCAGGCAGAGAGAGAGAGAGGAGGGAGCAGGCTTCCTGCTGAGCAGAGAGCCCGATGCGGGGCTTGATCTCAGGACCCCGAGATCATGACCTGAGCCAAAGGCAGAGGCTTTAGCCCACTGAGCCACTCAGGTGCCCCAATAAAAATGCATTTTGATAAACAAGATGGAATTGTGTTTATGATCAAATGTGGGAAAATTTATACTTGAATTTTGAAAAAACTACCATCTCTGACTACTACGTATATTTCATGGTGTGGTCAGCTTCCTGAGAATATAAACCTGTCTTACTCATTGCTATATGCACGGCATCTACGCCATCCTCCACACTCAGTAAATGTGATTTACGAAAGAGATAAATGAATGCCTATTCCTAGCAGGTCACTCTCCTTAGGAAGATACACTACCACCACCTGGTGATAACATACCAGAATTGCAGGAATAGGGTTTTTTGTTTCATTCTTGTTCTTGTTTTTAATGAAAGTGCACACAGCAGCAGTATAATCTGGTGGTATATATGGCATTGCACGAAGTCACCAAATGCAAAGAACTAGGAGCAAGAAAGCAAAAAAAAAAAAATTAAACTGCTTTGTTTGGGGATCCCAAACAATATCAGCTTTTTCCAGTCTTTTCCTGTCACGTTAAGTATTTATTTCACGGAATCGTCCCATATTTTTAGGCTGCACAACTGTAGGCTAAGGGGGGGAGCCAGAGCCAGGTTCTCACGTTAGCTTAGAGAGCCTGGAAGGGGGAGGAGAGCTTGACTGGCAGCTGACAAACTGCAGACAGAACAAAGATAGAGGCTTCATTCAGGACACTGCTGGTTTTTTATGGCCACATTTGCTTTTCCTTGTTTTCCCATCCTCTCAATGGAAGACCCTTTGACTCTTTTTGCTTTGGTTTGTTTTGTTTTTCATACAGACCGTGTTGTCAGCTTGGTCCGGAAGCTACAATGAATATGAAGTACTGGGCAAAACAACATTTGATAAATGTAAACAATATGCATAGAGAAAACCTCGCAGATGAAAAACCCACAGACATTTTTAGCGGCCGTCAGACGGAATGCAAATGGCTTTGGAAAATATAAGTGGCTGTCTTTTTAATATCAAAGAAATCACAGCCTTTTCTCTAACACTAAAAACACTGCTGCACCGAAAAGAAAGAAGCAACTAAGGGAATCGGGCGGCTGATTTTCAGCACTCAAAAAGTCACTGCCTCTGCCCTCACCTCGGGAGCAGTCATTGTACTTCTGGAAATGTTAACCGGGGGTAGATCAAGAGAACCAGGGATGCTGTGTTTTTAAGGCTCCCTCTCAAAACCAAATGCACTTCCGGTTTTTGAGGAAGAAGGAGCAATTAAAAAAAAAAATGAAATAAAAGACTTCGCCGGCTCACACATGAAGCCAGGCGATGTCAGTGCTTTGGAAATGCTCGGCTTCGGTGGTTTTCCAAGGCAACGCGCAGGCAGTCTTGCCTGAAAGAAAGGAGTCAATAGGGAGAAAATAAATAGAGCATTTCCAGAACTCACCCGGCAGCTCGGAAAACTGTCTGCTTACTATTACACAGTTTTAACATTGTCATAATCATTTTCACAGTAAAGATACTCTTCCTGCAGTTTAGACCAAGAATGCATGACTAATTTTAACCACTTGTGCAAATCTCCTAATGGAAATTTCAAACAGCTTTTGTGGATTAGGGTTTTGTAAACTGTACGGACAGAGCGGCCACGGATACCAAGTGGCAGGGCTGCTCACACCAAGCTGCTGATGCCTGACGGGTCCCCGAGCAAGGGCGGGCGGCTGCACAGCACTCACACAGGCTAGAGTCCTCCGTGGCACATGTAGGACACATCGTACGTGTCCAGTTAGAACAGCTGAGGGTCTTGAACATGCAGACCAACGGTCATGTGCTACCATCTCAAGATGAACCAGTAAGCTCTAGAGGTGAGCAAGAGCCCCTCCCCCCACCCCGTGATCTCATCAAGTTCAAACCATCCAGCTTCACGGTGGGGAGCACAGTTCCCATTTTAGAGACAGAAACTAAGGCTCAGAGAGGTGTGAGGGCAACCCAACTGCTGGTGGTTGGAAAGAAAATCTCTAACTGCCCCTTTCCGTGATCACAATCACGACCTAAGGACAGACCCCCATGGCTGGGAGACTAATGAATCAAGTTCAGATGGTTAATTTTAATGGTTGCACCACGAGAAGGCACTCGATGCCACTGAATTACACATTTAGAAATGGTAAATTTTATGGTATGTATATTTTAACACAATTTTTAAAAAATGAAACAAGTCCGCAAGCCCAAGTCCTGTTCCACTGAGACTGACTATGGTTGTGGTCACACGTGTGAGGAATATTCTGTTATACCCACCTCTCTGTCCACCACTGTGGCAGAAACTCAGAGCATTAAAGAAAAAAAATAATAATAATAAGGCAAATTCCTTCCCTTTAGGTCAAAGTCACTGGGATAGTTGGAAACATGTTTTGTTTGTTTCCCCGTTCCCCCAAATTCAAGCATTTTGGGTTTCTGGGGCTTTTTAACCTCCTTCATGGAGATTCTAACTTCTACCGTATTAGCAATTTTCACAGGAGAGTTGGAGAAGCAGAAATCAGGACAGGAGGCAAACATGGGGAACGGCTGTCTGGGTGACTGAGGGTCCTTATGAAACACAGAGAGGCTCTTGTCTGGAGGTGGTGGGGGGAGAAGGAGGGAAGGGAAGAAAGAGCAAATGGACACTGATGCCCTCCCTCTTCCCTTCCTGTTCCCTCCTCCCCCTGGGTTCTTGATTTCCCTCTAAGGTCCCTCCAGCCCTCAGCCTAATACCTGGTCTTCGGGAGAGCCCACTGTGATCCCACTAACCACTGCAAGATCTGAGAGTTCCGGAGGCTTGCCTTTCAGACTGATCCCCTTCGGTAGGGAGCAGAAAGTTCTATTTAGACTTACAAGAGAAGCTTTGGGGCAGGTGTTTGCTCCTGAAGCCGCAGACTCCAGCAGGTGGGGGTGGTGGGAAAGAGGTGGCGCTACCAAGGCACGTGGTCTCAAGGAACCCCACTCTGGTCCCTTTCTCCCGCAGTGAGTGGTGGGATGAAAATGGGACCGGAGAAGGCAAGAGCTCTAAGGAGGAGTCTCCCCTGACCCCAGAGAACACGACATCTTCTAAATACGCTCTGAAAATGTGTCCACAGCACATCTGTGCCCTCATCTTTGCCTCCCTGATGTTCTCAAGCCCTCTTCTTTCTTACCTCTGGCTTTCTACCTAGAGAAGACATCATGTCACTTGCTCCCCGACCAGCTCTCGGTGGTCAGGAAGTGCCGTTGGCCATTTCTCCCTCTGTGCTCTGTACGTGGGCCTTCCCCCCCACTCCACACACCAGGGGCGGAGCCACCACGGAGGGGAGCTCAAGCTGTAGCTCACGTCGCGTCCCACACCACACAGCCCATGTGGCTTACCAGGTCCTGACAGCCTTGACCTAATTCCTGGTTTACGACGTGGTTCAGACACATGAGCTTTGTGTGTTCTCTCCAAGGCCTTCTCCTCCTCTGGGTCCCCAAGCCCTCCAAGGGGAAGAGAGGAAAGAATGAGGCAGGTGGGGGGAGAAGTGGGGGTATGGAGGAGTGGGGAAGGAATGAGAGGCAGCGGACCTGAGGGCAAATCCTGGAGCTGCCACCAGCCATAGAGCCATCAGACCTTCAGCTTCATCCTTTGTCAGACCGAGGGTGACCTGGGGAGACTACTGAGTAAGGTAACCAAATAATCACGGCAAACCACTGTGTGGGGCTCATCACATGCCAGACCCTACGTAGAGTGCTTCATAGAGCACTGTAGGTTTCCTTCCCTCTGTCACCTGAGAGCTGAGTACTAGCATTACCCCCGCTTTGAAGAGGAAGAGATTAGGTACAGAGAGGCTGAATCATTTGCCCAAGGCCACACAGCTGTACATGGCAGAGTCTGGATTCCAACCCAGGCAGGCTGGCTCCAGGCCATGCTCTTCCCACGTCACTTACTTTCTATGGTGGCATCTGTTTAAGGCCCTTAATAAATATCAATCCCCTGCCCCTGCTTTTTGAGATTCTTTTCACCATAGTCCTTTGGGTCGATTTTCAATAAACTTCAAACCTCTGGGTGCTGTGCTGCTTAGCTTTCTTCCATTAGCTGGAAATCATTCAATAAATATTCATTAAGCACCCGCTTTGTGCCAAGTACCCTGCTGTGAAGGGCCCTTCAAGTCCCGGCTCTTGAGGCTGTGGCCAGGGTGACTGTGAGGTGTCTGTGGTCAGGCCCGCGGAACACCCATAAATGCCACAAGCTAACCTGGTGGCACACTGAGGGATGGTTCTGTCAAAGGGACACAAGAGTGTTGGTGTGGTCCCTCCCCCAGGCTCGTGGTTTCCTGGCCCCTGGGGCCTGGTGCCTGCTGCACTGACGAGAATTTGGGCATGCTTCTGTGAGAGTCGCTGGTGCATCTCCCAGCGCGACCGGAAAGCTGAGCCGAAGATAGTGCTTCTCAGCAGGGGTGCTGCCGCCATCTTGAGGAAGGACACCTGTCTGTCGCGCAGGACGAGCCATACACGGCAGGATGCTCGCCATCCTGTCCTGCAGTCACCTCTGTTCCCCAAGGTGCAGAGAGCCTTGGTCAGCCTGGGCTGATTAAAAAGGCCACAGGAGTGGGGAGGGGTGAAGCACCATCCTTAACTGAGAGCCATTGGCTTAGAAGATGTGACTGACTGCAAGTCAGACGACCCCACGAAAGACAGCCCACGTCATTCTGTGGTCTGGAGAGACAGAACACGGGTGAACAGAGCGCCGAATTCCATCAAGTTCAAGGGTGATTTAAAGTTGGCTGAAGACGATTACATGGAAAAGCCCGAAGAAAGGCAAACCTCAATTAAGTAAGGTGCCATCTGGTGGAGGGTGTGGATGTCAGGGAGCAGAGATAATAGGAGATCTGTCCTCTTTAAGAAATAGAAACATCAATAATCATAAAGAGGCGCTGTCCTAGAAGTCCAGGTGTCCATGGGAAACCAGTCCACATCTCAGCCAGGAGCCTCCCGGTTGTTAAGATCTGAGTATGTGGAGACGGCAGTCCTCAAAATTACATGCCAAGGGAACCCCAACATTGCTTGGTATAACATCATAATTCTTCACTGTACAGACATTATTTAAGCACAGAAAAGCTAACAGAGAATCATGCATGCTGTTCTCACAACCGTCCTGTGAGAGAAGCGCTATCATGATCCCCTCTCAAAGATGAAGTCCAAACCCGGACAGGCAGCATTTGAATCAAACATAAAAAGTAATGCTCTATTTTAGAACATTCTATGTTAGAACCAAACATGAAAACATTTAGAACATTTAGAACATTCTATGTTAGAACTAAACATGAAAACAGTGACGTAACCACAACAAGAGAAATATACTGCCATACTGACATAGCTTCAGATACGTGGCATATTATGGATTTGTAATGTTATTTAATTTGGCCCTCAAGAGCAGAGGTTGACAAACTAAGGCCTTTGGGCCAAATATGGCCCACCACTGTTTTTGTGAATTAATTTTATTGGAACACAGCCAGATCCATTCATGTAAATAGTATCTGTGGCTGATTTCAGACAAAGGGGGACTTGAGTAATTGTGACAGAGACCATCTGAACTGCAAAGACGGGAATACTTACTATCTGGCCCTTCACCGAAAAAGTCTGCCAACACTTATTCTAGGAGTAGACATCAGCCTTATAAGTTTCTGTTCTAAATATGCACATGGTAATTGCTACAGAATTGTGATGATAAGGTGAAGTATGACTATACTTATAAAAGCATCAGACATTCAGAAAATTTCAGATTTATCATGTTTGCAATCAAATTGATGAGATATACACAAATAACTTACATTCTTGGGAAGCTTGCCTTTGAGAGCACTTGAAAAGGAAATCAAAATAGTAAATTCCTAAATGCAGCTTAATATTTTTAAGATCCTTACCTAAATTCAAAAATGAGCTGAAACATTATTCTAGAGCTCAAACATGGCAGCTAAAATTTCTCAGGTTTACAAGCAAATAGTGAGAATTGCGAAGATGAACTAAAGGCCTGAAGAGGAGCTAGGATTTGAAATTTAAAGTAAAGGAAATGTATTTTAATTTAATTTAATTTTTTAAAAGATTTTATTTATGCATTTGTCAGAGAGAGAGCTCACAAGCAGGGGGAGCGGCAGGCGGAGGGAGACTCCCCGTGGAGCGCGGAGCTCGATTTGTGGGGCTCCATCCCAGGACCCCGCGAGCATGGCCTTAGCCAAAGGCAGATGCTTAACCGACTGAGACACCCAGGCATCCTGAAATGAATTTTAATTTTAAAAACCTAGGTAAACACCATCTTCTCCTCACAAAGGCCACCTTAGAAGCCACCAAAAAACCCTATTAATAACCTGGATCCTATATCATGCCTTCCCTTTGCTGGTCAGTAGTAAACTGCGGCGAAAGCACTCAAGAATCAGACCTGGGTCTTCGCTGCCATCAGGGCCTGAGTCCGGACCCGATTCAGGGTGTGAATCTGTTTCATAAACGGGATTGGCCTTCGCCAAGGAATCCCATATAAGACAAACATCAGGGACAAATGGCAATGTGAGATGCAATTAAAAATGTATTTTTATATAAAATAAATATTTTACATATGCATTATAAATTAAATCAGTGTTTTATATAAAACTAAATATATGTATTAATAGATATTATATATCACATATGAATATATATATTCTACCAAACCACTTTGTTATTTCATGTGGCCTTAACAATCTATAAAGCCCTTTCAAGTGTACTGTGTCTCCTGATGCAGTGAAATAATGCAGCAACTCAGTGGCTAACCAGAGCTTGAATGGAGTGATTCCTGCCTGCTATTAGCACTGCCTTAGGCAAATCACAAGGCCTCTCAGTTTTCTCAACACTAAGCAAGGGTGATAATCATCATACCTGCTTCATGGGTTATTGTTGGGATCAAAACACGAAGTGTCTGAAATGAGTGCTTAGCATGCTGCCGGGTACACAGTAATGGTCACATGGATCCTAGCTGTTGTCACCAGAACTACTACCATTCTAGAAAAATCCTGAAAGGTCAGAAAGGCTGGCATCACTATCTCCCTTTGTGGGGGGAGTTGCCAGGCACACAGAGACTTGTCCAAAGAATGCAGTGCAGCCCACGTGCAGTGGCACCGTATTTCTGATTCCCATGCCCAGTGCTGGGAGTCTCTCCTGTGTTTCCCACCTGCCCTGCTGCACCTCCGGCTTGACCACCATCAGAATCACTTGGAGGCCTTCTTAAAACAGACTGCAGGCCCCATCCCAGAGATTCTGATTCGGCAGCTCCGGATCCGGGGCAGGGCTCAAGAATTCTGCATCTACAAGTGACAAGTGATGTCAGAGCTGCCGGCCCAGGGACCCCACTTTAAGAACCACGGGTCTAACTCAGTGGAACACCTTTAGGGGGCCACAACTGCCTTCTACAGCGTGTCCAGTGCATACTCATGGGTCATTCAAACACTTGGCACTTTGTTTTACTTTACTATTTTACTTAACTTAATTGCATTTTTGCCATGGTTTCAGTCTGGCCCTTGATTCTCTTAGCTAACAGCCCTTGCCCTTGTTTCTTTGATCCACCTGTGTATTGCCCCTCCAATCTGGGATACACTCTTTTCTTCCCAACCGTGACCTTGGCTGCTCTCTATAAACTCTGCCTTTGCAGCGTGGCTCTGCTGTCGCCGGTCCAGCCACCCGAACCCTCTTTGGCAGGCCACAGCCTCACAGGTGGGACCTGAATGCTCCTATCTCATGAATTCAGCTAAACCCCTCCTGACCTACCTCTGTCAGGAAAGACAAGGCGCTCTCCTCGCAAACAAGGGCACTGACGTGCCCCCGATCAGGGCAGAGACGCAGCAGCTTTGGCAAGATGGACCCGCTCATTGAGAAAACCGCTCACTGACTGATTTCCTGCTTCCTGCTTGTAAAACAAGGGAGAGGCACCAGAGAGAATTAGAAAGGAAAGGGGGAGGGAGGGAGGAGGGGGAGTGTTGCTCCTCAGAACTCAGAACATGGGAATGCCTGTGGATATAAATACTATAAAAATAATAATAATAAAAGGAAGTAGTACTAGTGGGGCTTTCATACCTTAACAGTATTTTGACAACAAATGTTCATATTTCATTTGAAATTTATGAAACCTTTGTGCCTGTAATCCCATGAGCAGCAACATGGTAAATGAAAGTAGCTGGCAGTCTAGATTAATAATATTTTGCTCCGTATTGGAAGAGCATTTGAAAGAAGAAGCTTGCTTTATCTGTCCCTCCGTTTTTACGGTCCTGGTGTTGGAACAGACTGGGGCTTCTAAAATTGGCTGGAAAATATTCATAGATGTGTTATTAATTTATGGGAAACTGAAGGACCCACCTCAAGGTTTAAGTAGGCCATTTAGAAACAGCAAGGAGTAGGTGTGAGATACATAGCAGAATGCAGTGGGAAAAAAAAAAGTGTGCTGGGTGACTCGGGGCTTAAATCAAGAGCAGGAAGAGTACCTTCAGTAAGCTATAATAGTTGATATTCTAATAAAACGTTCTTATGAGAAAAAGCAATCTGTTCACATATGAATTCTGCCATATGCTTCCATCTTTTCATGGTCTAGAAGGCCATGTCAGTAATTTCCAGTACTTACGTGGGCATGCAGGATGCCTTTGCTGGCTAATGTGAATAAATGGGCTGGATTTACTGGTTTTCTAATGCTCAGTGTACACACCATGCAGGCTGCTACAGAAGCAAAGTGGAATTTATGGGTTTGCACTGAATTTCCAAGGGATGCAGGAGCAAACCTACGGAAAGTGACACTGGCGTGCGGACTGACATTTCTCGGGGCAGACTGCTGCTCCTTGGACAAAGTGAGGGTACTGTTTGCGAAGAGCGAAGAAAGACGCGCTCAAGACGTGGCTCTCGTCGGAGGCTGCGTGCAGAAGCGCTCGAGACTCAGGCTGCAGCGTGAACACAGGATCACGCTCGTTCCAGGTCCCCTAGGAGATCCCCTTGACCCCGGCCCTAACCCGTGACCTTCCCATTTCTAAACCGCCTTTCAATCCTGATGTTTTTATGTAGGGTTGCCTCCCAGCCAGCTGGGAAGAGTAAATTTCTCAAATCCGTGCAGTCCACTGACTGGTTCTGATATCACATGATTCAACTTTGCACACCTTAAACCACAGTTTTAGACTAAAGAGAGAGAAGGTATTCACAGCTTGTCTAAGAATTTGCTGCAGTGAAGAAAAGAATGAAATCCTGTCTTCTCCCAAATCAGTATTTCTCAACCTCGACGCTATTAGCATTTGGAACTGGCTAATTCTTTGTTGTGGGAGGAGAGCTGACCATCACAGGACATTCAGTAGGATTCCTGCCCCCCTCACCTATTAGACGCCTGTGGCCATGCCCCACACCCCAACCCTGGAGTGACAATCAAAGATGTCTCTAGACACTGTCAGACGACCCCACAGGGGCAACATCATTTGAGCTTGGAAATGATAAAGGAAACGGAGGTGAAAATAACAGGAATATAGAGGTATACCCTTGTGGTGTAGGGAAGGGTGCATATATATGGCTTGGGGGGAGAGTCTCTAGAATCTTGGTTAAAAAAAGGAGGTAGTCAACAATGCCCAACCACAAAACCTGTAGGGCCATCAATGTTTGAGTTAAGGACCCAAGACGGGGGCAAATAATTGCTTAACAATGTGCACATTATCTACAACAAAGCAATACGCATTCACAAGCATCTTGCAGAAGTTCGGAGGAGAGAGATCTCAAAGGTTATTGGTGAGCTCTGGATAGCAAATAAAAATGAGTAATATGATGTCCATATGGCTGGGCTTTCAAATCCTTCCATGGGCAGATCTCTCATAGCAGAGAAGATTGTCCAGGGGTAGAAGTGTGTTTAAAGACTAATATTCTATCATTAAAAAATCATGCAAAAAAGGGGCATTCTACTAGATAATATTCATGTCCATTTTACTCTAAACAATACAGTCTAGTCACCAAAGAGGTTGATTCTTTAAGAAAATATGCTTTGATTTCCTGTGACTTCCAATAAACTTTGCCACTGGCGCTCCACCAGGAAAAACTGGGGATACTCATACCCTAGTTTAAGAAGCATGAAATTAAGATGGTCTTCTTATTTCACAGGGATCATAAATAACATATTTATGGGGCTCCGCTAGTGACCTTAGTCCCTCGACCCAGTATGTCCTCAATGGAAAGTTTAATAAACACAATGGTGAGGGATTCAGGAATATGGTCCTTGTTGTTGGAGAGGAATGGCCATAAAGCTACAGGTGTTACCTGTAAGTTTGTTAGATGCCTTAGAACCCAAAGGCAGGAATTCTTAATCACCAGATGTCAGCCAGATGGGAGGCACTTTTCAGCAGGTATGGCTTGGTCATGCTTCCTTATGAATCAGAGAATGGATGAAAACAAACCTCTGTAAAGGGAATGTACACTTCTGGTGAGTACTGCAGCCCAGGAAGCCATGGTTTCTCCATGTTCAAGAGAGTCTTTCAAGTTCAAAAATTCCTAGAAGGTCAAAGCTGTTGCTTCTCTTCCACTGATCACGACTGAGAGCAGGGTGGAGAAGCGGAACACCGAAAGCCTTTGGAGTCAAGTCCAGGGCCCAAGTTCAACCATACCCTCTACTTAGCACAAAGAAAGGTTTCCTTGTCTAAAAACCGGGAGTGAATGGACAACTCCCTCCTGCAGGGCTGTTACAAGGAATAAGATGATGCTTTTCTTTTCTTTTTTTAAGGTTGTATTTATTTGACAGATAGAGATCACAAGTAGGCAGAGAGGCAGGCAGAGAGAGAGGAGGAAGCAGGCTCCCTGCTGAGCAGAGAGCCCGATGCCGGGCTCGATCCCAGGACCCTGGGGTCATGACTGAGCGAAAGGCAGAGTCTTTAACCCACTGAGCCACCAAGGCGCCCCTAAGATGATGCTTTTCAAAACCCAGTACACAGATACTCATACCCTAGTTTAAGAAGCATGAAATTAGTGCGCCTGGGTGGCTCAGTGGGTTAAGCCGCTGCCTTCGGCTCAGGTCATGATCTCAGGATCCTGGGATCGAGTCCCGCATCGGGCTCTCTGCTCAGCAGGGAGCCTGCTTCCCTTCCTCTCTCTCTGCCTGCCTCTCTGCTTACTTGTGATCTCTCTCTGTCAAATGAATAAATAAAATCTTTAAAAAAAAAAAAAAGAAGCATGAAATTAAGATGGTATCACATTGTCACGTGATAGAGCTATTTGCAAATTAAAGATTGACTCTTTAAGTCAAGACTCTTGACTGTTTGCAAGGAAGGCGTCCAACGAAATCAGACAGCCAGGACTGAGAATCGAGAGGGGCCTGATCCTATCAGGCAGTCTGAAATCTGGAATCACACACAATAGAAGCACGGGCCCTGGGCACACGTCTATTTCCCTACTGTACAAACACCCAGGGAAATGCTACGCATTTGCTTTTATGAACTTCTAAAGCAATATAGACTTGTATTCAAAGCACTCTTACTTTCAAAAAGAAGTCATTAATACATTTTATGAAGTCAAAACCCATTAGCGAGGATGTATCGAGTGTGTCTGCTCAGTGAGGATTATCAAAGGGGGCCTAGAACGGCGTTGGACATATAGATTGAGGCCTGGTTTTACAAACGGATGATGCCTGCAGAAGCCTGAACACAAATGCCTCGGCCACCTGTGATACCTGAAGATACCCAAGTACTGATGTGGTGCTGAGAGACGACATCAGGCCATCCTGGGTAGGCTGACGGATACTCTTGAAGTGTGAGCATATGCAGGCTGTTCTGAAGGGTGTATACCGATTCGCAGGCAGTGCTTAAATAATTCAGGGACTTAATGGTAGAAGTCTATTCATACATGCGTCCAGGCTGTGGCTGGAAACTGCCTAGATGGAGGCGAGAAGACAAAGAACTGGGTCAGGGGCATCTTTCTGAATTGGGGACTACGAACGCCTTGGTGTACACGTCCTATTTCCACCTGATGCTTTCAGATCTTCCTTCAACAAACATTTCTTACATGACCCCATGTGTATTACGCATCTGGCCCTAGACAATGCACGATCCTGACGCTGAAAGAGTTCTCAGTACAGCAAGTACAACGTTTTAAAAAAGTAATTATTGTGACATCTGTTAAAATGGTAAGGGAGACTTTATTCAGGACCATTTCCATAAGGGTCAAGACCATAGCAAAAGGGGCGAGAGGCTGCGCTCTTACTAAATGTAGGACACGGTGGTCGGATACCAAGAGTGGAGGGGTTCTCTCTAACTGGACTTAGCAGGATTCTTGCTAAGACTGGGCTTTGGAGACCTAGCAAGGATGGGGCCAATGCTGAGGCCTAGTTGAGAAGCATGCACAGAGGAGCCAACCACCGTTTGGTCAAGGACAGTCTTTGCCTAGGACAGAAGGGAGGGTAGATACCGCCACAGGGCACGAGGGACTCAGCAAAGTCTCCTTAGACATGTTTAAGTGCTTGCGTGTGTCTGGCAGCATGAGGAAGAATAAGCAAAGGGAAATTCAAAGGCAAACAGATAGGTGAGCAGTGGAAAGCACAGGTTGGTATCCTTCCATGGTCAGGTGTGGCTAGAAGAGGGTTTCTCAAGAGGGGTATTATTGAGATTGTAGGGCTGGATAATTATTGGGAGCAGCGGGCAGGGGGACTGTCCTGCCCATTGTAGGGTGCTGAGCAGCAGCAACCCTGGCCTTGACCCCCGCTAGATGCCTGTAGCACACGTCCTCTCCTAGTACTTCCCCAAGTCCTGGCTACCAAAATGCCCCGATATTCAGTGGGGAGGATGGGGGGGGATGGAGAACTGCCCCTCCTTGAGGGACCATGGGCCAGAAGAAAAGAGGATTTGGAGTGGAGAGGGGAGGGAAGGCAGCTTCCCTCATCGAAGAAAGAAGTAGGTGACAGGGTTTAAAGTTTATGGGATGAAGGCAGAACCTTTGACTCTCAAAACACAATGATTAGATACAAGGGAGGAGAAATAGGAGGACGTGAAATGGGGGCATGGAAAAGTCAGAGTGTCAGATTCTGTCTTTAAAAAAAAAGTAAGGAGAATAGCAAGGATACACTGACTCATCGTGAACCATCTTTGTGAATTAAGGCTTTTAGATAAGTTTCCTATTTCTGATGATCACCTAAGAATGAAGATAAAGCAACAAGAAGTAACAGAGATGTTGTCTAGGAGTGAACTAATCACCATTTTCAAAACATCTGCATGCCTGGTCACTGCCCCCACCAGCCAGTTTACATTTAAATGCATTCTTACTGCAAAAATCTTAAAGCAAGGAAAAAAAAAAAATCCAGGTCTGTGTGCTTAGATTTTGGCTCTGTGGCATGCTACTGAGATTTAAAAACTTGTTTTCTAATTTAGATAACGCCTAAGCAACAGTCAGCAGCAGGCCAGGTAGCAAGTTCACCTGAGTCATACGAGATCTGAACTCAGTTTCTTTTTCACTTCTGCTAGCACAATTAGCAAAAGAAAGGAAGTGACTAGTTAACATGCCTTTCCAGCGAATTCTTAATGTGTTCTAATATATGAATTTAGAAATGCCTGCTTGAGAGCTTCAGGGATTACTAAATAATAAACCCTGAAGGTTCCAAAATCCGGTTAATAGTCAGACCTGGAGAATATGAAATATAGTGTTAATTTAGAATAACGTAATGCCTAAAAATGAAGCAAGTTAGCTCTAATTGAGCTATGAACTGCTTGCCTTGTATTGTGTAATGCAGGCTATGGTAACCAAGGCTTGCTGAGCTATAGATAACCATTACTCTTAGCAAATATGTTTATTGGGGTCTCTCTCTCTTCATTACCCAACCTCATAAAGTATATGCCTGCATATTCCGATAAAACATAAAACGGCAAGGCAGAGTCACAATTAGGACGCCCTGAGAAGCCGCATCATAAAACGGTATCTGTCGCCAAATGATTGTTCACTTAACCATGATAAATATTTATCAGCGAGCAATAGAACAAATCCTTACACCACTGTAGCCCGTGTTGAACACCAAGGAAGACTTCTACATTTTCAGTTCTCCTCTTTTGACAAATATAATGCTTTAACCTAAAAAATATAATGCTTTAACCTAAAAAATGGGACATGGCATGAGGACTCTGATTTTTAATTATAATTATGTAATCGGAACACCAAGGACATGCCAGATTCATATTTCCAATGGCTACTCAAGCAGCTTGGGTGTGCTATCATCTCCTGAGCGAAGGCAAGGGAACAGTGTGAACAGATGGAAACGAAACAGCGCTCATTTGGACGGTTACTACATGTAGAACATGCCGCCAATACTCTTGTTGGAAAACGTGTTTTAAATGATAAAACGGAGATGCAAATAAGCTCTTTAATGATCCTCACTCTCTTGTTGGCCTCCATGTGTCAGCTGGGGAAACGTAAGACCTCCGGTGCATTATCCTGACGTTCTGCAGAATGTGCGTGGCCCAGGTCCTAGCTGCTCAGATCTGGAATCTGTTTGTTACCACCAGGCATTGTGTGTGGTCCAGGAAAGAGGGACTTTGCCTTCCTGGATGAAGCTCAAAAAACAGAAGTCTCTCTCCTGGCCAGGGATCATGGTTTCTGATGTGTCAGCTCCTGCCTGTTGGGAGAGCTGGAGAAGGACTGGAACGGGGGTGGGGGGTGTCCCCTATAAATATAAATGCCTTCCAACTGTCGGGCTGTTTCTTGAAAACAGCCTGATCCCTGGAAGGATGTCTCACAGCAGTGGTGCTCAAACTTGGGCCAATGTGTCAGGATCCACTCGAAGGCTTGTGAAAACCTAGATGGCCGGGTCCCCTCTCCAACTTTTGTGATTCTGGATGTCTGCGGTGGGGCCAGAGAATCTGCATTGCTAACAAATTCCCAGGAGCTGCTCTGGAAACCATGCTTTGCAGAACCGGGTTCCCCCCGCAAAGAAAGGGCTCAGAAGGGGAACTGGCAAGGAAGTGCCTGGCGCTCGGAGAAGGATGTCTTCTTGCAAATCGACTTTCACTTTCTTTTCCTTTCCCTCTGTGTCTCGTCCCCTTTATTTGCTCCCCCCATCTTTCCTTCCCTTCTTTTGCTATATTTCTATCTCTATTTCTAATTCCTAATTTCTGTTTCTACTCTTCTCCGTCCTCCTTCTCCGCGTCCTGGCTCTCCCCCTTCCTTTCGTTCTCTCCTCTGTCTTCAACGCTGCCCTGAAACCCCTTCCTCGCCAGTAATTAATCCCCACCCCCAGGCTCTCAGCAGTGACCAAGATCACAGATGAACCCCCCCTCCCCCCACCATGGGAGCAAGACAAGGGGCCAAGATCTCATTTGTTGGCAAACAGAATGAGCAACAGCTATCAGAACGGCTTCAAAGAGGGAAGACAGGGACTTGGGCAAAAACCGTCAACAGCAGGAGCTTCTCTGTTTCGCATTTAGCGCCACATAAGCAAACAGCGTATCGCTATGTGAAGTATGATAACGTACACTAGGTGGACGGCGTAGCTCTTCAGCATTAATTCTCATTTGGGGGGCTATTCCTGCCTTTTGGAATAACTAGTCCCTAGGTCTCGTTGCAACTTGCACTTCACCCTCATGCTGGATGACGATTTATTTAAAAAAAAAAAAAAAAAAGTGACTGTTATGAGATCATTCCTAGGTGAAGAGCTACCCTTAACAGACTTTGCTCTTCACAGCCTTACTGTGTCAGACTCTGAATATTAGCCACACGCACACAGAACAACTCACAGAGCGAGAGTGACCAGGCTGCAGAAGAGCTTCCCAGGGGAGGTCCTGGGGCCTCACTGCTAGAGTCATTTGAAACGAGCCTGGACCGAACACTTGACTGCGCCATCAGGGAACAATCCTATCCTGGCTGAGGACGGACGAGATGACCTCATAGGTCTCTCCGTCCCTCCTAGAGTCATAAAATCGGGATGGAAACTCTGACGAGTCATCCTGCTGCGGCGAGCAGGGGCGTCTTGAGCAGGCGGAATTGCAGTATCTCAGGGGTGGACCAGGTCACCATGCAGGTCAACGAGAAAAAAGTCCCCCATAAGGCTGGGGGCAAAGGACAGCCCAGAATATAAATCAAAGTGAGGACATTCCCAGATGAAGTCCGTGAAGTACTTTCCACGGATATTGGCATAAGATGCTCATGCTTGTGTGTCGCTCCCGGGCGTCTAGCACACACTAGTGAGCTTTCCCACGCTCCAACTGTACGAGGACAGTACTGCCAGCATTATTCCCTGGCTCCCTCTTTTTTGAAGATGTGGCTGCCCAGCAAAGACACAGATGGGACTCAAGAGCAGCTCAGTTAGGTGAGGAGTACGGCATCGCCGGAGCTCAGTACAATGCGGCCCATTCAAATGCTCGCGCAAACCGGCTGAAGTGGAGACTGACCTGGACAAGGATGACTGATGCCCTCTACCCTGAAGTCAACTGCTTGGACAGGGCCCTTCTCAGTCCCAGCAGGGAGGAAGGCGGGCTCTGGGAGGCTCCGCGCGCACCCACTGCATCCCCCGGGGGGCCAAGGCAGCTGTGCGCAGCAGCCGAAGCCAGCCGGCGTGTGTGCGCCCCCGGAGGATCCCATAAGAAATCCGAGACAACTGCAAGCGGCTGGCGTGTGGAGGAACTCTGGACCTGGTCCGACTCAACATGCCGCAGCTGCCATTCTGAGTCACGTGGCTCCAACTGCAAACCCTGAAGACACCGGATAGGCCAGTCATGCCCGCCCATTCGCTTGCCCTTCTAAGGGAAATGCCCATGGCCCACGGGCTTCCTACCCAGGCGGGCATGCTCTGTACCACCCGACACGGCCCCTTCCCCATTCTGGGTACAGCTGAGTAGACCGCGGTCCACTTGGACCCAAGCCACAGGCAGTCAACCCCAACGTTTGGTTGGTGATTTACCAATGCCAAGGAGGACTCCTGGCCTCGGATTCTTGCACTAGGGAACTGGGAAACACACCCTGAGCCTTTTGCTCTTGAAGAGACGCCATGAAGCGGAGCGGAGCTGCCCCATCTTTTTTTTTTTTTTTTCCCAATTTATTTATTTTCAGAAAAACAGTATTCATTATTTTTTCACCACACCCAGTGCTCCATGCAAGCTGTGCCCTCTATAATACCCACCACCTGGTACCCCAACCTCCCACCCCCCCGCCACTTCAAACCCCTCAGACTGTTTTTCAGAGTCCATAGTCTCTCATGGTTCACCTCCCCTTCCAATTTACCCAAATTCCCTACTACTCTCTAACAGCCCTTGTCCTCCATGCTATTGGTTATGCTCCACAAATGAGTGAAACCATATGATAATTGACTCTCTCTGCTTGACTGCTTTCACTCAGCATAATCTCTTCCAGTCCCGTCCATGTTGCTACAAAAGTTGGATATTCGTCCTTTCTGATGGAGGCATAATACTCCATAGTGTATATGGACCACATCTTCCTTATCCATTCATCCGTTGAAGGGCATCTTGGTTCTTTCCATAGTTTGGCGACTGTGGCCATTGCTGCTATAAACATTGGGGTACAGCCCCATCTTGACCATAAAGAAGAGTTGGGGGTGGGGTGGGCGGATAAAACCCGGAGTGAGGGGACAGATCTAGCAGTGGCAGAACGAGCTGGTCAGAAAAATAGAACATGGCAGATATGCAGAGGGAACCACAGGGGAAGGCACCTGAAGTGGCCTCATTGCCTCGCCTGCCAACATCTCTTACAATAAACCTTTTTTTAGAGTAAGTGACATGAGGACTCTGTTCCTTGTGACGGAAGAAGCCTAATTCAGACACTCCGAAAATCTGACTTGTGCGTCATGATGAGCTCTTGAGATTCAAACCACCACACTAGGATAATATCAAAACTCACGCACGTCCGTGAAGACTGTGGTTTGTCAAAGGTATTGGAAACAAGAACAAGTTACACTCGGCGTCTCGTCTGACCTGCCACTTTGGAAACTGGAAAGAGAATCTGGAAAAATGTCAGGAATGGAACAGAGGACCATGGACTCTGGACTTGAATTCTAGGCATTGAATGGCTTTGCCTTCTTTCCCTACCAACCATTATCTATCAGAATAGCCTAGAGATTCATTTATTAATATGTCCAATCCCCAAACAGAAATGTCGGCCTCAGAGCACCTTCCACTCAGGGATGATGTCTGATCTCAAAGGCAAGTGTTTCCAGGTTCCATTACGCACAGGTACCAAGCCCACTCGTGGCGGGTGAGTGCACTGAGCTGTTGTTCTTCCTCCCAAACTGCAGAAGAAGGAATGACAGGAGGGTATGAGTTCCTAAGAACCTGGAAGGGACAAGTACCTGGTTAGGGAGTGACACTGACTGCAGGTATGGAGACACGTCCATCCTCACTGGTCCAGAACAACTTTGAGTAGAAAAGTTCTTTAATAGTTTGCATCCAAGATAGTTCATCAGAGAACAGTAGCATAGTGCATTCAGTCCAATTTTTAAATATCAAGCAATTCTAGCAGACCCTGATTTGTGGGTCTAAAAATAATAATTAATAAAAACAGAATAAAAGTAGGGGCGCCTGAGTGGCTCAGTGGGTTCAGCTCAGCTCATGATCTCAGGGTCCTGAGATCGAGCCCCGCATCGGGCTCTCTGCTCAGCAGGGAGCATGCATCTCTGCCTACTAGTGATCTCTCTCTCTCTCTGTCAAATGAATAAATAAAATCTTAAAAAAAATAGAATAAAAGTAATAGCAGATCCCATTTCCCAAGTCTCCGCTGAGTTTCCACAGCGTCACTGGCTGCAAACTTCACATACAATCATTTTCTTGAACCTCACAAGACTTGTGGACTCAAAGAGTACCTCTTTACAAAAGAAGAAACTGAGGCACAAGAGGGAAAAAGAGGCTGCACTAAGTATCCTGTGAGGGCTGGAAGCACCATCACTCTCTGAGAGCTTGCTAGAAATGGGCCCCCTGTGGAGGCCTAGCGACTCCCAGGCTCTGGGGGTGGGACTCAGGTATTGTGTTCTAACAAGCCCTCCTGGGGATTCTCATGATAACCAAAATTTAAGAAAAGAAGTACTGTCTTAGAGAGGAACTTTCCAAGGCCAAATAACTAGTAAGTGGCAGAGTCAACAAGCAAACGTTTGTGCTGAGTATTGGAAACGGTCCTCTCCATGCCTGGTAATTAACGAGGAGCCAGGCTTGGGCTAATCACATTAACACCTGTAATACGGGATTCCTCTGAGATCAGGACTGGAGCCCTCAAACCCCAGTCTTCCCCAGACACCCTCTGTCTTAATGGGCAAAGTCCTGCATGACTTAAGTCCACTTCCTTTTTGCACATGGGGGAGGCCCTGGGTGGTACCAATCCCAATTTATTCAAGCGATGATTACAAGGGCTGAGATTCAAGCATGTAGGATGCCTATTTTCCCTCCATACAGATGAAAGAGGACAAAATTAAGAGCCAGTACAGTGTCCCGCAGGCCAAACACCGAGCTAAGCGCTCTAGCCTAGCGCGAACAAAACTCTGCGGTGATGGAAATGTCTAGCTCAGTGCTTCCCAATGTAGTCGCCACCAGCCACATCTGGCTGCTAAGCACTTGAAATGTAGGACAGGAGGGACTGGATTTTGAATTTTATTTACATTTTAATTAAATTTAAACAGCCCCATGTGGCCAATGGCTACCTTATTATCGGCCAGTCCGGTTCTACAGGACTCTTGTTATTTAAACTCCCCCTCAGCTTGTAAGGGCAGGGGCTAAGATGAGAGCCATTTCACAGATGAGAAAACTGAGACGAATGGGGCCAAAACAGTGAACCCCAGGTCACACAGCCAGTTAGTGACAGTGCTGGCGTCTTGACCGGGTCTACTCTGACTCCAGGTTTGCGAGGCACAAAGGCTCTCAGACGCCATCGTTTAGGTTGGGCTGGAAGAGCCACTGCTCAGAGCTTGGCCCAGCTCAGCCAGCAGCAGTGACCTGGCGGCCCAGCGAGAAGGCTGAGCACCTCGTTCTCCGGGGAACAACCAGTGCTGGCACCGTCTCAGCAGCTATCAATGACAGAATGCTTGGACAATATTTTCCTGTTATTAAACATACATTTTGCACTTAAAAATAAGGAACTTCTGTCACAAATGATTTATATGGAAACAATATTATTCCTGGCAGGTAGGAGCTATTTTTTACTGTTTCTTTCAAGATTAACACACACACACACACACACACACACACACACACACACAAAAGGGGGGTGCGGGGGAAGAAGAAGAAGAAGAAGAAGAAGAAGAAGAAGAGAAAGCCTATGTCAATATTATACTCATTCTTTAATGCATTTTCTTTGAAGGTCTCCCCTGCCACCTTTCTACCTCCCACCTCACCACTGCCATGATGAGAAATGGGTTCTAGGATCTCAGGTACCTTGAAGCAACCTCTGTCTGTCCAGATAAGGCAGGCTGGCGGGGCATACAGTCCTCCCCAAATCCATCACTGTGTTCAAGATGTGGTGCCTCCACCCAGCAACTTCCTCAAATGGCAGTCTTGAGGTTCTAGAAGCCTGCTCTGCACTTGCCTCTGCCCCTGCTCTCCCATCTCCCTACCATGGGAGGCAGTGTGGCACAGGACCTTGCCTGCTGTGAATACATGTGCGGTGCCACCCTGGGGAGGTGGCTCACCCTCCCTGAGCCTCAGTAATCCCCAGGGAAGAGCCAGACTCACATGGGGTTGCCCCAAGCACTTGACCCTGTGCCTGCCGTACAAAAGGGTCTGGAAAAAGGTGAGTTCCCTTCTTTATAGCCCTCAGTCAAAATCTTGACTCTCTTTCAGGGTCAATTTTGGATTCAATCTTATTCATCAATATGTCTCTACTCTCCAAGTCAACATGTGTTTTCATATTTTATAGATCCCTATCTCTGCCTATACTAGTTCAAGGATGCACATTATAGTTCTTTTATGATTATCACATTTTTGGCATGGATCATGGGCACATACTTGACTTCCTGAGCATCTGACCTCGGCCTTGCCCATGTTTTCTTTCCAGGTTGCAACCAGCACAGGGCCCGGTACACAGTAAGTATTCACATGAATACCGGTTGAACTGAATTTCTGTGAAGATTGAGGCCAATATGTAATAAATAAAGAGGCCAATCTGCAATAAGCATAGCTATTCATCCATCCACCCACCCATCCAACCATCCATTTACTCATTTACTTAATATTTTATTAAGCACTTACTATACCCACTGAGTATCAGGCATGGGTATTTGTACTCCGAACAGGGCAGGGGCCAAGACAGACAAAACACAGAGCCTTCACAATATTCTCTTCTAGTGGAGGAGGGAGAGGGGACCATCATAAAACAAACAGGTAAAACAGAGAAACAGTGTCCCCTCTACATATGCTAAGGAGAAAAGTAAAGCAGGGAAGATTCACAGGGAGAGCAAAGTTCCGGAAGAAAATGTGCGATTTCAAATAGGGTGGTCAGGGACTGAGTCCCAGAGAAGGGGTAATTTGAGCAATAGTTTGAAGGAGTTGAGAAGGCTACCGTTTCAATATGAAATTAATTTGGAAAACAGGAAACTATAAGTCAAAGACATGCTTGGTTCTTTACTCAGAAGGATACTGTAAAGACATAGAATATTTATTTCACGGTCTAACCTCAGTTCCCATTATTTCATCAATGTTAATCTCAGCCGATGCTGGTTAACTCACTGGATACTTACTATGTCCTAGGCACTACCCAAGTACTTTATATACCTGAGGTCACTGCCAAGAGCAAAGGTCTAGACCAGGGTTGGGAAAAAATGTCCGTAGGCGCCAGGCTGCAATCAGAAAGAGCTAAGGCCACGTGCTGCACAACAGGGAGCGGTGGGGACTGTGCCGACCCTTGGAAGAGCTATTCCATCTGGTGCAAACCGCGGCTGCTGGGCCACACATGAGGAAACACGCTCAGGACTGTTTGATCCTCTCTCTTTTAGAGAGATGTCCGAAAGCCGAACATGAAACTTACATGAAATTTTACAATTTTTAAAATGCCGCTAGGCAATTAAAAAACATCATGTGGGCCAAAAATTGTTTAAAAAAAAATTTCCGGACATATTTGGCCTGAACAGAGGTTTCCAAACTCTGGCATAGAGAGGCCATCAGTAGGTAGAGCAACCTAAAACATCTGCAGGGAGACTGTCACACAGCCACTGCCCTTGACCCTGAGGCTGAGCATAATTCCTATTTGAAAACAGCCTGACTTTGGGACCCCTTGTGTGTTCCGCCCTGGGGAGAGTGGGCTTTGGGATCTGGGAAACACAGTGTCCTTGTGTGTGGATGGAATATGCTGCCCCCTGGGATCTGAATGCAAAAACAGCTGATTGTTCATTAAAACAATAAAAGTACTTTCAGTTGCTTATTGGCTTTTTTTTTTTTTTTAATCTGCTTGCACTCCACCAATAAAAATGCATTTGGCAAAACCATCCAGAGGAAACACTGCCCTTATTCAAAACTGTTTTTCTTCCTCTTTCACTTGATATTTCTAAATTATCTTATCAATAATGTATTAAAGTAATACTCAAAAATGGAACAATACTGCACCTTTAAGAAAATATTATTTTTCCTGAGGTCCTATCAAGGTAAATTTCATCAGTATTCAAAGAATGAGCAAAGCACTTCAACAATTTATTTCAATAAAAGAAGACTTAGCTGAAAGGAGTATAAATGATGAGAACTTGCTTTAAACTGATTTATTCCCTGCAGCAATAAAAGGAATGTTTCTTCACTCAGCTGTTTAATATGCAAATATGCAGAACATCCAGCCCCTGACAGCACATCATTAATAAAATCTTGCACTGAGCAGAGAGCCCGATATTTCATTCTGATGAAAATACATGATGATGATTTTAGACTGTAGACTCTTAGAGTAGGAACAATGTGCTTTCCCGGTGATGAAACCCCACTAGTCACTGGGGGGGACAGAAGCTTTTCGGAGAAGCAATCCCCTTTCTGCAAGAGGAAGTCCCCAGGTAAAGAAAACAGTAAATCCTGAAGGCTGTTGACAGTTCATGGAACCAAGGCCTAAATGACAAGATAGGAACTGGGAGAGTGATGGGGCTGGTGGGGGGCGGGGAGGGGCTGAGAGGGACTTCTTTTGGGGGTGGCAGCATGTTCCTATTTTAGGTTTTGTTTCGGCACATTGGAAACATCCGCTCGATGAGGTGTCTGATGCTAGTTTTCTATCCATGTAGAAACAAGAAAGCAAAAGCTATAGAAGGAGGATAGGGCTCACGGTTCTCCACCTGGTCACCTCCCTCGATCTGCTTGTGGAGTAGCAACTTCTGAATTACTCTCAGACTCTTAAAACAGGCAAAGTGAAGACACTGGAAAATACTTCTGGTACTGATCACGTGTTTTCTCTTTGCATTAAAATCCTAGATTGATGTTAACAATATGTGGTGGGACTATAAAGGCCCATTTTTTTTTCTTCTTTATAATTTTTATATTTTCCAAATTGTTTACAGTGAGTATGCCATATGTATCGTCAGAAAAATCATGTTTTTAAAAACCTAATTTTTTTTTTAAAGTCATTCATGGGTTAGTATCTGGGAACGTACAAGATTATGAGCACTGGGAGACTGGGAGGGTTCAGTCTCCCAGCATCTTGGACCTCTCCATAAAGCCCTGGGCTTGTTCTCAAAATAATTACTTGTTAAATGGTTAAATCAATTACTAGTTGTAAGTGCATAGAACAGCGCCTGGAATATGCCAAGCCCATAAAGGTATTTGTTAAATAAATAAATAAATAATCAATGAGTCAGATTAAATATTTAAAGTATTTTAGTGTGTAGAGGTGAGTTTTCTGTCAATATTACTTATTTAAGGAGGTAGGGCATGGATCTAGAATGGTTCGTTTTCTCCTTTTAACAGTAAGCTTAGAACGTCATGTGGTTTCTATCAAAAGAAGACCCCCAGCTTAGAGAACTTTTGTATTAAAATCCCAGCATTCTGTGTGATCCTGGGCAAGTCACTTGACTCTGGAAGCCGTGCTTTCCTCATCTGTTAAATATGCATGGTAGACAGCACACTTATTTGGATGAGTATTTGAGGATTTGGTGTGATCATCTATGTAAACACTTGGCACGGTGCCTGGCCTTGAGCAGCGGCTTGAGCTCACCGTTTACTGGGCTCCTACCGGAAACTAAACACTTTACATATATTTATCCTAATCTTTATGACAACTCTTCAAGGTAAACACTGCTAGTCATGTCTCACCAAGAGGAGGCTAAGGATAGATGACATCAATGAGGTCCCACAGCTTGGTCATGAACCTGAGTCCACCTGTCACCAGATCTTACGCTAGCTTTCACACCAGCTTTACCCAAGATCTGCTTTCTCCCAAACCGAAAAAGAGGAAAAAAAAAAAAAAAAAAAAAAAAAAGTCAAGTGCAGTGACTGTTCAAAAGTAGAGGGAGTGAGTTTCCATTCATTTACCTCTATTTTCCAGTTACATTTCATGCCCCCAAACTCACCCTTATTTTTTTTAATGAAGTATTTAAAAACAAGGTAGCTTATGGGGCAGGAGGCAGGAGGCTAAAGACAGTTGACCGGGAGGATTTCCTAAGGAAATGATGAGCTTCCATGAAGTTCCCGCGGCCGCATTGTTATTTCCAAAAGTTCATTCATCAGAGAAAGAGCATATCATGTCTGCAACTTGTGAGGTTGTCTTAAACTCCAGGAAGCTTGGGAACAAGATATCCGTGAACTTATCCCTCATGTTAGTGATGGCTCCTCCTCCAGAAAAGGTGAGAAAGGTCCCTTGCAGCCGCTTCCTCCCCACACCCACCCACCCTGTGCTTCCCGCTCTCTGCCCTGATGCACTCTTTAGCCAACCAAAGAATAGCCCTCTGTGCCAAAGGAAAGAGGACTGTTGGATTTTATTTCCAAATATTTCAATTATAAATCAATCGTTTAACAAAATTCAGTGAAGTTTGCAAAATTTCCCTTTGAATCGGCTCCCACTGAGAATTGAAAAAGTCTTGGGGGCAAAATTTCAAGTGGCCTCTCACAGGTTTTAGTAAACTTCTCCAAGCTAGTACTTTCCATGTTTCTGATTTTATGTGCTCAGTAATACGCCCTCATAACTCAAATGGGATGAACCAATTAAACATTTCCCTGTAGTCTTTAAAATAGCTGCTCTTGGCATGTTTTTTGCATGGCACAAACCTCTGCGGGAGGATACGATAGAAATCTTGCACTATTTAAATATAGAATTGGGACATCAAAGAAAGGGTTGTATTGAAATAACATGGATAATTAAGGAAGTGGAGAACAGTAATAACTGATTTACATAAAATGCTAATGAGTCTCTTGACTTGTTTGGCAATTTGCACTTTAGTCTTGGTAACTGTGGCTCCAAATTTATGATCTAATTTTTATTTTAATATTTTCTTTTAGCAAGTTGTAACCAACACTAATGGGCGCCTGCCAACGCTGAACTTCTTTGCCCTTCAAACGCCCAGAAGCTTCTGTTCCCAGTCAAGTGCCTTGGGCTTGGGGATGTCCCTGGTCCCGGAGCTTCCTGGATACCGTTTCGGTGGGGTTCTTCGTAGCGCATGGTGCGGTGTCGCTCCGGGTGATCAGTGGCCTTCAAAACCTGCGTGGCTGGCAGGCTGGGAAACCGGGAGAACGCAGAGTCGCAGGGGCTGAGCGATGCCCTATAAGCCTGCTCCTTATTCAGAGGGACAGACTGGGGCAAGGCACCAGCCTGCTCGGGGTTACCACTTACTCTGCACTGTTCTCTGGTACCTTTCGCCACTGAGAAGAAATTATATGCTCTGGAAATTCCTGTTTTATTGTACTCTTGTACGGATCTCACCGCGCAGGGCCACAGCCTCCCGTGAATACGAATGAGGGTTGGAGCTGTTCCTTCGGGACGCGTCTGCACGTTGACCTTCAGCGTACCGTATTTCCCTCCGAGCCTTCGAAGCATGATCCACTGCTTTCTCTGGCCATTCCCCCTTCACCCCATTGATGGGCTTCAAAGCTACTTAAATTTCCAAGCCCTGATGCGCTGCAGCGCTGACCAGGGCTCTGCCTCGCTCTCTTATGGATTGCACAAGGTCACCGCTGGGGAGAGGAAGGAGGCAGGCAGAGCATTTATCAGGATGTATTGCTTTACTTTTTCTATCCATCACCAAGGCGATGATTCTATTTTAGTGAAAATCCATTGAACTCCGATCAAGTCAGATGGCTGTTATCATTGGAAACTCAAGAGCTGTCAGGCCATAATCGGTACAAATGTCGGACCCCAAAATGGGGGGCTCTGGGCCAATGATGGTCTCCTGGGGATTTTTTGGTCATTCTTGTATTAAAATTTTCATCTGATCATTTTATTTTAAGCATTTTTTTCAGCTCTTCCGTTTGTAAGTGATAAAGTCTGGTTATGCAAGGTAGAATGAACCGATTACAGGCAATTTAGGTAGACTTTAGAGACACAATGGTTTCCGCTGTCATGCGACACTGCTTACTACGGTCCTAATAACCTAATAACCCACCCATCAGAATACCGACACACACCTGAATGATCACGGAGACCTGAACACAAGGAGTGCGCACACACACATTCCCACCTTCGTAGAAACTACCAAACTTCAGCTACACTATTTTGTGGCCTCCACATATAAATTGGCTGATCACCACAGCTGGCCATAGGACACAATATTAACAGGCACTTTCACCTCCCTGTGGGTGTTTGTGTGATAAATGTCCCTAGTACTATTTGTATGTGTTTGGGAAGGTTCTGGTCTACAGTTATCATCTTAAATGTAGGGGACTGGGGGGTAGAAAGAAAAATAAATTTCAAAGCTCTCTGAAAAAAATTCTTTTAGGCTTGTCGTCTGGTTATGGATTTAATTAAATCTGACATTTGAGTAAAATCATTTAAACGTATTTGCTGCCCTGCCAGTATTCTAAACTTTTACTCAAATAGGGGGAGGGGGCTGTGAATTAGAATGACAGAATGATTTTTAATCAGGATCCTGTAGCTCACAGTGATACTTAACTCTTAACTATCCCAAGGCAGGTTATTTTCCCTGTGGGTTATTAAGGATCCTCTCTCTTCTACCCCTGCCCTGGTGGAAGGCCAGTCTCTGCCAGGGTGGGCTGAAAAGGAACGAAGTGAGGCACTCAGAAACTAATTGTTCTTTGTGTGTTCATACCATCACTTTTTAAAAAGTAAAGCAATCTTTCTGTGTATTTTCTATTTTGTAATCCATATCTTTATTCCTTTTTATTAGTGAGGGTAACGGGATATTGACTGTGTATCTTAAATATATTTTCATTCTAAATAATAGCAACAAAAGTAAATCTAGGTATTTCTTGGTCACTTGCTTTGGAGCAAGTCCTTAATATATATTGCCTCATGTAAGTCTTAAAACCACCTCTAAATGATATGGGGGTGGGTGCGTGGGTGGCTCAGTAGGTCAAGTGTCTGCCTTCGCCTTAGGTCACCATGTCAGGGCCCTGGGATTGAGTCCTGCATCGGGCTCTGTGCTCAGTGCAGGGTCTGCTTCTCCCGCTCCTGCTCCTCCCCGTGCTCACTTGCGTGCTCTCTCTTTCCCTCTCTCTCTAAGTAAATAGATAAAATCTTGAAAAAAAAAATCCTATTTACAAGGACAGTTGTATTCTGAGGTTCTGAACAGCCAGGAATGAGAGTTTTGGAGGGGACACTCTTCACCAGAGTTCAACATCCATCCGGAATGCAAATTTGTGTCTGCAGGACTCAGAAGGACTTGTACGTAACCATCAGGCCATCAGGGTGGCATGACTGCCAGTCAGGGGCCTGTGGTTATTCCATACATTTCTCAGAAATCAGATCTAATGTCTCCCATATGGCAAGGTAGCCGTGCAGCAAGTGTGTCGTGACTTCACTGCACACTTACAGGATCCACTAGCATGGCTAGAGAGCTGGGAAGGGTGTGCCATCCCTGAACTGGGGGAGAGCCAGAAGAGCTAGCCGCCCAGGAAAACACGCAAGGATGTAGCCCTGGGCAGACAGCGGCTGGTGCATCATCACAAGCTGCCCCGTCTTCCTAAACCCTGGTGGGCCCGATGGTGGTTAGACCCAGGCCACCGGGGGGACAGGAAATGGGGTTAGGGGCGGGCAAGGGCTCATCCGCTGACACAGAGCAGCCCTGACATCAGAAATGGAATTCCTGGCCATCATTCATTCCTCCTTCCTTGCTCTGGGGGGGAAAGAAAAGCAAACCAAATAACAGCTCAGAATGATTGGTGGGGGAAAATGAAGGGAGAAAAGCACTGTTTCCAGAGGATTTGTTCTAATAATAAGATCCTGCTGCTGAAAAAAGTGGGCATGCACAACAGAGAAATGGAACATGAGGAGAAACTTTATTTTACCTTCTCTTCAAACAAACTCTTATCAGAGATTATTTGGAATAAAGAAGTCGTCTGAGTCACCAAGAAAATCAAAATGGGTTACACAGGATGCCTGGATGCAAATGTCAAGGGGAAACACATAGAAGGAACTAAAGTCAACTGTCTAGTAAATAATATCTAGTTGACTGCTAAAACCAGCAAAAATTTGAATACTTTTGGAATGGAAACAAATGCATACTTGTGCTAGAGAGTTTAGACCACCTCATTTGACCTTTTCCACCACCCTGCTGGGTCAGAGTTCTCCACGTCAGCCCTCTGACATTTAGGGCTGAATTATTCTTTGGGTGGGGGTGGGGTGGGGTGGGGAGGCCGCTCGGTGCACTGAGGGATCCTGGGCAGCATCCCTGGCCTTGACCCGAGAGATGCCAACAGTGCCTTCCACACCCTGGCTGTGACAATCCAAAATGCCTCAGACAGAGTGAGATGTCCTCTGAGGGGCAACACTGTTCCAGGCTGCTGCTGCTAGAAATGACCTTTCTAGGACTCACAGCTACATACCAGACACCAGTCTATCCCACCGACTGCCAAGTGCTGTCCCATGAGACACAAACAGGGTAAGTCAGAGAAGGGTCGTCTTCCTGCTTCTCAGAAGCTTTTCCTGGCAAAGTCAGAGCACGTGCAAAAAGAGTTGTCCCTAGGGGGTGCGGGGGGCAACATGGCCCCGGTGCAGTGGCTGCGGCTTACTCACCGGGCTTGGCTGCAGCTGTGGCTTCAGCAGCAGGAGCTCCCTGGAGGTTCTGTCTGTATTATTCTGGGACCGTTCTTGAGGACCACCTTCAAAGCCACTCCTTCTTCCACTCTTCCAACAAATGTGTAAGCACCAAATTACTTTTATTAAATCCTGTCCTGTTTACAATTTATAATGAGGTTCCCATTTCATACCCCAAGCCCTGATGGGAAAATATCAAGGTACTATCATGGGTCCCATCAGGGAAACTAAGGCATGCTCCGAAGACACCCATAGCTGGGCTGTTGCACCCACTGTTCCTTCCACTAAGAACGCACTTCCTGCCTTCCTTCACCCACTGCTCAGCGTCCCAGAGCAGTCCACGTGCCAACACTCATTTAGACCCCAAGGCCCATCTCATGCGTGGTCTTCTCCACGGTACAGTTTCCTCCTCCAAAGTGCTACCTCCCCACCTCCCACACTCTCACTCACACTTGGCAAAGTAACTACTCCTTTCCCTTCTCTCCCACATTCTTGGTACCTTTGTCATTGTGCTCAGGACACTGAATGCTCTAATTGTATGCTCACATGCCTTGTCCCAAACCGAACTGTAGGATCCCAACTCCTTCCCAAGTCCCTGGGGCCTCACTCAGGCTAAGTGCATAATGAATGGTGGTTAAATGAAGAAAGCATCAACAAATGAATGGGCAGCACCTTGATACCATCCCTGTTTACCTAACGGCATTTTATCTCATGGCTCTGGCCCTTGAGGTTCTTATGAAATACCCAAGGGGAGCAAAGACTAATACAGCGGGAAAGCTACGTCTAGGGGTATAGGGATTAAGCGTTGTGGTTTTGATGGCTCGTGTATTTAAGAAGAGCTTTGGCTGAGGGCAGAGCAGAGTCTAATGGGATAGAATCAAAGTACCCAACCAACAAAGTGCCCATCCAACACACCAATGAAAGACTCATTTGGAAGAAGTATAGACTGTATAAGTGTAAGACTGATGCCTTATAGAATAGGCAATTAAGGCTCAACCTGATACCCAAGAATGGGACACAGAGAGAGACAAACAGGAGATTGCTCCCATGAGTTCAGGAGAGCAACAGAACCTGATAACGGGACACGGTCAGCGCCCTGTTACCCTCATCGTGATCACTTTTACATTGTACAGAAAAGAAAAGAAAGAATAAAACTAGAACCAGAAAAGTATATTTATATTGAGATAAGCTGATAAATAACAAGGTCAACTTGTCCAAGTATAAATATGGTGCTAAAAGAGACATATATAGCTCTGTTTCTTGAAAGATGGCCTGCTATTAGGAGGAGAAGCCTAAAATTTAAATGCCAAAGATCTGTAGACAAGTTCACCCATGGATTCTCAGGAATGCTGCTGGCAAATGAATAAAGCAGTGTTTTTCTCTCCCATTAAACAGAATGAGAGAATTTCTATGAAGAGGCTTCCTAAGAATGGAATATGGTTCTTTTCAGGAGAGGCTGGGTTTGTATAAGCACTGATGGCAGGTTTTTAAAAGCTATGGTCCTATTGAGCCTATTTTTAATTAAATACGGAAGCAAACCCTTTTGAACTGTTTTCCGTGGCTGAGGCTGTGTGTGTTGGGGGTAGGGGGTGGCTCTGTAGTGAAGACAGCTCTGGAAGGTAGGGTGTGGGCACCTGCTCCATCAGCCACCAAAGGAGCGACACTGAATAAATCCCCTCCCTGCTCTGACGCCTCAGAAATATCCGCGCAAGCATAATGTGCTGGAGCTTAACACGAGCACCCTGACCATGACCATGCTCTGCGACTCGCAACATCACTGTACCCATTTCACAGATGGGGAAAGTGAAGCACAGAGAGGTCACCCCATGGTCACAGAGCTCTGAAGCTGTGACAAAACTGAAGTCAAGTGTTTCTGCCCCTGTGGATGACACACTTCTCCGCTTCAGAGTCCATCACAGACATCTCCGGACAGACCCGCCAACGGAGCAGCCCTTCGTGAGGGGTAAGCCACCCACGCCAGCAGGAGCTGCCCTGATCGGACTCCTGGCGTTAGTGACATACCACACCGCTTCCTTGTCTCAAATGCACTGAGCCGGCATCTTCTGGGACTCTTAAAGGCAAAGACAGGCCCCATCCATACGCAACGGCTACCAGGAAAGAAGGCTCATGGGACACTCCCTGAGTGACAAGGCTGGGCTGAGGGTCCACCCGCACCTGCTCACCTACTTCTCCCAATCACTTGATGAGCGAGGTGCTAAGATGCCACTTTTGGCCCCCTTCTATGGACAAGGGAGCTGAGGCTGAGAAGGTTATGCAACAGGATCAAGGCTGCACATGTGATATGGCCAAGACCCCTGGTTTCTCCCCATTTTCACAGGTAACCACTAACAACTGTTTGCTGAACCCCGTGACAGTGTTTTCATACACCCCACAGAGCGCCTGCAATGACCTTAGGAAGACAGGCTGCATTTTACATTCCTGAAAGACCAGGTCCCTCCAGCAGGACTCCTACTTGTGGAACCGAAGGTGGCAGCGACTGCTGGGGAGGAGGGGCAAAGAAAACTATTATTTTAGATGTGAACAAATTCGAGAAACAAATGCAGGAAAATTCTATATTCACCCCCCCCCCCATAATTCCATAAGGGACTTTTAATTCCGCTGGTAGTTGGGCTTTAGGGTTAGAGAAAACAAACATCCCCGACTTCCCTAAAACCCTTTTAAACCCCTTTATTATGGAAATGTCACCTCTGGGACATTAGTACCACCTTAGGAGAATCTGTCCTCTGGCTTAAATCTGAATCTACTATGGAGCTTCCTTAGGAAGTCTTCTTAGGAGGCTGCATGTCACAAGAATTAAAAGCAAACTTTTATCTCTCTGTTCTAAATCTCCTCCCTTCAATCACTAATCTCTCTAGGAAAGAACACAACCAAACAGCCCCATTAGGTAAGAGGCAGATAGAACTGATGTAAATCCCCCTGGAATTAATGGGCCTGCTCTGTACTCCCCACAATGGCCCTTCCCAAGATGACCTTGACAATCAGCAGATCTTGTTTGTCTGCATTTTCCAAAGACTCCAGGCCCCACTTGGAATCTGCTGATGTTCTCAGATGGACACCCCCTCCAAATGGCTCTAGAGGCTGACTGAAATTTATGGATATATACAGAACTTAAAAACGATTTAAGAAAACAAAAAAGGCAAACTGCAATATTCCAACCTTACAAAATGGACTGTAAGTGTGTTATGAAGCAACCTATTGTTCTGGGGGTTTTTGCTTCAATGGTCACACGAGGATCCCTCTAGGCCTAAGGATGGGTATCAGCAGTCAGGCTGGGCCAGGTGATGCTGGCGTAACAAGCAGCCCTCCAAATCTCAGTGTCTCAAGGCCATGACATGGAAGGTCATGGTCCAACTTGGGTCAGTCGGGGCTCTTGTCTTTGTCCTTCCTCCAGACACTCCATGGCAGGGCAGCCGGCATCTGGAATACTGCCAGTCAGCATGGCGGAAAATACGCTGCAGCACTGGCTAGGCTCTGACATGACTGCCTCGAAGAAGTGCACGTTAACGTCTCCTCAGATTCCATTGGCCTAAGCAAGTCACGGGGCAGGGAAGTACAGTCACGCCATGTGCTCCAAGGGAGCGAGAAAGCCAACAGCACGTGAGCAGCCCTACTGATGGCACAATGGGTGAGAAGACCTCGGGGGTGGGTGAACCTCACAATGGGTGAGAAGAACCTCGGGGGTCTTTCTCTAGGCTCCAGGAGGATGTGTGCATCACGACAGGGCATTAGGTGTGGACAACTTTCAGCCCAAGGCTCCAGGGGCCATTTTGCAACTTGGACACACATGGCCCCTAACTGGGGCTCACTCCTGCAGTGACCCACACCAACTTAGAAAATTCCACATGGCCTTGGCCTCTGCTATCTTTTGTCCCCATCACGTTTCCCTAATAGATGACCCTACCAATTCCCATTGGCAGCCCTTTGTAGTGTAATGAACAGGACACAGGCTGATGAATGCAGCCACTGCACAGAAAACGTCAGTTCTTTCATTAAGCAAACCTTCCCAAGTTCATTGTATTGAACCAGGGTTTAGGCTATTAGGCTGACACATGACAGAGCCAATTCTAGTCACATTGTAAGTGCCTATCCATGTTTGGCAAATTCTGTTTTACGCACATGCACACATTTAGAATTGGGCTCTTGTTGCCTGCAACTTTTTTCCCCTTGAAATCTGTTTTCCTATTTTTAACTGTTAATAATTAAGAAAAATCCCGCTTTAATAACACAGCCTCAACAAGCCTAATTGAGGGAAAGCATAATGGATCGCCAGACCGAGGTTCTACTCTGCTGGCCACCGACATGCTTACTCCTCCCAGATGCACTGATACTGATATACCGTGTTCATTTGTGGAAGGGAAAAAATAAAATAAAATATTTACACACATAGTTTTGACACTGCTGGCTGTTCTTTCTGCTCACAGTTTACAAGGAAAACACCCCTTACGAGCCTAGAATCCCTGCTAGGGAAGGGGATAGGATTAAAGGCATCATTCTAGAGCACAGGCTAGGAAGGAACAGCCTGATGGAGGAAGGGGCTCAGAGCATCCAGAGCGGGGAGCCCCGGCTGCTTTATCCCTGAACAGGCACTTCCCACAGGGGCAGTGAACATATAATACTCATGTAGCAGCTGTGCGGTGGGTGCCTTCCGGGGGACTGGCCCACAATGGGTTTGGGATACAGACAGGACTGGGCCTGTGGTCCAGCGGGAGGGAGACTGTCTGACAATTATACTCCAGTGTGCTCAGCAGGATGGTGGGTCCTGAAGCCAACCTCTTCTCCCCCCTCCAGTCTCATCCCACAGTCTAAGTTGCCATTAGTGCTCTCTTAGACACTGAGCTACCCCACCCCCATCCCCCTGGCCTTGCAGCTTCCACTCTTGCTCCTACAGACTGAAACCACATCTTTTCAAAAACTGTGAATAAAATCACGTCATACTTTGCTTACAAACTTCCAAGGGCTTCCATCACAAGCAGGATAAAATCCACGCTCCCTCTTTGACCTCATCACTTATCACCCCACCCAGCTTTAACCATAGTGGCTGCCTTCTCTCCCTTGAACAGATCAAGTATATTTCCACCACAGGACCTTTGCACTTATCATGCCTTTGGATGGAATTCTCTTTGGTGAGGTTGGGACATGATGCTCAAGGCATATTAGGAACTCAATAAAGTTTCGTAGAACTGAGTCAAATTTTCTAATTCTTTTGTTCCTCTGCATGAAGCTAGAAAATGTTCTCAACAAAAAGGAAGCAAATGAGAGTAAAATATGCATATCCCATCAAGTTCTATTCTTTTCTAATCCCTTGTATGCTGACTACACTCTCACCAAGGCTCTCTCGGTGAATGCTGGTGACCTTGGCCTGACCCTGAGAGTGATATTATTCTATGTACAGACAAGAGACAGTTCTATAATTTGACCTTGGCTGTACCAACCTCACTTATCTATTGGACAAGCCATCACTGTGTTTTCCAATGAGGCACCCAATCCTAATACAGGGCAAAGCCCAAAATCAGGGCATCAACTTCTACTATTAGAAGGAGACTCTGCTCCAGAAACAATTCACATGGACCCTTCTTGAAGCTTCCCCTGAAACAGCACATGCACAAAGCCCGCTCCCTCTCCCCGCCCCAGTGCAACATGTCTCATTCAAGAGAGATTTATTACAGGGCTGTCAACACAATCCCACCTTTACGGAAAAAGATAAAAATAAGAAACACCTTACAAGAAGATGCCGTAGTGAAAGCTAAATCATAAATGTTTGATAAGGAATGGTCAAATCCAGACAAATAACTGTTCAATCCCACTTTGTATTAAGCAGATAAAGTCATACAGAAAATCAATGTGATGTATTGAAAGGGGAGGGGGAAAAAAAAAAAAAACCTGCCAAGCTTGGGGATTGGGCTACATGGTGTTATGAAGTAGTCACTTCGTAAGAATGTGATAATATGATAGCAGCATAAATTTTTAAAAATGGGGTGCTGACTGCCAACTTGCCAGGCCTGTCAATGGCACTCCAGGCCTCGCTGCTACTGCTGGAGGTAATTTCAACGGTGACACATGCATCCTCAGGGGAGAACCGCAAAGAAAAAACTGGCGCCACCATTTCCGAGGACAATTTGGAAATTCCCACAAAACTAAATATTTTGAAGGCACACCTACTATTTGTTCCAGCCCCTGTGCCACTGACAAGTCACCCTTCTGGTATCTGTGTGTAAGCAGACAAAATACACACGCAGGTGTTCATCACCAAATCACATGTAAAAGCAAAACACAGATTCGACCTAAATGTCTGCCAACAGAGGAATGAAAAAATACATGACAGGACACGCATGAGATAGAATAGGATGGAGTCATGGCGAGTTACGAGGTTGAGCTACATATGCTGGTGCCAAATGATCTCCAAGACATTATGACCTAAAAAGAACAAGGTAATGAACAAAATGCCTTCAATGGTTTCTGTTGCATGCACACACCCCCCCACCGCCAAGGGCTCTCCATATCTATAACTGATGATAGATGCATGTTTTTTTTGGAAGAATCCATAGTGCAACTCTCATGGTGGTTTCTTTTGAAGAGATGGTTCGGAATGAGAGATGGAGGAAAACATCTACTGTTAAATCTTACTGGAAGGTTTGAAACTTTCCCCATGAGCCTCTACTCCTTGTACTGCTCATTTCCCCCTCCTGGAGGAACACAGCAGCAATCACAGCCAACACTGAAACAAAGCAACAGGAAAACCTTTTCCAGGACCAGGAAGCCAGGGATCAACCCTCAAATTATCTGATAAAGACTGACAGATCTCTGGATGATCATCGCTGACTCTCTGCCCCGGCTCCTCTCCCACTGGAAACCACAACATAGAAGATGCAGGTTCTTCAGCACAGAGCGGCCTCCTCCGTCTCCAGGAAGAACACCCATGTTTCCTTCTGTTTCCCTCAAGCCTGCAGCAAATGTCCGCAAATACACTGAATGGGTTTCTGCCACGGTGTGGTACCTTTCGCTTGCAAAAGTGCCTTTGAGCAGTGGGTTCACGGGGCGATGCCTACCCCTTAGCCTGTAGGGCAATGAACTCTCTCCGCTGATGGCGTTATTTTATATACACTGTAGTTTTTAAAAGAGAAGTCAAAAAGAAAGATGCAGAGTTTGCAACAGGAAAAGATGAGGAAGGGCCTCCTGAAACAGACAGCAATGAAAGCTTGCCAAACAAGGGAGCACTTACACGGAGACAATAAACCAGCCCAGGGTCACCATGGTGAGGGGTGTGTTTGCCTTGAGGTGAAATAATAGGAAATGAAGATCAATCCACATTGTACCAATGACAATCAACACTGTACCTAGAATGACTTGGTTTTATTGCATGCACTAATAGGACATTAGGTCCTTGGCAGGGGAGACCCCTGGGGCAAGAAGGCAACTGACAAAAGGGGTGGGCGGTCTCTGAAATAAACATCCAGGAGGAGCCATGTCCACGTCTAAATAAGACGGGTGACCTACAAAAATGAAATTAACTTCTCTCAATTAATCTACGAAATGACACTTTCTCTCTTTATATCAGCAAAGATAGGAACACTGTGATGTTCAAACATTTTTGGTATGAGTGAACTGGGAGGAAGAGGCCCCTTTAGATAAATCGACAACACTCCAGACCCAGCCTCCCAGACCTGGAGAGCCGTACTGTGTTTTGTAACTCAAGCGCACTCAAGAAACATTTGACAGGGGGCTAACATGAGGTCTTGAAAGCTGTTCTCCTCACATCACACTTTCCATCACACTTCTCGAGTGTCAGGACACATCAGAACATTCCAGAGGGCTTGTTAAATAATGCGAGATGGCTGGTCCGACTCCTGGAGTTTCTGATTTGGGGCTCTGGGGTGAGGCCAGAGAATGTGTCTAACAGGTTCCCACGTGCTTCTGCTACTGTTGGCTGGGGACTCCACTTTGAGAACCACCAGTGCGATGGTTAGAAGCTTGGACTGTGGAGACAAATGGACTTGGTTTCAACCTTAGCTTTGCCACTTGCCTATGATTTAAATGGTCACTAAATACCTCAATGCCTCAGTTTCCTTATCTATAGAATAGACATAAGAGTAGTATCTTCCTGCCCAGGGTTAAATCGTGTTCCCACAAAATTCACATCTACCTGGAAGCTTAGAATATTTGAAAATGGGGTCTCTGCAGATGTTATTAAAATATAATAAGTTTGTGGTAAATTCAGGTGGGCCCCAAACCCAGCAACTGGCGCCCTTTCAGGAAGAGAAGGATTTAGAGGAATGGTGGCCATGTGAAGACAGACATCAAGACCGAGTTATGCTACCACACCGCAAGGAACACCAAAGGTTTCGGGCAGCCACCAGGAACTAGAAGAGAGGCATGGGGCAGAGTCTCACTCAGAGGCCCAGAAGGAACCAACCCTGCCAACAGCTTGACTCCAGACTTCCGATCTCCGGAACAGAGTTCTCTATTTCTGCTATTTTAAGCCACCCAACTTATAGAGCCTTGTAACAGCAGCCCTAGGAAACTAATACACTGCTTTAAGGAATTCTCATGAGGACAAAATTAGTGAAAATCTAGCAGGTGTCTAGGGTGGGGCTGGGCACACAAGGAATAATGGTGAGGTAGAAGTTCCTATTATTATTTTAGTTTTACCCATACTTTCTTTCATTATATTGGTATTAAAAAATACTCTCTCGGGCACCTGGGTGGCTCAGTGTGTTAAAGCCTCCGCCTTCGGCTCAGGTCATGATCTCAGGGTCCTGGGATCAAGTCCCGCATCGGGCTCTCTGCTCAGCGGGGAGCCTGCTTCCCCCTCTTCTCTGCCTGCCTCTCTGCCTACTTGTGATCTCTCTCTGTCAAATAAATAAATAAAATCTTTAAAAAAAAAATACTCTCTCTTTCTTTTGGAAAACAAAACAAACCAAGAGATCGAAACTGTAGAGAAGGGTCTAGAGCAGGAATTCTTAACCAGGGATGGCTCTGTTTCCACTTAAGGGATAGCTGGCAATGTCCCCAGAAATTTTGGTGTTTTAGGACTTGGGAGGCAGGGGGCAGCTGCTGGCTCCCGGCAGGTAGAGGCCTGGGATGCTGTTAATCATCGCACAACACACAGGAAGCTCCCCACACACAACAAAGAATTATCTGACCCAAAGGGCAATAGGGCAAGCCGGAGAAGCTGGTGTAGGGGGAAAGGTCAGTCACCTGGTCCTTGTGTTCAGCTTCCCAAGAGGAGAACAGGACAGTTTGTCGAGCACTACGCAAGTCCTCCTAGGACAGCAGTTACCACCAACACGCACCCGTCCCCCTAAAAAAACTGAGTTCATAACAATAATAAATAACAACCACCACAAATCAGGAGTCTACGCGGCCCGGGGCGGGGTTCAAGCAGCTCTTTGCCTCACCTCCCAAGCTACAAAACGCAAAGCAGCCCCCACCTCCACTGGGAATCACAGGCTGGGAAAATCGGGAAGGGCTTGGAATCTGTCATCAGGGCCCAAGCACACAGAGCAGAGGCCAGGTATGCTGTTGAGAAGTCTTCGTGCACCAGCTTTGGCCGGGACCGTACTCCAACGGAGAAGCAGAGGCGCTCCTGGAGCGCCTGTCTGTTAACTACACTGTCTTCTTGCTGCAGCGACAGCACCCAGCGTCCCATGGGCAGGTAGCCACCTGGACTGTTTCATGAACAAACTTGTCCATGATTGTTCTTGACATGCTGCAGGGCCCTGTGACACAAGGTCCTTTAGAAGCTGGGGAAGCAACACAGGGAAGACGCCCTAAGTCCTCTGGAGCACCACTTCTTTCCAGTCCGTGAATCCAAGGGAGCTGGAAGTGTGGAGACCAGAGAGAAACTACTGCACTGATCCAGGTAAGAGACGATGACAACCAGGACGAGGGTGGTGACGGCGGAAATCATGAGCGTGGACAGAGGCGAGGCAGTGAAACTGACATGAAAGCCTGGGGTGAGGGTGAGGATGAGGGAGGAGCCAAGACGGCCAGCTGGTTTTCGGACTGAGCAGATGGATGAGTGGAGGGAACACTCATCTAGCTGGAGAGCACTAGGAGCAGGCTGCCTTTCCAGAATTAAACGAGTACATGAACAAACAGGGAAAACTTGCTCATCAAACATATGCTTGAATCCCCTGATGCTCCAGAGTCTAGAGATGGACCAGGAGCCACGAAGATCAGAAAGACTCTTGAAATGGCTTGTGTCCACATCCTTTCCCCAAGAGTCCTCCTGCTTCTCTGAAACACATCGTATCATGTACCCACCAATCTTCACCAGTCAGAGAAATCCATCTGAGGAGCGTGGCTCTTGGCTCTGGGGAAGAGTCACGTGTAGGGAGAGCCAGGAAGGCACAGGTGGATACAGTCTATGTGTGCATCACCAAGACGGGACGGAGAAAGTAAATACATATTAAAGCGGTGCCTGCACACCCACAAAGGCCTGATCAGATAGTGGCAGGGGAGGCTGAGGCACAGAGAGGTGGTCCTGCATGTAACACGCACGCGCATGTGTGCGCGCGCACATACACACACACACACACACACACACACACACCCCTGCATTAAAAGAATGGCAGAGCACAACTTTTATTCTCAAGTTGACATAGTAATTCTTCCCCTCCCACCGCACCCTGTAATGAAGCAAACCAGAGGGAAGAATAAACCACAGCCCCCCTCCCAAATACTCCTTTGGTATTGAACCAAGATCTGACGCAATGTTGTTGGGTGTTTATTTTTTTTTCCGGGCAAACCAAGGCATTTCCCCAGGGCCGTGCATTTTGGAGTTTTAGATGCACAGAGATAACTGTATTCAAACACAGGGCCTGTGGGACCAAGAGAAGGAATGCATACAGCCCACAGGGTCCACGAAAATCAAGCTCCTATCACCTAAATATAGGCTAACTTCTAAATAAGGCTTCAGATCACAGATTTGTTTACTTTCATTTAGTGATAATTGTTCACAGCAGAACATATCAGAAAATTCTATAATAGGAACCACAGCCAGGAAATAGTAAATAATTAATCACCCTCCTGCCCAGCCTCTTGCATCTCTGTTGATATAAATGACCGTATAATTCCAAACCCAATTATCACTACTTAGCCGTTCCATTTTGTAGTTAAAATCCCACAAAATTAAAGTGCATCAATTGTTAATGGTAATAGACCAGACAAGGGATTAAAGATTATTTTAATGTTTATTTCCTGTCAAGAGATCTTTTGGCAGGAAACACCACAGACAAAAGGCTGCACACTCAGATGAGATTCATATATTTAAATCTTCTAACTTCTAAAAACATTATGGATATAATTACTTGTTTAATTTACTTGTTCCCTCAAGATACAGGCTGAGGAGATCAAGCCAACTTTATTATATCAAGTTCTCAGAAAGGAAAGGCATTGCTCTGTAGCATTTTATAAGCTGCTTTATCCAAAATAATCAAATCCAATTTAGTGCCTGTGTCCCAGTGCTGCTTACTGTGCGGGAGGGGGCAGAAGAGGGAGTGGGAAGGGACGGAGACGGGGTACAGCTCTCAGGCCTGCAACCAGAGGGATGTGTGCCAAGGCACATTACTGAAGTTCCCTCAGGTCTCAGTTCCCTTGTTTGTAAAACAAGGTTGATAAGGACCACTGTGCAGGCTGGAGAGAAGACTTCAAAAAACTGGGGGAAAGCAGAAGCACGTGCCAGAGCATCCATGGAGTCCGAACACAACACGGACTTCGGATGCAGCGGCGCTGGTTTTTAAGGTGGTCACCCAGATGCTCCATACATACTTAATCTTTCTAGATTATCATCAAGATAGATGTGTGTGCCCATGACCCCCCACCCCCCCACACACACGCACACACACCAGAAAATACAACTGCAACATGCTGGGGTCTTTGGAACATAGGTGAATAAACGTGTGTTCTATTTCCAATAACTAAGACAAGTAAATTCTTTAACAATACCCAATCAATTTACTTAGGACACAGGTTAAGAAAAGTTAAGAAATTCACAGGCAACAACTAAATAACTGACTAAAATATATATTTATGCCATATATACGTATATGCCTATATAGAGAGAGGAATGGATGGATGGACGGACGGATGGACAGACGGATGGATGGGCGTGTGGGTGGATGGGTGGGTGGGTGGGTGGATAGGTAGGCAGGCAGACAGAGAAACAAAAATAGTAATTTCAGAACTAAAAATATAATTTAGATCATGGAGAAATCAGAACCTGAAAAGGTCTCTTTCCCCAGAGTGCTCAGTTTATTGTTTTTACCTGCTTATTCTCTGCCATCTTCACTAGAATGTAAAATCCATGAGGGGAAAGGGAAGTTTCCTCATTGCTATATTGCTGACACTTGAAATAGCGCCTGGAACATAACAGGTACTTGAGGAGCACCACTGGTGTGGACCAAGGATGATGACAATGATCAGAATACGACTGCTTCACCTCCCGTAATTCTCAGTCGCTATATTCACTTCACCAGTAGGGGATCCTGAAAACCAGAGAGCTGAGATCACAGGGTCACACCTGCTTTTGAATCTCAGTTCTGGACTCACCCCACGTCACTGCTCTACCCCTTTGAGAGTGTCTCTCTACGTGAGGATGAGGAAACACAGTCTGCTCCGAGTAGCAAAGAAGTTTCCTTAAAAAGAAGTTGATGCAGTAGTTTGGGTTCCCTAAACTGGGTGTGACATTAGGCAAATCATCTCTGAATCTGCACTTCTCCTTCGGTAAAAGTCTCTGTGGTGTGAAGGTTTTACACCTGCACACACCTCTCAAGAGATTCGGGAAGTGTGCCCCTGCCAGTAACAGATACCTGATTCAAACCCAACTCAAAATGGCTTTTTGTATGACCGCTGGAAGTCTGGAGGGAGACAGGCCACAGGCACAGGGAAATCAGCAGCTATATGAATGACACAGGTTTTCTCCACTGTCCCCTCAGGGTCAGCTTCATCGCAGGCTAGAAGGCCACCTGTGTAAAGAGCGGCCAGGACGGGGACACCTGGGTGGCTCAGATGGTTAAACCGTTGCCTTCAGCTCAGGTCATGATCCTAGTATCCTGGGATCGAGTCCTATATCGGGCTCCTTGCTCGGCAGGGAGCCTGCTTTTCTCTCTGCCTCTGCCTGCCTCTCTGACTGTGCTCGCTCGCTCTCTCTCCCTCTATCCCTGACAAATAAATAAATAAATAAATAAATAATCTTAAAAAAAAAAAAAAACGGTTAGGACATCCAGAGGAAGCATAAAGTCTGCACCTTCCCTGTGTACCACCCCTCAAAGTCAGGAAACCAGGCCCACGGCGCTCTCCATTTTCACTGATCAGGACTGGGTCAAACGTCTGTTTCTAAACCAGTCACTGGCAAGGCACACTGGTAAGCGGGACGGGCTTAACCATAGGCGCACAGGCGGTGGAAAGACATTGGGGAACCATCCTATAACTGCTGCATTTACTATACAAAGTATATGAGGCAAAATAAATGATAAAATAGGCCTGAGTTCTTACTTTTTACAAAAATACAATGCTCAAACGATAAAATACCCTACCTACCCAACAAAAGAGAAGTGGTTAAACACAAGCCATTCGTATGGCATGAAACCACTGAAGTATTTTTTTCCAGGCAATGTTTAGTGACATGAGAAATTCTTATTTAAAAAAAAAAAAGATATATCTATCTCTCGGTCAATAGATTATAAGCTCAACTTGTTTAAAAATAAATGTCATCACTCATAAGAAAAAAAAAGAATATACGAAAATATTAAGGTCAATTATTTCAGGGCAGTGGAATTAACAGAACATTTTAATTCTCTTCTGCCTTTGCCTTCTTCCACCAAGCATATTATCTACTACCATATTAAAAATAAAAAAGTAGGGTTTTCAGAGTAACAAGTGACTCTCAGCAGGGTTGGGGGAAGCCAATTCGGGTGCTGTGCCTGAGTCCAGTCAAGTAACTTATTTGGGTCATTTGTTAAGAGAGGTTAAGAAACTCACAGTCTAATAAAATATATATATATAAAGTATATATATATTAAATATAAAGGACGTATCTGCTTTTTTATTACAGAGAAATCAGAATCGGAAAAGAAATCTGGCATTTCTCCCCCAGCACCCAGTTCTTGAGTGTGGTAAGTCCCGAGTTCTTGGAGTCCCCAAGTTCTGGGGGAGTCGTGGCTGGGAGTGCCTTTGGTAGCAGCTGTCCAGGTAACACATGGGAAAACCCCAACCAGGTTGAGAAATGGCTGTGCCTGGACCACTAGGGAGCAGAGTGAGTTGCTGAGGGTCTGTGTGATTTATTATGGCTTTCTTCAGTCCTTTGGAGTGTCCAAGACTGCATTTGGCATTCATGAGACAGAGCTCCCAAACCTGGTTTAAGGAACCGTGAGCCTTGCTCTCAAGCTGCCTTCTGGATATCTCGCTGGTTGTGACGCCTCAGAGATAGTTGATCTAACACAGTCTCAGGAATAGCCATAACACAGTCACCATAAACCTGATCTTGGTGGAGAACAACCACTGTGATAACACAGTCACTAACAATGACCATCTCTGGGCCGGGCACTCTGCCAGCCACGTTACCTCCACCATACGACTCCGTCAGGACACAGCGAACGATACTCCCCCCATTCCAGAGATGACTTGGCCACGGCTCAGGAAGAATAAAGCTCCTTGTGAGTCCAACCAATCCTTTCGGAGGAACTCGGATTCATATGGCTTCAAACTGCGTCTGATTCCGAAGCGTGCGCTCTGATACTGAGGAGGTTCTCCTTCACGGTTGACAGGTGCCGCAACCACAGTCCCCGGCCAAGCACTGGTGCTTAGCCCCTGCACTGGGGGCAGGAGGGGAAGCGGGGGGCGTGGCCAGGAAAGGGGAGCTGGGTCTCTGGAGGTATGTATGCATGGCGGTTCTCCAGAAATAGAAGCGACCACTAGGCAGGTAACAGGTAAAGGCAAGAGTTTAGCCCTAAACCTCGGGGGTGCATCAGGGATTGAATCTAGCACCACGCCAGCCCATCTCTGCTGCCACACGGACAACCTGCTCGCACTTCCAGGGACCTGCATGACTTCCCGCCTTTAGGGGACTTATTTTTCTGCCACAGTAGGACACTGAATAGCTGCTCGTGTTCCACATGACATCCCCAGATATGTAAGAGCTTAATGCAATCCTTGTCTCTTTTCCGCAGACACAAAGGAACCACCGCTTCCAGCACCTTGGGGCTCTCTTTCTGATCTGCCTTTCCTGTTTCAGCAAGTGGGGGATCCACACTCATGAAATAGGGCAGTTTGAGGATCGTACAGTGGTGCTCCTTTGGTGCTTACAATGTAAGCAACTTTTGTGGCCTCCTGATACCAACCAACCGAAGGATGCCAGGTACCTGGACCTTGGGCGCAGCGTCCAACTTCTCCGTGACTACACTAGCCGAACAGATGTGTAATGGCTTCGAGAGCCGAAGGGTTAGCAACTAAACACAAGAAAAGCCAAATTCCTGTCAGTCCCAAGCTTATGAGACAATCCATTAAGGAGACTCACATGGTAAGGAAGGTTTGGGCTATAAACCCAACAGCCAAGTCACTTTCTTCTCACTCCTTTTTCACTGGAAGGTGCAGGAGCATAAACTCTGAAATCTTCTGCCTGCCCTAGGCGGCTAGATGGCAAACACCCATGGTGGAACCTTTGTAGGCCAGTTGAGATTTGTGGCACGGGGGAGATATGACACGGAAACCCATTCCATAACCTTTCACCGGGCATAAAATTTACTGTGAATGGAATTCCTAAAAGTCCATGTTAGCTTCTGATTTAAAACTATTAAATCTGGTTTCCTGAGAACACCTCCATTACGATAAATACATCACTATGACAACATATGCTAATTGCACAATCTCAAAGACTAGAGTGAACAATCTACATGAAAAATGCATTTGAATGTGTCTATCCTGGAGTCCTACCTCCGCGGCCTGAGGTTTGGCCTGAGTCACTGACGAATATTAAATTTCTCATGGTCAGGCTGCCATCTTGGTGGACAGAACTGGTTGGCAGGGCACCAGGACCCCAATTTCACACACGAGATAAAACTGGATCTACATTCACTTGGAATGCAGGTGTTATCTCCAGCTTATGGAAGTCAAGGGGGAGACATTTTCTATATATTTACAAACAAGAGTAAGCTCTTCAGAACGAGAAAAAGAGCGCCAAGTAGATACACGTATCTTTTCATTTTCCAACTATGGCTTGAAGAAATTAGAGAAGTGTTGCGGCCACTCTCTGTACTAATATATTAAAAAGAGAAATGAGATTGTTTTTATGCAACTTAGTCAAGCTTTTTCTTCTCTTAATCGCCTCATTCTTTCTGTATTTCTTCTTACTCATGGCTCTTCCCTGGTTCTTCAGACATTGAAGCCAGCCCCCCTCCCTCAGCCTCTAGCTGCTGGGAAGGACACAGGTAAATTACCCAGAACCTGCCCTCCAGGGAATTACAGTGAGGAATAAGAGGTTGATCAAAATGGTGGCCAGGGCCTTAGATTCAAGCAGACATGAGTTTGTATCCTTCACTGCTGTTGTAGCTTATCACCTTGGGAAACCAAGGTCATTCAATTGCTCTGACTATCCCTTATCCAGACCTGGGACATGGGGCTAGAAGCACATTTGTGAGGTTCCCCTAAGGATTAAATGAGATGACGAGTGAACCCACCTTGCACATCATACATACTCAACACACAAAATAATTACGGAACAGTAACCAATTAAATTAATCAAGGCGAAAAGTTGGCAGAGCCATAAGAACAGGAAAAAGAGGAGAGAAAGAGAAACGGAGACGGGAAAGATCAAGGTCACAGTGTATATTGATACAAACGGAAGGGTTGTATGAGAAACGGATAAACCTAGTGCAAAGTTCGAGTAGAAACAAAGAATGGCCACCAGATGAGAAGAGATGGAGGCCGTGGACTCAGAGCTGCCTATACCAGGGGAGTCAGCCACCACCTCTTACGCTTGGCAGGGGCTCAATGGCAGGCAGGGGTGAGGGAAAACATTCCAGTGTAAAAAAAGAGAAAATTTCAGGTATGTCCTGATCAAAGCTGTTAACATAGGGAAGCTGGAGGCAGGCTACCCGGAAGCCAGCATCCTAGGTGACTGCTTTCTCTGGCTGTTCCCTAGTTGGAAGTGGAGACACATTTAGGGAAGCTGGGGTTATTGAGCAAGTCCTGTCTGCTGTGGGTTGATCACCACAGAGGTGTGGTTTGGCTTCCTGGGCTGGCGGCTGCAGAGCCTGAGGGTCAGAGTTCCAGCACCAGATATGGTCTGGCCATTGTCCATTTGTACAGGCAGTCTCTCATTAGCAAGAACATCTATCTAATGACCAATGTCCCTCTAACACCAAGCCGTCCACAAAGAAGACTGTGATGAGAACTCTTTCCCAACACAGTGAGTGCAGGGGAGTGACAGGTTGTGGATGAAGGGGTCACTCCCCATCAGTGCTTTCTTACGACAAGGGCACCACATACTCAGAGGGGCCCGCACGGCCCGGACACTGATCCCCTGTCGCTGTGGGCCTTTGTATAAGGATATGCGTGAATTAGGGAGGAAAAAGGTACTTTGACGTCCTGAAGAAATAGCCGTTTTTCATACAACTCCTGGGAGGTGGTAATTTATTCAGTCATCTTTCAACATAATTCCTGTCTGATTGATTTTCTCCCTGGCTTCATCTTCTCCAACGTGCCACACACCTGTTCCGGGTGAATACGAGTAAGTATGGTGTACATAAGGAGGGTTCGAGAAGTCGGAAAGGACTAAGCTAAAGCAAATGAGAAAGAAGTGCTCGCTGTTTGTAAAAAATATATAAATTAATAATAATCATAAAATAAAAAATCTGCTAAAATGATTACTAATGTTGATTTTTAGAAAAATAGCAATGAAAACTTCTAGCTCCTTAGAATTAGGGAAAAAAAGGGCTGCATCCCAAAAGGAGAAATACTTGGTGTGATGTCACCAGCTTCAGCCAATGCATTTTTGGCTTCTGTTTTAGAAGTTTCTGTTTTGGGTCTATGGCTTGAACCTGGTCTGCGGCTTACCAGCAGGAGACCCTGAGTCACATTTTGGGTTATTTTGGGGAGTAGGGTGGTGATGTTCTAAGGGCTGATGTGATGCCTAGTGCTCAAAAAACACTTAAGAACTGGAATGGGGAGGACTATGTCCACCCTCCCAGGACGGTGGCAGTGAAGGTTGATGAAATGGAGATTCGGTCTAGCACAGTGTCTGGTATGAAGCTGACCTCCATTCTCTTCACACCCAGAGGTGCTTCGTAAAGGATCTCACTGCATGCCAAAAAGGGACCATTGTCCTACCATCACGTGTTGATTTGTATGATGATGTAAATGTGCTGAAAAAAGAAATCGGAGTAACCACGGAGTCTCCAAGGTGGGAGGAAAGATAAGCAAGACTGAAGGGCAGATATTCCATCTTGTACGTGTGCCCAAACAGCAACATTCACTGACCCTTTCCCAGAGCCCCAGCTCCTTTGGGAAACAGCCCTTGCCCCAGGCCCCATCTGTGTGTTCGGGAAGTTTGTGGTGGCAGATGACTTACATGACAATCACTCCCACATGCTGACCGAAGGATGCCCCCCACAACTAGACCAAAGAGGGTCAACTCGTCAACTCTAGGTTTTGACAATGGGGTTTCCCACCCTAAGGGGGCAGCTGGCTTTGCCATTAGCCAGGAAGGGGGGTCCTGGGTCAACACAGGGAAAAGCTAAGCTACAAACGGAAGGAGACGGATTCTAGATAACTTCAGAATACCTAGGTCCAGGGGGGCCTAAAGCAACTCTATCCCTGGAGTTTTCCCTTATATGAGGCAATAAACGCCCTTTGTTTTGCTTCACCGAGGTCAATGAAGTTGCTCTCACTCACAACCAAGACAGTCTGACTGACACAGCTGAGTAAGTTTTGGCTGAGGGGGCAAGAAAAGGAAGGAAATTCTAGGCACCGTCCCTGCCTTCGGGAAGCTTATGTTCTAGCTGGAGAAGCACACAAAAACCAAGCGAACCAAGAAATACAAATACTGCATAAGTTGTGATGAGTGCCACAAGGTGAAGGAACAGAGGGCTGAGATCAAGAATCCTGGAACAGCTTTCTTTACTCGGGACGTGTGGCGGGCAGAGTACACAGGTGCCTAAAGGTGACCACATTCTGATCCCTGAAATGTACAACTATGTTACTTCACATGGCAAAGGGGGCTTTGAGGACGTAAATAAGTTGTTTCTTCAGATGGGTAGAGCATGTGAAGAAGCTGTACGGCTAGATATGAAGGCGGAATATAAGCAGCTCCTAGAAACCATAATGGAGACTCCAGGAGGAACCATACCCGGCCAACACCTCGATTTCAGCCCAGGGAGACCCATTTTGGACTTGCAACACCTAGAACGGTAAGGAGCACACTGGCACGGTTTAAGCCACCCAGTGTGTGGTCGCTGGTGACGGTGACAACAGGGAACTCCTCCAGATGGTCAGCACTGGCCTCTCTGAGCCGTGTTTATGCTGAGAGCTAACGGATGAGGAGGACAGGCCACACCAAGGTGGCGAGAGGACCACCAGGAAAACCTTGGCATCGGAAAGATGAGGCCAGCGTGTTCTGAGAACAGCAGGAGGATTGTTGCGGCTGAGAAGTACACTGCTCAGCCTTGACGTTCAGAGAAGACTTTAAAGCACTTTAAATATTCAATGCAGCCCAACTTTGGGGGGGGGGGAACAAAGCACTCCTTAATGATTTCCTTGATTTTAAACTCGTTGAGGCCTAGGACTGAAGCTCATCCATGTATTAATAATAACTAGCACAAAGAATTCCACAAAGTGCAATTTTCCTTCGTAATTCCAATTTATATGCCTATTTAGATTCCTAACAAGAATTCCAGATCTTCTGAATGTGTCTTATTCTCATATATTCTGTTGCTGCTACACCCAGCAGTACAGTCACGTGCCCGACCTGTAATAGGCACTAAATAAATATTTGTTGGATAAATATGCCTGGGGTTTTTGGTTTGAAAATACACCCCCTGATGCTATATATCCCCCTATGACCCGCTCTCCCAAGTCACCCTCGACATAATTACAATGTTCTGATGGTTTTCAAGAGGAAGGCAGCAGATCTCAGGGCCAGCATTGGGCCACTGGTGCCACCTGTCTGATGGGAGGCTCGGGGGTGTGCAGGCACGGGAGAGGAAGGACTAGTGATTTGTTCACAAAGTATTATCAAGATATCAAGTGAGCTGGAAGTCACTAATATGGCAACTGCCTAATGCTGGGAAGAAAACATTTTTTTTGGAGGGGGGCTGGTCCCCACACCACTTGAGCTGCTGAGCGAGCAAAAAAACAATATGAATAAAGTCTGCGGGCACAGGAAGTCTGGGGCTCCCTTTTAAATCAGTTCCTAGAAGGCGAGAAACCAGTATATCATAGTGAGACAATCATTTATAATGGGACCATTATTAGGAGCCAAGATATAAAAATTGTACATGAAACAGCCTTATAAGCAGATTCAGTGCGTGGCTGATTAACCTCCCTGTCCCACCGGGGGCCGGGTGGCTCAGGGGAGTGGTAATGAGATGTGGAAGTCATTCGCCTCGAGGTCACAGGTTTAAAGCTGGACATGTGAGAAGAGGCCTAATTGCTGCTCCTGGGTGACTCAACAGAGCACAGACCGGCAGGCGCCGCCTTGTGGGCTCCAAGACGCAGAGACTGGGGTTCAAGTCCCTGCACTCCCCCTGAACTTGCTGGGGACTCAGAGATGCTCCCGTAGCCTGGCCTTCTCAACCATGGACACAATTTTGTTAAGGCTCATTCCTTTTCTTTCTTTCTTTCTTTTTTTTCCTTTCTTTTAAGATGAATAGGAGTATGCTTGGCACATGGTAAGTAGTTGATAAAGGGTAACTCTGCTATTTTCTAAGAATACATGTTTTCTTGTGCATTCTTGGGCATCAAAGGGGCTAGAAGTAGCTCTAAATATTACAAATTCCAGTGCTGCTGGATCTTCTTGGGTCTGGATAGCTGCACAGAGATTTTCTGGCATTTCCAGTGAACAAAGCAGAGGCCCTTCTCTTGCGATCTCTAGTTTGGGTTACCAGAGGCAGGGACGGTAGTAGTGCTAATTTGTCTCTGAGAGCCTACTACAGATCAGGCACAGTTTTAAACACTTCGCCTCTATTCACTAAATGAATCCTCGCAGGATCCCTGGAGGGTAGGCCCTAGTACTAGCATTGCTGATAGAAGCGTAATCCCAGGGTTTTACACCTCGTAGGAGGAAATGCATTATGTGCACCCAGACAGGAGGATTCCAAAATTGGGTTACCTATTCGACTATGTCCCGGACATCAAGGGTCGGGCAGAATCAGGAAAGATGCCTTCCCAGCATCTGTGATGAGCATGCTTCAGGCCTGGGCTTCCCCACAGATGCACCCAGATGTGGAATCAGTCTCAGCAGTAGCAAAAGGAAGAGTGGTCGGGGTGGGAACTCTCTACCGACCCAGAGAAGCTGCCTTACGGGCAGAAGCCCACTGCGAAAACGTGGAGCTTAGTTTGCTCCATACAGCTTCTCCATCAGGTGGGTCCCTGTGGCAGGAACATTCTAGAAACAAGTAAGTTGAGAACCGTTGGCCCTGGCAGCACTAAATTTGACCTGGTGCACGCAGGTGGCACTCGACAAAGTGGATGGATACCACCGAGGCCGAAATGAAAGCGGGGAGCCCAGAGGGCAAGGAGCGATGGGAGGGCTTTGGGCAAAAAAGGTGATGGGAAGTGACAGAAAGATGAGGCTGGAAACCCAAGTCTTGGGTTCAATCCCACCGCTGACCTCTTTGACCCTCTTCCCTTTGCCCCTACTTCCTCCTTTCTGCCTCCTCCCCACCCTTCTCCTTATTGCTCAGAATAAGGGCAAATGCCTTCCTGACAACTGGGGAGAAGAGCGCTTTGCAAATATCCCTTGATTAGGAATTCCAACGTGGGTATAAACCAAAGGGTCCCGAGTTTAAGTTTTTGTTAGGTAGAGAGGACTGTCTATTACTTGGGGGGCAGGAGGTCTCCTACACAGGTATGTCACACCTAATTTAATACAGTACTTAAGTGTTAACTCTCCAATAAATTGCTTGTTGTTTTTCCTCCCCCCCTTTGCCAACCCTGCACTTTGCAAGGACCCGAGGCTCTTGATGAAATAGGAGGAATAATCCTTTCTTTGGTGTCTGCCATCAAGATCTATTTGGTAACCCACTCCTCTAATGCCGCCTGTGCAGAGAAATAATTTCAGCTCCCCGTTAATTTGAGTATTGAACTGAAATTCTGCAGCTGCTTGCTGCCAAGCCTGAAAGCAGAAATTAATTTCAATGACCCAGGCGAGTGGAGGGGAGCTCTGTCAGGTAATTAGTCTTCGTCTTTCGCTACTCAGGGTCTATCACTGTGCTAATCCATACGTAAACCCAGGCTTTCCCCGAGTCGCTGCCCATCTGCAGGGCCGTTGAACTACCTCTCGCTTAGGCTCGCCGAGAGTCTGGGCATCTGCAGGGAAATGGATGACGGCTCCCTTTCATGTTTCCCTTCCTTCTACCTATTTAGGGCCCACAGAATTAATGTGGCTGATTTACATGTTCTTTTCCTGTTTGATCGAGTCTGCTGTTGATTAAGTGGAGCTTGGGGTGGGAGAAGGGAGGGGGAAGGGTTCCCACTCCTGCAGCGTTCTGACTTGCCAGTTTATTAATGAAAGAGGCACCCATATTGACAGCCCGGACACAAGTGCCACAATTACGGGGTATGTCCTTCCAGGCATCTAATTAAGAAGGAGCCTTTTCTGCCCTGGAGGGAGTTGTACTGTCCTATTTGCATTCGGTTCTGCCTTAGGATAGGGGCTCCCCTGCCTTTTCCTTTAGGAAAATCTCCTGGGGGAACCCAAGACCCTACACCGGAAAAAAACAAATGCAGGTATGGGAAGCTTTGTTCTCAGGGAGGTCCTTCGAAATCCAAGGCAAAGAATGATTTCTGGAGAAGGCACCTGTTCACAAAGTGCAGCCCGCCTTCCTCCATCCCTGCCCCACACTTCTCCGGACTTCATGGTTTTCAAGCTTCCAACCCTGAAGGAACCGGGTAGGGCAGTGGAACTCATCAAAGAGGAGCCACGGTGATTTACTGAGCACCTAGGAAAGGACTTCACATCCACTAGCAAAGCTGACCGCTAGGGCAACTCTGGGAGGACTTCTGCTGTTCATTTCACAGACGAGAAAACCAGAGCCAGCTCCGGGAAGGTCCACAGCTGGCAGATCTTTCTGGCTGAAAGTCCTTCCTTCCTTCCACTCGAAGGAACACACGGAACACTCGAAGGCCCACGGGGCAAATCTGCAGGCCCCACTGTATCCCAGCCGAGAACAGCTGGCCTTGGGGGGTGCGCTGATGTTTCCAGAGAGCTCAGAAATCTGGACTTTCACATGAATTCCTCCTTGGATGGTGTTCGTTCGTCCATTGGCCAATGAAGCTGGGATTTAGGTGCAACTTCAGAGACTCTACCTGCCTTTCTAGAATCAGGATCTATTTTTTTAACCACGTTTGTTTACTATTTTTTTTTTAATTTTGAATACCTCATTCAAATGAAAATGACCCAGCTTTGTTGGCGGGCTTTGCCCAGTCACTCTCCTATCCAGAGGGTCACACACTCTCAAACTGTCCCCAGCACAGTGCCTGATCTAAACTGCAAACCACAGTGGTGCCCAAATGCCTTCTTCCTGGTCTCTCCAGGGTTGACACCAGATCGTCACTCTCCCTTTTGAGCAGGTCTGGTCCCTCGCAAAGGCCAGCTGCAGAGAAATCCAGCAGGTGCATCGTGAGTCCGTGGCCCTCTCCCCCGTCCCACCTCTCCTGCAGAGTTCTCTTGAGCCAATCCTGGGGTTATTCCCAAGTCAGGAAGGAGCCAGTTATGTGACCTTGGACACCTGATCATGTGCAGAAGTATCCTCGGCATCTAGAGACCCAAGGAGGCCAAACTATACAGGCCTGTGTTTCTTTTTCCCCTTTATGTTATTGCCCAAAACAGAACAATGGTGACTGAGCCCTGGAGAGCAAGCCTGACTTTCTACTTCAGATTTCCTACCTCTAAAGTGGTCTCCACATCCCTCTCTCCTGCCTGTTGGGAGACTGTAAAAGGGAAGCAGGCCTGACACTTAGTAGGCCTGCAGGACATCAGGCTCCCACTACCAGCTCCCAGGATGTCTTGATTCTCTTGCTTTGGACTCATATTGTGAAAGCTTTATTCTTCGGAGTTTTTTGTTCTTTTTTTTTTTTTTTTTTTAAGACTAAAGTTTGGAAATGGGGAAAAACCAAAGCAACACAAACCCTGAATCTTCATAGGAGCTACAACTGTGAAATCTCCTAATCATCTCTCATTTTAGGATCAATTCCTAGAAATGACAACATTCCTTCCCAAAGGAGAGAGAGGGAGACTTGACAAAGAGAACAGTAAAGTGTTAAGGCTCTAATGTATTTTACTGAAATCAGAAATGCCCTCTCCTGCCTCTGACCCCCTTCTGTCCCCTCCAGCCCTGCTGCTGGAGGCACTGAGGAAAAGTCAGAAGCATTAGTCTGGTGTCAAGTAGCCCTGCCACCCATATTCTATGAGAGTCAATTGCAATTAACAGGGCCATTCAGAAAAGGCAGGTACAGGCCAGACAAAGGAAGCATGGCCAGATCTTATCAGAACCCGAAGCTGGCAGGTCAGGCCTTTCCAATGCTGTTAGCATGGGGTGGGGGTGGGGGTAGAGATAAAAAGGGTGGTGGAGGAAGAAGAGCTGGGGGTGGGGGAGGAAAGCTGGACCAGGGAGGAGGGAGAGGCACCTAGGGCAAGAAGAGCCAGCCAACGGAGAAGACAGGTTTAAAAAATGGAATGGCAGACCCTGAGTGCATTCCTGGGGTTCGGACCCTGACTCTGCCCGTAGGACACTCACACAAGTCGCTCACCCCTCCAAGCCTCTGTTGGCTTATCTGTAAAATGAGAAGGGTACAGTCACGGCACCTTCTTGTTTTGTTTTGTCTTGTTTAATTGTCCTGTGAATAATGTTTGTCAAGTGCTACATGTCACGCCCAGTGCGAGCCCACTATTCTAGGAGCTGCACTTCAAGGGGGCAAGGGGATACGGAGATCCAGGAGAGAAGCAGCTTCTTGACGCACGTATCCCAGGGGGAAAGCAAACACCGCAGGACAGGGAACCAGGCGGAAAGGGACTCCATGTCCACTGGTGGGACCAAGCATGGGCATGTCTCCTCCTCTCAGAGAGAGGAAATCTCCTGCAAAAAAGCAGTCTTTCACCTAGCACGCAGGTCACAGATGCTGACACCAAGCTCAGAGGTTCCCGGGAAACTTACATGGCCGGAGGCGGGCCTGCACATGCTGCAGCAGGCCCCGGGCTAGGGGACCATTACCCAGGCCACATGTGCCCTCCCCATGGCTCCATTTTGACATCTCCCCACCCACCACCTCCAAGGTGCTTCAGTTTCTTTCAAACAGAAGAGAGGGAGCACCTACCGTGTATTTAGTTCTGTGCCATTTACCAAGGGGCCCCCAGAAGAACCACCTCTATCACCCCCTCCTCGCTTTCTTTGTTCTGAGAGTGCCATCAGGGGCTAAGGAAGTGCAAGACAGCAGAAAGTTCCAGAAAAATTTGATTTCAAAGCCCAGGTGGGCCACTGATGAGTAATGTGACCACAGACCATTTGCTTGAACTGTGACAAGCCTCAGCCATCACACAGGGGTGGGAATACTCACCACGGGAGTATTGCAAGCAGACACAGAAAATGTCAGAGGTGGGGGGCGGGTGTCTGATGCACGTTATTTGTTTTTTACCATTGCGGGTTCCTCGAGGTGCTCTAGACGGGCAGGTGCCGGTAGTTTGACCGTCAGCTTCTTTCACATGGGCATATGCCCCTGTCTGGAACTGGGCAGACGGGGGAACGAGTCCAAACCACACCAGCCTCTTTGGTGAGATAAGGAGCTCTCTCCAGTGCAGACTGCTCTTACGAATTCTTGAAGTGATCAAGCTCCTGCTGGCCCAGTGAAGAAGTTATCTGAAGGGACCAGCCAAATTAACTGGAGGTTGACTACTTCTTGATCCTCTTCCAGAAACAAGCGCGCAGCTCGAGGGAAGGTGGGAGACTCCTCCCTATTTTTACTTCCCTAGCTAAGCTGCCTATTTTTGTTCACACGCCTCGGTAATTGGGTGCTTACCTTTCAGACCCTCTTAGAATTCCAGAAACTGGAGGCTAAAAAATCCATTAATTTAAATTTTTAAAAGTTCCCATGGAGCGAGAGAAAAGGGGGTCATTACAAGTAAGCCATAGGACTGCGCCGGTGGGGGAGGAGAGCAGTCACTCGATTTTCTATCAGGAAAAAAATAACACACAGCAAAACCTCATTAAGTCAGTATCGGTTTATTCAAAAGAGCTTATCATTTGCAGCAACTATTCCCCAATCAACTGGATGCCTCTATTGTAATCTTCTTTAATGCGGAGAGCCTGATAATTAAATATATTAATATATCAGAGAGGCCAGACTCGGTTTATTGGGTGGCACGGGGCACTGTGGCGACACGGCTGACGTGTCCAGCAAAGCGATCGTGCCTAGTAGGGTTTCAGTCCCGCTCAGCTTCCTCGCCCTGCGTTTCGCACTATCAAAGCTTTCATCTGCTCTAGAATATGTCTAGGCCTTATCAATAATAACATGTTTCCATTTTAATATACTACCTTTTATTAAACTGGAGCCACAAACTCTTAATAGCCATGGCCTTTTCAGGGCACTTTAATCACTACTGGCGAGCAGATGTCCCTCAGAGGAAAACACGGGCAATGTTCAGCAGCAAGGATGGGGACCATCCATCCACCTTCATGGGGGCAGGATGAGTTACGGGATTGTATTACCAATGCAATTAGGCCGGGCTCCCTGCGCACTTCCACAGCGGACCTCTGAGCTCTGGACAGCAAGAGGCACTTTCCTCTGTGACCTGGTTTCCGAAGCACTTTTTTTCCCAAAAGTGGCCACCACTGATGCCTGCGGAGGAGGGCCAACTCTGGAGGTATTGTTTTTGCTTTAATTAAAGTATAACTGACATACAGTATCCTTTTAGTTTCAAGTGTGCATCATAGTGATTTGATATGTTCATTCATTACTGAGTGATCCCCAGGATAAGTCTAGTTGGCTCTCACCAAAGTTACTAAAATATCATTGACTATATTCTCTAAGCTGTACATTACATCCCATGACTTTCTGATAAGTGGAAGCCTGTACCTCTTAATCCCCTTCCCCTATTTCACTCATCCCCTTGTATTGGGGGGGGGGGGAGATTCCATATATAAGTGAAGTCATATAAAATTTTTCTTACTCTAGGTTATTTTACTCAGCATAATACCCTCCAGGTCCCTCCCTGTTGTTGCAAATAGCATGATTTTATTCTCTTTAATGGCTGAGCAGTACTCCACCAGACACGGGTACTACCTCTTGATCTGCTCCTGGACGGATGGACACTTAGGTGGCTTCCGTATCTTAGCTATTTTCAATGATGTGGCAGAGGGGTGCATAGATCTCTTTAAATTGGTGTTTTCTCTTTTGTCAGATAAATACCCAGATGGAGTTGCTGGATCATATTTTTAATTTTTGAGGAACCTCCATACTATTTTCCACAGTAGCGACAGTAACTTACGTTCCACCAACACTGTAGGCGGCTTCCTTTCCCCTCCCCATCCTCGCCAACACTTGTTAATTCTTGGTATTTCTTCATCTTTTTTGAGAGCAGCCAATCTGACAGGTATGAGGTGGTATTTCATTGTGGTTTTCATCCACCTCCTGAGTTCTGTGTGCGCCTGCCACTTACAGATTTTGCCCAACGCAGACAGCCAGGTCAAACCAACACCTAGAGCTTCTCGTGATGACAGCGAGGCCGGCAATGGCGAGCACAATCATGACTGTGAATGGCGCTGATGACAGGAGGTGAATGGCGATGCTCGCTAAGCACTGAGCACAGAATGTAGCTGTGTGTGTGCCATTCGGGCACTTTCTGCATCTAATCCTGTCAGACTGGTATAGCCTCCATTCTGGAGACGGAGACACTGCGGCTCAGGGAGGATAAGAGTCTTGCCCAAGGTCCCAGAAAGTAAGTGGCCCGCCTAGGACACGAATGTAGGTAGGAACTCAAGTTCCACACATTACCTGACACTCGGTGTCTTAATCTGTTCAATTGCAATAAGAAAATACCACAGATGGGCAGCTTAAGCAACAGATATTTATGTCTCCTAGTTTCTGGAGGCTGCGAAGTCCAAGATCAAGGCATGGGCAGATTCGGTGTCTGCTGAGAGCTCTCTGTGGGGCTTACAGATGGCCTGGCCGCCTCAGGCTGTGTTCACACGGCCGTTCCTCAGTGTGTGTGCGTGTGTGTTCACGTGCGCGTGCGCGCACACACACACACACGCGGCGGTATCTCTGCCCTCCTCTTTCTTAGAAGGGCACTGATCCCACCGTAAGCGTCCCGCTCTCATGACCTCATTCAAACCTCATCACCCCCAGAGGCCCCACCTACTATCACACTGGGGGTAAGGGCTTCAACACGAGAGTTTGGGGAGTTACATTCAGTCCAACTCTGTCTCCCTCCTTGTCTGGCCAGAAACAGCACATCCGAACCCCTGCCCTTCCTCCCAGATGAGCTGACCCTAAGGTCCCTTAGGGGGCCTTAAGGCAGCGTGGCCAAGATATAAGCCCAGCTGCCATCCTTCCCCAGGCCTTCTGGAAGATGGGTTAGAGGAACTGCCAGTCATTCATCCCACAGGCAGCATAGTTGAGTCTCAGACTGAAAGAGTTTCATGCATCTGATTCTAGCCCAGAGCTAGACCCCGGATAGTCCCGAGTACGACAGCACAGTCCTGTCAACCACAGACACTGAGGGGGAAAGAGCATGGTTTGGGCATCAGAAAGAGTTAGATTTGAATTCTAATGGTCCCGGGCAAGGTGTCCTGTCTGGACCGTGGGGAAAGCGATCCTGCAGGGATGCTGTCAGGACTATAGAAGGAACGTCCAGGGGAGTCACGGCACAGAGTATGGCACGTTGCAGAAACCCCGAAGTACCAGCGCCTGCTCACCGAGCCCTTTCTTCCTACCCTTGTCACAAATTCAGCACCTGCCCCAACCCCCTACACACACACACACACACACACACACACATATGCTCACTTGCACACTCTCTCACACATGCACACACATAGACACTCACACATGTGCATGCTCTAGCCTCGGACAGAACCTGTAAGCCACTGGCTCTCAGCCTTATTCCTGCTGTATGAGGTTCGTAGGCGGGACCCGTTCCCATCCGTTCTGAGTCCCTAGGTGTGGAATGCTTCCTCTTGCTCTCCCAGCCAGAGAGCACTTTTGGTGGAATGAGTGAGTAAGTGAGAGATCTTAAAAGGATGACTTAAGTGTCAGTCACATATATGATCCACAAAATACCCAAACTTGGGTATTTCAACATCCATTTGTAACAAGATAATTGTTATCCCCTAAACCACCTGCTGGTTCTTATCACTTGTATTTTACGGTAAAAGTCTCAGAAGAATGACTCTAATGGGAGAAACGTTCTTCCAAATGCAATGAGAAAATGGGCGGGGCAGCGCTGGCAGGTGAGATGAGGCACAGGGTACCGCACCCCCCGCCCCTGCTTGAGGGGCTGCTTCTTTGGGCCGCTCAGGGGTCAACTGCCAAAAAGACACGTGGTCCTTTGGTTGGCAGAGCTGGGATCACTTGGGGCAGAGAAAAACCTAGCGAAAATCCTACTCCTCTGCCCCCCCTTGCTGACACCCATGTGAGTGGAATGGAAAATGGGTCCCTCCCCTGTGTGAGGCCCCCAGGAGCACGGTCCAGGCTGCAGTACGCACCCCTCAACCCACAGCTGTCTTTATGAATCATACCTAACACAGAGAAGAAAAGCAGGCCTGCCGCTCGACTCCGCTCTTCCCAGCAAAGCAGAAAAGCGCGCAGGAGGTAGCAAACATGGCTTTCTCGAGCGGCGGCCTGGCAGCAATCTGTGGGTGGAAAGCAGGGGACCTTTGTAGTGGCGTCGTGGAGCCAGAGGCCGCTCTGCGTGCTCGTCAGAAGCCTGCGCAGGAAAAGGCTGGGAGCCGTGGCTCAGCGTGTGTTCTGGGGAGTCCAGGAAGGACCGAACCAGAGTCCTGAACTCGTGGTCCTCCTTCAAAGGCAGACCAAGTACACGGTCGTTGGCTCGGGCTTGTTGTTAGAAAAGGTGGGACTGTGAGCAAAAGCCAGGCCTGGAGACCCGGGAGCTCTGACTTCAAACTCCTGCTCCGGCCCCGACGAGCTGGGGGGACCACCTGGTCACCCCAAATCTCGATGTCTTTGTAAGACAGTGATAACAAATGTTGGGTCCTTCCCCTATGCGGCCCTCTCTTTCTCTCAGACTTGGGGAGACGAGGCCAAAAAAAAGTAAGTGGGTGTGTCACCCCTTGGCGCTGCCATGACAACACACCACAGCTAAGGGCTCTGGAGACCTGGAGTCCCAGATGGGAGTGCCAGCGAGGACCCCTAAGCGAGGGCCCTCATCCTTGTTCAGATCAGCGAGGTGCCTCTTCTCTCGTTCCACACATGCTAGAAGGGGCTGCGGAACTCTCTGGAGTCTCTTTTATCTGGCAGGAAGCCCACAGGAAAGGGCTCCGTCCTCATGAATTCCAACTCCTCCAAGGCCCCACCTTCTAATACCAGCATCTTTGGGGGTTGGGATTTCAACATATGACTTCTGGGGAAATATTTATTCAGACACTTGCAGTGGCAGGAGGAAGGGTCTTCCGGTGGTTTGCCTAAGGCACTGTAAGGGTCACAGGGACATCTCTCTCATTGTCCCCCCTCCCTTTCTGGGTCCCCTCTGACCTACTCCCTCCCCCTCTCCCCCATAAATAACATTTGAGGCATCAGGCATGGGAGCATCCAAAGGAAAGGGCTTAGGGTACGGGGAGCAGACCAGCTCAGTACTGACTGCTCATGCTCAGAGCACGCCAACCTACTGTGCGCCGATTACCATGCTACGTGCTGTAGGGGATGAGGTCATGTATTCCTGCCTTCCCTCCAAAAAATCCTAGTAAGAAGATGCAGGTATTAACCCCATTGTACAGAGCAGGAAACAGAGCTTAGAAGGCATAACTTCACAAATTCTTGAAAACATGATCCAAATGAATCCTAATTTATGAGCTAAAGCAGGAGAGGAAGACTACTCCAGGCAGAGCCAGTGGCCTGTGTGAAGGCCCTGTGGCAGGAGCAGGAGGGCTGGCAGGCTGCAGGGGGAAGGGGAGCAGGGAGGGAGTATGTGGCCACATGGCAGGGGCCTTCGGGACTGGTTAGGATTGGGGATTTTATCTTCAGGGACAGGAAGAGCCAGTGAGGGGATGAAGCAGGGACTGGCAAGGTGGGATCTCCATTTTAGAGACACGACTCTGGTGTCCACTGGAAGAAGGGATTTCAACAGCAGCAAGAAGGAAGCAGGATGCCTGCTAGAAATTCTAAAGACGCCTCTGCTAACTCACAGATTCAGAATTCATCCTAGGCTGCCAGCACGTGTGTTGGAGGAAGACAAGGGAAGGCCAAACCTCACTAGTATTTTCTGTACCCCAACCCTTGTGGAGGAAAAAAAAAAAAAAAAAAAAAAAGACCCAAGCGAAAAAGTCTTCCTGTTTTTAGAGTCTTTTAAATGGCATACGAACTCCAATGGGAAAGTCTACCACGGAAAAGCAAGCAGAAGTAAGTGCCCTTTGAAAAGTTTTAATTTTATTTTAACTTTGCTAAATCTACTTACATTCACATTTTGAAATATGCATGCATGCTAAAACACTGCAGTTATGGTCTATTGGGTTAAAAATCCACTTTTTGGAACGGGTTCAAGGGAATACTTATACAAAAGACCTCAGAATGGAAAGTAATTCTGTAGAGAAAATAGAATGGAAACATCCCCTAAATAAGCAAGATAAATGCACAGGGAGGAGGGCCGGAACCATCAGAAACAGGAGGTTCAAAACAGCTGGACTTTCAGTCCCTCCTCATCAGCGTCAACATTCATACCTTTCCAAGCTGTCTCCTCCGCTGTTCATAATTCAGTTGAAACCAAGAAATTAACCCTCAATTTAAGACAGTGAAATTCCATCCTAGCATGCTGCTCACAAAGCATGGGGTGACCATGGTATTTATTTTGCAAAGTTCCATACAAAGAGAGCTAAAAAAAAAAAAAAAAAGAAAAGAAAAAGCTGGAATAAATCCACCAACAAGCATTTCTGTGCTTCTTCTGTGTAATTATCCTTGTATGGGGAGGCATACAAAAGAGGAAGAAAATATGGTTCTTATCCTGAAGGAGATGGCAATCCTCTGAGGAGGGTGCTTCTTGGCCCTCAGGGTGTCTGAAAATCACATCAGGAGTGCGAGAGAAATCCAGATCAGGGCACCCACACTGCCACCCAACTCCCACCATGTGACAAGGGCCTCACGGGGACTGGGAGTTTGCATTTTAAACAAACAAAGGGGCTTCTGATGGGGGCTGGGATTCCCAACTGGGGAACTGAAGGAAAGAAAAGCTTCGGGAAGAATTAGCAGCACAGAGCCTGACTAGAGGAAGAGGTCTGACTGCTCCTCCAGCCTCCCCCTCCCCTGGAGACGCCCCCAGTGATGGCAGCTGTATCAGACGGGGGAACACCCAGCCCCGGCTTTCGTGTCGCCGACAAAGGGCACAGATCCTTTGTGTGGAGGTTCATTCCACTGTAAGACAACAACTGAGCGTCCTTCCCAGAGCCTTGGAAAAGAAGGTGCTTCTTGAACCTTCCTCAGGAGGAACACATTCCAGTTCACTCAACCCTTTTCCTGATGCCCTGGTCCCAAGACCCTCGTCACTCTTGTCACTCTCCTCAGGATGACTTCGAGTCTGCCACTAATACTCTCCTCAGGTGATACCCAAAACGGAAAACGTGATTCCAGACATGGTTGGACCAATGCCAAGTCCAAGGGCGTGTGCCTCTCTTGAACTGGACATTTATGTTTATAAAGCTGTCCAAGGGCACATCGCTTTTGTCAAAGCCTGACATATCTGATATCACTACAGACTCTATTCTGCACCTTTCATTCATCTAGGAACCTTTCCGAAAACTAGAGAGAGTTAATGCCACTCACGCGGTTGCTTAGTGGTCCCCACTTTCTTTCCTAAAATATCAGAAACTATGTACTGAGTTTTTCGTTCCCAGATTTTCACAGGGATTAATGTCAAGGTTATTTCCTTCTTGTACCTGTGAGCTCTTCCTCCCTCCCCTCCCCCCACATGCATTCTTATTCTTTCCTTGATCCGTCTAGGTCACCTCTTCCTTTTCCCTCCTTTCCTCTTCTCCACAATTTCAGCAAGATTTCCAACAAGCACAGCTGATGCTTTTTACTCAGGACTGCCGGTTCACAGAACATGAGGACTTGAAGGGGCCTTGGAAAAGAGCCAAGGCAAACCCCTCACTGTGGAGGTGAACACACTGGGCATCGAGGGCACAGGTCACAATGACACGCCCAAGTTGGGTCCAAGCCAGCATTAGGACCCAGACCTTTTCCCTGGCTGAGCATTTCTCATAGCCTGCCTTGTTCGGACGTGGAGTCTCAGCTGTGGGGCCGGACAGGCTCTAAGGCTCCTCTCCCGGGATAGGTATGGGGGCAAATGCCCTAAGAAAGACGGTGGCCTGTAAGGTCCCTAAATCAGGTACAGTACAATGTTAAACGAGAGCAAGAACTCACTTCTACTCCTCACTGCTCAGATGGGATTTCTAGAAAAGCAGAAACAATGCCGCTGAGATCCAGACATCACAGGAGCACTCTGCCTTTTGTGGATGTGCATGGCATGGGGGAGGAGGAGGCACACAAACGGAACCAAAAAGGAAATGAATACAAAAACAAACGTCAAAATGCACCTTACGAAGACGGCGGACACAGAAGCCAACTGCCAGAGCGCCCGACGGCTAAACCGGGGACAATCTGAGCAAGAAGACAGTCATGCCGGGCTATAACCCAAAGTGGAGGGTAAATGTCCATGAGCCCGCACTGATGTAAAGAAATGAAGGAATAAATAAATAACTGGGGGAGAAGGGACAAATCTCCCATGTGAAGGAATTCCTAACGGTTTACGTAGATGCTATGCCCATAAGGAGTGAGAACATAAATCCCTACTCCTGTTGTGTGGGCTGCACATGGCAACCTCCTTCCAGGAGGAACAGTATGGAAAGGAAGGGAAAAGAGTGACTGCATAGCGGAGAAACGGGACAGACACTAGCTAAGCCAGGTGAAGAAGGTCCGCGTCAACAGTGGTAAGTCACCTTGGCAGAATGTGAACTTAATATGATGAGACGAGAAGGGCATTCTGTCTCTGGGGTCTCCTTAATCCCAGTCTGATCAGGAAAAAAGAAATCAAATTCCAGCACTGGGATATGGTATATAAGCCCTGAGAAGCATACCTCACAATGGCCCATGAAGTCTTGGGGCGCCTGGGGGGCTCAGTCGGTTAAGCATCTGACTCTTGCTTTCGGCTCAGGTCATGATCTCAGCGTCCTGGGTCTAAGCCCCGCGTCAGACTCTGTGCTCAGCCGGGAGTCTGCTGGGGAGTGTCTCTCTCTCACTCTGCCCCTCCGCCCGCTCGCTCACGCTCTGTCTCTCACTCACTAAAATAATAAATAAATCTTTAAAAAGGGGAAGGGAAGGATAAGGAAAGTCTGAGAAACTGTCTCTGTCCCAAAGAGCCCAAGGACACAGGGAGATTAAATGCACTGTGGGAACCCAGATGGACTTCCAGAACAGAAAGAGGCCATTTGGTAAAAACTAAGGAACTCTGTATGAACTGTAGACTTCAGTGAATACATTATTACTACTTATTTAATTGTAATCAATGGACCTGATTACGTAAAAGAGGATAACGGGAGAAATTGGGTGTGAGGTGTGCGGGAACCCTGCTGCAGGGTCTCCATTTCTCTGTCAATCTAAAACTGATCTGAAGCACAAAGTCTGTTTCAAAAGTTACACACACACACACACACACACACACACTAAAATGAGAGAATAGTATACAGAAAAGCAGATGACCTTCTGGAAGCGGGCTGGGGCAGGGAGATGCTCTGATACTCTGAAGTGGGGATGTAGGGTCTGGGGGGACAGGCTCCAGGGCCTCCTGTCCGACGGGGAGGCAACAGCTAGAAGAGAGATGTGGGGAAGGGCACAAAGCACGGGGTATCCTGGTCTCCCCGGCGAAGGGAGGGCTGCAGCTGACCCCAGAAAGCCGAGGTGACGGTGGCTCCACCAGCACGATTTGCAAGGCTCACCAGCTGCGCTTCGCAGGTCAGAACTGGAAGCCAAGACTTGAGCCCACTCGGGATCTGCGACCTGTAAGTGGCATCCAAGCAAAGAGGGTGGGAGGAGTGCCAGCACGTCAGCAAGAACACCTCCTCCCAAAGACAGGCTCATGGTCCACGGATAGAGGCAGAACTCCGGCCTGCCTGGACCACAAGTAAGGCTTTGCAACGGGGCCACGACATTCTCCCCTTTTAGGCTCAGTGAAAAAAGTGTTTTGTGCACATGCCCTAGAAGTGAGCATCCTCTTTCATAACCAGGGCAGCATTCAAAACTGTCTTCATAAGATCCTGCTCCTTTAGGCAAATGAATTCAAGCCAGAAATTGTAAGGGGAATAATACTTTCCCGTTCACCATTGTGCCTTTCTGCAATAAATAATTTCTAGTCAGGGTGCTAGAGAATTCTAAATGATAGACATATTATGTTCATGAAAGACAACTTTAAGAAAAATCTTTCTGCAATAAAAGTGAGGGTTTTTCCCCCCTTCTTGGCATCCCAGCTTGCCATAGAAATGAGTGATTTTCTGAATTTCTGCCAAGTTAGATGGTTCAGCATGCTATTAGATTAGTCTGTTTATACAGAAACAGCCCAAAATAGGAAACACACAGAAGCTATTAAAGATATTGTCCTGTGAGGGAAAGATTTGAATGGTTTTCTTACTGCAAGTGGGAAATAAGATATGAGTCAGTATTAATGTGATAAAGAAGTTAATGCGTTCTAAAGCAAACCATTGGGTTCTTCATCTTGTTTCAGAGGCGACAATAAAAGGAACACACAGACAATTATTTAGGGTTGGGTGAGCAGCGAAGGCAGTGAACGCTGCACAGCCTAACCAGGCCTGCCAGTTAGAAACATATCCCTCTTCAAAAAATAATACGGGGGCACCCGGGGAGTTTTCACAGGGAAAGATGGTTGGCGGTCAAAAATAAGAAAAAAAAAAAAAAAAAGAAGAAGAAGAAGGAAGACTAAATAAATATATAAATAAAACAAGGTTTCAGAAATTCAAAAGTGAAATTCCAATTTCACTTCTGCCCTTGGGTTGCTCCATAAACTAATGGAAATCATATGACCTCTAAGGTCAATGCGATTCAAGACAGAGGACTTATATTGAGTTCTCCGTGTGAGATGCTGTGGACTGTTACTTTCCTCATCTATAAAGTGCACAGTGTGACCTATACCTTGAAGTCACCTCGTCCTCCTCAGTAAGTCACAAGATGACCTATGGGTGAAAGACAGGGCCACGGTCCGGCCACAGCAGCGGCTCCTGACAGCACTTTGTGATAGACGTATGTGACTCCATAAGTAAAAATACGTCTAAAATGCCCAAATAAAGCCTGGTGTTATGTATCATTTTCCTCGTAGGTCATAGATGAAAATCATGAAGATATAGGGCTATCTCACAAAATGCAGATTTCTTATGGGGTCATCATCTTCTTGGCTGTCTTCTGAGGCCTGCTGAGTAACTTAGAACTTGCTGTGCAGCAGAGGAGCAAAGAAAGGTGAATTCTCTGCTCTCTAGAATGCATTTGCTTTCCTACTGCTGTGTAACAAATTACCACAAATTTAGTGGCCGGAAGCAACATACATTTATTATCTTATAGTTTTCATAGGTCAGGAATATGGGCATTACTTAGTTGGGTTCTCACCTTCAGGGTCTTGCTTGGCTGAAAACCTGGTATTGGCTGGGCTATGGTTTCCTCAGAGGCTCCAGCAGGGGAAACTGAAAAACCTTAAGCTCCTGAAGACTATTGGCAGAACTCATCTCCTTGAGACTGGAGTAATGATATCCTTATTTTCTTGTTGTGCACTTTGGGCCCTTTATCTTCTAGAAGATTCCTGCAGTTCCTTGCCACATAGCCCACTCTATAGCCCCCCTCACAACATGGCAGCTTACTTCCTCACAGCCATCAATGGAGACTCTGGCTTCAGACCCTCTTGAAAGGGCTATCACTTGATTAATCCAGGCCCACCCAGGAGGATCTCCTTTCTGATTAACTTAAAACCAACCCATCTAGGACCTTAATTACATCTGCAAGATTCCTTCACTTTGCACTGTAATGTAGCCTAATGAAGGAAGTGACGATCCATCATCGTTTCCGTATTTTATTGTTTAGAAGCAAGTCACAGTTTCTCTCTACATGCAAGGGGAGGGTGTCGCACCAGGTAGTGGACACCAGGAGATGGGAAATCAATGGGGCCACCAAACAAAGGAAGAAAACACAGGGGTTCATAAAGTTTCATCTTGGTAGTGTCAGAATTACTTCATTTATGAGTGTTCTTAGAATCTTGGAGGGTGGAGAGAATCAAAATAGAGCCCTGTACTTCTTTCGAATAACCATACTTTCTCAAGGCTTTCCTGGAATTATGGGTTGCTGGGTAGTATGTATTAAATACAGGTATGCTTAAAATGTACACTTATATCTTAGTTACTGATACCCGGGTAACCAAAATCGTCCTTCCCTTAGCGCGACAATGAACTTGAGCATCTAGGAGCACCACAGCATCAAGAAAAGCCAAGATGGGTTCACAGGTAAACCAGTGTCTGGTTGTCTGAAAGACCAGAACAACACAGGTTCAAGGAGGACCATGAAGGGTGGAATGTTATTAGCTGGCCAACAGATGCCAAGTTCTGAGGTCTCCAGACACAAGAAAAGAATATGCAATACCGAGAGGGGAAGACAAATCAAGAGGGGAGAGATGAGGGCAGGTAAGGCTGGAGAAGGAGGAGAAAGTAAAGCAAATTTTGTACAGGGAGGGACGAAGGGGATGGGAGGATGGGGCAGGGGCAGGAGGGGACAGGAGAAAATTTAGCCACCAGTTAACTGAAAAGTTCAGTTAACCAGAATGATGTGCCAGTTAAGTAAGATTCCATGAAGCTTGGCAGCCTGATTCTGGTCATTAACTTTAATGTTTCAGAATCCCAGCACTTTCACAGGTGTGCGTGGAAACCATCTGGTTTTTCTGCTCTATCCTGCCTATTAAAGCCCAGCATCTTCAAAGATAAATTGTGGATCATGGGGTGGGGGAGGGATGGGGGTAAAAGCCTTTACCACAGGATTTGCCTTCACTAAAAAGAGGCTTTCAATAATCTCAGAATGGGATTGTTTTGTTTTGAAATTCAGATATTTAAAAAATAAAATAAAATACAGTGATATGTTTTAATATATAGGAACACCACCTGGGGAAGTAAATTACTCAAAACAACATCCCAACAAAACAAATGCAGTGTGTGGTGACCCAGACATGATAAATGAAAGAAGAAATAAACTGAGGGAGGGGGAATCCGTATCCAAAACCATGTCTTTACAGTAGTGATGTTTATAAATTTGACACCCTTGCAAGGAGAGCTCACGCAAGATTATTTCTATGCAAATACGCATTTTGCCAACTCAAGAGCATGCAGGAAAGGGGGAAAAAAAACCCCAAATATATTTCTTGAAAATCGATTCTTGTGCAGGACAAGTGCATCAAGAAACAGTAAGTACACTGGTAAATATTAAAATGCTGTGTCAAATGCGAACTTGTTGGAGGATAAGGGTCCCGGATACAGGGGACAGGAAACCATTGCACACTGTCCAAGACTGAATATCCAAGTCTGCCAGTGATAGAGCCGCTTTCCTTCTTCCAGGGACAAAGCCTGAACACTGAAGGTCCCAAGCTTTGAGTTCCCTGTGGCTCACAGAGCCGGTTCTGCAGAAGGCTTCATGGAGCACATGTACACAACACAGCACGCTTCCTGATTGGAGCTGCCACCCAAGGGCTCCAAATCCTGGGAATCGACAGGTTCTTAGGAGAAAGTCTCAGGCCAGTGCCCTCAACAACCATCCCTCCTAAATTCCCAATGAACCCAACCTATCATTTCCTGGTTAGGGCAATCCCTTCAAGCTCACATTGCAGAAAGTGAAAGGCATAACATTCTTCTTCCTTTTTTTTTAAAGATTTTATTTATTTATTTGACAGAGAGAGTGATCACAAGTAAGCAGAGAAGCAGGCAGAGAGAGAGAGGGGGAACCAGGCTCCCTGCTGAGCAGAGAGCCCGATGCGGGGCTGGATCCCAGGACCCTGCAATCATGACCCAAGCTGAAGGCAGAGGCTTTAACCCACTGAGCCACCCAGGCGCCCCAGCATAACATTCTTTATTAGACATCCTTTCACCATTAGCTAGTGAGGGTACCATCCTGATCAGCTGTGTGTCTAATCCTGTCCTAGCATTATTAGCTCCAGACTGTCTCACCCCCTTTGAAAAAAGAGGACATTGAAGTGAGACATCAATCTGCCTTCTCAGTGTCCTGTGGTACAAAGGGACAGAGCTTGGTCTAAAGGAATCCAGACAAAGATAAGGTATATATGTTGTTTTCTGCTTGTCTGTTTTTTACCATGACCACCAACTTCTTTGCTTTTATAGATACAAACTGTGCACCGCTGAGGCTAGAAATTGCACAGAAGTGGAGGTTGGAAGGGGACCCAAGAGGGCCACTGTGGTTCTCGAATTATCCTATTAATGTGGGTGCCACTTACGTGTGTCAGTGTGTGTAAACTCACTGAGGTATATCACAGTGCAGTGTGCGCCCTTTTCTGCTTCTATTGTACTCGAATAAAAAGTTGAGGAACCTGCCGGGTATTGACGGTGGCCTGAGTAAGGTCTCCATCGCCCGGTTCCCTAAACCCAAGGCTCTTACTTGGGGAAGAGCCTCATGAACACATCCGAGGTGCCAGCAGAAAGCTTGTCAACGGAGTGCTGGACCATGGATGGACTGACACATGTCACAGGAAAGCAGCTCCAGGCTTTCCTCTCTACCTCTTGGTCCTATCTTTTGGGGGTAGGCAACTTTCTCATGAGTCGTTGCAGACATTAAAAAGATTCAGGCAATTCTAGCTTCATTCTTTGCAGGAAACACAGATTCTGTTCAAGAAGAGGCCTGTTAGGAGCTGAGCTATGTTTTCTTATGAACTATGTTTTCTTAAGAACTATTTCTTTTCTTAAAAATCTTATGTCTTAAGCCCCTCCCCCACCTCAGGATGTGACTATATTTGGAAATAGAGCCTTTAAAAAGGTAATTAGGTTAAAATGAGGTTGGTAGGATGGACCCAAATCTGACTGCTGTCCTTGCAAGTAAAGGAGGTCAGGACACAGAGACGCTCAGAGGGAAGACTCTGTGGGGACCCAGGAAGAGGACAGGTGACTACACACCAAGGAGAGGAGCCTCAGAGGAAAGCAGCCCTGCCAACACCTTGACTTTGGACTTCCAGACTCCCGAACTATGAGAAAATGTCTGTTGTCTAAGCTGCTCAGGCTGGCATACTTTGTTATGGCCACCCTAGGAAACTCATATAATGTCCAAAGCGAGAGTGGCTCCAGCATTTTCCTACTGAGATGGGAAGTCTCGAAGAACAAGGCTTTTGGAGTCAGGGATGCTGGGACTTGAGCTCCTCCCCTGTGGCCTGAGGCCAGTCATTTCCTGCTTCCATCAGAGGCAAAATGTGGAAAGTAACAACCTCACAGGCTTGTCATGAAAGTTTCATTAGATAAAGCAAGAGCGGTGCTGAACACCATGTCAGGCTCATAGATGGGGCCCAATAAATACTAGCTGTTAGCACTGTTGATAGGATGATGATAAAATGAAGATTAGAAAACCCTTTCTGGCTTGTTATAATAGTTTGTTATAACAAAGTGTACCGTGCAAATGAAATGATTCTACACAAAGGCCAATCAACATTTTGATTCATAGAGATGTTGAAATATAGCAAGGCAGCTTCATTCTAACATTCAGACAAACATTTCCCAAGCTCCTGGGACACCGAGGCACCAGGACGATGGGCTAATGGACATGGAGCCCACGATGGCGCTGAGGGGAGGGGGTACGCACACGGGTATCCTGGGACCAGGCAGGGTGGGGTGGGGCCTACAGGGGATTGCAAGCATCATGGGAGAATAGCCATGGGCAGGGAACTCATTCCAGCTCTGGGGCTGGGGGCCACATCTTACCGACTCTCACCCACCGGCCTCAGCACAGAAAGGGCACCACCCGTGCTCACACTGAGTCACTGCACACAGCTTCCTGAGTGAGGGACACACAGTAACATGGCCCGTCAGCAGAGCCCCAAGTCTGACCACTTTCTAAAATTGAACTGACCAGTGAACTCGGAGAGTTGAACAAAATGACCAGACTATTTATCTGGTGGCTTGCCCATTAAAAAGGTCTGGCAGGGATGCCCAGACCATCCCTGGGTCGCCCCTTCTCAGGATGTGTCAACTATCTTAAATTTGTCCCTTGTTGGAAAAACAAACACACAAACAACACCACAAAAAACAAACAAACAAAAAACCCCCAAACATTAAATAACATCTTACTTGCTAAACAAACAAAGAAGTGGGGTGTGGGTATATGCGTGTGAGCGCACACACGCATGCGCCAGCACGCGTACACACACCCGGAGAAAGGAGACAACAGACCTATCACCAGCACCTCTGCAAAGCTCTGGTGCTCATGAGTCACCAGGTAGAGAATGCCAGCCAAGGGAAGGGGAAGCTAATTAATGTTATTTTATTGAAGATTACCCTACTGACTGCCAAAGACATCATTTCTTTCCCTCCTCCCTCATTTCCTTTCAGCACACCCTTTTGAACCTACCATGTAGCAGGCCCTGGGAGATGTGAACAAGAGCAAAGGTATCCCATGACCCAGAGGAGCTGGGGTCTGGGGCAGGTCCTGGAGCTCCAGGAAGCATCTTCTAGAGTAGTTACACCTTCTCAAACGACAGGGATGGTGGGCCAGAAACGCAGAGAGTGCACCACGTTTCCACAGAGTCATAATTCAGCCTCCCATCTTCCCAAAATGGTAGAAATTTCTAAATTCAAATTTAACTAAAAACCGAAAGCTTACAAAAATGATTTTCCAACTAGAAGCACACAGGAGAGATCCCAAACCCAGGAGATGCTCCCTATTTCCTAAACATCAACGCATTAGCCTCACCTGCCAGCCAGACTCAGGCAGAACGTGCACGACACCCAGCCCAGAACCAGGCATTATTAAACACGTGTTGGCTGATTATCCAAGCATCACAACAAGCTATGGAAAAGAAAAAGCTAAGAATGCATTTCAAGGACAACCACACCAATATTTCTGGGGTGTACATAAAATAAGGCAGAGACTGTTGTTGGTACTCGAACTCTGCTTCACTCCACCTTAGAACCCAAGAGGAATGGTCTCTGGCACTGGACTAAGGTGAAGGGGGAGGCGTGTCCTTCATTTGCCACACACTTCTGCCCTCTTTGGCACAAAGACATACTTTCCTGAAGTCAAGAGGTTGGCCCTAACAAATGTGAGGTCAGCTCCCCAGGGTCACTTGAGGAATAATGTGGAAAGATGTCCAGCACAACCCACAGACATAAAGATACGGCGGTTTTGTGATTGCCCAGAGAGCCTGCCACCTCTACCCCACCCAGGTTATAGGGGATGCCTCCGGGGCCCCAGCCTGAAAGGCAGCAATCAGACTCAAAGGAAAAGATGTGTGGAAGATGTGATAAGCATGATTTTACTAACAACGGAAGGGTAAATATATAAATAAGCCATCTCATTCTGCTTCATTCCCGCTGCTTGTGCATGTACCCACGATGTCAAAGCTGGAAATGGCCTTATGAAACCCACAAGGCTCTGACCAGGGCAAGTTCTTTCAATAACCATTTGGTTTAAAAAAAAAAAAAAAAAAAAGCTGTCTAGTGTTGACTCTAAATTATTCATCTTACTGAGTGTGACTATCCGTTCATTTTTCAGAGATTTTCAAACGTTTAATTACAAGGTTCTGCCCTAGGGCAGCATACAAAGTTCAGCAAATTTTCTGTAAAGAGCCAGACAGGAAATATTTGAGGCTTTGTGTGCATATGGGCTCTGACTACTCAGCTCTGCCACTGTAGCTGAAAGCATAATAGACAGTCTGTAAACAAATGGGTATATCTGGGTGACCAATAAAACTTTATTGATGAAAACAATTCCCAGGCCGGATTTGGCCACAGCCTGTAAGTCTGCTGACCTGTGTAGTACCTAGAATGTGCAGCATATCACATTTTGAATTGTGAACATTTCTAAAAACATCTGGCCTCAAACGTTTCAGACAAAGGGCTGCAATCCTGAAGTTCTGATCGTGAGAAGTGCTCTATGCGGGAAACTTCTTTACAAAGAACTGGGACTTTCCTCCAGTCAGTGCTTGGCCAGTCTCCTTAAGTACTTTTTGGTCACCTGCTGTAACGCTCAGCGACAACAGCGGTGATTTCAACTTCCATCTGCAACCCAGGTGTGCGGAGCTGGTGCAGAGTACCTGCTCTGGGTCAAATTCCACAGGATGACTTGCATGCGGTTTTTCAGGGAGAGGAGGAGGGTGAATGCCCCCTTTAAAAGAGTAAGACATTAGGAGGACAACAATTTTCCCAAAGATAGATTTCCCAGATGACCCTCGCAGGCACCCATCTGTTTTCGAGGGTCCTTAGAACGAGGAGCACTCAAGCCGCGCCAGGGTCCAGACG